>NC_134456.1:115378292-116049966 GCF_047948215.1 Lycorma delicatula
GGTATTCATGATCAAATATTCAAATCCGTATAAAAGTAACTGCCTTTAATAGGATTTGAACCTTAGATTTCTCGAATTTGAAACCAACTGATTTGCGATTTAACCACTAGACCAACCCGGTAGGTTAAATGAATAATTATTAACTTATTTTATTCAATTTGAAAAGCTGTTCACAGCTGTATATTATTCTCCAACATTAGAGGCGATTAATCAAATTCAACGGTAATTATGCGTAATCATCGGATTAATAAACTTTACCGTAACATATATATACTCGTATAAGCTATCTTATATTGTCTTATTATATGTGTATAAATTATCTATACACAAATTCTCTAGATTTACATTACATTATATATTTTTTTGTCTTTAGTAATTTGACTGGTTTGATGCAGCTCTCCAAGATTCCCTATCTAGTGCTAGTCGTTTCATTTCAGTATACCCCCTACATCCTACATCCCTAACAATTTGTTCTACATATTCCAAACGTGGCCTGCCTACACAGTTTTTTCCTTCTACCTGTCCCTCCAATATTAAAGCGACTATTCCAGGATGCCTTAATATGTGGCCTATAAGTCTGTCTCTTCTTTTAACTATATTTTTCCAAATGCTTCTTTCTTCATTTATTTGCCGCAAAACCTCTTCATTTGTCACTTTATCCACCCGTCTGATTTTTAACATTCTCTTATAGCACCGCATTTCAAAAGCTTCTAATCTTTTCTTCTCAGATACTCCGATCATCCAAGTTTCACTTCCATATAAAGCGACGCTCCAAACATATACTTTCAAAAATCTTTTCCTGACATTTAAATTAATTTTTGATGTAAACAATTCTGACTGAAGGCTCGTTTCGCCTGTGCTATTCGGCATTTTATATCGCTCCTGCTTCGTCCATCTTTAGTAATTCTACTTCCCAAATAACAAAATTCTTCAACCTCTATAAACTTTTCTCCTTCTATTTTCACATTCAGTGGTCCATCTTTGTTATTTCTACTACATTTCATTACTTTTGTTTTGTTCTTGTTTATTTTCATGTGGTAGTTCTTGCGTAGGACTTCATCTATGCCGTTCATTGTTTCTTCTAAATCCTTTTTACTCTCGGCTAGAATTACTATATCATCAGCAAATTTCATACTGATAGAAGCTCGGTTTTTATATAATTTTTTATACTTCTTGTTTAACAGTTTATTAGCATTTGGTTTTTTTATTCTTTCTAATCATCTTCTTTCATCATCATCGATATAATCCAAATTAATTTCTGTATCTACTACAATATTCTTTAATAATTTAGTTTCATCACATGTATGATATTATGTCATCATTTTTATATTTAAATTGGATGTTAGTCATTTTGATAAATTTATCTTTTTTTTTCTCTGTTGTCACCCGTTTCATTCGGTTTATTACAATCCATATTTCTTAGCCAGAAAATTTATTTTTCAATAAATTATGGATTTTCTTATCGTGTCAACGTTTACTTCTTTGTTTCAAAATTCCTAATTTAACTTGATTCCGGATTTCATTGAAAATCAATAAAACAAAATATATTAACAATACTAAGTAATTTTGTTACAATTCGTTACGATTTAAAAAAAGACAAAAATATTATTTTTATAATAGTCTATTATATATAATTGTTTGTTTTAAAAAACAAAAACAATACATTGAAAATTTAATTATAAATAATATGTATTAAATATAAATTATTATTATTACTCCAATTAGAATTCATAAATTAAAAACAGTTCATATACTGAAAAAGCCGGTGTAGGGTTTTCTATACAATGTACTGTCAAGAGCATTACTGTCGTTACTCTAGCGAAAAAAAAAGTACTAAATATCTACGTAAATCAGTAAATTAATTATTTTAACATATATTAATAAAAAAAGGCAACTTTAATAGAGTACATGTCAAATTTCACTTAAAAAACATTTTATTGAAAGGATAAGTAATATTTTAACTAAATTTTTGATATACTAATGTTTCTTAATTACAATCTTGAAACTTCTCAAAAGTAAAATCATCGACATTTCTGTATGAGTATTGAATAAATAAAATATTCTTTGAATTCTTGAGGCCGGTACCAACTCCGGAATTGGTTGGAGGAATCGTAGCATTGCACCGCGCGGCGATTCCTCCAACAGGAGAGGTTGTACACTTCAACAAATATAATTTTTGGAAAGGGGATCGGCGTGCCGTTCCCCGCATTTATAAAATGGATTTTAAGAAAATATTTATTATGACAGACATATATGTATATATATCCTTATAAATATCAATTTGTTTAATACTGAGAGGTTAAATCCCCTTCAGTATCTTTTATCTTCTTCAGGAATCGATTCTTTGGATACGATTCGAAAGAAATAATCGTTCGTCCGAATAAAGATTCTTTTCCTTCCCATCATAACCAGTACTATAAACAAATTCTAATGATGCGCATGCTCCTCCTCCTCCTCTCCTCATCCTTCACCTGTTTAGCGGTTCAATCTCTCTTCATACTTCGGTTTGACTCAATTGATGTTATACCACACCACCTGCTAAAAAGTCGTCCTCGATTCCATAAGTAAACTACGTTGGATTTATAGATTGGAATTTTAAGGAAACTTAAAATTGCGTCCCGGGATTGAAGGGATCTAATGCGGCGATTCAACTCCAGCCGTGATAAAAAAATAAAGCTAAGTGAGGCAGCGCGCGAGTCGCAAGCTAGTGATCTGTGCGGTGTAATCGCCTTACATATATACTCGTAATTACATACTAATAGTAGATAATTTTTGGAAAGGAGGAACGGCATAATACGCTGTTCCCCGAAATTTATAAAATGGAAATTTATAAATTACGTGTAAAGAAACATATATATATGTATAAATGAATGTTTGTCTGTCTGAATGTCTCAGCTTCTTAAAACGTTCATTCGGTGAAACTTCGGTGAACGGTTGGACGCATGCCAGGAAGGTTTCAGAATTAGTTTGGACCCGCTAGTTGGTGCTGGAGTTGACATATTAGAAAAAATATATTTATGGACCGATGTGGTTCATATTCAGAATATGAATTAGAAATATTTTTGCTAAAACTATACCCGCTAGATGGAGCCGGTGTATATATATATATATATATATATATATATAAAAGGCATGTTTGTATATGTGTCCGGTAAAGGCCAGAAAACTATTGGACCGATTTTTGCGCGGGCAAAAGCGAAAAGGAAAAAACAGGAAAGAGTAAAAAGAAACTGGAAGAAGTGTGAAAGAGTGAAGCGGGAAAGGGAGAAGCTGGAAAGTGATAAAGGGGAAGGAGAATATGTGAAAAGTAAAATTTGTGAAATTCAGTTAAATTTTTCAATTGTGTTCATTTAAAATCTCTCCTCTCTCAGTATATATATCTCTCTCTCTCAACTACATTTTTGCATGGATGTTGAATAAATAAAATATTCTTTGAACTCCTGAAGCCGGTACCAACTCCGGAATTCGTTGGAGGAATCGTAGCATTGCACCGCGCGGCGATTCCTCCAACAGGAGAGGTTGTACACTTCAACAAAAAAATTTTTGGGAAGGGGATCGGCGTGATATTCCCCGCACTTATAAGATGGATTTTTAAAAAATCTTTATTATGGCATATATATATAGCGTGTTATTTTACTCTTTCGAGCTGCCCAGTATTTCTTCATCCGTTCAGATCTTGCTTTCTTTTCTTCATCCGTAAACACCCTCTTCGTTGTATTTTGTCGTTTGTTTGTTTGTCTGTCTTTTGTTTAAATCATATATATATATATATATATATATATATATATATGGTTGTACCCTTCAACAAAATTTTTTTGGAATGGGGATAGACGTGCCGTTCTCCGCATTTATAAGATGGATTTTAAGAAAAATATTTATATCCTTATAAATATCAATTTGTTTCATACTGGAGAGGATAAAATCCCCTTCAGTATCTTTTATCTTTTTCAGAATTGATTCATTCGATACGATTCGAAAGAAATAAACGATCGTCCAAATAAATATTCTTTTCCTTCCCATCATAACCAGTACTATAAACAAATTCTAATGATGCGCATGCTCATCCTCTCCTGTTCCTTCACATGTTTAGCGGTTCGTCTCTCTTCATACTTCTGTTTGACTCAATTGATGTTATACCACCACCATCTGCTAAAAAGTCCTCGACTCCAATTGTAAACATATTGATTATTTATAGGTTGAATACGAATTTTAAGGAAACTTAGTAACAGCCAGACTAACTTATTTTATGGTTCAATAAAAGAAAAATTCAGTCTCTTCACCTGACATTACACGCAATTGCATCCCGGGATTGGAGGTATCTAATGCGGCGATTCAGCCCCAGATGATCCAGCCGTGATAAAAAAATAAAGCTAAGTGAGCCAGCGCGCGAGTCGCAAGCTAGTGATCTGTGCGGTGTAATCGGCCGTACATATACTCGTAATTACATACTAATAGTAATAATTTTTGGAAAGGAGGAACGGCATACGCTGTTCCCCGAAATTTATAAAATGGAAATTTATAAATTACTTATAAAGAAACATATATATATATAGATATGAATGTTTGTCTGTCTGTATGTCTCTTAGCTTCTTAAAACGTTCATTCGATAGCAAAGAAACTTCTGTGAACGGTTGGACGCATGCCAGGAAAGGTTTCAGAATTAGTTTGGACCCGCTAGTTGGTGCTGGAGTTGACATATTAGAAAAAATATATTTATGGACGGACGTGGTTCATATTCAGAGTATGAATTAGAAATATTTTTGCTAAAACTATACCCGCTAGATGGAGCCGGCATGATGGAGCCGGTAAGGCATGTTTGTATGTGTGTCCGGTAAAGGCCAGAAAACTATTGGACCGATTTTTGCGCAGGCAAAAGCGGAAAAGGGAAAAACAGGAAAGAGTAAAAAGAAACTGGGAGAAGTGTGAAAGGGTGAAGCGGGAAAGGGAGAGGTTGGAAAGTGAAAAAGGGGAAGGAGAATATCTGAAAGATAAAATTTGTGAAATTTAGTTTAATTTTATCAAATTTTCAATTGTGTTCATTTAAAGTCTCTCCTCTCTCACTCTCTCTCAGTCAATCTCTCTCTCAACTACATTTCTGCATGGATGTTGAATAAATAAAATATTCTTTGATCTCCTGAAGCTGGTACCAACTCCGGAATTCGTTGGAGGAATCGTAGCATTGCACCGCGCGGCGATTCCTCCTACAGGAGAGGTTGTCACTTCAACAAAAAAATTTTTGGGAAGGGGATCGGCGTGCAGTTCCCCGCATTTATAAGATGGATTTTAAGAAAATATTTATATCCTTATAAATATCAATTTGTTTCATACTGGAGAGGTTAAAATCCCCTTCAGTATCTTTTATCTTTTTCTAAACGATCGTCCGAATAAAGATTCTTTTGCTTCCCATCATAACCAGTACTATAAACAAATTCTAATGATGCGCATGCTCCTCCTCTCCTCTTCCTTCACATGTTTAGCGGGTTCGTGTCTCCTTATACTTCTGTTTGACTCAATTGATGTTATACCACCACCATCTGCTAAATGTCCTCGATTCCATAAGTAAACATTGATTATTTATAGGTTGAATACGAATTTTTTGGAAACTTAGTAGCAGCCAGCCTCACTTCTTTTATGGTTCAATAAAAAAAAATTCATTCTCTTCACCTGATCTTACACGCAATTGCGTCCCGAGATTGAAGCGATCTAATGAGGCGATTTAGCCCCAAATGGTCCAGCCGTGGTCAAAAAAAAAGTTAAGTGAGCCAGCCCGCGAGTCGCAAGCTAGTGATATGTGCGGTGTAATCGCATATATATACTCGTAATTACATACTAATAGTAATAATTTTTGGAAAGGAGGAACGGCATACGCTGTTCCCCGAAATTTATAAAATGGAAATTTATAAATTAGTTATAATGACACACACATATATATATGAATGTTTGTCTGTCTGCACGTTTCTTACCTTCTTAAACCGTTCATCCGATAGCGAAGAAACTTTGGGGAACGCTTGGACGCATGACAGGTAAGGTTTCAGAATTAGTTTGGAACCGCTAGATGGTGTTTGGGTTGACATATTAGAAAAATTATATTTATGGACCGACGTGGTTCATATTCAGAATATGAATTAGAAATATATTTGCAAAAACTATTCCCGCTAGATGGAGCCGGTGTATATATATATATAAAAGGCATGTTTGTATGTGTGTCCGGTAAAGGCCAAAAACTAATTGACCTATTTTTGCGAGGGCAAAAGCGGAAAAAGGTAAAAAGGAAAATGCGGTAAAGGTGAAAACAGGAAAGAGTAAAAAGAAACTGGGAGAAGGGCGAAAGGGTGTAGCGGAAAGGGAGAGGGAAAAAGGGGAAGGAGAATATGTGAAAGGGAAATATTGTGAAGTTCAATTTAATTTTATCAAATTTTCAATTGTTTTCATTTAAAGTCTCTGCTCTCTCACTCTCTCTCAGTCAATCTCTCTCTCTCTCTCTCTACTACATTTCTGCATGGATGTTGAATAAATAAAATATTCTTTGAACTCCTGAAGCCGGTACCAACTCCGGAATTCGTTGGAGGAATCGTAGCATTGCACCGCGCGGCGATTCCTCCAACAGGAGAGGTTGTACACATGAACAAAAACATTTTTGGGAAGGGGATCGGCGTCCATTTACCTGCATTTATAAGATAGATTTTAAGAAAATATTTATTATGGCATATATATATATGGTTGTACACTTCAACAAAATTTTTTTGGAATGGGGATCGACGTGCCGTTCTCCGCATTTATAAGATGGATTTTAAGAAAATATTTATATCCTTATAAATATCAATTTATTTCATAGTGGAGAGGTTAAAATCCCCTTCAGTATCTTTTATCTTTTTCAGGAATTGATTCATTCGATACGATTCGAAAGAAATAATCGTTCGTCCGAATAAAGATTCTTTTCCTTCCCATCATAACCAGTACTATAAACAAATTCTAATGGTGCGCATGCCCCTCCTCTTTTCTTCCTCACATGTTTAGCGGTTCGTCTCTTTTCATACTTCTGTTTGACTCAATTGATGTTATACCAACCACCTGCTAAAAAGTCCTCGATTCCATAAGTAAACATACGTTGGATTTATAGGTTGAATACGAATTTTAAGGAAACTTAGTAACAGCCAGACTAACTTATTTTATGGTTCAATAAAAGAAAAATTCAGTCTCTTCACCTGACATTACACTAAAACAAAAAAATTTTGGGAAGGGGATCGGCGTGCAGTTCCCCGCATTTATAAGATGGATTTTAATAAAATATTTATTATGACATGTATATATATATATATATATCCTTATAAATATCAATTTGTTTAATACTGAAGAGGTTAAAATATTTTCAGTATTTTTTATTCTTTTCAGGAATCGATTTCTTCGATACGATTCGAAAGAAATAATCGTAATAAAGATTATTTTCCTTGCAATCATAACCAGTACTATAAACAAATTGTAATGATGCGCATGCTTCTCCTCCCCTCTTCCTTCACATGTTTAGCGGTTCATCTCTCTTCATACTTCTGTTTGACGCAATTGATTTTATACCACACCACCTGCTAAAAAGTCCTCGATTCCATAAGTAAACATATGATTATTTATAGATTGAATACGAATTTTAAGGAAACTTAGTAGCAGCCAGACTCACTTCTTTTATGGTTCAATAAAAAAAATATTCAATCTCTTCACCTGACCTTACACGCAATTGCGTCCCGGGTTTGAAGGGATCTAATGCGTCGATTCAGCCCCAGATGGTCCAGCCGTGATAAGTTGCCGCTGGTCCTCGGAGTTAAAGAACGTGCGAACTTCGTTTCACCCAATCTTAAAATATTGCACTTACTTCACCGCGTCACACACAAAGTTCTGGAGATATTTTTTCTAAACCAGGAACTTCTCGATGTCATGTTATTTAGTTTTCGGTAGGGTTGAATGAAATTACACATACTTACGACCTCTCCTGTTAACGGTGGATACTGCGATCATGATGCTGGTTTTCACGACGGCCGCCTGTGATATTCCAGGCGTGGAAACTCCAAGCGCTCGATTTTTCAGTTTGCGACTGCGTTCGTTCTGTTCCCCGGTCACTTTTGAAAGATGTTGTTTGCACTATCTCCTCTTCCCGTAGCCTTACAAATGTGTGAATTGTGTAGTGCTGCAAAAGTAAAGTTAAATTTAGTACACTCTTGTCTGTGTATATACCGTATTTTTCAGTAGGATATCTGTACTTGAATATTCGTTATTAAGATACTAAATACTGTATGGCAGTAGTAATAGAGTTACCCGTATATTATATATATATATAATTATGTATATAAGATTATATATACATAATTATACATCTGACTTATTATTTCTTGAAAATTTTTCCATACTGTCCACCTAAAAAAATAAGAAAATTGTTTTATTATTATCTTCAATGCGCCCTGAATGGAATAATCCCATTTCAGTAAAGCTTCTAGAAATTATTGAGTTGTTATGCCACTAAAGGTGCTGATTTTAGACCAGTTTTGCCATACATATACGTGCGCAAGGAAAACAAACCGCTGGCCCTTCAGATTATTCTACAATATTTTAGACATTGCTGGAGTCGACTGTTGATCTTATTAAACGGGTCAAAACGTCGAAGTAAAGAAAAAATTAAAAATAGAAGAACCTTTATAAAAAGCTTCGCTTGGGAACTTGTGAGACCACACATGCTGGAACGATTAAACAGTCCAAACTTACGGTCTGAACTCCGCTCTCTGGTGATACAAATCTTAGAAATTAAAACACAAAGTGAAGTAACTACTACTTAGGAAGCAGGCTGGGAGATGTTTTTCCTATGATCGAAAAAGCCACACTCAACGTAACAAATGTAACCCAACAAGCACTTATGCTCTCAACTACAATATGCTTATTACTACTGCATTTAAGAAAAATCCAAATGTTTAAAAACTGAAACCCCGCTTTATTTAGAGGTCTGACTGTATGCACATTTTTGGCCCAGCCGATTGCAATCAAAAGAGTAGGTGCACAATTAGATGTTCACAGTCTTAAATACAAAATTTTAATATTCTACGGCTAATCGTTTTTGAGCTAAGCCGATACATACATACAGATGTCAAGCCTGAACTAGTCAATATGGATTCAATGATGATAAAAGTTTATATTTCCGTTGAAATTTTAAAACCGAAATTTTTCGCGATCACATTACTTCCTTTACTTCGTACAAGGAAGTAAAAGAGGGTTTGTGAAAAAATAATTTTTACCGAATTTTACTTCAAAAATTTCTATTTAATTTAATTTCAATTTCCATACACTTTTCACCTTATGACTAATAATGTTATATATATTTATATATATATATATTTTTTTTTTTAATGTAGAAATAGAACTTTTTACATTTTATTTTATACAAATTTTAACATTTTATTTTTTCGGCTGTAAATTTAGGATACAACGAAGGAAGTGGAAAATATGTTAAATACTTTGCTAATACGAATATCCGACAAAGAAGGTTTTAAATATTATTTTTAAAAGTTTCTACGTTACAGTAGTAAAAAATTATCAAATGTTAATTAATCATATTAATGTATAAAATCATTTAATGTTTAAGTTGAAAGCTGGTTTTTTTCTTTTTTTTTCGTCGTCGGAGGGAAACCCTTGCGGGCCTACCACTAAACCCCCCTCTCACACAACATGGATTGCCGGGCCCACCTTACGGTATTATCACAGCTCCTCGTGTATCTTTTCTCCATTCACACCTCCATTGCTGGCCCTACACCTCGAACTACGGTTTGTTTATTTTTATTAACCTTGACCTTGTGGCCGGGAACCTGTTCTGAGGAAGACTCAGAGGTAATTATTCACCCCTGGAAATCTTCCACCATCTTTTTCGGATGATCTTAACCAAGTAGAGACCACGTGGCGCGATGGTTCGGTTTGTAGTAGTCCCAATGATGTTCTCTGACGAAATAAAAGATGCAGTAAAAAAATACAAAACCTATTTTTTTACCTATTTTTTTTTCAAAAATATTCTGGACAATATAATTATTGACATATTAATAAGACAAAAACATTTGTAATCATGTACTTTTACTGCATGTTATGTGTTAATTAAATCAAAAATCAGTAACTAACATAGGCGAAAGGAAAACTTTACTAAAAACATAAAAAGACATAAGTGATTATACTTGTAAATCAACTGCTTTTTGTTAAGAAGAACAAAAAGTTTTTTGTTCTGCTTTTTGTTATGTAAAATTTATTATTGTTATTCTTTTTCTTTATAATTGTTGTGTGGAAAGCAAAAACACTTAATATAATGAGTTTTCTGTGGTTATATATAATAACACTCAAATTTATTCAGAAACTATCGCACCGTAAAGAGCTAGTAGACTTTTGCAAGAAATTCATGCACTTGCCAAGCATTCTTCCTCATCCCTAATTTCATTTTTTCTTTCAGTACCACCATTAGACACTTAAGTAAATATCTTTAGTTTTTAAATAAAAAAGAAAATAACGAGCTCGGAATAAGGCAGAGGAAGAGAATTACGCATAAACGCATTTATAATCCATCTTTTAACAGAAAAAAAAAATAGAAGGAAGGAGATTAAGCCAGCGAGATGAAAACTATTGTCAGTACACATTTAACAGAGAAATTGAGTTCCTCCTCACTGTTCTAAAGCGAGAGTTCCTATACGACTCAATGTCCCATGAGAGCCAAAGAATAGGTCAAGAGTGAAAAAACTGTAGAACCCAATTTCAGCTTAGGTTTGTGACAGACGTCAAATTCTTCGATCTTGTCAAGATACATTATTCTCAAGAGGTGAAAATTGAATATCCTAGTACCCTAACTATATATATATATATATATATATATATATATATATATATATATATATCCATCGAGAAATAAAATACTTTTATACGTCGAACAAATTTGTATTAAGAGCTAATTCTAATTCCTATGTATCTCATTTAAAGCACCATGTCTTATCATCGATTCAAATTGGAATATTTGAATAAAAAAAGGATTGTATAGCGTAATCGATTCGTTATTTAAATTACAGTTATCATAAAGTAATAATTCTTGCACTGATCCCATTTTTTTTCCGAATTTCGTGCACGTAGTATTAATACATATTACTATATATATATATATATATATATATATATATATATATATATAGTAAATCACGATGTTAATTGTATCGTGAGCAATCACGATACTATTAACAGACCGAAACTTCAACACCTCATTCTTCGATCCTACAGGAGGGGGAGACCCAATCTTATATCAACACTTATTCTGATTCTTTGGACATCCAGAAGTGTATATTTTAATCCTACCAGGATTCGGGTTAATCTCCCATATTATTACTAACGAAAGAGGAAAAATAATGACATTTGGACATCTAGGAATAATTTATGCAATACTAGCAATTGGTATCTTAGGGTTTATTGTATAAGCACATCACATATTTACTGTAGGTATAGACATTGATACACGAGCATACTTCACCTCTGCAACTATAATTATTGCAGTACCAACAGGGATTAAAATCTTCAGATGAATGGCCACAATACAAGTAATAACAAAAAAAAAAAACCCCCCAATGATCTGATCTATAGGATTCCCACAACACTTTTTAGGACTAGCAGGAATACCACGACGATATTCTGACTACCCAGACAACTACATGACATGAAATATAATCTCATCAATAGGATCATTAATTTCAATAATCAGAATTATAATATTCATATTCATTATGTGAGAAGCCATAGCATTTAAACGAATTGCAATCTTCAAAAACAATAAATCATTCTCAATTGAATGATTTTCAATCACACCACCCCCTGAACACTCATTCAATGAATTACCATTAGTAACTAAGCCGTTCTAAGAGTGGCAGAAAATTGCCATGAACTTAAAATTCATTAATAAATTAAAAAATAATTTCCTTAGAAATATCATCATGAATAAAATTTAACATAATAAATAGAGCCAGACCAATAGAACAACTATTAGATTTCCACGATCACACTATAATAATTTTATTATCCATTACAGTAACAGTAACAATTATAATAACAACAATAACAAAAAATAAATTGTCAAATAATATATTAACAGAAAATCAGATAATAGAAACAATTTGAACAACAATACCAGCAATCATTTTAATTTTTATCGCTATCCCATCAATTAAAACTTTATACCTAATAGAAGAAGTAATCAAACCATCAATTACTATTAAAACAATTGGACATCAATGATACTGATCTTATGAATATTCAGACTAAAAAAAAAATAGAATTTGGTCATATATAAAACCACAAAATGATTTATCATCATTCCGACTAATTGAAGAGTTGGCTAGAATTACTCCTCATAATCCGAATCCTGGTAGGATTAAAATATACACTTCTGGATGTCCAAAGAATCAGAATAAGTGTTGATATAAGATTGGGTTTCCCCCTCTTGTAGGATCGAAGAATGAGGTGCTAAAGTTTCGGTCTTAATAGTATCGTGATTGTATATATATATATATATATATATATATATACAAATCACGTGATTTACATCTTAATAATATAATATTATAATATACGTGATTGTATATAGTATATATATATATATACATATACATATATGTGTATATATATATATATATATACACATTAAAGCATAATGTGTGTGTGTGTGTGTGTGTGTGTGTGAGAGAGAGAAAACATTGGTAGTGAAAGCATTGGATTAAACGTATTAATGTGGATGAAAGGACACTTTTAATGTAGATTTTGAATGTTGTATCAATATGCGAGAGATTGTATTCTCTATGTCTTTGGAAATTCTTCATTGTCCCATTGACATTATGTTCATTGAACGGGGCTAGTGTGTTTATATTCCTGTATCTGATTGTTCTGCGGCGTAAAATTAACTTACTAAAACACATTACATGTTTTCTATTATTGTACATGTATGTATGTTTATGCATTCATTTCATACATGTTTTCTATTCAATAACAGTTTTTAACCCTTTTATATAAAACGTATTTTTAAATAAATTATTATTATTCAAGTAATTTTAGTTTCAATAATAATAAATTTTGCTCTTTGATCTATTTTTAATTACATTTAGAGTACTTGAACATAGAGATGAAATTTTTTCTGGCCTAATAATTTCGCGTATATATATATTTGAATAAGAAAGTTATTAAAGCATAATGTAGAAATATTTTTTTTTTCTTTTTTCTTAAATTATTAATCATCACAAAAACTTTTGAAGCTTGTACATTGGAATATGGAAATTGAATTTTATAGCGTATGAAAAACGCCATGCCTGACTGAATTCAAACTCGGGATCCCCGGATGAAAGGCTAAAACGTTACCTCTCCGCCATGGAGATCTTTACCTTTTAATTATTTTCAAATCAACATGTAGAGCGTAACCATCGGATTGAGACGCGAGTTTGATACACTCAAGGTATACAGTTTTTTATAAGTTTCTTAAAGTCAATAAGCACTCGAGTAATACTTATCTATTTATTTCATTTGCAAGACCACATAGTATCTTTTTTCTTCAACGAGTCAATTTTCAATTTTTTTCAGAGATTTAATTAAAATTATTTCTAACAGTAAATTATTCTACTTGTATGAAATCATTTTACTTAGTTCTTTGATTTGATTCTCCGCTTCATAAATTTTAAAGTAAATTTAGCTTGACATGGAGAAAATAAATATAAATATGTTCATAAATTTATATTATTATATATAATATATAATAAAAAATATATTTATAAATATAAATAAATGCGTAAGCTTACTCATTGTCTTATCCATTCCTTTCTTATGACCTGCGTGACAGTTTTTAAAGTCATCTAGTCTGAACAAAGTAATATCGACTGTATTCTTAATACAGTCACAGTGCACAGTAATTGCACTTAATCATGTAATGTAAAATTTACCATGGAAACAGAAAATAACTATTGTTTAAATTTTTTAAACATAAAAATATATAATAATAAAATAAAATTACAAATATTTCATAAACCTTCTTCAAACTTTTCAGTAATTAATTACAGTTCATTTCATCCATGGTCCCAAAAGATGGCTGTTTTTAATGCATTCTTATATAGAGCAATATATTATATAAAATATGATAAAGTTTCTCTAAATAAAGAAATTTAAAAAATTAAAAATACTGCCCGTACAAATGGATATAATTAATACAATAAATAAATTATATAATGGAATAAATAATAAAATTAATACGATAAACAATATAAAATTATTGCCAGAACAAACTGAAAAAATGTATATAAAAAATGAATACACGCCATATGGTCAAAAAATTCGAAAATTTTACAAAAAAAAATTAACAAACCCGGCCTATATTACAAATAATAAATTAATTAAATATATTAATAATAATTATAATAAACGTTAAATAATAACAACTCTAAATTTAATAAACAAGGTGTGTAAATAGTCTAAATTGTAAAGATTGGGATATAATATATATTGCTGTGACTAGCCATAAATTTTTTGTACGCGCAAAAGAACACATAAATAGTATTAATAACATTACAACGATTTTTAAAAGCTTGCTTTATACTTTTTAGTCATAGATTAATCAAATTATTATCATACATTGCACGAGTTTAATTAGTAGGATAATTTGAATTTCAAAAGATAACATCATATACTGAAATTTCTAATATATCAAACAAATTTTCAATTAAGCATTTACTATATACTAAATAACGAAATTAAGTTTCTGCATGGTGAAGCGGAAATGTTTGTAAAAGTAATGGTGGAATATTGTATTGATACCCGAGCTTAGTAACTGTGCAAAATTTCATCAATCGGCAATGTCAGGAAGTGTGTTAAATTAAGGATGCAAGATTTGAGGACAAACATGAAAATAATTGAAAAAACTATTGGGAATTAAAATAAAGCAATTAATAATATATGTTGTTGTTTATTCAAGTAAATGTAAAACAACGATTAAAAAAGTTACTGAATCAAATTGAACGGTTTGTAGTAAATAAATAATACATTACGCAACGAGCCTATATGATAGCCATTGTTGCACGAGTACGAAATAAGTTACCACACTAGCCTTGGCAAGTGTCGTAACCTTCTCCAACCTGTGATACAAATTCCAGCCGCGTAATTCAAAGTTATAATACAGCTGTAGAAAAGATTTAAAGGAAAAGTGATAAAAATCAAGTTAAATGTAATGTTTAATATTACTAATACTAAAGTGAGAATGTTATTATTACTTTAGCTATCTATATTTATTTATTTGCATACTTGTTAAATAAAGAATATTACCAGTAATTCTTTAAAAGAGTGATAAAATAATTTATTTAAAAAACTTTTTAAAACATTTTTTTAAAGTCGCTTTTTCTTATGTGTAACACCGTAATAAAGATAATGTTTTTTTTTTTTAAATTTAATTAATACAATAACTCTTTTATGAGACCTTGCCGATAGTGAGGAGTCTAGAGTGCTCAGATACAGAGTAGCTGGACCGACGGTGCAACCATATCGAAGAGGTATCTGTTGAGAGCCAGACTAAGGAATGATTCCTGAAAGAAGGCAGTAGCTCTTTCAGTAGTTGTTAAGGGCATAGGTCAGGGGGACATAAACGGCCATATCAAAATACTCAATCTTCTGAGTACTGCGCAGCTGAAAGCAATGGAAAACTACAACAGTTTTTTTTTTTAAGAAAATGTTACTCTCTACATTTTCACATAACAAAGATGGAGGTGGCATCTTTGGTAAAATATTCCGGAGGTAAACTATTTCCCCATTCGGATCCCCGGGTGGGGAATACTAAGGGAGGGGTCACCAGAAAATTAAAAAATAACATTCTACGAGTCGGAGCGTGGAATGTTAGAAGTCTGCAAAAGGTTGGTAGGCTAGAAATTTTAAAGAGGGGAATGGATATGATAAAGGTAGATGTAGTAGGAATTAGCGAGGTTCGGTGGGAAGAAGAAAACAACTTTTGGTTACGCGATTTTAGAATAATTAACTCAGCTTCAAATAATGGGTAGGCAGGAATAAGTTTTGTAATGAACAAAAAGATAGGGAAGAGAGTAGAGTATTTCAAAATGCATAGTCTTAGAAGTATAAAAAAGGTTGGTAGGTTAAAAAATTTAAAGAGGAAAATCAGAAGAATCCAGTTTAAAAATCATAATAGAAAAATATACACATGGAAAAAACCAGGTGATACTGCATTGGTGATAATGAAATGTAGATTGGGGTTTACAAACCTGAAGCAAAGGTGTCAGATGAATCGGTGGAATTTAGAGAAGCTTGAGGAAGAGGAGGTAAAGAAGATTTTTAAGGAGGACATCGCAAGAGGTCTGAGTAAAAAAGATAAGGTAGAAAATGTAGAAGAAGAATGGGAGAATGTTAAAAAGGAAATTCTTAAATCAGCAGAAGCAAACTTAGGCGGAATAAAGAGAAGTGGTAGAAAACCTTGTGTTTCAGACGATATATTGCAGCTGATGGATGAACGTAGTAAATATAAGAATGCTAGTGATGAAGAAAGTAAAAGGAACTATCGGCAATTAAGAAATGCTATAAACAGAGGAAGTGCAAACTGGCGAAAGAAGAGTGGATTAAAGAAAAGTGTTCAGAAGTGGAAAGAGAAATGAACATTGGTAAAATAGATGGAGCATACAGGAAAGTTAAGGAAAATTTTGGGGTATATAAATTAAAATCTAATGTGTTAAACAAAGATGGTATACCAAATATATAATACGAAAGGTAAAGTCGATAGATGGGTGGAATATATTGAAGAGTTATATGGAGGAAATGAATTAGAAAATGGTGTTATAGAGGAAGTTGAGGAGGATCAAATGAGAGAAACAATACTGAGATCTGAATTTAAGAGAGCATTAAAAGATCAGCACGAAAGGCTTGAAAATGGCATAATTTAAAAATAAGTACAGTACTTAAATGACACCTCCTGCATCTGAAACACAAATAAACATATTTTATAAATCTGAAACAATAATCAAGTAATATATTAATTAACTACACTTATATGTTCCAATAAAATCTTATAATTATAAATCAACATGTGTAAACCCACATAAAATATAGCACTATGTTACTGAGAAGAATGTTTACTACCGTTGCGGAATTAATACTGAACATCGTGTATTTATTAATCACACCAAACAACTCTTTGAAACAGCATGAATTCAATATGAAGCAAAAGATTTTATATGTAACAGATGTACCTGAAAAACAAAATTGATTCGTCAGAAAAATTATGTTGATGATATTAATGAAACAATAGTTATATTATCTAATATTTATCATAAAAAACTTATTATTAACTGATAGAAAATATGGTGATGATAGTGAATAATTATCACAAACATTATCTTTAAATTTAGGATCTGCATTAGAATCAGGCTGGACTTTTGAACAGCTGACCGTATATTTGCATCCTAACTACATTCTTTTTTACAAATGAACACTTCTCTAGGCACTTCAACTAAACACACACAGAACAAGCGCAATACAGATTTAAAAAGTTACATAAATGTCTTATAAATATGTTTGTTTCATAGACCAGGTGTAACTTACTTTCTGGTCGTCCCTCGTATTTTACTGACTATTAAGCAGTCTTAAAAGCATCCTTTTTTAAAATGAGTAAAGTGTTAAATGATAACAATTACATCTGAAACAAAAAAAAAAAAAATTAAAAGAATTTTAATATTCTTAAACAAAAATGTATTATTTTATTATTAATCTCTGTGCCTATTACCGAATAAAATCTAATATTCGTATCTGTAAATACTGTTAGTTAATATGACGATGCTAACAAAACTGTATATTACCTTTATTTAAATTATACTGAACAGGATAAATTAATCAACTCGAAAGGCTTGAAAATGGCATAATTTACAAATAAGTACAGTACTTAAATGACACTTCAAGCATCTGAAACACAAATAAACATATTTTATAAACCTCAAACAATAATCAATTCTAATATTAATTAACTACATATATGTTTTCCAATAAAATCTTTAAATTATAAATCAACATGTGTAAACCAACAATATATATAGTACTAAGTTACTGACAAAAATGTTAACTACCGTTGTGGAATTAATACTGAACATCGTGTATTTATTAGTCACACCAAACAACTCTTTGAAACAGCATGAATTCAATATGAAGCAAAAGATTTTATATGTAACAGATGTACCTGAAAAACAAAATTGATTCGTCAGAAAAATTATGTTGATGATATTAATGAAACAATAGTTATATTATCTAATATTTATCATAAAAAACTTATTATTAACTGATAGAAAATATGGTGATGATAGTGAATAATTATCACAAACATTATCTTTAAATTTAGGATCTGCATTAGAATCAGGCCGGACATTTGAACAGCTGACCGTATATTTGCATCCTAACTAAATTCTTTTTTACAAATGAACACTTCTCTAGGCACTTCAACTAAACACACACAGAACAAGCGCAATACAGATTTAAAAAATTACATAAATGTCTTGTAAATATGTTTGTTTCATAGACCAGGTGTAACTTACTTTCTGGTCGTCCCTCGTATTTTACTCACAGTCAACCAGCCTTGAAAGCATCGATTTTTGAAATGATTAGAGTTTTAAATGATAACAATTACATCTGAAACAAAAAAAAAATAAAAATAATTTTAAAAGTATTTTAAAATCTTAAACAAAAATGTATGATTTTATTAATAATCTATGTGCCTATTACCGAATAAAATCTAATATTCGTATCTAAAAATACTGTTAGTTAATATGACGATGCTAACAAAATTTTACATTACCGCTATTTAAATTATACTTAACATGATATAGTAATCAGGTCAAAAGGCTTGAAAATGGCATAACTTAAAAATAAGTACAGTAGTTAAATGAAACCTCCTGCATCTGAAACACAAAAAAAAAACATATTTTATAAATCTCAAACAATAATCAATTATAATATTAATTAACTAGATTTATGATTTCCAATAAAATCTTATAATTATAAATCAACATGTGTAAACCAACAATATATATAGCACTAAGTTACTGACAAAAATGTTTACTACGTTGTGGAATTAATACTGAACATCGTGTATTTATTAATCACACCGAACAACTCTTTGAAACAGGCTGAATTTAATTTGAAGAAAAAATTTTTATATGTTACACATGTACGTGAAAAAAAAATTTGATTCATCAGAAAAATTATGTTGATGATATTATTGAAGCAATAGTTATATTATATTATATTTATCATCAAAAATTATTATTACTTGTTAGAAAATATGGTGATGATTGTGAATAATTATCACAAACAATTTCTTAAAATTTAGGATCTGCATTAGAATCGGGCTAGACTTTTGAACAGCTGACCGTATATTTACATCCTAACTTCATTCTTTTTTACAAACGAGCAAGTTTGCTCTTCAACTAAACACACACAGAACAAGCGCAATACAGATGTAAAAACGATATAAATGTCTTATGAATATGTTTTCCTTTCATAGACCGGGTGTAACTTACTTTCTAATCGTCCCTAATATTTTAGTCACAGTCAAGTAGTCTTGAATCATTATCATTAGAATCAGGCTGTACTTTTGAAGGGCTAACCGTATAATTGTATCCTAACAACATTCTTCTTACAAACGACCACTTTTCTAGGCACTTCAACTAAATACACACAGAACATGCGCAATACATATGTAAAAACCAAAAAACTCCACTACTCGTCTTCTAAAGCTAACCGAATAACAAAACCACGGCTATACCGTAAGATAAACATTTATTAATGAATAGAGTTGTACAATCAGTTAAAAATAGCAAATATGATCGTTACAAAAACATCAGATTTAAAGAAAATCCTCCTAAAAATTATTTAATGCGAGAAGTAAATTGTATGATCCGGTATTGGAATTTTTCAAAAAACATCAATGAAATTTTTTTTTCCACTTCTTTTCAATATATAGTCATGTTTTACATACCTTTTTTACAGCTAGTTCTACAATATAATAAACAATAAAAAAATTAATTTCCAGTTTAAAATTACATCTGTTTGTTTATTATAGAATTTTGATAACTCTTACATTATATTTGATAAAATCTTCTATAGATGATTATCTGTTCTGAAATTTACATAGTAATCAGGTTACCATTAATTAAAAGTTATAGAAATTTTGAAAAAAAAAATTATATAAACTATAGAAAACTTGTAAATAACATTATTATTGTGTTTATAAAGGTTTTTTTTTTAATTATTAATAAAGTACTCATGAAATAAAATAATAATTACTCATATTTAACAGAAGAAATAACATAAAACAATGGTTTATGTTATGCCCAAATAAAAAATACTGAAATAACAATAAATAATATTAATCTATTTTGTTTATTTAAGAATGACAAGTGATCATGTAATCTCAAGTAAAGAGATTCAAATTGTTGCTTTAAAACAGCATAAATTCTACCAGTCTCTCAATAATTGGTAAAATAAGTCTCTGATATAAGTAGTAATTTCATACTGCTGTTACTAGTTTAACAATTCAACTGTAAATATAAGAAAATGAAACATTCAGTTTCATATCAAATAAGATTGTAGAGAAAATTTCAACTGCGTACAATGTTACCTTAAATAATCTTGGATTATTTAAGGTAACACCCAATTTCATTCTGTTGCAACAACTTTAACAATTAAAGTAAATATCATATGAAACATTCAGTTTCGCATCAAATAAAATTACAGGAAAAATTTCAACAGCTTACAATGAATAATCTTACATTATGTAAGGTAGCAGCCATTTAATTTCATCATCTTTTTTTAAAATTCAATCAAAACAAAAAAAAAATGTTATAGAAATAAATAGTAAATATAGCGAAAAATCTGAAAATGTTGATACATAAAAATGTTTAATTACATTACTGTAATAGAAAAAAGAAAGAATGTGTCATCATGAAAGCATGGAACATTCTAGAAAAAACTATTTTTTATCAAACATATCATATTAATTTAAAATATAATACAAAATATATCATCATATAATTCAATCGATGGATATTTATATTAAAAATAGATAAAATATTAAATGAATTATTATGCTTCATTGCATTTTATAATTTTGAACAAAGGCATGTGCCACGTTGTCTACTAAAACGCAGTAAACATTTACGTTAAAGTTTTAATTAAATAATTCAATTTAAAATACTTAAAACTATGAAATAACAATATTCCTAGCATTAATATGTTGTATTCAATAAGCTTACCCTAATTTTAACTTAAAATCCTGGTCAGTTTTACATTTTATTTTAAAGTAACGACGGATTTGAAGTTAACTACTCCGTAATTGCGACGACGAAGAGATACGTTAACCGACTAACGTCGAAAACAAGATCGTCGTTATCTTCCCTTAATTTACTTCTTTTTCTTCACTGAATTTTAATGAGTGAATAATTTTTATTTATTTATGAATTTTTATTATAATTATGAGTGAATTGAATTTTTAATTATAATATATTTTATTATAATTTATAAAAATAATGTAATCTTTATTTTTATAAAAACAATAAAAATAGTCATCAATAAAAACTGCTGTGATTAATGCAGCCGTACGTATATATGTAGCACATTTGATTTGATCATATGTTCGGGCAAAGATAGGTTAGGTGAAATTAAATCAGTCCTAGTGAGTAAAAAAATTGAGAGAACGTTTAAAAAGCAATGATTGCAGCAATTTTAAGAAAATCTTGTTAATGGTTTTTTGGTTACTAATAATTAAATACGTCTATTATAATTTAACCAAATTATTATTGAATTTTAAGATTGAAAGGTTAGCCTACGTTCACGTTCGTTTTTAACAGTTTTATTTTCAGTTTTACTGTGTGTTGTTTTAATAGAAATAGATAATATAAAAACAGTAATGAAATGTAAGTAGTAGATTGTACTAAATGTTAACAAAAAATATATATTAGAATTTCTACCCGGCTTCGCACGGGCTCTGTTCATTAACTTTGTTATCTTTCTTTTACAGGAAAAATATTATTCTGTTGATGAATTTTTGATAATACCAATCAAAAATATGAGTTTTTTTGCATCCCGTTCAACGTGTACGTAAATATGTGCTCAAAACAATTTCCAATGTATATATATATATATATATATAATTTCTTTTTATATTTGTTACTTATACTGACGTGATCTATATAATGTGTACTATATTTAATCAAAATAGTTTTATTTTTCGTTTACATGTACAAGTCTTTATGTATTGATAAATTTTACTAAATATTCAACAAAAAAGAATTTTTACTCGGCTTCGCACGGTTAGTTAATAAAGAATTAGATATCTTGTTTTAATAGACAAATTTTTTTTTAATCGTCAGCATTATATTATTGACTACGTTGAAGTTGATTTATTTAAAATTTTCTTTAAAACCTAGCCGGGAATCAAACCAAAGACCTTTCGGTTTAATAGCCGAGCATGCTTCTATCGAGTCTGTCTTTTAACATTTGTGTTTTTATAAAACAAATTATATGAAATCGATTAATTATAAAATTTAAAATCTTTACTCATTTAACAAATTAAAACATCGCTCCAGCAGTCACATTCGTTTAAAAGTAACGTTTCCATAAAATATACTGTTAATTCTATGGCGACTATTATACATAATCTTAACAAAATACGGCAATCCTGAAATAACTTTTCAACAGTTAAACATAGAAAAGTTAAATTCATCAATAGGATTATGACACATAATTTTAAAGAGGACTGAAAGACAAAAATGTTGATGTAAAGCAATCAGGCTACCTGAAGTCTAATTAAAATGGCGGTCATTTAATGCTTTTTTTAGAGATAATTAAAGAAATAATCAACAGTACCTCTTACATAACTGTTCCAACAATCAAAACTAAAAAATAAATATGTAAAATAAAATTTAGCAAATGCTCCAACCTCAAAACGATTTATATTTCGGTTTTAGATTACCAAACACCCGTGCTCTAAAAAAAAAAAAAAACAAGAATTTTGGGGTAAAAAATTTTGGACTAAGACAACCCTGTCAAAATGGTGGCCATTTAATATTTTCACAATTAGTTATAATACATCTACAGTAAATCTCAAATAGCGTTCTCAAAAAATAAAAAATAATTTTTTTTAAAATTTAAAATACGCTTTTTTTAGACGCATGAAAAAAAAATAAAAATAATTTTACTTTCATATTAAATCAAGAATAAATATTTATAATAAACTCTTTGAATAAATTCAAATAACGTTTTATATTGATAATTATGATCTTTAAATCTGTTTTCTACTGACGGTATTGATTGTACTTTTATGTGAACATTTATTTATAATAATATATATTGAAGGAATTTATTAACAAAATTTCGGGTCTTGTGAGTTACACGACCACCACTATAAATATCCAATAAATATCTGTCCATAAATATTTGTCCAAGTTCGGTTATGAGATAACCAAATAATATATATATATATATGTGTGCTATATATATATATATATATATATATATATATAATAAAACCCACCAAACGTAACCTACGCTTGCTTCTCTCGCTAACCATGATTATCGAGCGAAGCGAGCGTAGGTAAGTTTGGTTAGATTATATTTATACTTTTAGATTTATTTATTATATAAATTTATATATATATATATATATATATAGTTATTTGGTTATCTCATAACCGAACATGGACAGATAACCCATGGACGGTCGTATAACCCATGAGATCCAAAATGTCTTTACGATTTATATCACGAATAATAAAAGGGCGCATGGGTCGTCCTTTATTGTATTACATTATATTTTATAATCATTTCATTCATAATTTTCTATGTAATACAATGAAGGGCGCTCCATGCTTTTAATATTCGTGATAAAAACGTAATTTCTGAGAACATTTTAAATAAAAATTCAAATTAAAATTTAAAAAAAATCTGGTTTGTGGGTTATGTAGTTGTGATCTTGAATTTTAGTTAAATTGGTTGCAAAAGAAGTGGTTGAAATGAAAATTGCAATGAAAAGCATAATAATACTGGAAAAGAATTACTATCGTTCTAAAAGTGACCCGTTTAGACACATTTATTTTTCTGACTCAACAGAATATCGATTCCGGGAAAATCCCTTACATAAGTGTGTATGTTGGAATTTATTACGCTTAATGGGTGAAGTGAATAAAAAAAAATTTACTTTTTCTCGTCCGTTTTTTAGTAAAAAAATTCGCTTCTTGTGAAAAAAAATTAAAATTTTTTGGTGTTTACAACGTTCAGAGTATTTATCGGCCTGAAGAGTATTTTCTGTAAAATATACATAAATATTTTTTGGTATCTGAAAATACTTAGATGAAGTGAATAAAAAGCTTCTTTTTTCTTCTAATAATTACTACAGAAATCTTAATGCTACCTCAGATCAACCTGAAAAGTAGAATCAAGTGCTGCGCGTTGTAAAATGGCTGAGTTAATGAATATGCGTAATCACAAAAATTATGTAGAGCATAGGTCTATCAGCGCTACGTATAAAAAACTTAATTTTTTCAACAAGATCATTTAAATATTTATGTAATCGGTTTCTGCCTGATGTAAATAAAGAAAAGTGTGAAGGATTAAATTCTTATCAGAAGATGAAAATATTTCTTTGACCCGGGGTTTCAAAGCTGCATCAGCGAAGACTGTAGCAGTAGTATATGTCCACATACGGCATCAATTCGACCTTGACCCCCTCATCAGAAAGCTGGAAAATTAAAGGGAGACCACCCATCCACAATTACTTCCTGTTTTTCGTTAAATTTTTACGCTGAAAGAGTGCATTCACTGTAAAATACATAGTAAAACACGGGTTTGAAATGACTCCAAAAATTACAACAAAGAACAATAAATTTTGTCAAGGGATCAAAGGTCAAAATGATGCCGTATGAGGACGTATTTTTCAGGGATTTTCGATATATTAAATAATAATTTCTCATCAAAAAAATCAGCAGTGTTTTACTATTATATTTTTATTGAATCCACTCTTTCGTCGTCAGTTAAATTTCTTTCGTCGTGAAATTTAACTGCAAACGCAAAAAAAATATGTTAAAATTATCTAACAGCTACTCTGGTTACAGCCTATGACTCTTCGCTTGTCTCGTATTTTACTAGTTTTTCATTGTTAATGGTGAGTAAGAAACTATATTTTCATAAATTAATAAACAATACGCTATTGTATTAGGTGTAAAGTTCTTTTTCTATTTCAGTTTTAATTTTCAAATCAATAACACTTATTTTAACCGATTCATCTTGTTTCGAACAATCACTCACGTACAACGGATATTTGTTTTTATAATCTGAAAACGTGTACGGCGAATCGATCTTTTTATAATAAAATTTTTGAAAGTCTATGAACATCTTATACATCATCGTTCGATTCCCTTCTAAATCCTCGTACGGATAATGATTTGAATTTATGAATACTTCAATATTTTTCACATTACACGAATCAAATTCTGACGCGTCCCTTGTAGCTTTATTTATCCTATCGGTTTGAAAACCCACAGTAACGTATCGCGGTTTGTCTAATTGTGATGATGTTTTCACGTTCCACGCCACAGATTTTGTTTGAGGAATTGTTGGATTTTCGAGAAAGTTCCCAAATTCTAAACGGCATACGCAACTCTTCATTTTTTTTTCTCCTGTTACATTAGTAATAAATAAATTTCTGACACGCTTGAAATTTCCGTTCAGTAACAGAATTTGGAAAACTAGTACAGTAACATTATTACTTAAAAATAAAACTATATCTTATATAAAAAGAAACTGGAAAACAGTTAAAACATGAAATCCATTTAAAACAGGATTTGCTAAGCAAATATTTAAACTTTAAATATCTGTAACACTTTGGAGACTAAAAATATAGGATGAACCGACATCTGGGGAGAGCAAACAAATATCTTACACCTGTACAAACAGACGCAGGCAGAATATTTCAAGCAGTACGCTAAATTAGCAAAATAATATTTTTGTTTTTTGGTGTACACGAATTCAGTTAATTCATGGCTTTTAAATATTAACCGAATAAATGTAATCCATCGTGTAGCCAACTTTACAATATATATATATAAAACACAGGTAAAGGTTACTTTAATATTATGTTTGTCACTAGTAAAATCGATAACAATCGTATCTGATCGACTATTAATTTCACTTTAAACTAAATCGTTAATAAAATCTTTTAGATTAAATCAATTTTTTAAATTCAATATCGAGTGAGTGAGCTCTGTTCTTCAAATCGCTAAAAAAAGAGCTGGCACTACCAACAACAATTTTTAAAATACAAAAAGGAACATAAAAGTTTTAATTTTTAAAGAGCTAATACATAAAGTTTGTTTACATAGTTAAGAGATTAGGAGAATTTTTTTCTTTTAGAAGGTAGCTGTTTAAATACGGCTTCTTCTTTTGTTGTCACTACCACTTTTATTATTTCTTCTTTTCCACGATAGCTCTTCATACCAATCTATCCCTCCATCAGCTCTGTTCGCTTGTATATACATTATTTTTGCAGTTGTTTTGTCTTTCGGTCTGTTCCAACAAGTACTTTGCAAACTCCTGTTATTTGTTCAGTAGTTTCTTTGGATTGTAGGTATTTTCTGCATTTTTCTATTTCTGCATTCTCTTCCGCGGTGTATTTCCGTAGTTTACACGGCTCTTTCTCTATCCTATATGATTAGTGCAAATCCTTGTTTCTGGAAATAATTGTCCTCTTATGAGTCCTTATATGATAAAGTTTGATTCTTGTATTGTGTTGTAGCGATTACTATGGAGTACTTTTCCTGCCCGTGTTTCCTTCTTCTGTTGTACTGTGGTTGTATGAGTGTTGTTTTAGATTGAGTGATGTATATTCCCTGTCTGCTTTCTTAACTGCTTTGATGATGTGTTTTTGTTCTTGAAGTAAGATCTTAGATTTTCTATTTGCCTGTTATGTAATATTTTTTGTTCTGCGACTCCTCTTCCTCCTTCTTCCAACTAATTGTAATTCTTTCAATGCTTGAATTTGGATGTAATTTACGGTTGTCTGTTAATTTAGTGCTGCTGCTGAGCCGGTTTAGATATTCCAGGTCTACGTCTGATGATTTAATTATGCCAAAGAAGTAGAGAGAATACATTTTTTATGTGTTTATTGTCTTGATTATGTTTCTGGCATTAACTTTTGATTTGAGTATACCTGTTAGCCTATGTGTGTATCTCTTTTTGTACCGTTCTTTGATGTTTTTGTGATTTATGCTTGTTTTTGTTCAAAAGCAATGTACCTGTATGTTTCCTGTCATTTCATGTTTTTGAGTGTTTTATTGTTGAATATTTTTGTTATTTCTACTTGTCTGGAGTTTCTTTTGGTTACATGAAGTATTTTGCATTTGTCCATA
The DNA here is from genome assembly GCF_047948215.1 of Lycorma delicatula. Taxonomy (NCBI): domain Eukaryota; kingdom Metazoa; phylum Arthropoda; class Insecta; order Hemiptera; family Fulgoridae; genus Lycorma; species Lycorma delicatula. The sequence continues at coordinate 115,405,754 of NC_134456.1, forward strand.
CCAAATTCCATGTGAATTCTTCTATTATTTTCAGAAGTGACGGCATTTATTTTCTGTTTTGTGCATAAAACTTTATGCCATCCATATATATTAATAGTGTCATATCATGTGTTGCAGAGTCCTCTGATGTTAAGTAGATTTCATAAGAAAGCTACCTATTGCAGTGGGTACCGTGATTCGACTTCTGGAAAATTTCAACATATCTTTGAATTTCATATCTCCCACACCCCAAAAAAAATATCAGCTCAAAAGTTTATCAATACATTTATATATATATATATATATATTTCACTTTCTTGTGGACACGATAACTGCCGTAATTTTGCACCAATCACTTTCAAATTGTTCCTTAAAAATAACTCCCAAATTGTCGGTCAAGTTCGTTAATGGCTAAAATTGAACCACGGGATGAAAATGGGGGGCTTTTTTGAAAAAACAAAATATCGCTATAACTTTCTTAAGTAAAATATCAAATTCGTTTAAAGTTCCCACTATTATCTGGATAAGGACCTAAAACTTAAGTAAGTAATTTTTTTTGTTATCACCAACCATCGGCCCAGGGGGTGGAAAAAATGAGGTTTTAAAGACAAAACAATCATACCTCCCTTAATAGGTACAGTATCAAAACAGTTTAAAGCGATTGTTAGTCCACTAAACATTACTTAAAACTTTTGTCTAAACAATTTTGATATGACAAACACTTACGGCAAGGGATGACCAAAATGTTACTGGAATTGTAAGAAGACGGGGCTTGTCGTATACTAAACATGTGAAAATTTTTTCACTTGCAACCATTGTCGTATCGAGTAAATTTGAAGCTTTTCTTAACTCTACGGTGAAGATCTTTTTTATCCCCTACTCAGCACTGATGAAATCTACTTCTGCCTTCCGGCGTACCAAAAGAAATTTTTTATTTTGAAGCCAAAGGGTGTGTTGTTCAGTATATTTAAAAGAAGGTTGAAATATAGTCAAAACTATAAGGTGGTAAGGGAGTCACCTTGCAATATTCCTCTATTGATATTGATGTCTTTGATTTATATTTTTTGTTGGTCTGTGTTTAAACATATTGTTGTCCTTCATGTTTGCACGATTGTTTGTAAAAATTACTGTAGATATGGATCAATATTGTAGATTTCCAAAGATTTCAGTAGGCATTTCTGTCGGATGGAGTCAAATGCTTTATTGTAATTAATTTAGCATGTAGTTATATTTTGCTGCATTTTCTCTGCTTGTTTCATGATTATGCTAACAATTACTATATTTTCTTTACATTCTTGACTATTTTTTCAATGTCCATTTTGTTCTTCGGTGAGCATGTTATTTTATGTCTAATGTTTGCTTATCTTGAGTAATTATAGATGCGATTAGCTTGTATAATGTGGGTAAGAATGCAATTGGCTGGATTTTGTGTTTTTTTTGTTTGTTTTTTGGTATGATGAATATTCTTCCTTGCATTAAGAAATGCGGTTCTTTAATGATTTTGTTGATTTATCTTGCTAGTGAAGTGAATTGCTTGTACCAGAAATTATGTATGTGATTTACGCACTGTTTCGTCAATGAAACACTGGTAAAAAAATATATCAAAAGTGTTTTTTTTCTGTACCTTATTGTCATTTTCCTGTCAAAGGAATGATGAATAAGAAAAATTTTTAGTGATTTTAAAAAACAGAAGTTTTCTTCTTGTGGAAAGCAAAATGCGTGCAGATATGTGTAAATTCACGGGGACCATTTCCAACTACTATTATAAGATCAAGTCGATGTTACATATTTTTGTACAAGTGTATATTTACTTTCCAAGCACATTGTATAAAGATGTTATATTTCATACTAACAAAGTCTAAACTCAAGTAAATAAAATATAAAAGCATTTCCATTTATTTCACTACACAACCATTTTAATATCATAATAATTGTTAATAAGTAGCTAATTATTTTTAAATTATAAATAATTTTAGGAAAATAAATAAATAAAACATAAAAATGTTAAATGAAAGGATACAAGATTTATTTAACTATATATAATTTATATAATTATCTTATACAGCTTTAAAATATATAATTATGTTACAATATTATAATATATAGGGCGGTATTTTAATAATAATTATACATTAATCATAGTAATTGTGTATAATGTGTGTATATTTTCTTTTTCATAATATATTATATTTATGAATATAATACTACCTACTCAGCAATAATTAAATTATAATTATTTATTTTTAATTAAAAATTTACATAATAAATTATATTTTAAAAGTAAAAACAATAATAATAATAATATTAATACATATTGGCTAATACAAATACATTATATAATAATTAATAAATAATTTAAAACAAATTGACAGTATTCCAACATTGTTCATAATTTTCTTAAACAATCATATTATTAGGTTACAATTATAATGTAGCATAATTAAAATAAATCTTTTTTAATATATATATATCTACAACTCTGAAGAAAGTCTGACTTTACTTGGCGTTATTAATTGGCATAGGATTTCAATTATAATAATATGATAATACGTAATTACAATAATAGCTATAAATAAAATTTGGCAAGTTTACATAATTATTTTTTTTATGTTTAACCATATTTTTTTATTTGTTTAATTGATGTTATTATTAATGCAGTTAGTAATAATACATAAATCGAAATATCAAATAAAACGGTCCCGTTGTTTAGTTTTGTTTTTTTTTTTAAGGATAATGAAAAAATAACAATATAATACAATTCTTTTACAAAATTGAAAAAGAAATACATTATTATAATAATTAAAGAGTTACTCTTGTAATCTTCACCGAGACACTCGAAATGATATAATACAAGTTCAAAATAATGAAAACAAACTTCAATGAAGCCTTATTGAAAAACGGGCACAAAATTACAATTTTCTAAAAATGAAGCACTACCAAATGAAATAATAAATAAATAAAAAGCACAACTAATGAAAAAAGTTATATATTAATTTTTTTTTTACACAGAGACATGTGATTTTATACAATCAGCATTTATCAAAACAGTACCTCCTCTTTAATTTTTGTAATTCCCTTTCTTAACTATCAATAGCGATAAAAGTTTTTCATTTATATAAGCAAATGTGGTCATTAATAATTATAATTTATCTTACATGTTAACACTAATTTTTTTATTATAATAACTTATCCATTACTGGTATTCTGTGCTTAACTTCACTGACAAATGAATAACGGGTTGTATTTTTAACTGATGGTAGCGGTGGTGTTAATAACACATTGCATAGGTAAGAAACTATTAACATGTTCAACGCTGATACTCCAACACATATGAAGGATGTTGCAGCTGTATGTGTAATAGCATTGATAAATATAATATATAATCGCATCTACAATAGAATAGTATCATAAATCAAATTTTTGCCTCTAAAGTAATTATTTCTTGTTAATTTAAATACTATTTTTGTATTATTTTTTTGTAAGAAAAAATAGTTCATTTTTATGTAAAGATAATCTTTTGTTTGCATTTACTCGTTTGACTTTTATTAATCATAAAATATCATTCCTTACTAACTTAAGTTTTTTTAAGATCTATGTTTATAGATCTAGGGATATAGGGATATGTAATATAGGGATTATGTGTTATATAGGGATATATAATGATAAAATATATATATATATATATTTTAGTATACAGCAGTATTTAGTTATTTATTTAGTATTTAGCAGTACATATATATATATATATATATTACTGATTATATAGTGTGTTGTAGTGTTAAATACAATCAGGATTTGTTTGAGGACTTAAACGGCATTCTGATATTATCCTTCAAACGGATTTCTAAACGGTTACAGTCAGGAAAACATTCAGAATCAGGACTGTGAAACAACAGATGAACTCACAGCTAAGAAAGAATCACCTTGAAACATTTTACTTTGACTTCCAGCAAGTGCGATCAGTAAAATAAACAATAAATCAATCAGGAAAGTATTCCAAATTTATAGATGAGTCATTTAGCACTGATACAAAACAACATAAAAAAATTAATCAGATTTAATGTAAAGGCAGTAAGTTCTGAAAAATTATGCTATTTAGTTACCTAACAAAGAAAATAATCACTTTTTTCTAACTGGTATTTCTATTACTTTTTAAATGATTGTTTTATATTGGTTACTTTATATAATCTTTCTAAATAAAAAGTAGTTTACAAAATATGTAGTTTGGAAATGTAATTATTGTATTTAAAAATGTGATACTGTGTTTTATTGTAAAGTCTTTATTTGTAAGAGACATCTAAAGGCAGCATAAACACCAGTTTATCAGAAACTCCAATACAACAATTTTATGGAGGAGAAACAATACTAGTTACTGGGGGTGCAGGATTTTTGGGCAAAGTTCTAAAGAAAAGCTTATGAGATCATGTCCAAATTTTTGTAAGATATACTTAACAGTGATACCAAAAAATGATAACGATCAAAGAGAATGACTGATCATTTTGTAAGTTATTTTTTAAAATGTGTTTTAGTTATATAATTTACCTGAAAATTTACTAACTTATTTATTGTTAATTAAGTTCTGTGAAGTGAATTTGAGTATATATGAATTATTATGTACAGGAATAATAATTTTGTGTGAAGATATGCTAATTGTTTACATGAAGAATAATAGTACATATTTACAATTAAGAATTATTAGATATGATAAAGAACTATTTTCAAATTGAGTGGAAGTTGTTATTCCATAGGAGTTGTTATATAGAACTTGATTCCAATACTGTAATATTTTATTGGTAATGTCCAAGAGCTTGATCAAAAAAAAGTTATACCCTTGCCATGTTGTTGGAGTGAAAGGGATATATTAATATCTTGTGGAGAGCACTGGTTGTGTTGTTGTCTTCACGGTCCCCCAGCAGAAATTCTGTACAACACTCAGTATGTGGGTAGTGTCGTTGTCAATATGGCATGTCCTCTAGAGGTTTCATCCAGCATAGAAGTGCGTTCATTAGTTCGATTTTTGTGGGCAAAAAATTACAACTGTTGTGAAATTCATCACTAAACTGTTGAGATATACGGTGAGAATGCAATGTCATGTCCCATGGTCACAAAATGTTGCCAGTGTTCAGAAACGGAAGAACAAATGTGAGTGACAAACTGCATGCTGGGTGTCCTTCAACTGCAAACACGTCAGGAAACGTGGAATGTGTCAATGAAATGATCTTGAGTAACTGGAACATTAAAATTAAAGAGATTGTAAGTGAACTTACAAACACAAACACAATACCAGTTATGGCAGCGTGTTTGTGATTATTCACAATCAGCTAGGTTACCATAAGATGTGTGCACGATGGTGCCACATCTGTTGACCGGTAACCACAAATATCAATGTTTTGAATCTGCTCTTTCTCTTCTTCAACATTATTCCAGGACTGGTACACAATTTTTGAAACAAATCATCACAGGGGATGAGAGCTGGATGCTTCATTACAATCTTGAGCATCACATGAATGGAGACACAAAAATTCGCCCCAGCCAAAAAAAGTGAAAACATCCCCACGTGTTCGAAAGTTTATGCTGATAGTCTTTCGATTTTGAGGGAGTTATTTAAAGTAAATTTATGCCCCAAGGAACAACAATCAATGCCGAATCTTACTGTTGAGTCTTTAAAAAGATTGCGTAAAGCCATTAAAGACACGGAAAATTGAGTGATGGAGTCGGTTTTCCTCACGACAACGCTACTCCTCATTCAGCTCATATGACACAAGAGTTACTGCAAAAATTCAAGTGGGAAGTGCGGCCTCATCTGCCTTACAGCCCTGACCTAGCAACCTGCAACTACCACCTGTTTGGTTCTCTCTAGTGACATTGGGGAGGGAAGCAATTCCCTAATGATAATGAACTGAAAGAAGAAGTCCTTAAATGGTTGAAGGAAATTGGATGAAATTTTTATGAGAGTAGAATTGAAAAACTTGTCACAAAGTATGAAAAGTGTTTAGAAAAAGCTTGGTGATTATATTGAAAAATAGATAGAAATATGTAGGTTTTTTATTCAATAAAAAAAAAGATTGTCTCATAAATATGTGTTTGTTTTATAGAGGGGTGTAACTTACTTTCTTATCATGCCTTGTAATACCAGAACAATTTCCAGGCTCTTAAAGGGGAAAAAGGCTTGAAAAATACAGTTTTAATTCATTTCAACCCAGTAATGGTGTGTTTGTAGTAGTCTTACAGAATCCTATTCCATAGCTTTATCTGTGATGGATTGTTTTCTTACAAGCAGTTTAATTTTTTATCCATATATTTTTAATCCTTTTAACAATATTTGGTGAGATACCAAATAAGGTGCAACTCTCTTGCTATTACTTTATTATTAAAAAACATATCTTAAATAATTAAAATATAGACAGTTATGTTCATCCTCTCAGTACCTTATATAAATGAGTTCATACTGCTGCTATTATAATCTGATACAGAGAATGGAACTGTTGTTATTGGTATTTTAATTTGAATAAATTTTTAAATCTGAATATGAAAAGTTTTCATTATATGTACTATTTCAATAATAAAATCATTGTGAATTCAAACTTTATTCATCGATTGTATTTTTGACTGTATTACGTTATTTTCTTTAGAGTAAGAGATTTAAATCTATCATTACTTACTTTTGTGTAATTTATATTTGAAATTAGGTGTTTATTACCTCTAATATGATCAGGATGAGTGATTATATTAGATACTTTTAAATATTTGTGAAACCTTTTTAGAAGCTGTAAAACAGCTTTTAGAAATTTTTTATAGTTTTTTTTACAATTTTACTCCTCACATTCTATTTTATTAATCCCTATTTTTTTTAAATGTTATAATTAGGTAATTTAAATTGGGCTATATATAAAAAATATAATTGCCAAACACAACACATCAACCTCTGGAATATAAACTGAACTTCTTTAACCACATAATGTCTATGTCTGTAAAAAGGATGCAGTTTCAAACATACAATGAACACTGGAAAGCTCTCCAGAGGAACACTTGCCAATCTATCATACATACAAATCACATACATATCCATGTACATAGAGATAACCTTAATCATGCACACAAAACAAATGAATATCAAAGCAACTATAGATTAATAGTAACAAAATAATAATTCTGATGACCTCTACACCTCCCCTTTTAGCCATCCACATTCTTTTGCTGAAGATTAAATTCTTGGAAGCTGGACTGCCCTAAATGCGAGAACATCCAAAACAGAAGAATTTAAAACTTAAAATGTTGCACAAAGAAAAATAATAACATTATTAATAAAAATAACTATAACAAATCTTAATATACAAAATCTAAAAATACTTTTAATAATTATAAGAAAATATTTTTAAGTAGCTGGAACTAACCAAAAAAAAATGTGATCGTGCAAGCAATTTTCACGGTCCAAATCACTGTCTGAGAAGTTGACAAAATAACACACTCAAATTTTAGAAATGTTCACAATTCAACAATAATAAAAATTAAAAACAAACAGAGCTTAAGATAAACTGAAATAAAAATTGAATGACAAAATTATACAATTTATACATAGTATAAACTATGGAAAGAGTAATCAACAAAATACATAGAGCAATTCCAAATTCTATAGCCAAAAATAAGAAAAAGGTTCATGAGTGTGTGGTGTGTATGTGTGAGTTGTTTTGTTGTACTTGATTGATAATGGGGATAAACTGATATCTATGGATGTGTGTGAAAAATGGTGTTTGTTATACATGTTATGCAAATTCATTTTTACTGGTTACTGGTTAGATGTGAATTTTTTAATTCTCATGGGAGGAGGTAGTTATCACATATTGCTGTGGAAGGGTGTTAATGATGTAAACAATAGCTTCTTAATGAATCAGAATAACCTAATAATTCACCAAAATATTAAGAATTTTGATATTTTTTTATCATTGGTAAGCAGCTGGAAGATTAAACAAGATATTGCCTTTCTGAGACATGCATGAAATCACTTTATGAAGCTTCTATATATACAATAGATGGATATATATCTTCTTTTTTTTTTGTAGTAATTTTTCTAAAGCTACTAGGCTTATTGTGTTTGCATCTGTTATAGAGGGTTTTACTAGTATGACAATAGATTGTGAGTCACCGGATACAGATGAGATGTTATTCTTTTGGAATATATTTAGTTTATTTTTTACACTCTGTGTTTATAGCTGGAATAAGGCAAAATTAGACTTGAAGACCTTCACCTTCCCTTTCTTCCTACAATTCTAATGTGTTAAATGGTTAATATTAACATAAATATTAATGAAAGAATGGATAATAATGATGAACAATATCTAGAAATACTCCATATGAATGGGTACAGCTCCTTAGTTAATTTTATACTATTGTTTTGGGGGGGGGGGAGGGGGGCAAAAAATGGATACTAGTTACTGATAATGATAAACCAACCTGTATCCTGTATTAATTACATATTTTATAAATCAAGTTTATATAAACACAATATTTCTAGTGTTGTCATTCTGACACATTTTAATAGTTATAGGGCTGGCTGTTGCCATTGCTATTTCTAAGGCTGAACTCAAAATAATTTTGTTAAGGATTTTAAAGAGGTTCTGGATTATGATAAATTAAGGTCATATTTATATGAACATGACTGGAGTAAAATTCTTGATAATGATGATTTTCAGTTTATAACTTTTTAGATATTTTATTAAGGTATATTAATTAATCAAACTATGTTGGATTATCATTATCATTAATCAATTTATGCCATGGACAACAGTTGGGCTGTGCATTGCAATTTCTCAGAAATGGATTGTATAAGAAATGGCGTAAAAATCCTCAGCCACAAAATTAAACTGAATACATTAAATTTCAGAATAAGATAGATGTGTGGATTATGGCAGCTAAAATTCAATATTTTAAAAATATGAATTGCCTACTAAGAATCAGTGAAAAATTATAAAGCCCTATACTGGTATGCCTACTATTAAAAATAAAATGTGTAAATGGTAAGTTGTTTCTGACGAGGATGAAATTGTGAATATTTTTAATATGGTGAATTATTTTTAATAATTGTGAATATGGTTCTTGGACCTATTCTATTTATAATATTTATTAATGACCTATTTTTACCTAAATTTTATGGTAAAGCTACATCTTTTGCAGATGATACTGCTCTAGTATATTAATCTAAAAATCTTTTCAGATTTCAGACTTATCTGGAAAATTCAGGCTTATGGTTTTGTCAACAAATTAGCTCTTAATGCTTTAAAAACCAAATATCTAATTTTTACTTTATCATTTGTCTCCAGCTTATTAGCTCCATTAATATACAATAATGGTGATTGTGCTCATATTCAATTACAATGCAACTGAGGCATTTCAGGTAATTAAATACTTAAGGTTGATGGTAGATGGAATTTGCATATAAGAAGTGAAAAGATATTAGTTTATATGCATTAAAAAATTTTTATCATATTAAAAATATATTTTTTATATGACAAATCTACTTTTACTACTTGATGGGATTACAGCAGGTAAAAAACAATATTTTAAAAATAAACTGCCAAGAATCAGTGGAGAATTATATATCAGTAAAAGGGTATGTCTGCTATCAAAAATAAACTATCAATATGTATATATGGTAAAGTTATTTCTGATGAAAGTGAAATTGCTAATTTTTTATGGTTTCTGACTTTTATGGTTAAATGGTTTCTGGGTATTTCTTGATACCCAGTTAAACATTTACTTTTATTAGATAAAATGTGTAGTGCTGAAAGGTCTAGCTTTAAAATGTTTTGCATATTATCTGGAGGGCTGAAGTAAGTGGGCTTAAGTAAGTGCATAGTTGTGCACAACTATGCACTAGAAATATCCTGCAGGTGAACTGTGGAGTCCCCTCAGTAATCAGTTCTTAAGCATACTCTATTCATAATCTTTATTAATGACTTATTTTCGCTTTCGCAAATATTTTATGGTAAAGCTTATTAGATTCATTAATAAACCAAGTTGTTGACTGCAATCATATTCAATTTAAATAGTATGTATCTGTCGATGTCAATAAAGATTGACACCGACCTGGTAAAAATGTAAAGATATTGTGTTGTCTTAAGTGAGAGAAAGATAACTGAAGAAAACAGTGCATGTGTGATGTGAAGTGAATTAAGGTCTTTTTATTTTAATGTTTTACTAATTATAATTGTTCATCTGGTACTCCTACCTATGGTCAAGCTTTTAGGCTTTGTGGGTAGTATATTTTCATATGTAACTACAAGTTTAACCACTAGACTTACCCGATGGGTTACACTTACGTGCATTGTGTACTGTTTCTTGTCTTTTTCATGTATGTATTATGTATTAACAATTGAAAATAAATATATTTACTGTTGTCTTTTGTATTTCAAAAGCTCCAGGAACTAATGAAATCTCGTTATGAGATTGTACTTACATTCTTTACGTTTGACATAACCTAGAAATGTCACCTCAACTTATATTTAAACTAGCACAGAGATCCATATTAACACTATTTTTTTTCATCTATTTCTCGATTACCTGCAGGTTTTTTAAATACATATTGGGATTTTCGGGGCTTTTTTTTTGTAGTTAACCATAAAAACAAATGATCAACTAAAATTGACAACCACCACAGCCAGTGTTTACTTGATACTGCCGTAATAATTCTAGCAATGAAGACAGAGCCATAATTGCCTTTTTAACATAAAATATCCATATGTACAAGAGTATGAAATATTATTTTAGTAGAGTTCATTATTCAAAATGAATTTTTACTAAAATACATAGGCAAGTAAATGCTCGCGCACGGTAATATTTCGGTAACAAAAATTCAGCAAATGTAGTTTCCAAGTTATTACATCTTTTTTAGGTTTTACCTGAAGATTTATTTACCCGAGTAAGACTCCTCTTTTAAGTAATTTTAACAGATAGATATTGGTAATACAAGCTGCAAAAATGCTGGACTTCTTACTAAGCAGTATTACACTTTTTTTTAACGTAAACCTATTCAAAGCATAAACTTACTCAGTTTTTTCTAAGTACCACATCGGCGAGGGATATTCAAAACCCGTCTTGGCACAAGTCTCTCCCTCCAGATTCCTTAATTTACAAAAATCAAATTACTGCATTGACAAAACTTGATTTTTACCTTAGTGGATATTATCCTCTAAAGAGAATAAGATGTTATCAACTTGCTTTAAACAAGACTTAAGTCCAGTAAGGGCGTCCGACAGGATTTCTGAAATCTGTAGCAAAAGAAACAAACCTGAAAATCGCTTCTAATTAATATATTACATCCAGCGATCCCTTCTAATTTGATACTTACGCTTAACACCAAAAACCTGAAGAATACACGTACACTAGCTGCTTTTAATTGATAAAACATCTTACAAATTGATGTTCAACTTTTTCAAATTTGTTCATTAAATAGATGTAAAATGTAATCACGTCATTTCTTAAACAAAATTGGACCAAGATTTACGTGGTCACTAATCTCTAACTGGATAGGGGATCCTTATAACGTAAAATACAATAAAATGTTCAATATTGACCACAAAAGTTCAAAGTCGAGAGTTCCAACGTTCAAATCCTAGTAAATGTAGTTCGGATTTGAATACTAGATCGTGGATACCAGTGTTCTTTGGTGGTTTCCCCCTCCCAAGACCACTGATGATGATCTAGCAGTTACGAATTGCGAATCTCAGTGGTTCCCTGGCCTCTAATCCCGAGACCCCACAGGATCTCAAACCAGTTCCCCTCCAAGAAGCAAGGAGGCAGTTCCCCTCCAAGAAGCAAGGAGGGGATCTACCCGGGTTTCCGGTCTTTTTAATTTTCCCCAAACTCAATGGTCAATCATTGAGAGCGACCACCTCAGCGAACCGTCCTTTCATAAGCAGTGCTGCCTTGTATTTCCCAACCACCAGTGTCTGTCCCTATCCCACTCAATAGCGTATTATTCTGGTTACCATTGAGGCTACGTTATCCCATTCATGTTTTCCTTTAGCATGTACTGCAGCGTGTTTTCCGGATGCAACTGGCTTATTCCAAATGAGTGCCTAATCTCGTTCCACCTATTACATCAGTATATGACAGACACAATTCGTATTGTGAGATAAGTTCTTCTTCTTATCAAAGGCCTCGGCCCACGCCGGGACCACGTATAAAATAATTGTCATCGCAATTGACAAAATCAGTCTCCTTTTCGTTGGACCATGTTGGAACATGGACCCCAGGTATCTGCTTATGAGCCTGTTTAGCTTACTAATCACAGCCTTGACACGCTGCGTCACCTTGTTCAAGTGCTCCGTATACAGCCTACTGATTTGCAACCACACACCTACATATTTAATACATCTAGATATGAGGATTATCATGCCACCTACTCTGACTTATTTCTCCGATTCTTCTCCTGCCCCTTCAAACTCCAGTCTCAATTCTCCGTCGAAGGCAAAGTTCCACAGTAGTGGCCTAAAAGGACAGACCTCTATGGAACCCCCCCGAATTATCTCTTATGTATTTTCCTCTGGAGTAGATAAAGAGTTTATTATGCCCCTCAGATAATTACTAATATTCCTTCTCGTAATTCTTCATTGATTGCAGGCCAGGGCAGACAGCCGAAAGCTTTCCGGACGTCTAGCAGGACCACTAACGGAATCCTCCTTCGACAACAGGTGCCACCCGTTTGGTATGCAGATCAGTTACTTACGTATTATAACGCATTAAACCTGAACCTCCCCTTCACAAAACCTTATGTCTAGGGGAGAATCCTCCCCCCGGCATTTCTAACTCCGCCAATACACGATCAACAATCAGTCTTTCGAATAGTTTACTGATCGTGTTTAACAGACAGATTGGTCGATACGTGACTCCTTCCATCTCTATATCCCTCTTATTCAATACCAGAAACAGTCGTGCTTCTTTTCAGCACGCCGGGAAACGAGAGCCCTCTAGGGCCTGATTAAAGGCGTCTAACACAATCCAGGGGTATCTGGCCACCATTTCCTTGACTATTTTACCTAGAACCAAATCTGGTCCTGGACTCTTGTTGGGGTGTAATGTCACCACAGCATTCTTGAGCTCCCCGATCGTGAACCTCGCGTTGTGTTCAATTGTCATCTCTCTCCATTCTGACTCAACTACTGGGAAGAGTTTCTCTACAACTCGCAGCGCCCCTCACTAGAAAGAGGGAGACTGATCGTCCAAATCGGTCCAAGACCAGTTTGTAAGCACCCTCTCCAGGGGTTTACTTCAAGGTCTTCCAGCAGTTCGTGCCATACTCTGACCTTGGCGTCCTTTATTGCATTTGTTAATGCCTGCCTGACACGGCAGTAATCTTCTCTTAGCCCCTCGTTTACCCTACCGTTCCTTTTAGTATCTTGCTACAGCCTCCTCCTCGAGGCAAGTGCTGCAGCTCTTCTTTATGATAGCACGTCTTCATGCATTTTCTACGTATTCCGACAATCTTTCTGGCATGATCAGAACATACCCGATACCTCGTCTACATCTCTTGTCACTGTTTGTAGGTTTCCAACGTGAAACTAACTAGTCCAGGCCGGATGTGCCCAACGGTAAAGATGATTGCATGGTGGTCTGTGCTAATTCTTCTTGTTTCACTGTTCAACCACACATCTCAGAAATAGTCGACCTGAGACTGTACAAGACTACATTTCCCTTAAAACTCATAAATATCATCCTCTGCACTGATACCTGACGGTGATTCCCGGAAGATAAACAGGAAAAAGTGTTCAATATTGAAGCATACTCCAGCGCCACGGAATGAAAAGTGATGGTAGGGATCGTTATTTTACTCCAGTTAGATAACCAAAAGAACGGCCATTTTCGCAACACAACCAATCAAGAATTAATTCAACCAATCTGATATAATAATGGACAATTTGACCAGGAATTTGTGTGTAGAGAACTTTATCATAGTGCATATTACGAGGTGTACCTAATTATTTTAAAATGATTTCTTACACATTTTGATAACTGTTATTGATGATGATGATGAAGATGATCGCTGAACAATGACTGACCTGACCCAATCGGTAGTCATTGAAACGTGATCTGTGATCTAATCGGTGCTCATTGAATAGGGATCAAGTATTCAATGAACGGTGATTTATGACCTGATCGGTGCTCAATGAATAATGGTGATCGGACCTGATCGTTGTCAATGACAGCTGATTAGTGATGGTGGTGATTATTAATTGTCAGTGTTATGTTAATGTACTTAATCTACCCTAATATTTGTTGTGTATTTCAGATTACAATAATCTTTAAATCGTCGATAAGACACTGCCATCAAATTTGTAAAAATGTTTGATAATGTAAAATTAGTGATGGTGGTGATTATTAATGTTAAGGGTTATGTTAATGTACTAAATAATCTACCCTAATATTTGTTGTGTATTTCAGATTTTAATAATTGTTAAATCATCGATAGACACTGCCAATTGAATTTGTAATAATGTTTGACTTAGCAAGCTGTGTATTATATATTATTTGATAACATAAAATTATTTTACATGATCTCGCCGCTTTTTGTGCTCTAGCCGCAGGAATTAGTGTGTGGACTACGTTGGTCATACTGTTATATTTGATAATGTAAATCAATTCCCAGAATAAATTTGCTTCAAACAACTAACTGTTCAAATACACATACAATTGGGAGTGACGAGATGTATGGCTAACACTGTTGTAGTGGTAAGAATAAGTTATAGCAGAATAAAGTTCCTTAAAGTTTAAAGAATGTTTTTCTTTAAAATTTAAGGGACTTTCAAACATGAAACTAAGCAATATGAATTTGTGCCCAACTTTCCCACCTTGACTCTCAGAGAACCCAAAATAATCAGTGAATTTTATTGAGAAAAAGTATGAATTCTCTGGGAAATTTTAAAACATTTTAAACTTTTACCTTTAACTTTTTTCCAGATGTTGATTTTTATAAATATTTACTAATTAAATTCTTTATGTACCAGGGCATATCATTTAAACCTCTGTTTGTGCATCACTTCTGTTTGGAAAATAAACAAATAAAATCTACTATAATTAAAAAACAATAGAACAATGTTAAAACCTGACAGAAAATTATGTTAATTATATTTTAATTTTAACAATTTTCAGTAAAATTAGAATCTATGACTATAACATATATTTTATAAACAATAATAATCTGCCTATTGGTGTGTTTTCCATCCACTATTTATAGGCACCCAATATGATACAAAGCTAAAATTGATGTTTACATTGCCACTGATTGTAATGATTACAAAAATTAAAAAAAATATTGAGTTTTTTCAATAGGAAAAGAGCAGTAAACATTTTTCCAAAATTCTTACTTAAAATTTATGACTAGTGAAACGATAATACCTTCAAACATCAAGGGTATACCTACATTCAACAGGTAGAAATAAAGTGGGAGGAGAGGTTTCAATGAAGTGTTGCACCTAAAATATTCACAAACAAAACTTTCCTCTGGTATCTTCAAAATTAATTTATGTTTATTTATTATAATTGAAGTACTAATTGCAATATACTTAACCAGTATTTGCTTTAAAAAAATTCATGAAAATTACAAACTTTGCTTATAAATTAAGCAAATTAGAAGAAATTTACCAAAATTCTGAAATGTTATAATTTAGAAAAAGAACTCAAATTTTATAGTCACTTAAATAGAATGGATGATACTAAATTAATTTTTTTTTTATAAAAGGAAAACCTAAATAATTATGTTTAAAGTTTTTAAACTAGTCTGTTTCAGATTAATAAAATTGTTTCTTCCAAATGTCTTATGCAGCTAATTAATTTATTTATTAAAAGCATACACAATTCACAAAAATACAATATATATATATATATATATATATATATATATATATATATATATATATACTGTACATACTGTATATGACTTACAGGTCCAATGAAGTAAAAAATATATATATATATATATATATTACCTCATTCCTATTTACTCCATTCCTATTTACTCCAAGAAGAAGCTGATTTAAAAAGGAGCTTAATAAGACTTTTGCAAGAAAAATTCTATCATTTTGAAAATAATTTAATAACCTAAGTATTATTTATTTTTTTTGTTATGCTGTTAAATGAATAAATATACTGTACTATGCTTTTCACATTCATATAACAAATTTGAGTTTATGAATAAAAAATTTTGAAGCTTTAATTTAAATCTTTGTCTCAGCTCGTAAAAGCTTACACGTTTTATTAAAATAGACAGCTAGAATGGGGAAATCATTAGTGCTACTTAATATTCAGCAGGAATAACCATTACGCAACTGATAATTTTGAATAAAATCTTTAACATGGTGATTAGAACTGATAGCAAGCAAAAATAATACAAAAGAACTTAGTTCATGAGCGCAAAAAAATAATATTAAAACTGTAAAAAAAAAGTTTCAAGTAAAATGTACGTAAAACTTTAGGTCTAAATTATCATGTGGTTCAAATTAAATACAAATGTTAACTCTTAAAAACCACTTATATTTTTAATTTATCTAGATAACATTTTATCAAGTAGAACTCTACAAATATTTAATGTGCAATGCAGTCTTCAAAAACTCACTTTACTATTTTGTACAGTAAGTCAACCAAATTAACAAAATGTCATCATTACTTACTTTTTTCATCCACTTGTTTAGTATAGATTAATATACAGTATTCCTTACTTTTAGTAAGAGACTGTGGACAAAATATATTAAAATATTCACAGAAACCGATCAGTAGATTTATAAAATAATTTTTTGTAGTAATCAGTCAACTACACCAACAAACAAACCTATGCCATTAAATTAATTGAGTAAAAACTATAAACACAGCGTTTGTAAGGACAATATCTTTCAGACAATCACATCACTATTAAACCAAAAAATCCTTAATCTGCCAACATTTTGATTTTTAAAGTTAAGTATAAGCGGGAAACAATTGTAAATCTTATGAATGTAAAGTTAACTAAATGTATTACAACCAATATTATTCTGAAACTTATCAAAAATCCAATAAAAAAGAAAAAAGAAATTAAAATACTATCTATATTTATAATATATTATTAATTTGCATGAATTCATTATCTTTCTTTGATACACATACATCTCTTAATTTTTTTACTTCCTTGTACAATATAAAGGAATTATTGTATTTGCGAATAATTTCCATATTATTAACTTCAACAATATTCTTTTGTTCACACCCTTCATTATCTGACAGCAGCCCATCTTCAGATGTAATTAATAAGATGCCTCAGCAATAATTTATTTATTTTCAAAAACAATTTAAGCATATGTAAAATGTTTAAAAAAAACACGTACAGAAAAATTACACTGGTTGAATCCTCCTTATGACTAATGAAATGATAACCTTCAAATGTCAAGATTATACCCATACTCAACAGGTAGAAATAAAGTGGGAGGAGAGGTTTTAATGAAGTGTTGCACCTAAAATATTCACAAACAAAACTTTCCTCAGGTATCTTCAGCCGCAGTAGTAAAGTAAAGCAGCTCAAGTTTAAGACAATTTTGATGCAATAAATTAATTTATTGCAAAGATATATTATATTTATTAATAGTATAAAATATAGTACATTTATTAATATGCCAATAAAAAATCATGGTACTTACGTATTAACACCACCGCAGCTACAGCTTTATTTAAAAACAAAGTAGTCAATAGGATTTCGGTGGAAAATGGGCTGATATAGTTTAAATAAAAATAACCTTTATTTATTTTATAAATATAATTTAACCAAACTTAACCTTGTGCAATTATTTATTATTTAAATAACAATAATTACTGAATTTATTAAATAAATACTCAAAAATTGCTGTGTTAATAAGTCAAGGTTAGCGAGCGAAGCGAGCGTAGGTTAAGTTTGGTTAAATTATATTTATAAAATAAATAAATATAAATAACCATTTCTTAAAATTAATAGACTCAATAAAATAAATACTCAATTTTAAATAAAGCTGTAGCTGCGGTGGCATTAATATGTAAGTACCAAAATCATTCCACATCAGTAATAATGACTGGTCTTATCTATAAATAAAAAAAAAGCTGACTTTCCCATGGGAGAGAAAGTACCTGGAATTATTCTCAGGAAGGCATTGTTGTAATCACTACAACGCAAAATTAAATTTACATACAAATGGACCCCACTCAAATTCATAGTCTCATTCAACTGGTAATTTCATCCTTTCTAAAACTAACAAAATGATGGTGACAATTACAATGAAACGGGAAATACTGACAATGTTTTATCCTGATGATTATTTCTAAAATCAAATAAATGCATCTCCAACAATATTCATGCGTATACTCTATTAGTATAAATCTTAAAACCTTATCAGTATGTCATCATTAAATCAAGTAAAAAATTAGCAATTACAAAAGCAAAATTAATTTAACAAAATCTCAAGGATCAGTAAAATTGAAAAAAAAAAAAAAACAAACAATTATAACAAATAAATTGATCAATATGTGTTTAAAGTGTATCAGTGCTGATTCATCCACTGATAACTTAAAAATTTTGTTTTTGGCACACACACACACACATATATATATATATATATATATATATATATATATATATATATATATATATGTGTGTGTGTGTGTGTGTGTGTGTGTGTGTGTGTGTGTGTGTGTGTGTGTGTGTGTGTGTGTGTGTGTGTGTGTGTGTGTGTGTGTGTGTGTGTGTGTGTGTGTGTGTGTGTGTGTGTGTGTGTGTGTGTGTGTGTGTGTGTGTGTGTGTGTGTGTGTGTGTGTGTGTGTGTGTGTGTGTGTGTGTGTGTGTGTGTGTGTGTGTGTGTGTGTGTGTGTGTGTGATGTGGTCTATGATATCAAACCATGCCTTAAGTAGGTAAAATCAATTTTTCTGATTTTCAACATTTCTAATAGAACACAAAATTATGAAATTGTTGACCTTCTATCTAAAATATGCAATTGATTTTTCATATCTGTTTTTCTGAAATGTTATTAAATAAATAATAAGAGTTGTTACCTTTAACGTTTTTCCAGATGTTGATTCTTTTTTATGATCATACTTAAATTCTTTATGTACCTGGGCATGTTATTTTAATCTCTGTGCATTACTTCTGTCTGGAAAATAAACAAATAAAAATCTACTATAATTAAAAAACAATAGAACAATGTTAAAACCTGACAGAAAATTATGTTAATTATATTTTAATTTTAACAATTTTCAGTAAAATTAGAATTTATATTTTATAAACAATAATAATCTGCCTGTTGGTGTGTTTTCCATCCACTATTTATAGGCACCCAATATGATATACAAAGCCAAAATTGATGTTTACATTTCCCCTGATCACAATGGTTACAAAAATTAAAAATTATTGAGTTTTTTCAATAGGAAAATAGCAGTATACGTTTTACCAAAATTTTTACTTAAATTAGTTTGAGTAATTCAAAATTAATTTATGTTTATTATAATTGAAATACTAATTGCAATATACTAACCAGAATATATTTACTTAAAAAAAAAGTCTAAAAAAATTCTTGAAAATTACATCACCATTTATAAAAATGATTGATTATATCATATTGTAAAAATGAGAAGAACTTATTTTTTCCTTACCTTTTTTTAAAAAAAGTAAAACCACTTGTTATTCAAGTTGAATTAAATTTAAAATATTGGCTGGTTTGAGAGAGTTGAGCTTAGAAAAGATTCATATATTTCCACCATAGATGGTTTGAAAATAATGATAACATAAAATTCACAAACAATTTGTGTTGGTAAAAAAACAATTATAGTAATTATAAAAGTACAAAAAAAATTACATATCTGGAATTAATAGTTTATTTTTGTAAACTTTTCTAAAGGCGTTAAAACTTCCTAAATGTCAATAATAAGACACTAAGCATAATAAAATAAACACTCTCAAAAGTTTAATTTTTGGGAGGAATTTCCAAACCCTTTGAAATAAAAACTGTGCTGGGAAAAGGTGATGGTCTCTCAGTAATATTGTTCAACTACACCCTGGAAAAATTTACTGAGAAATAGAATATGATAATACCAATATTTAATAAAAAAGAAAATATAAAAATGGAGCACAACATCTAAATGTTTAAATGTAAATGTTTTAGCATTTGCTGAGGATTTGGTAACTTCGGCAATAGACATTAGAGAATTCAAACATTAGAAAATGTGCAAACAAAATCAAGCTGCCAATTTCATATATTGGATTCCAATAATAAATGTAGAATCCAAACCATGAGAATTTCAGTATAACAATCACTCAAACAAGTCCAAAAGTTTAAACATTTAGGTGAAATAATTACTTTGAATGTTTTAAAAAAAAAAGAAGTAATAGCCGCCAGAACACAAAAAATGAGAGTGGCTTTCAACAAAATAAAAAATTCTTATTCAAAAACCCATAATTAAGACACTAGGAAATCATAATTTTACAGAAGTGTTGTATAGTATGTAAAGTCTACAGAATTTCTAAGGAAAATCTAGTAACTGTTAAAAAAATAATTTTAAGAAAACTCAATGATCAAAACTCAAGTATAGTTCTTATAAATTAAGCAAATAGAAGAAATTTACCAAAATTTTGAAATGTTATAATTTGGAAAAAGAACTCAAATTTTATAGTCACTTAAATTGAATAGATGATACTAAATTAACAATTTTTTTTTATAAAAGGAAAACCTAAATAATTATGTTTAAAGTTTTTAAACTAGTCTGTTTCAGACTATTAAACTCTTTCTTCCAAATGTCTTACGCAGCTAATTAATTTATTTATTAAAAGCATACACAATTCACAAAAATAAAATATATATATATTACTGAATATGACTTACAGGTCCAATGAAGTAAAATATATGTATATATTACCTTATTCCTATTTACTCCAAGAAGAAGCTGATTTAAAAAGGAGCTTAAGACTTTTGCAAGAAAAATTCTATCATTTTGAAAATAATTTAATAATCTAAGTATTATTTCTTTTTTTTTTTTGTTAAGCATAGTACATTATATTTATTCAATATAGTTACTATGCTTTTCACATTCATATAACAAATTTGAGTTTACAAATAAAAAATGTTGAAGCTTTAATTTAAATCATTTGTCTCAGGTGGTAAACGTTTACACGTTTCTTTATATACAAATGTTAAACACTGTAAGCAAACCATTAAAATAGACAGCTAGAATGGGGAAATCATTAGTGCTACTTAATATTCAGCAGGAATAACCAATATGCAACTGATAATTTTGAATAAAATCTTTAACATGGTGATTAGAACTTACAAGAAAGTAACTTAATAATACAAAGTAACTTAGTCCATGAACACAAAAAAATAATATTAAAACAGTAACAAAAAGTTTCCAAAAATTTAGGTCTAAATTACCGTGTGGTTCAAATTAACTACAAATGTTAACTTCTTAATCACTGTTAATCACTATTTCTAATCACTATTCTTAATCACTTCTTAATCACTATTTTTAATTTACTTAGTATACCTCTTTATCACAATTTATCAAATATACCTCTACAAATATTTAATATGTAAAGCCGCTTTCAAAAACTCAATTCAACATTACGTACAGTAATTCAACAAAAATAAATAAATGACATTACTTACTTTTTTCATCCACTTATTTAGAACAGATTAAATATGTATATATCATTTTCACACTTTTATTAAGAGGAGCATGTGCGAAAAATTTATTTCACTATTCACGGAAACCAATCAGTAGATCTATAGTATAATTTTTCGTAGTAAGCATTGGAGAACTAAACCACCACACAAACCCACGCCATTAAATTAATTGAATAACAGCTAGTAACATAGCGTTTGAAAAGACGCTATCTTTGCAATCGCATTAATAACCGGAAAATCCTTTACTGCCGACATTTTGATTTTTAAAGTCTACGCGGGAAACAAGCCAATTGTAATACTTATGAATGTAACTAACTAAATGTATTAAAAGAAATATTATTTTGGAACTTATAAAAAGCCTAATGAAAAAGAAAACTAAATTAAAATACTATCTATATTTATAATATATTATTAATTCACATGAATTCATAATCTTTTTTAATACACATCTTAATTTTTTTACTTCCTTGTACGAAGTAAAGGAAGTATTGTGTTCATGAAAAATTTCGGTTTTCATATTTCCGAATATTTTATAAATGGGGTATATTAACCTTTTATTGTCAATCATGTTCAATTATAAACATATAAAATATTCTTCAATTTTTAATTTTTTGGTTGTCCCAAATTAATGGTTAGGCGTTTTTAATTTGGTGTAATTTTAAAAAGTTAGAATTTAAGGAAAATTAAAAAAAGGAATTTTTACTTTTTGTGGTTTTTTGAAATCAGCCATTAACAAATTAATTTTCCATCTGTTTAATTAATTAATAAACAACAAATTAATCTGTCAACATTTTATTTCAATCCGAGTTACCAGTGGTAACACGAATTGAAATAAAATAGTCATCTGACTATTTAATTCTAAAGAGACCTGAATCAAGAACAACACTTTTTGATTGTAAACTATTCATGTCCCCTACCGTTTTAACACATTTTTACTAAAAATTAATATAAATATAACTTTATATGATCAAATACTTTCTAATGATTTTTAGCTTAAAGATAAGAAAAACAGTTGACAATTCACTTTCAAACTTTAAGTTAATTATTCTTCCAAACACTACCTGTAATTATCAGTTCTTCCTTAAGCCCGGTTAGTGGTGGTATTACATTGACATCAGCTATCATAAATATGTAGTTAAACAATACATGTTATCTACATTATCTTTGTTAATTAAATATCTTGTTTTTGTAATGTGTTGTGTGGTTATAAATTTCACAATTGTTAAAAGGTATTCTGAATTTGATTCATAGTGATGTGTAAAATTTTACTTGTCAGTTATAAAGTATGTATACATGTTCTATTTTTATGAATTGATTTGCAAAAGTTTAATATATTAATCTGTGTTTTAACCAAAATTGTGATGTAGTTTTTACTGTTTTTTTTTATTTATAAACATTTTGATTGCTGTGTTTATAAATGTCCACTCTCTTAAATTCTGTTTATTCTAAAAAGATGATTGTAGTGGAATTGGAATGATACTTTCCACCTGTTGATAGATATGAAACATTACCATGGTGATATTCCAATGTTTCCTCTGATCACAGGCATGAATAAAAGAAAACAGATGAATAAAAGAAGATTTCAGTGTCTTTAAAGCATTAATATCTATCTAACACAGTGTAAGAAAGTGTATATCAGTTTAAAAGACAGATCTGTAGGCTTATAAGTTTCAACAGCCTGTGTATGGTTAGAAGGTTCAAAATGCTTCTCTAAGAGCAGAGACACCAAATTTTTAACAGCGAAAAAAAAAATGAAATTAAATTGAATGTTTTACCGAGATCACAAAAAAATGAAAATAAAATCTTTTTGCTGTTTACATTATTTAAAATATTTGTTAAATAATTTGATGTAGACACCATATGACTTCCTTTATGACTATTAAATTACATGTACACAATTTTTTTAAATGAAAAGTACATAATAAAATTTTAGTGATATTTTTTCTTTTTTTTTTTTTATTGTTACTATTGAATCATTGTTTATCGTAAAACTTTTTTTTACAGTCAAAGGTTAATAATTATTTTTAAATCAATATATTTAAGTCAGAACAAAAAAAAAGAAAAGTTAAAACAAAGGAGCTGAAGTCTGTTTCAAACCGATGTGCCGCCTTCTCTTTGTAAGTTCCAAATAGTTTTCATAAATTAAAATATTTTTTACTGTAACTGGAACCAATGAAAATAAGTACTACTTATGACATAGAATTGAAAAGATAAACAGGCTTATTACTGCAGTTACTTAATAGTCAAAAATCAAATTTTCTTTGGATTTTTGTCTTTTTTGGACACTTTTGGTACAGTCGATTGTAATCAAAGCAGCAGGTGCACAACTAGATGTTACACCAGTCTAAATTCCAAAATTTCAACATCCTACAGCTAATCATTTTTGAGTTATGGGGAATACATACATATGTACATACAGATGTCACGCCAAAACTAGTCAAAATCGATTCAGGGGTGGTCAAAATGGATATTTCCATTAAAATCTGAAAACAAAAATTTTTTGCGATCACAATACTTACTTAGCTTTGCACAACGATGTAAAAATGGAAATATCTGAATTAGTAAACAAACGTTTCCTTAACCTATACTGAAAATCTGTTAATATGCTATGCTTAGCAATAAATTTCAAAAGTCCATTTTTCATAATTCTTTCTAACACTTTGGAAAATACAGACATATATAAATCTGGCTATAGTTTTCTAATTAATTTAACACCATTTCTTAAGGATATGAATAAGAATGAAAATTTTAAAGCAGCTGGCAACTTCCTTAATTTGTATAAAAGATGACAGCATCTATGGTTTTTTTTTTTTTTTTTAAATATTGGCAGGATTTAATCAGTACTTACAGATTGTGTACATTTTTAACATTTACTTTTTTTATTAAAATAAAACAAGTTTTAAAACAGTATTTTTATTTCCTGTTATTTGATAACCTTGATGATAATAATAACTGTTATTTGATATCCTTGATGATAATAATAACTGTTATTTGATATCATTATGCATCAACATAATGATATTTTTGATGCAGAATAGGGTGTTACTGATGGAGTTCTCCATGGAAGGAAGACCCTCTACTTAAAAGGTTATGTATGAAACTAGTGTTTCTTCAAATTTATAAAAATATTTTAATAATTTTGAACAACAGCTCGAAAGTATAACATGCAAGAAATTATTATTACTATCTGATGTTATGAATATGAGTACTTTCTCAGTACTTTATTGATGAAAATAATTTGGTTTATTTCACAAATATTGATGAGCTTATATTGCACTTAGAACAAGTTCATAAACCTGAGGACTGGTGTCTTTTCATAGATTTGTTCAAGTATAGTTTAAAAGTGGTTCTACTACACAACGGTAACAAATATCCTTTGATACCAATCGCTTATAGCATTAATTTGAAAGAGAATATAATGTGATGAAAGACGTTCTTGAAAATATAAATTGTAAAAAACATAGCTGGAACATATATGGTGATTTGAAAGTTATAGCTATTTTTTTAGGCATGCAATTAGGCTATACTAAGTACATGTGTTTTCTTTATGAATGGGACAGCCAAGCTATGGATAAACATTATGTTACCAAAGAGTGGAAGAAACGAGACAACTTAACTCCAAATGGGAAAAATATTATTTATGAGCCCTTAGTTGAATCCAAAAAAATATTTTTACCCCTTCTCCATATTGGACTAATGAAAAATTTTTTAAAAGCAATGAAGAAGTATAGTCACAGATTTTTATGCATCAGGCAGAAATTTCTGAATGAAAGTGAAGGAAAAATTAAAGAAGGAATATTTGTAGGTCCTCAAATAAGAGAGTTGGTCAAAGATGATGTATTTAACTCAATGTTAACTAATGTAGAAAATGCAGCTTGGGCTTCATTTAAAGAAGTTTGCAAACATTTTCTCGGCAAACAAATATATGACAATTACCATGTTATTGTTATCCAACTTCTGACTTCATACAGAGCAATGGGATGTAATATGTCCTTGAAAATACATTTCCTCCACTCACATCTGGATTTTTTTTCTGGACAATCTTGGAGATGTAAGTGACGAACATGGTGAATGTTTACACCAACACATTTCAGTAATGGAAAGCTGCTATAAAGAAAAATTGAATATTAACTTGTTAGCTGATTACTGTTGGACATTAATTCAGGATGTGCCTGAGATTATTTATAAAAGAAAACCATCAACTAAATCATTCTAACACTGTCAAATTATAAATTTTACAGATTTTAACTATATTTTTCCTTATTTTTTTTTTTATAAAACTAAGGGTGATAGAAAAATTGTATTTACAGATCTGTAATGTATGCAAAAAAGCAATACAAGAAATGGTATCACACTTAGAGAAACATGAAAAAAAATGTTTTTTGTCTATCAGTGATATTAATAACATTTAGGTTTATCTAATAATCAGTTGATGTTATTTTAAAATTCATTGAGAGAGTAATAATGTTTATGTAAAATAAATTATTTTAATTTCATTTAAATAAATTGAACCTGAAATCTTTTAGATCTTGAGGTAGTTTATTAAAAAATAAAAAAATAAATCAACGGAAACATTGGATCATTCTTGAAAGTCAAATTATTTTGTAATGTAACATGAAAATAATTGTGTTGCCTGGTTTGACACAAGGAACACATCCTTGTTATGTTAATATTGTGCTTTTTGTTTATTTATTCATTTATTTTATTTTTATATTTACTAAAAATTTGCCAGTAAAAATAAGCAGACAGACATCTAATGATCAGTTCATTTTGACTTTTTCAAACAACCCCAAGATGTATATTTTAGACTGCAATAGACGTAGACATAATAAATAGTTAACAATACCAAACTTATCGATAGATTGAGATATCTCAAAGTGAAATAGTGAAAGTTTTATCTTGTTGCAGACAAAATCAATTCAGTCATCCATGAAAATTTACAAGACATTATCTACCAAGGTGCTCATTTTACGCTGTGGATAAAATATAAAATTTTACACACTGAATGGTTCCTTGTGTCATTTTACATTTTAGGTTTCTTTAACAATGTTATGTATAAAAAATACTGTTGTAAAAGTTAAAATTATATAGCTTTTATTTAAAATAATCATGAAAATGTTAAAAAATGTAGTAAAATTTAATTTCAACGTTGAATCAGTTATATGAAAGTAAATACAAATTGGTAATTTAAAATCAAGTTGTATTAAATCACTGGAAACTCTTTTATGAAATAGTTTTTAATCATTACTGGAAAAAAGTAAGAGAAAAGATCACATGTTATGAATTAAATTAGTCTGTTTGTGATTTAATGTCATTAAAATATTTCATTGATGTGCATCTATAAATCTGGGAATATGATAATTAAAAAACTTTGTGTTTCTTATAGCTTTAGAACTATAATTTTGTATTTTGGAAGGTCTTGTAGCCACTTCCCTTTTTGTGGATTTCTGATGCTTTAAGTCATCAGAGACTGTATGCTCTTTTTTTCATAAGTGTGATTTATTTATTCGTTGATAATAAATACATTGATGTAGTTTAGTAAATGGTATTTACTGGGTATGGAAGAGGGTCTATTTTACATGTCACTTTTTATGATACTGTTTGTTTAATATTTTTTGATTGCTTAATTTAGCGTGTTAACTTTTTAAAATGATAATATTTTAAGGAATTCTCAATTTTTTGTTGCAGTTATTGTAAGATGCATGATTGGTGTTACTCCACAGCTGATTGTCCAATGTTTCTTGAATACTTTGTACCATATGTTTGGACTTGTTACAGAAGAAGACCTCTATGCGGTCAGTAAAATAAGTCTTCATTGTGTTTTTTAACAAATTTGCATACTACTTCACACATGTAAGGCCATATTCTTAAAATCCAATTAATTTATCAAAAACAAACTATAATATATATTTTTTTTTTCTGTATAGATGTATAATACTAATAAAAAGATCCCTTTCATTATTGTTAAACTCAGCTGACAAAGTTTGTTTGTATTTATTTTAAATAGCTGTAAATAGTATTTGTGCTGTGTTATAATGTAGAAATGTCTAACTAGTGTTCACACAAACTTGTTGATTATTTTTTTTTAATATCCTAAACATATTTTTCAATTTTACTCACATTCACAGTTTTTTTTTATCTAAATCATACTTGGAGTTAACATTGTTGCAGGGTTCCTCTGCTAATGACAGAATAGCAGACAGTCAACAACTGAGTCTGCTTTACTCTATCAATTTCACGCCACCCCCACTTAGGTCACCAGAGTTACCTCCCTACTGTTATTTTTAATTACCCACAGCTATGGCCGAACCTAATATTATATATGAAGCATCAGCTGAAACCTAGGTAGGTCACAGCCTAGCCTCATCTTTATGTTAGCCACATGTCACTAATATCTTTGTTCAGGATATAACTAGTTCAGCAATCACCATACACTTCAGATTCAGCCTACCCTATCTCAGTACAGTTACTTGACCTCAACAAACTATTGTTAAACATTATTTTACTAAGGAAAGCACAGCTGAAGCTCTTCTGTGTTACATCAGAGCATGCTTCTTTTTTTCTTTAAAAAGGTAAGAGTTTCCTCATTATTTTAAAACCTCATGTGTTAATGGCCTGCAGATCTCAGTATGCTACTGCTTATATCTCTTTCAATATATTCTTAATAGCTATATTCAACCACATGACTCCTCAAAACAACTGCACTAAATGCAGAACTAAACACAGAAAATGAAATTTTCTGTGTTTTCAGCTACATAGTTGCACTTCAGGACACTGTCGGATAATATGATGTACTACCTCATTTGTGTGTTAGTTATAAACAGGTCTTCTCAGATTGCAGTATGATGGACTATCCAGGGCACTTAATATGTTATTCCACCTGACTGAGTTGAGTGTGTATGCAACAAGAGCATAGTACGTTTTAGTCTCTTTTCCACCACCTTTTGGCTTTTATTTCCCTAGTGATGCCAATGACAAACCATGTATTAAATTCTTGTCCTCTCCTGCAACTATGCTGGTTTTTCAGAAGGCTCTCTTTTAAATTGATGGCTTCCTTTAGACTGTTAAATGTGATTTGCTGCTGTTCTATCTTTTCCATTGCAATGGAAATATTTACTGTTGAACGAAAATTCCTCCAATTAAGTTACTCTTAGCTAGGAACAGAGGGGGTGGTTTGGCGACCAGAGACGTCACAAGGGTTCTTCTCCCTCGTGTAGGGGGGGGGGAGAAATTGAGATGTTGAATGTTAATGCTATACGATGAAATAATATCTGGTATAGTTATCTGATTAAAAAGAGCAAAGTTTAGGATTACATCCAATTTGGATGTCCTGTCCATTCTAACCTATTGTAGACATCACATAGTTTATTGAGTAATACCCATTGCACATGCTGTCTTTAAAAAATTTTCTTTTCCAATTGTTGCATAAACAGAGTCAGGCAATCTATTAGTAAAAATTAGTAATTTTCCTCATCCCACTTATGTATCTGGTTTAAAAAATACATTTCATCAATACTTTAAGTTTTTTTTTTTATATTTCAGTTTTCTGTATTATAATTCTGCATTAAAGAATAATCTGCAGTACAATTTATCATTTTTACAGTATTAGGTTTTCAGTATTCAACTATATATTTTGCATTTTTTCGTCAGTAATGCCCACGTCAATTATTTCAATCTACCATTAATAGCATTTTTAGTTTTTGTCACTTACTTCATGGGTTTTATGGAAAGGTGAGATCTATGTATATCTCACCTTTTGTTATTTTAAAACTCTATTTTTTTTTCTGACCATACGTTCATACTGATTAAGTCAAGGTCATCTAAATTTTTTTTTTTGATCGGTTATTAACAGTCTACCAACAAAGATATTTTATCCCAAGCATATTTGTGACAATTTTACAATGAAACATCTTGAAATTTTTTAAAATTGACCTTATGAGTAACTTGTTCTCAAGTGCAATTTATCAAGAATGAAAACATTTTACTGAAAAATTAGATAATCAAATTTTTTATTAATTCATTATTCAGACTGGAGCAGTCTTTTGATCTTCACCGTAAACTTAATTATATCACTTCTGGTTCAGCCATAATGTTATCACTATGTATTTGTGATACACCTATGAAATATGGAGATGAATATTTTATACTTAAAACTCAATCTTAACATTTGCTAGAATTTTATATTTTTTTCAATAATTTTATACATTTGATCAGTCACACAAACAACAAAAAAATTAATCTGAAATTGAATTGGGAAAATTTATTTTTTGCATAACTTTGAATCCATTAAGATTCTTTACATGTTCCAGTTTTTAAAATTTTTCTATTACCCTCATATTGTGAGGAACAGCCTGTATTTTTATGGAGTTCAATATAATACTGTGTATCTATTAATTTTAATATTATTATTTTACAGCATTAGGACCATCATGTGGTCAAAGGTTATGTGAATGCGATCGTAAATTAGCTGAATGTCTTAGAAGTCTTCCATGTCCACGTAGTAAAGCTGTTTGTACTTCTTCACCATGGAGATTGTTACAGAATATATTAATGTTATAGCACTGGTATAATTCGGTGAGTTTTGCAATTTACTATTATCAATCAGTATTTATTGATAAACTAATTAGTACTGTGCTAATTAGTACTGTGCATTTTAAGAATAGTTTTTCTAAAACTTTATTTTCTAAAAATTTATTTTGGTAGATATCATTTTTAGATTTACATGCAAGACTTTCATTTTTATTCATGATTCACTTTCAAATTTACTTGAACGTATCTCCCATAACTCCAAAACGATTAGCTGTAGAATGTTGAAATTTTGTATTTAGGACTTCCTAATGGGGACACCTCCCCGTTTGATTGCAATCAACTGAATTAAAATCGAACCACCAAAAATGTTCAAAAAATCCTAAAATCAAAAATATTTGGATTATGGACTTTTTCTAAACTGCAGTAATAAGCCCTCATTGAGAGGTTTTCAACGATACATCATAAGTAGTACATATTTTCATTGGTTCCAGAGTTTAGCCAAATAAAATTTTAATTAATCAAATATTTGGATCTTACAAGGGGAAGGCACATTGGTTCGAATCCAAGTTAATATACAAATATTTTTTTTACTTTTTTTTTTCTTTTAATTTTATTGATTCATTAATAATTATTACCTTCTGATTATAAAAAAAATTTAACAATAAATAATAGTTCAATAATAACAATAAAAAAAATATGAAAAAAAAATCAGAAATTATTAGCGAAATAAAATTTTCTATACTATTCATTTTAATTAAATTTTTTTTTCAATCAGAGGTTAATAATTATTAAATCAATATTTTTAATTTAAAAAAAAAAATTAAAAGAAATATATGTATACGAAGTCGGATTCGAACATTGTGCACATGGTTACGGATACAACACGTTCTCACTTACACTACGTATCTACTTGAGCGACATGAAACAAAATTAATATATAAACTAACATAAAATGCTGATATTGATACCACAAAAAATGTGATATTCACCACAATTTCATTGTGGTGGATATCACATCTACACACAACTATCCACTTTATTAAAGAATTGGAAGATCATATCTCACTTTCAAATGAAATAAGTTTAAACAAGGTGCAGAAAAAAAATGTGTATATGTAATTTATAAGGCGTACTAGGAAGTCAAGTTTCTTGTCCATATCAGATTTTTTTGTTTTGTAAGGCATAGGTTATGGATCTCAACCAAATGGTGTTTGTTGTGTACTGTATGTAAAATGGCCTGTTTTCCAAAAATGTTTATTCTCTCCTTTAATGTAATCTGTGCAATAGCAGTGTTGTTTTTGGGAAGTTAGGCGATAACTTTTCAGATTGTTCACCATGTTGGTCTGGTGGTGGATGCGTCTTCCCAAATCAGCTGATTTGGAAGTCGAGAGTTCCAGCGTTCAAGTCCTTGTAAAGACAGTTACTTTTATACGGATTTGAATACTAGATTGTGGATACCGGTGTTCTTTGGTGATTGGATTTCAATTAAGCACACACCTCAGGAATGGTCAAACTGAGACTGTACAAGACTACACTTCATTTACACTCATACTTATTATCCTTATTCATCTTTTGAAGTAGTACCTGAACAGTAATTCCCGGAGGCTAACCAGGAAAAAAAAGGAAGTTGTTCATTATAAAAAAATAGTTGTGTGCATCTGGCATTATGTAACATAGTAGTACATAATCCTCTAACAAAAAACTTCAATGGTATTAATTTTATTCTTTCTATTGAATTTATGCTGCAGTTTTAACTGCTTAATTTTCACCATGTTTTCCATAACAATTGCTTGCATAAAAGAAAGAAAAAATTGCTTTTGATAAAAAAAGTCTTCCTAATTTTTTTTGCATCTCATCTGAAATCTTAGTACAAGATTAATATCATTTTTATAATTTTTTATCTACTTTTTTGTATTATCACAAATACATTGAAGTAATCAAAATCTAATGTTTAAACTCTTGGAAAATGTGATAGATTGTATTTCTTCAACCTGATGTTTCTGCTATACCTTCAACATCTTAGGGAGTAGGATGTTGAAAATGAGAGGTGTGAAAGGTAAAATCTCGCATTTAACAAACTGGTTTCTATAGATCACCAAAGTTAAAGTATGGTAGTTACAGTACCGTAAAATTCCATAAACAATTTTATGTTATATGCATTTTTAAAAAAAATTGACTTTTATTTATTTGTGTAGCCCTTGGCTATATATCATATTGATTTTAATTTTTCTATTTCATTGGGTAAGAAGTAGTATATAGCTTCACCCACAAAAATCGTAAATCAAGAAAATGTTTCTTTAATTGTTTCAATCTTATGAAACTTTAATATATTTTCTAAATGATGCATAATTTTCAATCTTTATGTCTTTGAACCGTTTGATTTGTTCAAATTTGCCAGAAAGCAAATTTTATCAACTAATGATTTCCATTTTAATTACTTGAAACACTCCAATAGCCAATCATTACCGCACATAAGGATACTATTACATGTTGCTTTTATCAAATTAAGTTGCTGGAGAATTTTTTTTGAAGATTTATAGAAAATTTTATAAATTCTCTCTTTTCCATCACAAAATTGG
Organism: Lycorma delicatula; assembly: GCF_047948215.1. Classification (NCBI taxonomy): domain Eukaryota; kingdom Metazoa; phylum Arthropoda; class Insecta; order Hemiptera; family Fulgoridae; genus Lycorma; species Lycorma delicatula. Next base: position 115,438,498 of record NC_134456.1, read on the forward strand.
AACAAAATAAAAAATTCAAGTCAAAATTCTTACTTCTCAAGTACCACCTCTTAATGAGTGATTTAACTATTATGTAGTTCTGCCATTTGTTGATAGATAGTGTCACTTGTCTAAAACAAGAAACGTTTTAGATACATTGTGCCTATTTCAATTATTGTAATATTAAATTTGAGAATAGTGAGAAAATTTATTCAAAGTATTTTTTTTTTTATGGTATTACATCCTTCATAACTCCGTCTATGTTTTATGCTTTTCTTTTTCTTTTGCTTTAAGTACTTGCTGTCTAAACTAGTGGTGGGAAATCAATATCATTGCTTACATATTATATGCTCTTCTGGTACAACTTGAGTTGATTTTATATCAGATACCTATAAATGGTGATTAATATTACTTATAATTATTAAAATTATTACTTTGTTTTGTTTATATTTTTAATGATAATTAGTCACTTTTATTTGTTTCAGATAACACTTTAAAATTATTAATAAATAAAAAAGTATTGACTGTGATATTATATAATAATACACTGTAGTATAATACACTGTGTTCACTGATTTAAAAAAAATAGTTTTGTAGTAAACATATCATCAATGATACTACCTATCAAGTCATTTTAATTTTTAATCATATAAGTTTTAGAAAATAAAGAAAAAAATGTTCAGCCAATGGATGGATGATTATAAGCTAAAATGAACAAGCTGATAAACAGTGTATGGTTATTTGAATGTTTTACGAACTTATAATGTGATGAATGCTTGTCCAAAAGGTTAGTATTTAATTAGATTAAATTAATTAATTAATTTAGTATTTAGTTAGTGAATTTTTTAATTATTTCTATTAATGCAATAAGAATGAATTATTAATCTTTAAATTGAAAATTGTTTCAGCATTTTATGTTTATTTACTGAAAACTTAAAATGGCTTGTATTTTCGACCTGATTTCAGTTTTTATTTTAACTTCTAAGAAAATAAGGGAGTATTGCATGGATTTTGTTATTGATATTATTATATTATTTTAGGAGGGTTAATCTGTACATTCCTGTATTTTTATGAAGTCCAAATTTTGGATTTTGATATGAGTTTAATTTTAAACAGCAGTGTATTATTTAGGCAGAGTTCTTGGTTAAGTTTATTTAGTTTGATTTTTATTCAGTTGCCATCATTGTTTCATCGTGTTGAATACTCATAAAAATGAATACATTGAAGTGGTTATTTTCATTAAATGTATATGTTAATTGGCATATCAACTTAGAACTTTGCAACACATTACAGATTTTGATTATGTTTTCTAAGAAAGTGCTTAGATTAAACTATGTTACATAAACAGGGTAAAATGATAAAATTGGTATACTGAAATTTTATCTAGTTTTATCACCCTTCATAATTTTCCTCAGTAGTTATTTCTGGAGCTTGGTATTCTCAGTTAGCATCCTAAGACCACTAACTAATATCTCCTGATTTATTTCATCATTTTGGCAATCATTAATCTGCTTAGAGCCATTCTAGTATTACGTATCTTAGGTGGAGAGAGGTTCATGTTTTGCTTACTTTTGCTGACAAGGTTCAGGGGCAGCGATTACTCAAATTCTTATGTAGGATAAAAAAAAGAAAGCAGAATCGACAAAATATTAACAATTTTTATTACATTTAGGGGAGGAAATTAAAACAGGCAAAAAATTATCAGCTTGCATTACGGTGCCCAAGTGTACTGCCAGGTTAATTGTCTGCAGTAACTCAATTGTATATCAATAGATTTTTATGAATAAGGTGTACTTTTGTTCAAAATAAAATTTTGTAAAAGTGAAAATTTGATCAAACAAATAATTACAAAGCTATTGAAGATTAAAGAATTAAGATTGCGGCCATTTTGAAATCTTTGAAGGTGACGTTTTCAAAATTTTTTATTTTGTAGAACAAGACACTATTCTTAGATTTGCCAAATTTAATTGCAGTAGGTTTTTTGCTCATTTTGGTGCTCAGAATCACTTCCTGAAGTTTGGAAAATACATCCCAGTACACTCCATATATAAATATATGTTGCTTATATATAAACAATCAAACAATTGAAAAAAATCACATCAGTGCTTAAATTATATTTTATTTTGTAGAAATAATTGGTATATAATTTGTATTGCTTTATCAATTTTTATTTAAAAATATGAGTTTTGCTCCAGTCTTTTGGGTAGAGATTATTTTAAGAAAAATTTATTGTACTTCATCATTTGATATCACCAGAGATATTCCAATAAAATATATAACTTATAACAATGATCAAAGATATTAAGATGCATTTAATAAAAGTAGTTGTTTATTTAATTTATAATAATGATTCTTTGATTATATTGTTAGATAAAACATTAAATATTACAACCTAAAAATTTATGTTCCATTATATCATTATGTTACCATTTAGGTAACATAATATGAACACATATAGAAAGATCAATATTTTGGGAGGACCACTTGATAAAAAAGATTTTTGTTAGGAATTAATTATAATTTTTATCTGTGCATAAGCTTTAAGGTTAATACAAATAAAATGATTTTTTTTAATCTGCTTGTTAAATATTTATTTAATTCTTTTCTGTGTTAGATATGGTTTGTCATCGTAGTTAGAAACTGTAAACATTTCTGTTATCCATAGGGTTTGTGTGAAACTATTCACAATGTTAAATTAGTTAATATATATTTCCCAATTTTTATGATCCCGATCTGTGCTAAACAACTGCAAAATATTTCATGAGTTACTTGATGTAAGCCAACGTAGTGGTAATTCACAGATCTGACTTTTTATAAGTAGTTTATTTTTGAAAGTAGTTAATGCAATCTGTGAAATTGTATCAGATTTTAGTGTTAGTTTTGGTTGTAGTATGTTTACAATAGTATTATAAAAAAAATAAGAAATGAAGAAATATTCCAAGTTGATCATTGTTAGTCTACAAAATATTTGTAAATGGTTTCTGCAAAATGTTATTTAGACTATTGCGTTGTCTCCTATTATGTAGCCATAATTTTGAACTGAATCTCAGAGGAACAATAATGAAGTGCTAAATCTTACTAATTTAAGTTTGTTTCTCAACTACTAATTGAAAATACAACTTTTCTACTAAAATTTTTATATAATTTTCTTCTTAATAAGATACGCTACAAGTATATATATTTGTTCTAAATGGGTGGGAAGTCCCCCACCCATACTAAGACTAATAAATACAGCTTAATTGGGCTCTCTACTGCTGCCAATTCTCAATGTTGATATTGTTCAGTGCTGCTGGAAAAGATGGGGAGGATAAGCCATGGTGGGGGTCATCCAATGTGTTCATTCATGGTGGGATGACCTTAGTAGTAGTTGACTATGGAATGATGGCAGATATGAGTATGTTCACTGTTGAAGAGCATTTGTTAGGTTGTGTATGGGTTCATGAACGTCCACACACTGGTAAAACATTGGAGAATATTATGAATAACTTCTTTGTGCATTTTGGGAAATCATCACCATCACAGCAAATGTTACTGACATGGGAGAAGAAGGCTTTTGCATTGGGAAGTGTTCTTGATGCACCACGTAATGGGATATCGAGTACTTGAGCTGAGACATGTTGCTGTGGAGACATCGATTCAACAATCTCCGATGAAATCAATGCCCAGACGTTCTGCAGAATTAAGCATTACAAGATGGACAATGCGAGACTGTATGCAGAAGGACTTTAAATGGCCTTGATCACTGTGTTTATGCGTGTCAGTTATTGACTGAATGCTTTCTGAGAACAATTATAAAAAAGAACGTCATGTTCTCTGACAAGTTTGCGATTTATTGAAGCTCTCGTAACTGAAATGTTTATTCCGTGCAAAAGACAGTATTTTTATTTTCATTTTATAAAAATAAACATTTTTTTATATATTTGAATTAACATGCTGAGGTGAATAAATATTTATTATTGGATTTTTTTATTTCTGTGCTTCTTAAATAAGCAAATAAAAAAATTTCAATTTGTAAATTCTGTTGTTATTTAGATAAAAATGAATTATTGCCATGTTTTGAAAGATGTGATAGAATGAATCTTACTATAACTTCACTGTAGTACTAGACTGAAACATCCTAGGGGAAAAGAGAACATTTTGATAAAGTGGCTCTTAAAAAAAAAAAACAATATTTATGGCAACTAAACAAAGCTGTATTATTTAACCACTAGTCTTTAAATAAATTTATATTTGTAGCTTTTACTTTGAATAATACACAGTGAGTAACATAACCCTGAACAACCCTGAGCAACAGAACCCGTAACATAATCGCTGCAGAATCAGTAGGCTATGTTGGAATGAAATTTTATGATTGATACGCATAAATTAAATAAGAAAAACATAAAATATAATTTAAATGTTGTATTTATTTACCTTATTGTTACAAAAGATGTTCAAAATGACCACCCTGGACATCGATGCACTTTTGTGCTCAACTGATCATATTGAAAGTCGTCACACAAGACATTGTCAATTGCATTTATTTCTCATTAATGTTCACCTTCAGTTCATTAATATTGTGAGGGATTAGATGCATAAACTTCCTTTAAGTAGCTCCTAAGGAAAAAAAATCACAAGTAGATCTCTCTGGGGAACATGGAAGCTACCGTCCTCTGCTGACAGCTTGTTGTCTGTCTCCTTCAGTTGAAGCACAGTTGTAACACGATATGGTTTCAATTTTAATTCATGAAGTATTTTATGACAAGATGTGTATTTAACACCAGATTGTTGGGATAAATTGTGTATAGTTTTTTTTGGCCTGGCAGTAATTCTCTTTTCAATATCGGCAGTGGCCTGTGGAGTCCTAATGATTTCGTTTTGCATTTGAAATTGAACCTGTTGTACACCATTATTTAACTAAATCATGTATGCTACTCTTCGCTGGAATTCAGGCATTTGGAAATTTTTCTACATATACTTGATGTGATTCTTCATACAACCCAGAACGAATGTAGGCCTCAACTGTAGCTATCCTCTCCTGGATTGAATAAGGTGTTTTACACAAACACAACTGCACTCACAATACTGCACCGCAACAAAATGTATACTACACTGACATGTAACCATCTGACAAACAGAAACAACAATTAGTAGTAACATATACGTACATCCACTAGTCACACTAGTTGTGTGAGAGTCTTTCATAAATAATGTTGGGTAGTGGTTTCACTATGTGTTCGGTTTTATGTTGCTCACCCTGTACAATTTAATATGTATATAGCTTAAAAATATTATTCTTTTTTTTACAGTTTATCAGCTCTATTTCAAGAAGCAGTATAACATATTTTGGACTGAATGTTGTTTATTTGATTAAACTTATTTAATGTCTTTAATGAGTAATGCACTGAAAATTAATTTTTCAATATGATTCATATGTTGAAATTTACCATTTTATATGTTAGTTTATTTTATTTTATATATAGTTTTAGAGAGAGGTTGTGAAGACTGATAGTTATATTAATTAATATAAGTTGATATCGATAGTAATATTATTAAATGTAAAGGATAGAATAACTTGCACTTGATTCCTTATTTAAGAATTGAATATTTTTCAGATCTATTACAAATTTTAATGGATCTGTGGTAAGAAGAAAACTGCTGGTCCTTTGTTAAGAAGGTTGACTATGCTGCATATGTTTAATATTATAATTTAAATCTTGTCAGCTACTACATCAGTCATTAACAGGTTATGCCTGCTTATGAGGTGGAGTACTGTAGCCATGGTTCCTTTCTAATAATTTCTATCTAGGCTTCTTATAGCCACTGATTTTAGCACTGGATAGGCTAAATTATAATTAAGTCTGTTAGTGTTACATAATATTAAACCTTATTTATGACAGAATCCTAATCCATTATTCAGCTACACTGCATACTAATGTTCATTGGTCAGGAGTTGGAAAAAATCAATCAGCTGTCTGTATTGCAGTATCTGTTAGTGAATGAAAAAATAACAAATTTATCTACCTCAGTTTTATATGTAATTGTAAGTGTAATATTTCAAGGATACTTGATAATAATACCAAATTTTTATAACATGATAGCATGTCAGAAATTATTTGCTATATAAGAATTATTCTTTCTTTATGGTGCTGTTACTGCTTGCTTAAACCAAATGAGTTACTGTTAGCTTATATGATCTGTTTAGTACAAGTAATAATAGATCTCTGTTACTTTTGTTTGTCAGTTCATCTTAATTCATTTTTCTTTGCTGAACAGTAAGGAAATGTTTTGTGTGGATAGGAAGGATTTAAATGCTGAAATTTTTCAAAGGTTCTGCATGTAATATAGTGTTACTTTATCATAATGAATATGATTGAATTGAACATTTAAAAAATGTTTCAGTTTCGCTGGGGAACAAAAAAGAATTTTTTTTTGTCTCTGGAAGAAAAATGTGTGATTTTGATATTATTCTTTCTTCTGAAATCAAATATATCGGTTTTTCCTCATCATGCAAGGTTTCCGAGAGCAGGTATTTATAATTTCAAACATTTTAATACTTTCTGCATTCTTAACTACACAATATTCAAACATCTGACTCACCCAGAAAGTAAGAAATTATGATTTTCTGCTATATTTTGCCTGTGGAGCAACCCTCTTGATAGTCCAACAATTATCGGCTAGCATATTAGGATTCCATTTGCCCTGATACTTCAGGGCAAATACTTTTCCATAACTGAAATTTCCTAATAAAAGTGCTCCCCATAGTAATTACTAACTGTACCAAATTTTCCGGGAAGAAATCTAGGTGCAAGTGCAGGTAGTGTACTTTTAAGGACATATTACAACCCAAATTTTTATAGATGTTATAAGATTGTTGAGAATGTCACGATAATTTTCCACTTTTCAATTTCCCCAAAAACTCTGAGTAAAATTTTTGAATGCTTGCCAAGCTGGTTTCTCCAGTGGATTCAATAAATAGTTCCTCAAACTTTTCATCATGTATTAGTGATCGTATATGTGGACTCACAAATATTCCTTCTTTAATTTTTACATCACTAATTTTAGGAAATTTCTGTTTTAAGCACATGAAACCAGTAGTATTGTCCATGGCCTTGACAAAATTCTTCATTAATCCTAATTTGATGTATAACAGAAGTAGATACACATTTTTAGGGTTACACAATGGGTCATGTTTCACATTTTTCTGTTCAGCATTGAGTGATACACATTTAGACCATTCTTTTCTAATGAAATGGTTTTTTCTATCCCTACTATCCCAATCACACAAAAAACAACAGTACTTTGTTTAACAAAGCTGCATACCAAGAATAAGTGCAATTACCTTCAAATCACCGCAAATATTCCATTCATACATTGCACATTGAAGCTTTTCCAATATAAATTTAAAGTTTTATATGTTTGTTTTATAATAGCAGAGTGAGCCACAGGTACTGATTAGAATTTATTGCCATTATGCAGAAGCACAGCTTTTAAACTAACTTTAGAGGAATCAATGAACAAGTGCCATTCTGTTGGTTTATCTTCATTACAAACTGTCTCCATAAGAGAAGAAATGTCGTTACAAAACACAAAGCCATTTTCTTCAAAAAACAGTCTTTAAATTCAAAATGATGATTACAATAAATACATATCTTTGTACTCTTTTGAAGAAGATTTCATCCTTTTAGCCGGGAAGCAAGCATTTCAGACTGTTTTTTGGATAAATTTAAATCTTGTATGAGATTGTTAAGATTTTCTTGAGTCAGTAAATGAGGCTCAGATAAACTGTCCTTTGTTCAAAAGTTGTGTTACCAGAATCTGTTTCTTTTTCTTCCTTACTTCCATCAGACTCTGAGCTCTCTTTATTTATTGTCAAACGTTCTGGAGGCTTTGGTATGGGCAGCTCTTCACAGTGTGGAACTGGTCTCATTACAGGTTGCAAGTTAGGGTACACCACTGTATGTGTTGATTTTGAGTAACCTTTTTAATGTTTGTTAAGCAGAAATAACAGCCAGAAGAGTGATTTTTTGGGTTCCCTCCAAATCACAGAGATAGAAAATGGTGTGTGGCATGTGCCATTTTTCCATGCAGTGAGAAGCCTAGAACATGACAAACAACAGATATGTGGGGCCCAGGTCCTTGTTTGGTCCCTGACTTTTACACCCAAAATAAAATTCATAACATTTTTTTACTAAAGGAGTAAGGTTTCACCTTTGGGACTTGAGCATCACTTCACCACATACATAACAAAAATTGTTAGAATGATTTAAACAAACTCTAGGCATTTTGTAACTAAAGACTAATTAAAAGAAATGAAGTTGTAAATATGTAGTACACAATAATTCAGACACACAAAGCACTTACAATGACGTGTTTACTGGTTCACTAATACCTTACAACTGGCTTCGTTCTGATGAGTGTGTGCAACACTAGGTCACATTGTACATGTCTATACACATCTGAACCTGCACAACAGTAGCAACACTACCCTTTGCGTTAACTCATTTGGTCTCATCATAATTACAATGCTCTAGTAGCTTTTACTTTACAGTGAACAAATGGACGAAAAAATGTTTTAAACTAATTAAAAGAATTAAAATAATAAAAAAAACTGTGGGTGATTCCGAATACATATTTGAAAAAGATAAAAAACTGCATTAAATACACCTATTGGTACTCATGAGACAAAAATCATATTGATCAGTGTTATTATTAATAAATCAACTCTCAACTCTACACTGACAGTTGTTAGTCAGTGGATTTCATTATAGATAGAGACTTTATTATAGCTAATTCTATTGCAAATAGAATATTATATACAAGTTTATTTCAGCTATATACAAGTTTTATATAGCTGAAACTTTGGTTAACAGTAATTTTATCGCCATTATCTTCTCTATCCTGCAAAATTACCTCATGAACACATTTAAAATTATGAACAGAAGTAGATGTTTACCCAACTTCTTAATGCTTGGGGAACCATTACTGAATTTTTCATTAAAATCATGCTTAATTTAATTTCAATTATGTCTTCATAATTTTTTTATTTTTAAAGTATTAATATTATATGATATGAACAGCATATGAATTTCAGCTTCTGCGGAACTCCTTTTGTATATAGAAAACACTTCATGATCATGTTCTTTCTTAGTGTATGAGTGAAGTTGAATATTTTTATTTTAAATGACTTTAGAAACAAAAGCAAACAAAGAAATGAATTGTAATCTGAGCAGAGTAAATTGTACAAAATGTCACAGACTAAAATAAGAATCTCTGTAATTTTCATTTAAGGAAAAAAATTCTCTCTGTTAAAGTTTTTGATTAATGTACTTTTTTTGTATAAACTGGTTATAAAAATGATTTAGGCTGATATTTTAATGACCAAGAGTATACCAGTGACATGATTGCGCAAATGAAATTCAAAATAACAGTATCGTGAAAACGATTTGAACAAAGATTCTGCAATATCACAGGTGATATATTAGTTCAGGTTTATTTGCAGCCTGTTAGTTACATGCTGTTTTTTGTAATCTTTTCTTAATTTTTATAGATTTAGCAATGATCTTCAGTTCTTTAATAAATAATTTTTACAATTTCAACTGGGGTAAACCTTTATCAAAGCCACTTTTAACCAAATACTAATTTTGTTAAACAGTATTGAAATATCCCTTTTTTATTTATAACTAGTGGACCTGGCAGTGCTTCTTGCTATTGTTACATTTAAGTGTATGAATTAAATAAATTTAGTGTTAAATTTGACATATGTAATCTATTTCATTGTACTGTTTCTTCCTCCTTTTCATTTCTTCTGTATTCTTTTATTCTCTTGGCTCAAATTGTGTGTTGACCAATATTTTATCATTTTGGATAGATTGTTATTTTTAAAAAGTAAAAGTTTTATCTTCTATATAAATATTAATATTATTTTTTACATTTTTGTAACCTACAAAAACAGTGAAACAGACAATATTACGAACAGTATATGTACAATATTAATTCACTCTTCATTTTCCTTTCTTCTTAGATTCCCATAATGTTTACCACAGTTCAAACCTCACCAATCTCACTACTATATAATTTATAAAAAAAGTGCAAATAAATAGCCTAAAACTTCTTTTATTAAATTTAATGTCATTGTATAAATAGAGAGGTATCGTTTATATCGATTGTCATTATCTATACTGATCGTTGTTTATGTCAATATTGACTTCCTTGAACAGTTATTTTGTGAGACCAATATTTTTTTGTCTTTCTGGAAACATTGTTATTTAAATATGTAAACTAATAACATGAAATTAATATGTAAACACTTATGGGACAAATAATAATAAATTTTGAAATTTTCAGTTAAATCGGTTACGTAGTTTTTGAGTTATTAGGGCATACACAAAATAAAGATTGTCTTTTATTTATGTATATATTTTATAGAAAATTTGCTTCAAAAAGTTCTCAGAATCGCCGTCTTTTTTTTTTTTAAACAGCAATAAGATAAAATTATTAGTTCATATGTTAGCAATGTTCGTGACATCATTATATGGACAAAACCGTGATTTATTTTTATTTTCTCTGATTGTCTTTATTTTCTACATGATTTTTATTTTCTCTTGAACAATATCAATAGTAGTTGTATGTTTGAGTTACACTGTCAAAGTTTAAAAGTCTGTTGTTGAAACTACACAATGTTAAATTTCATTTTTCATTTAACAAATTACATCCAGAATTATTTCAAAAAGTATAAAGTAAAATAGTATAGAGAAAACAAATTTAAGAATGACGCAAGCATTTTTGTGAGAGCTGTCTTCAAGTTGATGAAGTTTATAGTAGGTAATCATTCACCACGGAAATATTGAAAGATTGAATGTGCTCTAAATGATTAAAAATAACCTATTGAAAATAGAATTAGATGTTTGAATATGACTGAGAAATTGCCACAATTGTCTGAAAGCATATTATGTGTGGTCAATACATTGTTCCAAAGAGGTTGCCAGCACATCAGTTCAATCTGGATAAGCAGTTTGTTGATATGGCACATTGTAATATCTCTACTTCATTGACCACACTTTCTCTGTTTGGCACCAACTGATTTTTACTCTTTTTTTTATTTAAATTAATTCTGAAGGAAAACCCATACAAGATGCTAATGACTTCTATACAAAAAAAAAGGATCTGAAGTAGGTTTTTAGAAAGGTTCCAGGAGTTCCAATAAATTTATGAATGGTGGCAAAAATGAATAATGATGCAAAACGTAAAAATGATGATGTAAAACGTAAATACTCTAAGAAAATATCATGTAAAACGTTTTAACGTATAGTTTTTGAAAAGTAAATGTATTTTTGCAATTTTTATAAGCTGTTGTGTATGTAATACACAAATAAATTTTAACCTTTTTTATTCTTTTTTTTTTTTTTAACTGAATTTTTAACAATATATTATTCATTAATTTAAAAATTATTTTTTTTATCTTTAGTGTTTGAATGATAATATACTAGCGACATTCAATATGTTCTTGGCCTGACACAAAGATGGTGTAAGTAAGGCCAAAAGAATATGATATTTGTAAAGTATGAGTAAAGCAAACAAGTTTTGCTTCTTTTTTTTTTAAAAATGGCTAAAACTAAAGTACCAGCTGTTAGATTCTACTTTGAGGAGTCTTTGCTGTCTGGTATCATTTTTGAAAGTAAAAATTTGGCTGCTGAATTGTATATGGTTGAAAAAAACATTCATGATGAACGCTTGGGCTCTTAAATTGTCACAAAAATCCACAATACCATATTTAATAAATGATTGCCAACTGAAGTATGCGAGATTGCTATCATTGTAAACCTTTTGATAGACTGTGTTTAATATATTTTACACAATATTTTGAGTGTGAAAAAGTTTTCTATTCAATGTCAGTTTGAATTTGAATTCTGTTACTGTTACTGTTTGTGTTAATGAAGAATTTTTGAATTTTGGTTTCTGAATTCTGTTACTGTTTGTGTTAATGAAGAATCTTTGAATTTTGGTTTCTGAATTCTGTTACTGTTTGTGTTAATGAAGAATCTTTGAATTTTTGTTTCTGAATTCTGTTACTGTTTGAATTTGTTTCTTATTTTATGTAGGACCAATATTATAAATTGGTGTTAGTGAAAGTAAGTTGGTGAAAGACTATTTGGGTTAATGAAAATAAGTTTTTAAAAAAATTTACATTTTACAAAAAAGAAAATGCAGTTCAACAATAACAGTAAATGGAACATGGATTCACCATTACCTACTAGAAATCAAACCAAAAGAAAGTAGTCCAAATATGGGTTGGAGCAAATGAATATGCACCAAAGAAAGCAAAAATGGTTCCATCTCTAGGAAAAGTCATGGCTATGGTTTATTGAGATTCTTGTGATGTGGTCACAGAATTCTTGGCAAATGGTAGGATCATCATTGAGGAGTATTATGCTTTACTATTGGCTCAGTTGAAGGGTATTATTCAGGCAAAACACCTACATCTGCCCAAAAAGAACTGCTCTTTACAATGATAATGTGCTTGTAAGCATATCTATGTTGTTGTTGCTGCAAAACTCCATCACCTACAGTTCAAAGTGGATGTGTGTATTCACTGGATTTGACTACCAGAATTTTACTTTCTCTTCCCAAACCTGAAGAAATTATTCACCAGATAAAAATTCACTTCAAATAATGAGGTCAAAGCTGAATCAACTGCTGATTTTGCAGAGTTGGATAAATCGGATTAGACTGAGTGTTAGTGCGGGAAGTTATACCTAGAAATGTATACAACACTCAGTATTAATGAACTTAAAAAAATGATGATTTTTTTTATTAGACTCGTCCAATATACAATGAACATGACTTTAACCACATAATAAATTATGAAAAGTAATTTATTGAATAACATATTGAAACAACGTATTTCCTAACACTGATGGTATTAAAAATATGGAAAATTGTTGGTCTAAATGTATTGATTTTTTCAAAAAACATTGTCTGAAAATAATGTGTCTTCTTTGTCAGGCCAACAACTTACCAAATGGATCTCATAATAAAACCCAAGAAGTCATTAATAAAAAAAATACTTTAATAATTAATTTCTTACTTTCTTCACTCCTATCTATTCTAATAGGTTTCCAGTCTTAAAAGTATTTCCTGGATTTTATTGCAGAATTCAGGTTCTGATCTACTTAAAAATATAATTATTTTTTACTGAATCTGATTTTTTGTTGGTACCTATTCAGTTTTTGTTGTTGAAGTTCAATAGACAGCAACATCAGTACCTCACAGCTCAATTTTGGATGAAATCGGTTTTGACTTATTTTATTGGCTGATTTGTAGTGTGTTAAAATATTTATGTTTTTATAAAATTCTGTCTGTAATGGTGCGATAACTCATTAGCTTTCATTAATTATCCTAATTGATGAAAGTGTACATACTGTTCACTGAAACTGAATAGAATATTATCTACGTGGTTTTAATCATGTCTTAAATGGATTTAGTCTTCTAGCTAAGCTATCCTAATTGTTATGTGTATATATTAATAGAAAAGCATTCAAGTATTTGTTATTGTATTTTATTACCATTAGGATTTAAGTTAATATAATTAAATTAGAAAGTTTGTGCTAAGGTATCTAAGAAAACCTATTTATAAGTAGATTATATTGAGTTGTTAAATTTTTTTTTTTTTTTTTTTTAAATAACTGATATTAATTTTTGTTACTTATTTTTTATTTATCTTATTTGTTGCTATTGTCTATTATCATTTCATATTAATCATGACTACAATTAAGTTTGTTTTTTTTTTGTGATTCAAGTTTGCTTATTTTTCTTACTACTACTAGTATTATAATTTTGTTCTGTTGCTTTCCAATGGCTTCAGTGTTTGATCATTCAATTTGTTTTATTTAGTTTTTAGTGATTATTCCTCTAGTACTTATATTTCATTATTATAATAAAATTAACAGCATTTAATTACAAGATAAGCAAAAATATTTATTTACTTACATATTATTAGATTTTTATTTATTTATTATAATAGATATGAAAAAATATTACTATAATATATAGTTTCAAATAGTAAATACTGATTCAGTACAAACGTAAATAAGTTTGTAATAAGTTCTTTGTTATTCAAGGGTGATACATTTTAGTAATTTATCGCAAGCTAATATAAAAAACTCTTATGTGTCAGTGACATGGAAAAAAGAGCATTGTATTCTTTGATAATTCAGTAAAACAAAATTAGTTTTATTCTGTATGTAGTCACCAAATTAGTTATGTTACAACAATCCAATTCTAAGCTATGAGATGATTATGAAAAAAATAAGTTATTTTTATCAACCACAAAGATATTTACATTGACCATATAATTCTTTATTTAAAAAATCTTTTTACCTTAAATTATCTTCTAGCAGGAAAATCTTCTAAAAAAAATCTCCTTTACAAAATTCTGTTGACTCCATTATGGAATGGTAGCATCTCACCTTTTCATCTGGAAAGTACCAGTTCAAATCCTTGTCAGACATTGTATTTTTCTTATGCTACAAATTTTCCATTTCATATTACCACACACAAGCTTTTTGCTTATGTGATTTATTAATCATAAAAAACTAAAGTAAACATAAAATTATCATAGTCTGTTTTTATGATGAAGAATAAGAAGTGATCATATGCTTAAAAAACTTACAGGTCAAGTTGAGGACACCTCCTTTTTTGAAGCATGTTTATAAAAAGAGAGGATCATCATTATGCTTTACTATTGGCTCAGTTGAAGGGTACTATTCAGGCAAAACTCCACTCCATTGAGCATTAATTATTTGAGTATTTAATTATTTGTTGTTCACTGCTTGAAAAAAATACAAGTTTCAATAGTTTTAGTACTTTATATTTCTTTGAAGATATATTTTTACAGTAACACTGCTGTTTCAACCTTTTAAATTTTTATTTTAATTCTATTGATAAATATATCAAAGAAATATATCTGACTATTCATTCAAACTGTAACAGGCTGACGTCTAATAACAATTACTGTGTTTACAATGAATTTCTAACTAGGGACTTAACCCTAAGCTTTTCAAGTTAAAGGCAGAAAAGGTTGTGCCTATTATTGCTCAAAAATGAAAATTGGCAAACAACTCCCTTGTTAGATGCAGAATTTCATTTTATGGGATTCATTATAAAATTAAATATGTCTGTCATCTGTTTATTCATTTTTGCCATTATTTTCCTACATCTTTGATTCTGTATTATTAATTCTTTCAACCATTTTTCTAAATTAAAAAATTTCAAACACTACCTTGAATTCTATTGTTGTAATAATTAATAATTTACTACTATAAAATAACTAAAGCAATAAGTATTAAATTTGCAAATAATGAGAGACTGTAATGTAGGAAATTATTGTTATATTAGTATCTTTATTATAATCAATATTTTTTCTTAAGGAAATGTTACCATTATGTACCATATAATTTAATGTCAAGATATTATTTTTAAGTTAAAATTATATTTTTATTTTTATGTATATTTTAATTATGTAAATAAAAATAAATAAAGAAAAAGGGTTGTGATAAATGAATTTTGAAATAAAATAGCAAAAAGAAACACTCAAGAACTGTTTGCAGAAAATGAAAATCTACACAATTACATAGACTTTTTTATTGTAAAATGATTATAATCAGTTAAAAGGAATTAATTATGAAAAATAAGTATATACATTCATCTAATACAGAATTTATTCAATATTTACAACTTTTTTATATTTTGATTTTTAATTTACATTTATTTTTAATTACTTTCTTTTTAACTATTGATGATGATTGTTGAACGATCTAAATACATATTTAGTTGTAATTTTCATTTTTTGAATGAAATTGTTTGAACATTTGTTTAGAATTGTAAGTAGTAATATGTTTTTTAAAGAATTTTAATTATTGATAAGTATGTAATGAATGATTGTTATTATTAATAATTTTTAAAAAAATAATATGTTTACATCTGTCACATATCATCTAAATAAATTTAACATTTATCATACTACTTTTAATGTAGTCCCTTAATATCAGTTTATGTAACAATTCCAGAACTTTTCAGAATTTTGGTAAGATTTTCTTCAAGTCCACAGAGTCTAAGAGAAATTCAAAAACAATTGCCATGCAAGGAACGCACTCACACGTTCCTCGCATGGCAAGAAACCTAGGAGCATGAGATCAGAGGACGATGGACCGCAAGGCTTATCCCTCTGGTCAGACCATGCACGAAGCAGCGGCGCGGAGAGGTGGAGTACTACATGACCCAATTTTTAATGGGTGACGGGTACTTCGCTTATCTCCATGTCATAGGAAAAGCGCCATCCCCAGACTGCTTCTATTGCCCCGTTGTATGGGATGACACTGCCCTTTTCAAATGTGCTTGGTGGGCGGCAGGTCGAGGGACACTATAGGCAGATCTCGAAGCACTGAGCCCCCACAATGTGGTTGTGCAATGATGCTACGTAATCTGAGCAGCTGGGAAAGCGTAGCCCGATTCATCAACAATATTCTCATGACCAAAAAGGTTGACCTGGTAGTCCTGAAAATTAGGTAGCACCTAATCAGGCTAGTATCGGAGGACTTGACCAGAAGTAATGTGTTAAACGGTTCTGGGTCGAGTCCTGGTAGAAAGGGGAGTGGTTTTAGTTGATAGTCTGGTGATAGTGATTGGATAATACCATCAGCTGGAGTCCGACTTTCCGTGTGTAAATGTATTTCCACCTCCCTCTGAAAAAAAAATTATTATTATTTTTAAAATATCTTAATTATTAAAAAAAAACTTAGATAAGAAATTCTTTTGTGGACTAGAAATTGAACTCAAGATGGAGTGGATTCACTGCATGTATTTCAACATAAAGTTAAAAAAAGTGGTTTAAAATTAAATAAATTCAATATGTTTAAGATACATTTCAGATCTGCCTTTTAGTGTAATATCTGGTAAGACCTGACATATTTCTACTCATTTCAAAACGTGCATGGATCTCATTTTCACATTATGGAAAACATACGTAAGCGTGACCGTGCGCGCGTGTGTGTGCGTGCGCACACCTATCCCTAGTTATTGAATTCATAACTATATGCATCAGATCTTGAAAAATTCCAGTTATAGGTGTAGAAACACCTTTTTGTTTATTTATGCTTGCAGATATAAATTGCAGGAAGTAAGATCGACTGACCTGGGAGGCTATAGATGATGAACAAGATCTTTTAATCCACCTCTTCCAATCCAGAATCTTGTAAAAGTTGTCCGTTAAACAATGTTGGACCCCCAATGCTGGTGAGGTGGGGCATCATCTTCCATAAAAAAAGTCATTCAGATCTTCTTGAAGTTGGGGTAACAACCAGTTTTGTAGCACATTCAGTTATAAAATTCCAAACTTATTTGTCGTAAATAGAAATTTTCGAGGGTGAATTTCAGTGTTTATATAGATGATGATGTGTTTTAATTCTAAAACAATTTTATTATTCCTTATCAATATATAAATAAATCAGACATTTGTATGCTGGTCTGTAAGCGCATACAGTGAGTGATGTTGGCTAAATATTCTCGCGATGTGACGAACATCATTCATTATAATCACCATTAACAATTTAAGATGCGTTGCCCTGTCAAATCATTGAGATTTCTGGTCGAATTAAGATGACAAAATAGTAATTATGCAGAGATTAAATGTTGCAAACATTTTTTTGTAGCATTAATGCAACATTAAATGTTTCATTAAAGTTGCAAACGAATGTAAGGTAATAGAGAGATTTGAAAATCTATGAAACTGATATTTAACTTTAATTTTTGCCGAAATAATTTTAATATTAAACATTTATTTATGACAATGTAACAATTTATCTACGAAACATCCATTATATTTTCCAACTAGTCTCTCCTAAAAATGTTAACTATACTCTAACACTGACTGACGTTTACATATTTCTAGTCAAGCTCTTATACTAAAATTTCATATCTCTCCTTGGTTTGGTCACAATTAATTGTTTACCAGATGGTTGTCATTCTTTGTCTTATGAAATGCGAAGTTTGACGATTGTACCTATATGATAAAGCGTTAACAGCGTTCAAGGCGGTCCGTATTTTATCAGGAGAAATTTGTTGTATTTCGACAGATGTATTTACTCACACCTTATACGTGGTTTAAAAAAAGGATTATGATTGCCTTTTTATTGATTAATTCATTATTGCATTACTTCACTCCTATTCATTTGGTCAGTTTCTTTCACAGCTGTGATTTCTGCGTTAAAAAAATATATTTTTTGATTTTAAATCATATTCTTATTAGTGATTGCTTAGGCTAATGCTGTAAGCTGATTGGTTTGTTGCTGAAATAATATAACCTGTAGTGACGAAGTTGGGTAAGTGTTATCTATGCGAGGATGAATGTGAATTGTCATTGGTTTATTTTTAGTGGCTTAGTTGTGGGAGGAATTGAATCGAGTTTTGGGTCGTATCTCATTCTTTTTCTAACGAATGCTATGTGATGACTGTTATGAATTAGCAAAAGTTAAATAAATTTGACAAAATTGCACTATTATTGAATACTCGTGAACACCGGTTTGTTCGAATTTTACATTCTCTTACTTTAGCCTCTACCATAATAAGGTTTTGTACAAGAATTAATAAATTTTTACGCATTTATTTTTACGATTACCAGTTAAATTTTTCTTGCCCTTCATAAGTAAATTATATAATATACGTGAAAAGTTACGTGGTAGGATGTTTTAAATGGATTCAAAATTTACTATTGAATTTCATTAATTTATAAAAATTATAACAATATTTCACAAATTTAACAGATTATGATTTTCCAAATATACCGTTGGTTATGTTATCACGATGATTTTGAATATAAGTTGTTATTATTATAAACATCTTGAATTTTCTGCATCCCGTTTTAAATATAAACATAAATGTGCTAAAATTGTTATTGTTTCAATAACGCCTTTGAAATCGTGAATAATTTTGAATAAATCTTAACATTATTGCACTGTATTAAATAATAAATACGAACTTCAAAACTGATCTTTTCATTTTATAATTAATTAATTGTATACATTCCTGGCGTGGAGCTATGTAATGCATTAATATATACCAATCAAAATAAGGATTTATCTATTTCGTATTTTTTATGTTTACAGCGATTAAAGATAATTTTTAGTTATTTTTGAGATTCTTCTTTCAGAAATCTTTTCTTAGTAAATTCATTTAAATCTGTAAAAGTTATTTCTTTTATTTAGAGATAAAAAAAATTAAAATTCACCTGTAAATTAGTTTGTACGAGAAATATAATTTTGCACCAGCTTCTACACAGTTTTATATGCACGAAATTCGGACACTAAGTATATTCGAAATCGCAAGGGAAATTTATAAATAAACCAGTTACGTTCAAAATTACTTATAATTACTTATTACTTGTAATTCTATTTTGGTTGAAAGTTAGGAGAGAATAAGTTTAGAGTGTATTTGGTCAAATTGTAAAATTTAGACAACTTTGAGCGGTTAGTTTTTTTTTTTTTTGTTATCTATAGAGTGAATAAGTTTTAAAATTTTAATAAAATTTGTATGAGTTATAGAAGAGAAAGAAAGATTACGATAAAATGCACTGTGTAGTGATTATACGTTTCTCCTTTATTAGGAGCCCATATTGTAGAGGATTGGAGTTTTGTTTCACAATTTGGTCTTGTTAATAGCAACAGCAGAAAAGATACCTCCTGCTGCAGCAGAATAAGAATGTGGTAAGCAGAGCATTACCTTAAAAAATGTTGTAAAATTTGGGATGATGTATCACCAACAGGATTTTTCATTTCAAAAGCAGTGTTCCAAAATTTCATAAATTCTTGATTCTCTTTCAATAACTCTGTGGACTTGGATAACTGTCATTCCCCGCCTACATCAAAACACTTTCTGCAATTACATTAGGGAAATGTACAGTTAATAGCATGATACTAACACTTCTTTTGCAATTTTCAGGGCTCAGCACAGAAGATAAGAGGATTGAAAAAAATCCACTCTCTTCAAAACTTGTTTGCAGAATCCAAAATAGAAGGATAGACACTTGACTTAAAATTCCTTATGGTTTTTTTAATTTATTCCATGTTCTTCAGCTGCTGTATAAGAACCTCTATATGCAGTATAAGAACCTCTATTGTCTGCAAGATTTAAGAGCAACTGATGAAACCTATATGAAGTCTCCTGATACACTTTAAGTTTAGGTGTGTCACAAGTGGTAGGAAAATGGCCACAAATAAAAAAATACACCTTTATGACAGGGTCTTGAAGAGAATTTAAAATTGACCGGGCTTGCTCTATTCCATCTTCAACACAAAAATTAAAATAAGACAGTAAAACATTCGACTGTTCTACAATCCTTTGAACTACATCATTTATAAACAACCATCATATTTCACCTAATTTAAGTTATGAGCTTTAAGATTCAATAAATGTTGAATCACCTTAAATTCTTCTAATCTTTCTGGTTTCTTTAGAATAAAATTGAATATGTCACTACAGAGCTCTTCAACAGCATGTGGAAGGTATTTACAGTACAAGCTTGTGAAGTCTACAAACTAACGCTGTACCAAATGCATCTAGATATATATATATATATATATATATATATATATATATATATATATATATATATATATAAATGTTCATTCAACTCTTTAAGCCTAGCTTGAATTCCTGTTTGCTGTCCCATCATTACAGAGGCATTATTCTCTGTAGAGTGGTAAATCCTAACAAGTTTGTAAGTGGTAATTCCAATTTTTCAAGCAGCAAAATAATTGTTTTGAACAAAGATGAACTACTGACTTGTCAGTGATGCTCAAGAATGAGTCTTCTACCATTTTGACTCATAGCAACAGCTAATGATTTTGTAAAAGAAATGTTTATTGATTTATCAGCAATCAAAGAGAAAGAGTTTTTCTGATAAGATATTTCTAGCATCAACCGCTAAAGCATTACTTATTAAATATAAAGTATCAGTGCAACCACATCAGGAGCAATTGCTTTTATTATATTAATGATGGTAGTGTACCCATTAATTCTAAAGGAAGATTATGCTCTGCAATTCTGCTTCAGTAACTTTATTATGTAATGAGGAACAGATGCTGTTAATGACTGGTGGCTACACTAAAGATGGTGATTTGTATATTCAACATTTGCTTTATACTAAGGGGTATTTGCATATCTATTCATAAGACTCTTGCTACTGTTAATTTCAATATTACTATTTATAGTACGGCATTTGTTTTTTTATCATCAATAGGCGGAATCCAAGATTTTAATAAGGATCATCAAACTAGGCATTACTAAACTTTTGTTCTTTAGCTGAGCTAGGTAAATTGTTATCTGAGAGTGAATCATTATTACTTATACATTTAGTCACTTATTGTCCTGTGATGTCAAAGCAACACTTTCAGCTAGATGATCACAAACTCTTTTTTTCTTTTGAAATTTAAAATATAAACTGTATAGTTTTTCTGTGTTTTTTCATCCTGATAATTATACTGCATATGAATTTTTTAGACTTACACAATACAACACTTACCACTAAAAATAATTATTAATAATATAGAAGTATAGTAGTAGTCCATCACACTACATATGCAACCCAAAACAGAACAAAATGAACCGAGTTTGTGATCGTGATCATGAAAACTTTTAAGTCCACTGATTTCTCTGGCAGGGCATTCACACAATGATGATTAAAATTTACATGATAGTCAAGTCGAAAGGCAATACATTTGCTAATTAAAGGTCTTTGCATTGGCTGTCAAGGTCTCAGTGACCACAGATAGAGGTAGAGCATCTGACTGGCATTCACATAACTCATCATCAAGTGAATAGGAAAAGAGATAAATAGTAAGTATGGGCAATCTACCAATAAAGAAAGCGGTAAGAGGGGCAGTAAAAGTTACTTCCAGGCAGCACATGCTCATTCCACCCACAACTCATCGGTTTACAGTAATTTTGCCCAGGATGGGAACAGCAAAAGCATTTTTTGTTGGTCAAATAACTATATTTTGATCACTTTCCTTCTGCTTTAAAAGTTACTTAAGTAAAAGAGAGGGAGAAGTTATCTTTTCTGTACCAGCAAACACATATGCATACCAAAACCATTTTATCTGTGAAGACCTCTAGATGTAATAAATTATGTAATATTTCCATTTCTATCAATAATGATTTACTAACTTTAATCAGAATTCAAATAGATCTGATATCTTGATTACATGGTAGCTGAAGTGGAGGTTAGTTTGTACTTCTAAAATTCATCTTAACAAGATAATTTCTGCATATACTTTCTAAATATAATAATATTA
This sequence comes from Lycorma delicatula, assembly GCF_047948215.1. Lineage (NCBI taxonomy): Eukaryota > Metazoa > Arthropoda > Insecta > Hemiptera > Fulgoridae > Lycorma > Lycorma delicatula. The sequence goes on from NC_134456.1 coordinate 115,460,802, forward strand.
TAACAAATATTGTTATACCAATATAACAATATTAAATTTCACGCATAGCTTTTACTTTTTAAATAAGATTTTAATAAAATCAACGAGAAAGAAAAATAATAATATTGAAAAATATAGTACTATACAAAACTTTTTTATATTCCTAAAGGGTACATTGCAATATGTTCAACTTGTGAACAATAAGCAACCCCCATGGCCCAATTAGATGAGGATGATATAAGTGACAAGCAAATGAAATGTAGTCTCGTACCAGACCCAGACCTACCAATCCTGAAATGTGTAGTTAATTGAACCCCAACCACCAAAGTACACCCATTTTACTAAGATTAAATAGCTTTTACTAAGATTCTAATCCCAGAACCTTCAACTTCAAAAATCAGCTGTTAAACAACTGATTTGCAACAAGTTAACCACAACACCAGTCACGTGTAATACAAAAATATAATGATAAAATTAAATCTAAGTAATTTTAAATTATATTATTATATTTTTTAATTATTATATTACAGTATGCATCTAAGCTAATTTCTGGCTTATTATACAACTACTAGTAAGAAAACAATGTTTCCACATACTACCGCAGGTAGTATGTGGAAACCCACATACTACCCACTTAGGTTACATCCCACTTAGTACCAATAAAGAAGCAGCTGGCTATTTAAGGATACCACCACCGTGGCACAATAGATGGGGATCTTGTTGGAAATTATATTGCCCAAATATATGTTTGTGAGTGATACAATTTTCATGGTTCCTATCTCTTCAAGGAAGTAGACAGTGTAAGAGAAGAAGCAGATTGAAGTAGTTAAAAGTCTTACCCAGGACCAATTAATTAGATCAATGTCAAATATAATTTACAAATAACAAAACATAATATACTTACAAAATTAAAACCTATAGTATTATATAATATGATTCATAACCCTTTTCTCTACCCAATTTCACCCTTGGTATCCCTTCATTCTAATATCATTCAATACTAACTTGTAACTACAAAAAATAAAACCCGACTGTAAGAAAATATACCATTAAATTGGATATTTGATTCTATGAGATCAACCCATCACTAGAATTGAAAACTTTTTTAATTTTTTTAAGGGGAGGTAATATAGACTACATCATTAATGTAAATTGTACATTTTTAGAAATATTTATGATACATTTTTTATTCAAAAACAAAGTTATTTACCTCATATCTTTCACTTTTTACTGACTTTTGTATAGTTAAATAACTTTAAACAAAACTTTTTTAATTTACCCAATTTTTCTGTTTTTGCTATAAAAAATAATGAACAAATTTTTCTGTTGTATGGTTAATAGCTACAAAGAGCAAATTTAAACATTCTAATAAGGTTCTAGCATAAATTTCATCTCCTAGCTCAACAAGTTTTTGACAAAATTATACTAAAGAATAAGAATTTTCAGAAATAGAACTGTATGAAATAGTCCCTAACTAATTCTTGCTCTGTCAATTTCTTTGAAGATATTTAGTGCACTATGACCGGGTTAAAATACTAAGTGTTTATTTAAACATAATTTCCTAAGCAACTTTGAAGAACAAGATAGCACCATATACTTCAACTTTGAATGCATAAAGTCCAATGAAAACATTTTGGGAAGTCTGTTCCAGATGACTATAAAAAGATTCCATGGGATTTTAGGTAATGACATGTAAATATTTCCATAACAGGTTTCTATCTGATAGGCTTTCAAAGATTGATTTGATAACTTGAGCTACAGCTGGTGGTAAAGAATGTTTATGAGTACACTGCTCACCTGTGATTTTGCATCTATTGAATTTGCACCAGAAATTTTTCCCCAACAGGAATTTTTGTGCGGTCTTTGATAAATGTATATTTTATGTAAACCATGTCTTCTCATTTTTCTAAACTGTTTGGGTTTCATCAAATAGCAAGACAAAGACCAAAATAATTCTGCAAGCTGTTTATTTCCCTATCAGTCAATCTTCCAGTACCAAATAGGAATTTACTTCAAGTTTTTTCCTTTGTAATCTTCAAGTACCTAAACGAAGGCTTTGCAATCACTATCACCCAGGTACTTTGAATTATCTTTACTATTACTCGCAGATCATCAAATATGAAGTTGCTACACCTGCAACTTCCTCCAGAATAGTTCATCCTAAAGCAGTACTTTCCACTTTTTCTTGAGCATTTTTTTAATTTTCACTGGCAGTATTTTCTAAGTATTTCAACATCTATAACCTTATCTGTGTAGTATAACACTGGTAGTATTTATTGAAAATTAAATTTTTATTAAGTAAAATTTTTAACAGAATTAATAATTCATAAATTTCAAATGATATCAAGAACAAGTTCTGGTACAAAAGAGAAAAAGAAAGGGGAAAGACAAATTAAAGAGTTTATCAGTTGAAGATAAATTGGATTTGATTTTAAGCAAATCTGATAACATTGAAAAGGAAATTTTAACTGAAACACGAAAAAAAGGATTATCAATTGATGATATTGAAATGATACGTCCATAAATTCAAAAATGGAATAACATGACTATAATATATTTCTCTAATAAACTGTTGAAAATAAATGATGAAAATTTAAAGTTAAATAAAATTTGTCAAAAACTTAAATACTAAAAATAATAATATAAACCAGTACTTGAGAAAATATACTTGGGATCCCTTTGAGGAAACTTGGGTATATTTTTGAAATTTTGAACAGAATATCACCTGTAATTGGGTTGCAGTTAAATGAAGTAATGATTGACAATTATCGCACAATTTTTTAAAGAAATTCTGAAACTTGCAGACTACCACTATTGAATAGTCAAATTTAATTGCTTTTGAACTAAAGTTGAGTTCCTAAAGTAAAATTGTTAAAACTTTCAGATATTAGTTGGGAGAATTGATATGATATAACTTTGTTTACATGAATGAATCTATGTCTACTGAAAATTGGAGGCTTCAAGGTGGCCAGCTAAATCTATAGAGAAAGGTTGTGTTCCACAATGGGAAAACTTATGGTACTGTTAAATAAATAATATGTCTGCAGCTAAAGTTATAGTCATCCTTATAATTATCTTCAGACTTAAATCCTTAAAGCCATGTACTGAAGTGCATATGTAATAATTAAATACATATTGTTAATGATTATTGGAATACAAGTTAAATCATAAATGTAGTGAAATAAGAATCTTAAAGGGGACTGTTGAGTTACTAAAATTACTTGTTTTTCAATTCAATTTCTGCTTGTGTATTATATAGAAACAGTCAATTACTTAATTACAGTAATTACTCAATTTTTTCTACAATATTTTAAGTTAAGCATTTTCACTTTGTATTCTATTGTATACCACCAGTAATTAATGAAGAGTTAACCTACGATTTGTTTAGGAGCTTCATACGAGTAGTGTCTTTCTCTGGATAGATAGACTGATGATTTTTTCTTTTTGGTTATGGGAATCTGTGTGTGATAAGAGTGTATGAATGCGTGTGTGAGACAGTTGTTTTGTCTGTACTTAATTGACAAGGAGATATTAGTGATATCTATGGGTGTGTGTGAAAAAATTATGTTTGTTGTACATGTTATGCAAATTCATTTTTACTGGTTACTCGTTAGACGTGAATTTTTAAATTCTGCTATGATAATGGGAGGAAGTTATCACAATGTTGTGGAAGAGTGTTAATGATGTAAACAATAGCTTGATAATTCACCAAAATATTAAGAATTTTGATACTTTTTTGTGTTTGGTAAGCAGCTGGAAGATTAAACAAGATATTGTCTTTCTATCTGAAACATGCATGAAATCAGTTGATGAGGCTTCTTTATATAGAATAATGGATTACATAATTTTTTGTGTGTAGTAATTTTTCTAAAGCTACTGGGCTTATTTTTTTGCATCTGTAATGGAGGGTTTTATTTGTATGACAATAGTTTGTGTACTGGATAGATGTTATTCTTTTGGAATATATTTAGTTTAGTTTTTACATTCTCAGTGTTTATGGCTGGAATAAGCAAAATTAGACATGAAATTTGACCTTCACCTTCTTCTTCCTACAATTCCAACATGCGATACCTTATTAATGGTTAATATTAACATAAATATTAATGAAAGAATGGATAATAATGATTAACAATATCTAGAAACACTCACTATGAATGGGTACAGCTCCTTAGTTAATTGTTACACTATTTTTTTTTTTTTTTGGCGAAAAATGTTTTCACATTATCATCGCTCGGATACTAGAGTTACTGATAATAAGCTAACCTGTATTTATCACATTTTTTATAAATCAAGTTTATATAAACAAAATATTTGTAGTGTTGTTATTCTGATATTTTAATGGTCATAGGGCTGTTGCCATTGCTTATTTCTAAGGACAGAACTCAAAATAATTTTGTTAATGATTTTAAAGAGGTTCTGGATTATGATAAATTAAGGTCATATTTATATGAACGTGACTGTAAAATTCTTGATAATGATGTTGATTTTCAGTTTTAATAACTTTTTTGATATTTTATTACGGTATATTAATTAATCAAAATCTGTTATTTTAATTTATGCCATGGACAAAAGTTGGGCTGTGCATTACAATTTCTCAGATGGATTGTATAAGAAAGGGTGTAAAAATCCTCACAGCCACAAAATTATACTGAATACATTAAATTAAAAAAAAAGATAGATGTGTGGATTATGGCAACTAAAATTTAATATTTTAAAAATATTTATTACCTACTAAGAATCAGTGAAAAATGATAAACCCCTATACTGGTATTCCTACTATTAAAAATAAAATTTGTAAATGGTAACGTTGATTCTGATGAGAATGAAATTGAGAATATTTTTAATGGATACGGTTCTTGGACCTATTCTATTTATAATATTTATTAATGACCTATTTTTACATAAATGTTATGGTAAAGCTACATGTTTTGCAGATGATACTGCTCTAGTATATTCATCTAAAAATCTTTTCAGATTTCAGACTTATCTGGAAAATTCAGGCTTATGGTTTTATGTCAATATATTAGCTCTTAATGCTTTAAAATCCAAATATCTAATTGTTACGTCTGCTTCCAGCTTATTAGCTCCATTAATATACTATAATGGTGATTGTGAATTACAATGCAACTGAGTCATCTCAGGTGAATTTTATTAAATACTTAAGGTTGATGGTAGATGACAAATTTTTATGTAATTTGCATATACAAAGTGAAAAGATATTAGTTTATATGCATTAAAAAATATTTTTCCAATAGTGTCCTTCAACAAATCAACTTTTACTACTTTATTCAAAATTAAATTATGGATAGCACTGCTGGGGATCAACTGAAGAAAAAGACTGATGGGATTACGACAGCTAAAAAACAATATTTTAAAAATATGAAGGAATTACCTGCCAAGAATCAGTGGAGAATTATAAATCAGTGAACTGGTATGTCTGCTATCAAAAATAAACTATCAATAATATGTGTATATGGTAAAGTTGTTTCTGATGAAAGTAAAATTGCTAATAATTTTATGGTTTCTGACTTTTACGGTTTTAAAGATTTCTGGCTTATTTCTTGATATTCATAAATCAACAGATACAGTTAAACATTTGCTTGTATTAGATAAAATGTATAGTGCAGACATTAAAGGTCTAGCTTTAAAATGCTTTGCATATTATCTGGAGGGTCGAAGAAGTAAGTACATATTTGTGCGCAATTGTTAGCAATATCATACAATATTGTATATCACAGATCTCTATATAACTGGATAAGGGATCCTTATGGTGTAAAATACAATAAAATGTTCAATATTGATCCCACAAGTTTAGTTGGTCTACGGTGAATGTTTCTTCGAAAATCAGCTGATTTCGAAGTCGAGAGTTCCAACGTTCAAATCCTAGTAAAGGTAGTAGTTACTTTTATATGGAGTTGAATACTAGATCGTGGGTACCAGTGTTCTTTGGTGGTTTTTATTCCCCAAGACCACCGATGATGGTTCACCAGTTACGCATTGCAATTCTAAATGGTTGCATGGCCTCCAACCTCCCGGGACCCCACAGGATCCGGTGAATCCGTGCCTTGTGGGGGTCGCTCACCCAGTAGGCCGGGACTCGATCTTTCCTTTGCACCATATCTCAAACCAGATCCCCCTCCAAAAAGCAAGGAGGGATCTCCGGTCTTTCAATTTTCCCCTAACTCAATGGTCAATCATCGAGAGCGGCCCACCTCAACGAACCGCCCTCTCATAGGCAGGGCTGCCTTGCATTTCCCTACCACCAGTAACTGTCCCCATACCACTCCCTAGCGTCTCTCCCCTTGATTTGTATTATTCTGGTTACCATACAGGCTACGTTATCCCATTTATGTTTTCCTTTTAGCATGTACTGCAGCGTGTTTTCCGGATGCAATTGACTTATTCCAAATGAGTGTCTAATCTCGTCCCATCTATTACATCAGTATATCGATACAGTCATATATGCAGACACAATTCGTATTGCAGCTCTCTGCAGAGCAGATATCTTATTTAAGTTCTTCTTATCAAAGGCCTCGCCCCACGTATAAAATAACTGTCATTGCGATTGAAAAAATCAGTCTCCTTTTCGATGAACATGGACCTCAGTATGTGGTCATGAGCCTGCTTAGCTTACCAATCACAGCCTCGGGATGCTGCGTTACCTTGTTCAAGTGCTCCGTATGTAGCCTACGATCTGCAACCATACGCATAGATATTTAATACATCTAGATATGAGGATTATCATGCCATCTACTCTGACTCCTATTTCTCTGATTCTTCTCCTGCCTGTTAAGGCGACCGCCAGTGACTTATTAGGCGCTAATGTCAGTACTTTTTCTTCAAGCCATCTTTGTATACTATCGACCGCGACTGCTGCACAATCCTCCACTTCTTGTCCGTCGGCATAAGCTATCAGTTTGGCATCCCCTTCAAACTCCAGTCTCAATACTCCGTCAAAGGCCCAAGGATAGACCCTTGTGGAACCCCCCCGAATATCTCTACCGGAATTTCGCCCTCTTCGGTACATACATGTATTTTACTCTGGAGGAGATAAGAGTTTATTATGCCCCTCAGATAATTACTAATATTCCTTTCTCGTAATTCTTCGTTGATTACAGAGACAGTCGAAAGCTTTCCTGACGTCTAGCAGGACCACTAAGGAATCCTCCTTTGACGCCAGGTGCCACCCGCTCAGTATGCAGACCAGTTAGTTAGTATTGTAACGCATCAAACGTGGACCTCCCCTTCACAAAATCGTATGTCTAGGGAACAATCCCCCGTCATTTCTAATTCCGCCAATTTACGATCAACAATGTCTTTTAAATAGTTTACTGATTGTGTTTGTTAACAGACAGATTGGTCGATACGTGACTCCTTCCATCTCTGTATCCCTCTTCTTCAGTACCAGAAACAGTCGTGCCAATTCCCAGCACACCGGAAACGAGAGCCCTCTAGGGCCTGATTAAAGGCGTCTAACACAATCCAGGGGTATCTGGCCACCTTTTCCTTGACTATTTTACCTGGAACTAAATCTGGTCCTGGACTCTTGTTGGGGTGTAATGTCACCACAGCATTCTTGAGCTCCCCGATCGTGAACCTCGCGTTGTGTTAATTGTCATCTCTCTCTATTCTGACTCAACTACTGGGAAGAGTTGAGGTCGCAACGCCACCTCACTAGAAAGAGCGGGGCTGATCGTCCAAATCGGTCCATGACCGATTGGACCCCCAAGTTTGTAAGCACCCCCCAAGGGTTTGCTTCAAGGTCTTCCAGCAGTTCGTGCCATGCTCTGACCTTGGCGTCCTTTATTGCCTTTGTTAATGCCTTCCTAACACGGCCCCTCGTCAACCCTACCGTTCGTTTTAGTATCTTGCTGCAGCCTCCTCCTCGAGCCAAGAATTGCAGCTCTCCTTTCGGCTATGACAGAGGACCGCCAATAGACTCTACGCTTACTCGGACCTTCCATTAACCCAACATGTCTGCATATATTTTCTACGTATTCAGACAATCTTTCTAACGTGATCAGAACATACTCGATACCTCGTCTACGACATCTCTTGTCACTGTCTGTAGGTTTCTAAAGTGAAACTCTAACTTGTCCAGGCCGGACGTGTCCAACGGTAAAGATGATGCGTGGTGGTCCCTGACAAATTCTTCTTGTCTCACTGTTCAACCACACATCTCAGAAATGGTCGACCTGAGACTGTACTTCACTTAAAACTCGTATATATCATCCCCTGAAGTAATACCTGACGGTAATTCCCCGATGATAAACAGGAAAAAAGTGTTCAATATTGAAGCATACTCCAGTGCTGCGGAATGAGCGGCTGAGAAATAAATAAAACCATTGTAGGCATGCGCGACTATAATAGTGATTGTAGGGATGCGTACTTAAGTCAGATAACCAAAAGAACGGTCATTTTTGCTACACAAGCAAAAATTTACGGACAGTTATAGAAAATTTATATAGAGATCAGCGTTCAAAATACAAAATCAGAATACTTCTACTGCATCGGTTTAAAACATGGTTTTATCCCTATATTACATCTGCGCAAGCGACGATTCATTTTAGTTAGTTCTACCACTCATTTAGTGTTCAAATTTTACCAATTCCAATACACGGGATCCCCTACACAATTTTATAGAGATCAGTGCGTGTGGTTTACAGTAGTGATCATATAAGAGGGTTTGGCTGAGGAAGAATATCACCGGACCAAGAGAAGCCTCAGGGAGGAAATCCGGAAGGCCTGGGATCGCTTGATATAGGATCTGATTGACAAACCGTGGGGGAGGGCTTATCAAATCGTCATGAAAAGGTTTGGTAAGCGACTCCCCCTCCTTTCCAAGGATCAAACGACGAGAGCTGGTATACTTCCCAGTCATGTATCTGGACCGGGTGGAGATCGAGAGCGCGATTCCCAGGCCTTCGGAAGAGGAGCTGCGGACTGCGGCCCTGAGAATTACAGGAGAGAAGGGCCCGGGGCCGGACGAAGTTCCTGGCATTATCGTTAACAACCTGGTGAGCCACCACCCCTGGGTAGTATTAGAGCTCGTGAACAAGACGTTGACGAATCGGACTTTCCCTCAAAATTAGAAGGAGGCTAGACTGGTTCTGCTCCCGAAACCGGTTACTAAACATCAGTAGGAAAAGTACAGACCAGTCTGTCTTCTAAACGAGCTGGTGAAGCTTTGCGAGAGGCTGACTGTGAACCGAATATGGGAAGAAATTGGCGAGGGGAGGACTCTCAAAGGAAAGCGACCGTTGACTCTATTCGTTACGTTGTGGACTGGGTCAAGACTTTGCGGTAGGCACCTGGCGAAACGCATTTTATAGTGTCCCCTGGAAGGGATCAGGAGCAGGGGCCTGAGTGAATATCTGGTGGCGATAGCTAACAACTATCTCCACGATCGGAGTATCATCGCCTATACAGATGGGGTGATGCGTTTCGTCACTACGTGTGGGGGTTCCACAAGGGTCGGTGCTAGGTCCACTCTTGTGTTATACGGTATACAACGACCTCCTGAAGATGGAGCTTCAAGACGGGGGCAGAGGTGGTGGTCACGTATGCCAACGACCTGGCACTACTACTTGCTAGCCGCACGGAAAGACAGGTGGAAAACACCGCCAATATTGCAATAACATGAATCAGTGTCTGGTTACGGAGGAAAGGAATGAAACTTGCTCCAAGGAAGACGGTAGCTGTTGTGGGACCACTGATAACTTAACAATTTTTTTGCGCGCGCACACACACACACACACACACACACACACACACACAGAGAGAGAGAGAGAGAGAGAGAGAGAGAGAGAGAGACACACACACACACACACACACAATGCAATCTATGAAACCGTGCCTTAAGTAGGAAAAATCTTTTTCTGGTTTTCATCGTTGCTAACACAAAATTATATAATTTTTGATGCTAAAATCTACCTTCTATCATAAATATGGAATTGATTTTTATTCTGAAATGTTATTAAATAAATAATAAGAGTTCTTACCTTTAACGTTATTTCAGATGTTGATTCTTTTTTATGATCATTTACTAATTACATAAATTCTTTATATACCTGGGCATGTTATTTTAATCTTTGTTGGTGCATCACTTCTGTCTGGAAAATATAAAAATAAAGATTTACTATAATTAAAAAACAATAGAACAATGTTAAAGCCTGAAGGAAAATTATGATGTTAATTATATTTTAATCTTAATAATTTTCAATAAAATTAGAATTTACGACTAAGTATGTACTTTATAAACAATAATAATCTGCCGATTGGCATGTTCTCAATCCACATCTATAGGCACCCAATATGGTACAAAGCTAAAATTGATGTTTACATTGCTCCTGATCGTAAGAGTTAAAAATTTTTTTTTTAAATATTGAGTTTTTTCAATAGGAAAAGAGCAGTATATGTTTTACCAAAACTCTTACTTAAATTAGTCTGAATAATTCAAAATTAATTTATGTTTATTTATTATAATTGAAATACTAATTTCAATATACTTAACCAGAATGTATTTGCTTTAAAAAATAAGTCTAAAAAAATTCTTAAAAATGACATCACCATTTACAAAAATGATTGTTTACATCAGATTGTAAAAATTAGAAAAACTTAAACTTTTCGTTACCTTTTTTTTAAAAAAAGTAAAACCACTTTTTATTCAAGTTGAATTAATTTTAAAATATCAGCTGGTTTGAGAGAGCTGAGCTTAGAAAAGATTCACATATTTCCACCACAGATGGTTTGAAAATAATGATCACAAACAATTGGTATTGATTAAAAAAAACAATTATATAATTATAAAAGTATAAAAAAATTACAAATCTGGAATTAATAGTTTATTTTTGCAAACTTTCCTAAAGGCGATAAAACTTCCTAAATGTTAACAATAAAACTCTAAACATAATAAAATAAACATACTCAAAATTTTAATTTTTGGGAAGAATTTCCAAACCCTTTGAAACAAAAACTATAGTGAGACAAGGTGATGGTCTCTTCACTAATATTGTTCAACTGCACTCTGGAAAAATTTACTGAGAAATAGAATAGGATAATACAAATACTTAATAAAAATGGGGCACAACATCTAAATGTTTAAATGTAAATGTTTTAGCATCTGCTGATGATTTGGTAACTTTGGCAATAGACATTAGAGAATTCAAGAATTAGAAAAATATACAAACAAAATCAAGCTGCAAATTTCATATAATTGATTCCAATAATAAAAGTAGAATCCAAACCATGAAAATGTCAGAATAAGAATCAAACAGGTCCAAAAATTTAAACATTTAGGTGAAATAATAAGTAAAAACCAAAACACAAAAAATGAAAGTGGCTTTCAACAAAATAAGAAATTCTTATTCAAAAACCCATAATTAAGACACTACACTAGGAAAGCATAGTTTTAGAGAGGTGTTGTGTAGTATGTAAGGTCTACAGAATTTCTAAGGAAAAATCTGGTAACTTAAAAAAATAATTTTAAGAAAACTCAAGGATAATTCGTATAAATTAAGTAAATTAGAAGAGATTTTGAAATGTTATAATTTAGAAAAGAACTCAAATTTTAGAGTCACTTGAATTGAATGGATGATACTAAATTAACAATTTTTTTTTATAAAAGGAAAACTTAAATAATTATGTTTAAAGTTTTTATATTAGTCTGTTTCAGATTAATAAAACTCTTTCTTCCAAATATCATATGCAGCTAATTAATTTTTTTATTAACAGCATATAACAATTCACAAAAATACAATATACAATATATATATATATATATATATATATTTTACCTCATTCCTACAAGAGGAAGCCGATATAAAAAGGTGCTTCAAAAGATTTTTGCAAGAAACATTTTATCAATTTGAAAATAATTTAATAATCTAAGTATTATTTGTTTTTTGTTTTTTTTTTTGTTATGCTGTTAAATGAATAAATATAATGTACTATGATTTTCACATTTGTATAACAAATTTAAGTTTATGAATAACATTTTTGAAACTTTAATTTAAATCATTTGTCTCAGTTCATAAACGTTTACGCGTTTCTTTATGTACAAATGTTAAACATTGTAAGCAAACCATTAAAATAGACAGCTAGAATTGGGAAATCATTAGCGGTACTTAATATTCAGCAGGAATAACCAACATGCAACTGATAATTTTGAATAAAATCATTTACATTCTGATTAGAACTGATAACAAGAAAATAATGAAAAGAAACTTAGTCGATGAACACAAAAAAAATAAGTTTAAAACAGTAAAAAAAGTTTCCAGAAATTTAGGTCTAAATTTGGTTCAAATTAACTATAAATGTTAACGTCATAATCACTTATATTTTCAATTTACCTAGTATACCAGTATACCTGTTCATTTATCACAATTTATCAAGCATACCTCTACAAATATTTAATGTATAAGGCCGCCTTCAAAAACTAACTTTAATATTACTACAGTAATTCAACAAAATTAACTAAATGCCATTACTTACTTTTTTCATCCACTTATTTAGAACAAATTAAATATGTATATATCATTACACACTTTTAGTACGAGGAGCAAGGCTGAAAAATGTTATTTCACTATTCACAAAAACCAATCAGTAGATCTATAAAATAAGTTTTCGTAGTAAGCATTGGCGACCTACAGAACACACAAACCGACGCCACTAAATTAATTGAATAACAGCTACTAACGTAGCGTTTGAAAGGACGCTACTTTGCCGCAGTCACGTCAATATTAAACCGGAAAATCCTTACTGCCGACATTTTGATTTTTAAAGTCTACCCGGGAAACAAATAAATTGTAAATCTTACTAAATGTATTAAAACCAGTATTATTTTGGAACTTATAAAGAACCTAATAAAAAAGGAAAAATAAATAAAAATTAATAAATTATCTATATTTATAATATATTATTAATTCACACGAATTCATAATCTTTTTTTAATACACATTTTAATTTTTTTACTTCCTTGTACGAAGTAAAAAAAAGTAATGTGTTCGTGAAAAATTTCGATTTTCAGATTTATGCGGAAATATCCATTTTGACCACCTTTGAATTCATTTTGACTACTACATGAAGTCAGTATGTACGTTTGTATTTCGCATAATTCAAAAATGATTAGCTGTATGATGTTGAAATTTTGAATTTAGGACTCTTGTAACATTTAGTTGTACACGTCCCCTTTTGATTGCAATCAACAGGGCAAAAATTGTATACAGAGGATTTCGATTTTGGACTTTTTCTTAACTGCAGTAATAAGCCATCGTTGAAATCTTTTTGGCGATATATCATAAGTGGTATTTATTTTCATTGGTTATAGAGTTATAGCCAAATAACATTTTAATTAATGATATATTTGGATCTTACAAAGAGAAGAAGGTACAAGAGTTCTAATTAGACTTCATCTCTTTTTTTTTTAATTTAAATATATTTATTTAAAATATTCTTACATTTTTTTATTTTTGTTGGTTGTCCCAAATTAATAGATTGTTAGGTGTTTTTAATTTGGTGTAATTTTAAAAAGTTAGAATTTAAGGAAAATTAAGGAATTTTTACTTTTTGTGATTTTTTGAAATCAGCCATTAAATTAATTTTCCATCTGTTTATTAATTAATTAATAAACAACAAATTAATCTGCCAACATTTTTTCAATCCATGTTACCAGATGACTATTTTATTCTAAAGAGAACTGAATCAAGAACAACATTTTCTGATTGTAAACTATTCCTGCCCCCTACTGTTTTAACACATTTTTCCTAAAAATTATTAATATAAATATAACTTTATACCATCAAATACTTTTGATTTGTAGCTTAAAGATAAGAAAAATAGTTGACAATTCACTTTCAAACTTTAGGAAATTATTCTTCCAAACACTTCCTGTAATAATTATCAGTTCTTTCTTCAGCCCAGTTAGTGGTATTATTAACATCAGCTATCATAAATATGTAGTTAAACAATAGATTTATCTTGGTTTATTAAATATCTTGTTTTTGTCAAGGTTATAAATTTCACAATTGTTCAAACGTATTCTGAACTTGATTCATAGTGATTTGTGTAAAATTTTACTTGTCAGTTATAAAGTATTTATACATGTTCTACTTTTGTGAATTGATTTACAAAAGTTTAATATATTAATCTGTGTTTTAGAACAAAACTGTTGCAGTTTTTACTGTTTTTTTTTTTTATTTATAAACATTTTGGTTGCTGTGTTTATAAATATCCACTCTCTTAAATTCTGTTTATTCTAAAAAGATGATTGTAGTTAAATGGAATCATACCTTTCACCTGTTGATAGATATGAAATTCATTACCATGGTGATATTCCAATGTTTCCTCTGATCATAGGCATGAAACACGTGAATAAAAGAAGATTTCAGTGTCTTTAAAGCATTAATATCTATCTAACACAGTGTAAGAAAGTGTATATCAGTTTAAAAAAAAGATCTGTAGGCTCATAAATTTCAACAGCCTGTTTAAGGTCAGAAGGTTCAAATGCTTCTCGAAGAGCACAGACACCAAAATTATTAAACGGCAAAAAAAAAAAATGAAACTAAATTGAATGTTTTACAGAGATCACAAAAAAAAGAAAAATGAAAATAAGTCTTTTTGCTACTGCAAAAAGACTTATTTTCATTTTTCATTTTCATTTATATATATATATAAATTATATAAATGATATAAATTATATATATATTTTCATTTATATATTTTCATTTTTTAATAATATGTTATTATTTAAATAACATATTTAATGTTATTTAAATGTTATTTAAATAACATTTAAAATATTATTTAAATAATCTGATGTGGACACCATATGACTTAGTTTATGCCTATTAAAAATTACATGTACACATTTTTTTTAAATGAAAAGTACATAATAAAATTTTATTTCATTAATAACTTCAGATATTTTTTCTTTTTTTTTATTGTTACTATTAAATCATTATATATCGTATAACGTTTTTTTTACAATCAAAGGTTAATAATTATTATTAAATCAAAACAAAGGAGATGAAGTCTGATTTTAACCGATGTGCCTTCTTTTCCTTGTAAGATCCAAATATTTTTAATTAATTAAAATATTTTTTACTATAACTCTGGAACCAATGAAAATAAGTGCTACTTATGACATAGTATTGAAAAGCTGTCAATGAGGGTTTATTACTGCAGTTAAGAAATAGTCAAAAATCAATTTTTTTTGTTTTTTTGTCTTTTTTGGGCACTTTTAATCCAGTCAATTGAAATCAAAAGAGCAGGTGCACAACTAGATTTACAACAGTCTGAATTCCAAAATTTCAACATGCTATGGCTAATCGTTTTAGAGTTATGCAAGATACATACGTATGCACATACAAACAGATGTCATGCCAAACTAGTCAAAATCGATTCAGGGGTGGTCAAAATGGATATTTCCATTGAAATCTGGAAACCAAAATTTGTTGTGATCACAATACTTCCTTAGCTTTGTACAAGAATGTAAAAATGGAAATATCTGAATCAGTAAACAAACGTTTCCTTAACCTATACTGAAAATCTGTAAATATGCTATGCTTAGCAATAAATTTTAAAAGTCCATTTTTCATAATTCTTTCAAACAGTTTGGAAAATACAGACATATCTAAATTGGGCTATAATTTTTCTAATTAAGTTAACATCATTTCTTAAGGACATGAATAAGAATGAAAATTTTAAAGCAGCTGGGAAATGTCCATTGCTGAGATTCCTTAATTAAATTTGTATAAAGATGACAGCATCTATGGTTTTTTTTTTTTTTTTTTTTTTAATATTGGCAGGATTTAATCAGTATTTACAGATTGTGTACATTTTTAACATTTACTTATTTTATTAAAATAAAACAAGTATTAAAACGGTATTTTTATTTACTGGCTATCAAATAACAGGAAATAAAAATACTGATTTATCAACAAAAACATTCAAAGTAAAAATGGCTGTGTTTGAAATGGATCACTGTTATTGCTGTTTGAAATACTGAAAATTTATAGAATTGTTCTGCTACAAAAATAGAGGGTGAATAATGGTCATTAGTTGAATCCTTTTGTATTTTTGGTGAAGTTATTTGATTTGTCTTATTTCGGAATGCACTTTTACTTTTAACAAATCCCCACATAATTTTTAACTTTGTTAAAAAAATAACTCAATTTTGTTAGGTATTATTTCAGAGGATGTTGTTTGAACTAAATATTATCACAGTATAATCTTTTACCTTTATGAATAACTTTATATAAATTCATTTAAATTTTTTTTAAATAATTTTGAAAGTTATCAGATAATTATATTTAGATCATTTTTTTGTAGTTTAATTATAGAAAATTTAATTCTTTTCTAAAGCCTTTTCTGTGTTTAAACTATTTATTTTTACTAAAGAATTTTAGCTGCAAAGAAACTAAGAAGAGAGAAAACTTGGAAAAACATTAAGAAAATCATTAAACTTTTCATCAAGGCTAATTTTGTTACATTCCTAATTTGTTTCTGACAAGATTTCTTTTAATTATATGTTCATTGACCACTTCTTTAAAAGAATAAAAGTACTTATTTCATGAAATTTACTTTATTTCAAAATTTTCTTCTGCATTTTGACAGTTAATGTCTGAAAAATTGTAATTTGTGCAAAACAACAACAAATTACCTGTAAGTAAATTTGTAAAAAATATTACCAATACAGGCAGCAAAGGTACTTATAATTCTATTTGACTGTGATGTAGAAATATTTAGTCCTGCTAACTCAAATTAAATTAGTTTTTTTGTTACAATATTAGAATTGTCTAGAAGGTTAAAATTTAAGTCTCCGTACACAATGTAAAATTTATTAGGAATTTTAAAAACAGTTTCTAATACTTCACAGAAAGATATATAACTTACCATTAATTAATTCTTTAATTACCAACAACTTTAGACTTTGGAAAACATTCAGAATTAATTTCTTCTACAACAGAATAAATGTTAACTTTATTAAAATAGTTAATCTTAAACAAAAATTGAGACTCCCTCAGTTTTATGTGCAGTTCTATAAAAATTTTCAGCATGTTTGAAATTACTTAGCTTAGAAATGGCTTCTGTCTTGGTTGCCAAAGTTCTGAAAACAAGCAAAACCTGATGATTTATTGGAAAGAAGTATTTAAAATTTCTTTGGTTTTACTGAACATAATATCAGAAAAATTAATGTTAGTAAAAATAATGTTTTTTTTTTTTAATATGAGAAACAGAGTATTTAAAATCAGGATCATCTTGACTGCAAATGTTGATTGCATTAATATTATTACAATCTGTTACAGGTTTGTAGTTCTATTTCCAGTACAAATCAATAATCTTTTTGTAATTATAACCAGACTCACTTCTCCCTCATATAAAAACTCCCTTAAACCTTGAAAGTAAAGTCAAGGAAAGATAATAGAAAATAGACTTATGCAATTAGATGCATTTGTACCAACTTGATGGCAATAAAACATCTTCATGTTTTGCTATTAAGAATAACTAACTATTCGTTGGTTATACTTGCTAACTGCAAATTAATTTAATACGTCCAGCTTCAATTTTAATTTCATCAGCAAATTTGATCCATCTTTTTCCACTCATCTTTAGCTTTATTATATAAAACAGTATAGGTGTTTGGGGAAGTGTTGGCCAAATTGAATGGACTGATTTAGGGCATCAAAATAAACAAAAAGGTTCATGTGGGCAAATTCCTTATCTCACTCATTTTCCCTCTGTCCAACATTAGGTGTTTTTTCAATAAATTAATTTATTTAGAGTAGATGGCGATATTTAAACGAAATATAATGTGTACCACAATATCTTCCAGAAGATAAATATTTGAAAATTTTAGCTCTTAAAATTTTAAAATGGTAGTGATTAAAATCTTTTAATGATTATTACTTTTATGAAATAGTGTTTTTGTTATATAAAATATTAAATCTTTTACTATGAACAAAATTCATTTGTTTAAACTGGTTGATAAAAAGCCGAGAGTCTCAAATTGTTAAGAGTGGATTCAGAAAGGGTACTGTATAGCTACACAGTACATCCTCTTGTGTAATATTTAGCAATCTTAATTCTTAAACTGTTATCTTCTAAATATTCACTACAACTAAACTAGTAAGACCAAAATCATTAGCTTTCCTTTTTTAAACCCAATAAAAATAAAAAATAAAAATACATATATATAAAATAAACCTTGAGTAGACACTAAAAATCATAAGTTGATAAATCAGCAATTAAAGAATTGAAAAAAATGTTTTGGTGATGCTTAATCAGAAGTCCTTTGAAATATTTGTTACATTGATATTTTTTTATGGCACCAATTTGTCACTCACTCACTGATATCCTGTAAGGACCAAATTTATGTCTCGCCCTTTTACAGACTTTTCAAAGAAAAATTACTTTTTGGTATTACTTTTGGTTGAACAGTGGGATTGTGGGATGAAATTGAATTTTCTTTATGTTCTGAAGTACGAGGAGTAGAAAATACCATTTACTTAAAATGTAATTTCCTTAAACATATATATATATGTATAGACCTATGTATAAAGTTTGTGGCTTGAAAGTCACAACACTACTAAACTACTAAATCAAGTTCATTGAAATTTATGTCAGTTGTGGTACTATATCTGAAGTTGAGCATGTGAGAATTTGGTGAAGACTGGTTGAGTCGTTCTTGAGCTACATTCAACTGTTCCAAAAATTGAAAATTTTGAGACACAAAAATCTCCAAAACTACAAGATCAATTTCATTGTATTATTTTTTACCCTCAGTTTTTGTGTCTTACGTCGGTTATCTTTAAAATTAATGGAGGCAGTGTTCTGGGACCCACTTTTTTTATATTTTCAGGTCAAACATCATAAAAAACAATTAAATTCGCCCCTTAATTTACCTTCCCAGAATTTCAGGAAGTCTTCATTTCCCCGGAGGAACCGAAATCCGGACGAAATCTTTCGCTAGCCGAACTAGTTAACGAAGCGTTTTCTGGCCTATGTTTATATATTTTTTCCTATTTTTAGCTATAGAATTAGCTCCCGAGAGACTGCCGTATATAAATATATATATATATATATATATATATATATATATATATATAAATTTTCCCCACTGACATAACATTATTGCATTTCGAATAGATTGTGTGTTAAAGAGTAGTAAAACAGTATCACAAAGTAAAAAATATTATATCGCTTAACATCAGTAACCACTTCACAGACATAATAAAAAAATAAATAAATGCATTGTCTGACGATCAGCTCCGTGAATCTGACAACGTTGATTTTGTTGTCCTTGGATGGGTGCAAGAAAATAAACAGTAATATAAAATTCAACTAACATGTTTTCAAACACTTGCCGAAGGTCACATATTGCTCGATGAAAACCGGCATACGCACTCGCATTATGCTCTATGTGGTAACCGGCATACACACTACTAATTAGTTTATCACGTACAAACTGTTGACATATCATAATTTGTAATACACTGTACGGTTAACATGCCCATGCCTCAATAACATGAGTAACACAAAGGAATTAATTAATATATTTATTTTCAGATATCAAGATTTACTCAAAATTACACACAAATTAGTTTTTTATTTTCAGAATTTTTATTTTTAAAAACAAAAGTTAACTACTCCTTTGCATTGATATCTTTGTCTAAAGTTTTTAGGCAACGAACAAATATTTTCTTTTTCTAGTATTTCACAAACATTAAAAAAAAATTTATTATACATTTTTTTCTTTTATATGCAAAATTTTCCACCCGTATCAGCTTCCCAACATCTATTGATGATAAAAAATAATCGATTAAAAGTTGCCTAAAATAGTTGAATTTTATTTTTTTTAAATTTCATTTTTTTCGATTTTTCTTTAATATGATTTTATTTAAAAATAAATTTGATAAAATAAAGACGTATTTTTTCAGAAAAAAAACTTTTTAATTACGTTTTCAAATAACAAAAAGTACGAAAAGAATAAAAAGTTTCTCATAATTGTAATTACCTATCGTTTTTTTAATTTACATTAGCATTAACAATTAAAATGCTGATATCCGTGGTGGAGTGGTAGCGACTCAGCCTTTCATCTGGAGGTCCTGGGTTCGAATCCCAGTCAGGCATGGCTTTTTTTCGTACGCTACAAATTTCCATTATCATAGGGCGAAATGACTAAAGCCGTCGATGCACTTCATCTAAAAAAAAAAGTAGTCATTGGCGAGACCGGGGGTGTAACTGCAAATGAACCGGTAAACGTGTAGTCTTCAATACTCAGGTCTACCGTATCTTCCCTTCGGAATGGTGTAGTGGTGAACTCGTCATCGCAAATCAACTGATTTCGAAGTCGAGTTCTGAAGTTCAAATCATAGTAAAGGCAGCTACTTTATACGGATTTGAATACTAGATCGTGGACACCGGTGTTCTTTTGTGATTGGGCTTCAATTAACCACACACCTCAGAAACGGTCGACCTTAAATAAACTTACTAGTAAACTTATAATTATATGAAAGCTGATTTATATTAAGTATTAATATCTTTAATCTATTGTTGCCCCGTGAAACGTAAACAAACTTTTGTGAAACGAATTTTTATTATGCGTTACAAAAATGAGTGATACTAATTATAAGCAACGTTCTGCAATCAAGTTTTACGTTAAACTCGATGAGAATACTACTAAAACTTTTTCAAAATTGAAAAGGACGTATGGAGATGACGCTCTGTCACGAGCCCCAGTTTTTAGATGGTTTAATGCATTTTCAGATGGTCGAGAATCAATTGCAGACGTTCTACGCTCTGGAAGATCGTTAACGTCAAAAAATGACGATAATGTACAGCGAAACAGAGACTTGATATGGTACGACCGGCGATTAACTGTCAGAATGACTGCAGAACAATTGAATTTGAAGCATATCATAGTCCGTCAAATTTTGACAAAAATTGGAGTGAAAAATGTTTGTGCAAAATTGGTTCCAAAAAACCTCACAGTTGAACAGAAAAACAACAGGGTGGAATCTTGGATATCTGAGTATGACCCTGAAACAAAATGCCGCAACAAGGAATGGCACACTTGAAACTCACCACGTCCCAAAAAAGCAAAAATGAGCAGATCAAAAATCAAACCATGCTAATTTGTTTCTTTGATAATAATGGCATTATCGATAAGGAGTTTTTGCCTACAGGACACACTGTAATCAATATGTTTACCAAGAAATTCTTGAAAGACTGCAGAATAGAGTTGCTTGCATGAGACCAGCCATCAATGACAACTGGATGCTGCATCATGACAATGCACCTTGTCACACTGCCCTCTCAATTAATGAGTTTTTGGCAAAAAAACAGTTCCACAACCACCTTATTCACCTGACTTGAGTCCCTGCAACTTTTTCCTGCTCCTGACTTTAAAAAGAAACATCTCAAAGGACTGCATTTTGGAACAGTAGAAAACAAAAAAAAAATGTAACCGACCATCTGAAGGATATTCCGGTTTCTGAGTTCCAACATACCTATGAAGAGTGAGAAAACCGTTTGAAGTGTTGCATGGCTTCCCAAGAGAACTATTTCAAAGATGATAGAGTCCATGTATAATTGGATTGTAAATAAAAAGATTTTCTGAACCAGTCTTATTACTTTATTTATAGACCTCATATATCTATCGATCTGACACCCAAAATACATCAGAAAAATACTGAAGGACATTTTCTGAAATGATCCAAGATAGTGATCACAAATGTCCCAGACTAAATTACAGTTATACATTTCACAAGGTTTTCTAACAGTGACGAGTTGAAATATGGCAAAACAGGATTTTTCTTGGTAAATAATTAGATTTTTTTTATTTACTCTCAACTGATTAATTGCTTTCATCATGAATATTTATTTTATGAGTATTATATTATATTTTGATAGTTAATAAGAAATAGTATGCGAATGACTGCAAACAGACTGTTCTTCAACTCTACTATTGCTTGTGTGAAGTGTTCTAAAATGACTTTAAAAAAATGATGTTTGTAACCGTAACAGACTATGTAAAATCCAAATTAATGGGTATCTATAAATCTATACTATTATATAAAGAGAAAGAGGATTTTTGTTTGTTTGGGATAAACAAAAAAAACTACTTGATCAATCGCAACCAAATTTTTAGCCATGTTCTTGGCATAAATGAGAAGGTTTTTAGATATATTTCATCTCGAAAGATCTCAAAAATAAAATATATATATATATATAGCAGTGGAGATTTGCCGGTTGAAGCACAAGTTTAATGAATTGAATTAATGAACTGTGCGTTTCTATCACTGTGTAAGCTGGGTTTGAACTGAATGATTGAAATCAATCTAATTATATTTTTATAAAAATAATAGAATTAAATTTATGTTAAATAAAATAATATTAAAATAAATTAAAATAATTTCTGTAACAATAATGGGCTTCCTGTGGGAACTGCGCGTGAGGCTAGAGTGATGAAGTATGCAAACACCTCGTGAGAGGCTAAATCAATCTTCACCATCAACTGGTAACAAATGGAATGCCCCTGGGGCACTGTTTTGGGAGGTGCAATGAGATGCTATTATAATATCTCTCCACACAATTTTATGATTTTCAAAATTGTAACTGGGTATTTGTACCACATTAGTTACCATAGTTACTATTATTCTATCTTTTGTAACTTAGTTCCTTTTTCGGGTTTCTATACAGCCTGAATACTATAATTATTATTTATCAGTATTATTCTCACAACCATGAAGATAACATACACCGCACGGTTCAGGGGGTGGAGCTCTCTGGGTATATGGGAATGGTGACCAAAGCAAGTTTTGTGGCTATAGGGTAGGCCTCATAGCCCCAGGAAGCCCGAGGAGCACCTGAGTTGGCTCCAGGATTTGTCTGGGCTGACCTGAGCCTCAAGGTTCCAGGTTCTGGTTAAACGGCTAGTTACTTTATACTTTACATACTCATATAATTAAATATAAACTGTTTTTTTCTTTTAATATTATTTTTTTAAATTCCCTGGTTTTCTTTTTCAGTTGGATCGACTTATTTTTCCTCGAATTATAACTTCAAAAAGCTTTTTACTATTCAGATATTATCTATTAAAGATTATGTTTATTAACAGAAATAATGGAAGAAGTAAGAGTAATATCGCTTATCATTATTTTTCACGCCTGATTTAGTTAAAATGAATGAGTGTCAACTGCAGACCATAGTTATTTCAGCTGGAACTTGTCATTCGTACATTTAAAAAATTTATTTACTAAGAAATGTCTCTAGAATAAACAAAACAACCTAGGAAAATACTTGGAATTTCCTAGGTAACATCCTAGGAAAATGGACTGCAAAATTATGCAGTCTGACAATTTTGTGCTCATTTTCTCTTCCTTCACTATTGTGAATTTAAAATAATTAATTATTATTTTTACTTTTAGTAAAACAAGTGCAAAATTTTAAGACTACATAATTTTACAATCCACTTAAACAATTTTACCTGTTACAGATGAAATTGTTTAAGTGAGTCTAAACAAATAAAAATGAAAATGTTTGGCGATTAATCTGAACAAATAAATTTCAATTCTGTTCATAATAAGAGACTTAATTTTAATTTAATACAACATAATTCAATAAAACAAATATCTATGGGGGCTATTAATGATAAGAAGTTAAAAGGCTGCCGTTTTGGATTTTCAAAGTTAATTATTGAGTATTATTGAAAGTATTATTGAGTACACATACACAAAATTTTATTAAATTATTCCAATTATTCTTAAGATATAAATTTTTATTGAAAAAAAAACCAAATGTTAGAAGGAAGGAAAATTAAGTGATTTGGATTGTTTTTCCACATGAACTTTTTTTTAAATTTTGATGTCCTGAATCAGCCCCTTAAATTTTTAGACACCTCCCACAACACTCTTCATAGAAGAATAATTGTTTATACATGAAATAAAAGTAAGATAAATTTATGAAGATGCTAAATATATTACATAAATACAGAATACCAATTTAGAAGATAGAAATGCAAATAATTAAGCACAACTTTTTGTACACCTCAAACAATGATAAACATAATTCAGAGTTTATTAACTAAAGCGTAGCATTAATTACAACCATTTTGGTTTTATTACTTTTGTGAAAGAAAATCTTACAACTTTGTTGAAAATAAATTGATGGAAAGCTATTTAAAAAGGCTAGTAATTTGTTAAAAATGGAAACTGAAGCGTAATAAGACATTATCATTATTCACTTTTAATGATAATGATGATTATATTGTTTGTAATATATATGCACAAATGTTTCATAACTAAGACTTAAAATTGTTATTTTGTCATATCCTAAAATACTAATAGGAAGATGTTGATGAATTATTTTAAATATAGTTTAATAGAATATAATTAATTAACTATGGTTTAGTGCAAATATTATATTTTTCTTGCTCTTGACAACATAAGGGCTACATAATGTTTATTAATAAACATTACATTATAGTAAGACTGTTTGCTGCCATATTTTTGTTTTTTTCGTGGTTGTTCTAGGACTAAGTAATATGAATAACATTTGTTGTGTAGTGGTGATTTGCGATAATATGCCTCTGAAATAGTTAATTATTTTATTAGCTGATGTAAATAATGAAAATTAAAGAAAATGTAAGACATCCTTAACTAAAATAAGATGAAAAGTTCAATAACATTATTTAGAATGGTTAAAAAAATTTAGATAATGAAAAAGTTAGATTAAATGTGACTGATATTTAATTGGCTTAAAATAAATTAGTTTACTTTATTTTTGAAATAGGCTTACAGTTATACATTTAATGCTGTAAAATGATAAACGCAATTAGGCTAATAAATATGTGAGATTTTACAGACTATAATAAACTGGTTAACTAATATACAGCTTGTTTGGGATATTAAGCACTGAAAGATAAGATTTGATTCAAAAGATAAAAATAAATAACCTAAAATGAATCAAATACAATAAATATGATTTTAAAACATAGGTTTATCAATGTAACTGAAGAAGTTAACCATATTTCTTCATGAAATCAGAAAAAGCTATTAAGTAAAAATACTTTATATCTAAATGTTTGTGAAACATTATAAAAGGCTCTCTTAATACATGTATTTATTTACTTTTCTTTTATTTATTTTATTGAAGGAAATAAATAAAGGCCAAAGAGCAAATGAATTCAGTGTGAATATGAAAAATTCCATAAAAAAAAACAATAAAACACTAATCATCGGTTTGGTTAAGGAAGCCAAGGTTACCAACTTATTATCTTTTTCTTCGTCTTACAAGAAATATAATGAAGATAAGAGACCGTGGAGAAAACTGAATAATGAATTAAGAAGAGCAACACAAAAAGCAAAGAAGAAATGGCTTTATGAGACCATTCACATGAAGAAAATTAAGAAAAAACAGGTTGTATAAACTAATGTACAAAAAGGTAAAAACAATAACATGGGATAAGTGGAGAAAAGGTACAGACACTAAAGACAATACTCTTAATAAATATATACACACAAAAACAGAACAATGTCCACAATGAATACACATTCAAATCCGACATGCTGTTTGACCACATTCTAAAGAGATGTTTGCTTAATATAAAAAAATTGCCAATAATAACATCAATTGAATCCAAGATGAAACAATGGCAGTACCAGTCATTGAACATGACCACAGGAACAATTAAAAATATGTCAAAATTTTAAATCTCATCAAATTCTGTTCAAAAGTTTATGTTTGAAAAACGTTATCACTGTTAAATTTGATACATTAACAAGATATATAAAACTAAATAATATTTAGTTTAGGAATAACATTATATTCCTTTTAATTGTTTAATGTATGTTTTAAAAAAGTGAAAAAAATGTTAGTAAAATATTTGATACTGAACAACAAAGGTACTTTACCTTTCTAAAATAAATAACTACTTAATCACCAGATGGAAACACAGGTAAAAGATTTTCTTATTAACAAAAACATAACTTTTATAAAACAAAAAACAGAAGTTCAATAAAATACTCATATTTAAAAGAAATAATAATTTGCAATTATATCATTTAAATAGAAAAAAAAATAGTCTTCTAATTTAAAAATCATTTAAAAAAAAACCAAAATTAGTCTTCAAAAGAATCAGTAACCCCCTCTTCAATTTTATTTTAAAAGTACGCATTTTTATTTTGTATTTTTATAAAGTAATCTATATATATAAATTTTATACAGTTTAAACTTAAATTACAAGAATAAAAACATATTTGGCTAAGCTAAAAATGATAATTTTTAAGTAAAAAGTGTGTAAATGTTAAAACTTTATAAGTGTGTAAATGTCAAAACGTTTAGTTTTTAAATTTTCGCAATTCTGCTACTAACTTAACGTTCACGTAATTAACATTAACCTACGTCCAAACAACATTATTTAATAGTGTATTATTTTTCTTAATATAAAATATTATTATTAGAAGTACTTACATAGTTTATATATAGAATTCTTCCTAAACTGTTGATTCATATAGAACACTACTTAACACAGCGAATACGCTAGAGAATTTGATTAATTTTAACTACGGCTCTGAATTACATTTATAATGTAATTTATTGAATATGACAACGTTAATCATTAATAACACTGATACTAGATTAATAACTTATCAAAAACTTGTACGTATTAGATAAGTTAAAATATAAGTTCTATTTTTGGTTATTACACCGATAATGGAAGCAATTAATAAACATATATAATTTTTCTTAAATGTAACAATACATATTTTGACACATGCAGTTGCTTTGACAGATTGCAGCAAGAACCAACTGGTATGGGACGAAAGCAGAATCTGATCACACATCAGCTTCCAAATAATAATATACAATCAGCAATTACGCAATATACGCTTTTAATGTAAACATTACTTTACAATCACTACTACCAACAAAGTTACCGTACTACTTACAGTTTTTCTTCAACTCTATCATTGTTTAAAGATATCTTTTTATATTATTAATGTTGAATCATTTAGTTTCAATTTTTGAGTTAATAGTTTTTTACATTCTACACTTTTAAACTATTTTCGATATATTTATTTAAATAGAAATTTTTTAAATTTAATTAATAATCTTTTACAAAAAAAAAAGAATTTCTAATTGATAATTAGATTTGGTTTGCTTTAATCCTTATTATTTTCAATCAAAATTGCACTATCTTAAATAAATTTCAAAGATTTTCTGAAAAAAGAAATTACGACTTCAAAAATGTAATCAGGTATACTTAACTATGGTACTTTCTAAGCTGTTTCAAATCGTAATTAAATATGCCTCTAAGCACCTCAGTATACCTACGCGGCTGCGCCGGGGCCAGTTTCTGAACTACGGTTACTTCCTTAAGCTTTGAGGCAATATTTTCGAAACCCTTCACGAGAGCTGTGAAAGCTGCTCGGAGGAATTCTAGACGAGGCAATAAGCTCCCCTTGGTAGCTGCACTGGTACTCTTGGGGTTTGCTAAATAGGAAAACAACCCTTCTATTCCGTCAAAACATCATGCATGGGCCAAGATTCAGTTGCCGTGTGTGGCACAGACATTCGGTCTTATGCTTTAGGCCGACGGAATGGAGTGGTAGCGGGAGAAATGCCAAGCAAACCAATATATATATTTTTATTTTACATCAATATATTTTATATTTTCTATATACTTGTGTGTGTGTGTGTGTGTGTGTGTGTGTGTGTGTGTGTATATATATATATATATATATATATATATAGAAAGCTGAGGAATATGCAACAATATGGTTAAATTAGAACGTGCCACGATTCTATCGAGTAAAAAGATTTAAAGAAAAAATGTTTTTGAAAAATACGTGAGATAAAAATGTTAACATATGTACTTAAATGCAATAAAAAATAAACTAAATATGAAGAACTACATATGCTTGCGCAGATATTACTTTCAAAGTATACGGTACTTGTTTTGATGGAAATATTTATTATTTTCGTTAAAATAGGACGAAATTAAAAAAAAAAAATTTTTAACAGTAATTCTTTCATAGAAAGCTTAGGATCACTGAAGGGGAACATAGTTCGATATAATGTACTTCAAGCTACACACACACACACACACACACACACACACACACACACACACATATATATATATATATATATATATATACACACACACATATATATATATATATATATATACACACACACAGAGAGAGAGAGAGAGAGAGAGAGAGAGAGATTTTATTAACCCCTTCTTTGAAACTGTTGAGTGGGTTATTACAGCCGAAAACCGCTATTGTGTGTTATTTACACACAATAAATAAACTATCTGACATAGTAGTTATTAAATCTGTGTCTGTTCAAATATTTCATTTTAACTATTGCATTGTCAAATTTTAAAAATACGTACGTTACGATAGATTAATAAATCACAGTGTTGAATTCGTGTTTACAAAAATAAACCGTTTGAAAATAAAAACATGACTCAATATTTTTACATCCTCTTCATTTCATAATTAAAGAGAAAAAAAAATTAGATATTAATATGATGTCAATCGAATTAATTAATAAAGACGAACAGATTATGAATATTTGTTTTAGTAATGCGTGAAGACGATAACCGTTAATTGCCGCGCTGTCTGGCCTGCGTCTCTTTGTTGTGTAACCCTTCCTCACTCCATCTAGGTATAAACGTTCAAGGTTAGACAGGCTACCACGTTAATACATCCCAGAATAGAGCAGAATTGAGTATGCTATTTTATAAAATAATTAAATAAGTCGACAATATCAGATAAAACGTTCAACTTTTCGCTTTAACCGTCTGATTGTTTTTATTTATTTATTTTTGAATTTGTTATCTTAAGTATTACTTTATGTGCAAATTAAAAATGAGGATATTAAAAAAAAGTCGCTAATTCAAAGAGTGGAATACAATACAATACAAGTATTGTATTGTATTGTATTTTTTTAATCTGGTTAAACTGTATATTTGTAAGCTGATGTCTAAGTTGAGATCGAACCCGAGACCTTCAGCGTTTCAATCGGTTCTTTCCAACATATTAATCAAACTTGTTTACAGCTGATAATTAAGTAAATAAAATTGAACTGTGAAGAACAAATCAATTCCGTATCTAATATTAACATGAATATAAGCAAGCTGAGACAGAAGCATTACGCAAGTAATTATTTGTAGTGACCAAGAGTCAATCCCGGGGCTTTAAGATCATGAATAGTGTTTTTTAAAGACGATACTCGGATAAGCATATTATACTGTGAACTGTCTCCAAGCTGAGAAAAAATCCGGACAAAATCGTTTGAGTAACCTTTTTTTAATTGCCAATACTCAAACAAGCATTAAACATATAAGCTAGTGTCCAAGCCGAGAATAGAACCCAAAACCTTCAGTACATCATTTGTTTTTTATATTACGGAGGTGACAAAATAGATTATAAAAATGAAAATGAGACCCAACAAAATCTAATTTCATGTCACTTAATAGAATCTTTGGATTAAAGTGTTTTATTCATTGATAGCCAAGTATTATTTAAAAACAAAGAATTATATTTTAAAAGATCTAAATAAAATAAAATTAGGCTTTACGTGTATACTAAAGTTCATTTATAAGTAGATTCGTGTACGTGTATGCACGCGCGTACACACACATCCATTTGATTTGAATATTGAATGTTGCTGAACTGTAAAATATGGAAGTCGGTTAGATATGATAACTTTGAACTTTAGAAATAATATTAATCATTACCTCCTTACGTACCATTCATGATTTTTGTAATCTATGTCATAAAAGATGCCCTGTTTTTTTAATTCCTGATTAGATATTTAAAAAATAATAGTGCCACTAAACAAGAATTATTGATGCGCTTGCAGGTATAATATCTAACAGTTTGTTAGATAAAATTAATTAAGTAAAAATGTCATTATAACGCTGGCTGTTTTAGTAATAGGTGCATTTATAAAAGATATTTTAATATTTTATGTAATTATAAGTTCGTCAAGTCTGATAAATAATAACAATATAGTAAAACTAATTTAATATTAGACAACCTACGCTGGATGGTGAGTTGTTAATAAAAAAAAAAAAAAAAAAAAAAAAAAAAAAAAAATTAGATGGAATAATTTTTTCATTACTTTAATGTTTAAAAGTACTCGTTAGAAGATGTCTGTTGTTGGCGGTCGCGCCGTAGTGGAGAGAAAACAGGCAAACATAATGAGTGTAAACAGAGAAATAACTACCAAGCCAGCAACTCTAGTACTGGACTAGCGGGAAATTGTCGGTAGATAGATTGATTACGCATACGCATTCAGTTAGTGCCTCTAGTTAATATTCACTCTTTTTTAACATAACCTAATCCAGTTGTTAACGTCATCCAGTTTATATCTTTTGTATGAGACGTCTGTTATTATTGGCAAAGGTGAGTTTTATTTTTTTTATTAATATTATTACGGAATATTATAACATCTTTGAAACAATAATTCCCATTTGTTTTATTTGTTATATTCAAATTATTTATTAGATTAAAAATGTTAGAACTCAGTTTACAATCATTTATTTTTACAAAATAAATTAATAATTATTTACTGTGTTTATCTGTTGACAATGTATCCAAATAGTTTTAAATAGTTGAGAACCAGAATCGCAAAAATAAACAAAAAATGAAATGAGTTATATGCTTGGTTATATAGGTTATTTGCCCATTAATTAACTAGGGAAGTAAAATTTATTGTATAAATTTACTGATGTAAGCCAAGTGTATTTCATGTGTTAGAAAGAGGTTTTCAACATGAAATTTATCATATCCCATTTTAGATATATTAATTTTTAAGTCGGATCAGTAACTACATTGAAGGTTGATTCGTTATTAGGAGGGATTATATCGGAATCAAACACGGGGCCTTCTGTTTAACAGGCAAACATGCTTATGCCATCGAATGGATAAAAAATTAACAATCTTTAATGATAGCAATTTTATCACAAATTACATGAATAATTTTGAAAGAAAAGTGGTGTATTTAAATTACAAAATAATTTGTTCAGAAACAATGTTCACTTTTCGCAATCATTACTTCTGAACTGTATGATAAACGATAAAATTATTGTTACAGATAATTTTATTTTTTTTATGTTTTCTATTCATTCGTTTAAATGAAAGAATGTATGTTATTTGTGCTGAAAAGAGTAGTAACATTCCTAAATAATAACTTTATTCACCTCTGTAAAATTAACAGAACTAGGTTTTTTTTGCTGCACAATAAAACTATGCATATTTTACGGATAAATTAAACACGGAAGTCCGGGTAATTGAGAATCGGATTAGTAAAATAACTAAGTGTTATAGTAATTGTATCATTTAATTTTTGTAGCACGGTGATCCGAGCGGTAACGTAATCGTATATTCATTTTTTTAGGAGTAAAGCGTGGTCTTTGTTCGTATGAATATAAATTATTAAGTACAGTTATTTATTAACAGATAATAATGAAACAAAATTATATAAGAGTACCCTTCCCGGCGGTTGATTAACAGCGTGTACTATTCTTAATAGGTAGGCTGTATTTGAAAACTCATTCGTTTTACAAATGAATGTAATTGACAGGTGGCAGGTGGCTTGTTGTAATTTAAACTGATCATTTCTTCCCTCCTGGAACCTGCGGAAGAACCTGGAAGCGGAAGAATCTTTATTCCACTCTTTTAGTTAACTAAATAATTCACATGTTTTTCTACTAAATCGGCACAGTATTATATATTTAGCTTCAATTATTGTAATATATATGTATTTTTTTTAACCTCCGGATCCACCGTTAGGCATTCTTCATGTGTGAAGATGCCATGCCTGACCGGCATCCGGAGGTCCCGGTTTCGTATCCCGGTCAGGCACGGCATCTTCACACACGCTTCAAATCATTCATTATATATTGTAATAAAGATATATAATGAAACAGGCAGATAAATTATAAGGTAATATTAATTTTATTATAGTAAACGATATGAAAATAATCGCGAGAGGACATTACTGTCGGATAAAACGTTCTGGATTCTATTTACGGTACGGTGTAAAATTCATTACATTAAAAAATAAAAAAACATAATGGAAAAAAATGTGATCTTTGTCGTCTGTACGAATAAATTAATAAAAAGATATACCGGTTGTAAGTATTCGTTTAATAATAACGTGTAATAATGTTAACGACTTTCTGCTTGCCGAAGCACTGTCAACAACTCTCCCCTCCACCAAAACAATCAGTGCCCTTTCAAGGTTAAACAATTTCACTGCTGCGTTCCGTTCACGCAGTAACGTAAAGCACGTTTCAACAAATAATTAAATAATAGTTTATAATACCGGGCGATCATTTGAAAAGTTACCGCATTTATTATTCAACAGATATCAGTCCAATTGTATTTCTGTTTGCAGGCATGTATACCATTCTCAGGGGGAACCTTTCTAAAATTATTTTCAAAGTGGTGGAACATATTCTCTCCGCTTCACTTACCCCGACTCAAAAATCTTATATGGCAATAGCAAAATTTAATTCTATTAATTTACAATAATCGACAACCCGAAAAATAATGAATTTTGGTGAAAAGAGAATTAAAATCCGCCAGCTCCTTCATTACATTACATTATTTTTTCGGGTTGTTAATTAATGGAATTAAATGTTACCGTTGCCAAATAAGATTCTTGAGTTTGGGGTAGGTGTAGCAGAGAGGGTATAGGTTTCATTCCCTTTGAAGATAACTGTAGAAAGGTTCCCCCGACAACGGTATACTTGCCGGCAAATAGAAATACGAAGAGACTGAAAGCTGTTGAATAACAAAGGTCTATTTACACACATCGGTGTTCTCCGTGGTCGATCAGTGATGCAAATTCACGCACATCCGACATCTTTCTTTCTTTATTTTTCCTGTTTAGCCTCCGGTAAGATTACCGTTTAGATAAATCTTCAGAGGATGACTGAGGATGATATGTGTGAGTGTATAAATGAAGTGTAGTCTTGTACATTCTCAGTTCGACAGTTCCTGAGATCTGCGGTTAATTGAAACCCGACCGCCAAAGAACACCGGTATCCACGATCTAGTATTCAAATATGTGTAAAAATAACCGGCTTTACTAGGATTTGAACGCTGAAACTCTCGACTTCCAAATCAGCTGATTTGGGAAGACGCGAAACATCCGACATCTATCCGTAGTACATATCACACAGTAAGTACTGCAGTCCTAATTGGCGTCGCTGATCGATCAGGATAACATTGATACTGATGTGCGTAAATAGACCTTAAATGTAGTAACTTTTCAGATGATCATCCGGTACGTAGAGGTTTAAATGTAAAGGGAAAGATTTCTGTATGAATCAGAACATTATAATCGGTCATTAATCGCAATTAAATGTCGAAATCTGTCAACCGATTTATAAACATATACTGTTAAAAGTAATGACGTAATGTGTTGATAAAAATAAATACACATGGAAATGTTAAACGATATGCGATATCAATTGTAAATATTTCATTTCCTTTTCCCACGGCCGACCGTGAAATTGCGATTTTTGCTTCCTTGTACGAAGTATTGTGATCGCGAAAATTTTCGGTTTTCAAATTTTAACAGAAATATTCATTTTGGCCATCCTCGAATCCATTTTGACTAGTTCGGCGTGACCGACGTAAAATATCTATCTCGCATAACTCAAAAACTATTAGCCGCAGGATCTTGAAACATCGGTTTAGGACTATTGTAACATCTAATTTTGCACCTTCGCAATAGAGTGAACCAAAAGTGTCCAAAAAAGCCCAAAATCCTCAAAAAATTAGATTTTGGGCTTTTTCTTAACTGCAGTTGACAGCCATAATTAAGAGCTTTTCAACGATATATCTTAAACGGTACTTATTTTCACCGGTTCCAGAATTATATCCAAATAAAATTTTAATTAATGAAATTTTTGGGTCGTTCAAGGAGAAGACACATCGGTTCGAATCCGACTTCATTACCTTTTTTTTAACTTAAATATATTGATATATTAATAATTATTAACCTCCGATTGAAAAAAAAATGTTAACTTTTCTAACTATTTTTTTAAATTTAAATATATTGATTTATTAATAACTAGCAGATCCGGCAATGCTTCGCTATTGCTAGATTTGAGTATATATATATATATATATATATATATATATATATATATATATATATATATATATATATAATTAAGTGAACACAATTGAAAGTTTGATAAAACATTAAAACTAAATGAACATTACGGACTTCGCAAAAGTTAATTTTTCCCTGTTACCCTTTCTCCCTTTTCCCTTTCCCCCGCGTCTCCATTTTCATTTCCCCTTTCCATTCCCCCTTTCAATTACTTTCCTCTCTCTCTTTCCCATATTTCCCCTTCAGCTTTCCTTTTTTCTCCTTTCCCATTTCCTTTTCTGCGTTTTCTTTTTCCCAATTTCCCCATTTCCCTTTTTAGATTTTTCCCTTTCTTCCTTTTTCTCCGCGCGTATCGGAAACATTAAAATGGAATCGTAAAATATTTAGTATAGTGTGTGTTGCTTTTACGTCCAACAGATGGCGCTGTTTTTTTTTTTTTAAACATGTTTTTACCTAAAACAAGTGTAAAATTTTAGGTATATAAAAACACGCGCGTATTCGAATGCAACGTCGTGTCAAAATTTCAAAGCGATCGGTGAAGAACTTTCGGAGTTTTAAGATTTTGAACAAACTAACATTTACATTTTTATTTATTTATATTATTAATCTCCGATCGTATTAAAATGCGTATATGTAATTTAGGAGGCGTACAAGGAA
The DNA here is from genome assembly GCF_047948215.1 of Lycorma delicatula. Taxonomy (NCBI): domain Eukaryota; kingdom Metazoa; phylum Arthropoda; class Insecta; order Hemiptera; family Fulgoridae; genus Lycorma; species Lycorma delicatula. The sequence goes on from NC_134456.1 coordinate 115,495,590, forward strand.
GTTATGTGGCGTCCGCGTCAAATTTTATTTTAAAAAGAATAATACGTACTTCAAGTCATTTCCTTTTCTTAGCCGGCCTCCTTGGCGCGAGCGGTAGCGTCTCGGCCTTTCATCCGGAGGTCCCGAGTTCGAATCCCGGTCAGACATGGCATTTTATAAATCATTCATCTCATCCTTTGAAGCGGTACCTAAGGGTGGTCCCGGAGGTTAAACAAAACGAAAAAAAAAAGTAATTTCCTTTAGTTTAATGTAAATGTTTTTATCTTGTACAGATTAAACTTTTTAAGTATGTCTGTTTTTTATTTTATTTTATACTCCCTTTAACGTATTTTTTGCTGTAAATAATAAAGTAAAGAACTACGATTTGTCTATGTAAGAAAGTATTTTCGTTATTTTGGAAAACTTTGTTAACAAGGAAATTTAGGAGTTTTTTTATGCATTCTACCATTTTGGAACTTTAAAAGTTAAATTATTAATTTAACGCGTGTTTTATTAGTACATGGAATAATTTTTTTTAGGTAAATGGTTATGTTTGTTTCTTCTCTTACAAATATTCGTATAAAAAAGTTTAAAACCACACGCACTACGCGCATATATATGTATATAAAATTAACTTTTATTGTTTTTTTTTTTTTACTTCGTAAAAATGGTATAATTAAGAAAATATCAGTTATTGACGTAACTAACTTTATCGATAAGATGGTACACCTAAATATTAATTTATCTATCTTTACCTCGTCCACTTGTACAACGTTTCTCGTTGTTCTTAAAATATCGCAAAACTGGAACAAAGCACAACATAACCCGACTAACAAAGACGCTTTTACAACATAACCAATCGTAAACGGAAAACAACTAACCGACCGATCTATATTTCGATTGGAGTATAGCCCAAATACACAGCATTTTATTATTAACAGAAAGAACGGGTTTTTTTCTGAGAAAAAATAACAAACGGTGTAGAAAAAACATTCGTTTACGGTTTCGTATAATTTTTACTAGAGTCCTGATAAACGGACGTCGGCACTAAATATATTTGGCTGCCCAAAATTATAATGTAAGCTAATAAATAAATAAATATATTTTATTACTTTATTAGTAAATTGAGCTTTTTAATTTGTTATCATTAATGAAATAAGTGCACCTTAGTCATGCTTGATACTCAATTTGTATGCATCAGCTTAGCCTATTTGTATTACGACCTCATAAATAAAAAAATAAAAATACATTATAAATTCTATTTTAGTATATAAGGAAAAAACACAAATACTACATCAGTAAGCGAATAACATTTTAAAAATAAAAGATACTTTTGCAAAGTGCGTTTTTAATGAAGAGAAACGTTTTCACACGCGAGGGATTTACGTTTGTGTATATGTGACTTTATTGGGTCGTTCGCTAACCTCGTGGACTCTTCGAAACAGCTGATCATCGTGCTGGTCAACCGGCTATTGTGTCAAGGACACAATAGCTCCCCCCCTCCGTTCCATACCATAACTGCTAATGAACGATGGGTGGGGATGGCGACCGGAAAGTCACTAGGCGGGTGACTTCCCTACGACTTTTGTCTCGCGACAGGCAAGTGAGGATGCCGAACTTCAACGAAACAGGCCGATTGTAGTCACGCGCCACACTACTCTTGGCGCTTTACTTGAACGCGTGAGGATGCATGAACATATCAAGCAATCGGATTTATTATTAAATAATATTAATATTAAAAGATAAAAATTATTGTGTTAATAGGCTTCTGAAATAAGAATTAATAATAATTGAACTAAATTCACCTGGTTTCCCCTCTTTCCTCATACTGTGTTTCTGTTAGGAGTTAAGTAAGTATTTCTATGAGTAGCAAATTATATTTAGACTAAATCTATTTCTTATAAATTTCAGTATCACTAACTACATACACCCTTTCAAAATTAATGATCGGAGAATATTTAAATTTTCAAAAACAATTCCTTTATATTCTTCAATATAAATGTGACGAGAGAGTAAGGTTACACAAAAATCTGATTTCAAGAACATACGTCTGTACGCATCCGTTGTAAGATTTTCCAACGTCTCTAATAATCGAAATTCTAAGTATTCTCAAGGAACAGCAACTTACATAAACTTTCCGTTGTTGACTTTTCCTCAAAAATATTTTATTTGATGTACGTCTTCTATTCCCTAGTTAATTGTTTCTTGAATTGAAAAAAAAATCCTTTTTAGATAATTTACTGTAACTAACATGTATTTTTTTTTAAATGACCTTGCTATTTATAAAAGTATTACTAATTCCGTAATCAAATATGCCACTCACCTGTTCGTTAGGAGGGATTTATGCCACTTATCGCGTTGTATTTGTTCACACAGATTCACACTTTTGTACTGCATGTAAGTTCATTTAAATAGGATCTATCATTGCCCTGTTTGTTTCGCACTCTCGATTGTTTTTCAGTCGTCGAAAGCAATGAAATCCTTTTTGGTATTTGGATCCTTAATACTGTCAACGAAATTCTCAGAATGATTGATATTGCAGTTATTAAAATAATAATTCCTATTATCTTTTCTGCTAATATCACTATAGGTTTTGTTTTGAGCACTCTTTACCTTTCTTAGCTTTATTCTTTTATAATTTGTTGACGCGTGTTCGAAATACTTCATTGTCAAAAATGATATTGTATTAGTAATTTTAATCTTCTGTTAATCTTTATATAGCGTTTATTCAACGCCCTTCCTTATATTTGACATCATGCCTTATCTTTATTTCCTGTTTAGCCTCCGGAACGACCATAAGGTATTACTTCAGAGGATTATATGAATGAATGTAAATGAAGTGTAATGTTGTACAGTCTCAGGTCGACCATTACTGAGATGTGTGGTTAATTGAAACCCAGCCATCAAAGACACTGGTATCTGTGATCTAGTATTGAAATCCATATAAAAGTTACTGTCTTTACTGGGACATGAAACTAAGAACTCTCGACTTCGAAATTAATTTTTATACTTATCTTTTAATTTTATTTATCTATTTTCTGCTTTTAATAAATTGAGGTTGAAAAGGACACCCGCTTGTCTGTTGATCTGTTCATTTATGATCGTTTTATTGTTACTTTTTAATTTAAAGATTTTTAGATATTGTAAAATGTTCATTCTTCTTCCTTTAACACATTTGTGAAAGTATTTTTAAAAAATCTCATGTGTTAGTTACATCTTAATTTTAATTTCCTTTCCGTTTGTCAATGTATGTTGCACTGCATTTAACATTTTATATTGGATATACACCATTACTTTCTATATATCTTTTTCTTCCATTTTATTTCTAAAAATCAAAAACAAGATTTTAATTATGTAGCGCATTTAATAAAAGAAGGACATTCCCCAATGAAAATGGAAGCAACAATGAAATTAATTCACGAACCTGTGAATTCTCATTTTTTTCGTGGGAGAAAAATATACATGTATGTAGAAAAATATTAGTGCCATATTTCAACCTTTTTGGTCAACTCGTTTTAGATACAATATTGAATATCCCCCCCCCCCATATATTGATTGACTTAAAAATTTGGAATTTTTAATGAAGAGAACCGCGAGAAAAGTTTCGACCACTACACATAAAACAAAAATTAAAAATGGCAACAACTACCCTCCCTTTTTTAATTTTCTCCAAAACTTAATGGCATCTAGTCCCTTATGTAGAAAATTTTTGGGCCATTTTCGAAGAAAATGTTCGTTCAGCCACTAATTACACTTAGATATTAATCAAAATACAGGCCAACAAATGTACATACATCTTTCCTAAATTTCTACGGATTTTTCAAAAACCGTTTTTTGGACTCGGGGAGGTTATGAAACGTCGACATTTGCAAAAAAACCCGATATAGAAATTTTGGGCCGATGAATATGTTATACAAACTCTTTATAGTTGTAGCATTTACGTAGAAGCAATAGAGCTGCAGTCGATAAAGTAAAAATACCGGTATTTCTAAAAATATGTTATAAAACATGCCCTAATAAAATAATAATTGAAAAAAAACAAAATAGTGTTTAGTGCAGAAGTATGTACACAATTTAAGTATGCAAGTGAGCATACTTCCCATGGTTTACTATAGAAACGGTAAAGGCTGCAATGAACCCGTTCTGTTTATCAACCTTCTCTGTCTCATGCCGTCCTCCCATTACTTACCCGCTGACTCATCTTTTCACCTTGTACATCCAGCTAACACAAAAAATTATTACCTCTGAAATACCTCTGCAAAATATTCCTCTGTCACCGTATGATCAAAAAATATTTTATAAATATTTTGCAATGCCTATTGAACTATTTTATTTTTCATTTATTAAATACTATTTATTACTTTAAACAAATGATTTTATTACTTTTATTTATTATTAAACATTTCGTTTTTATCACAATTTGAATTTTTTTGTTTAAGTTTGTACATACGAGTAAGCATTATTCTTGTTTACATTGCTTTAAACAAATTGTGGTCTATATCTTATAATATCGCATCTATAAAAACATCGGTGAGCTTGATAAACTCCCATAAGATTATTGTTTTTTTGTTTAACTTTTCGGACCACTGTTAGGTATTATTTCAGAGGATGTGATGAATGATTTGTAGCATGTGTGAAAATGCCATGCCTGACTGGGATTCGAACCCTGGACCGCCGGGTGTGTACTATTCATTACAAAATGGTGGCTGGGTATAGTATTCAGCCTTGAATTATCAATCTCCCACATGCAGTTAGGGTTAACAATCTCTGCCAGTCTAACACCTAAAATGCATCAGATAAACAATATAAAACATTTTCTGAAGTGATCCAAAGATAGTGATCACAATGACCCAGGCTAAATTACAGTTATATATTTCACACAGTTTGATATGATAGTGTTGAAAATATGGCAAAATATAATTTTTCTTGGTAAATAAGTAAATTTTGTTTATTTATTCTCTTCAATTGATTAATTACTTTCATCATGAATATTGAATGTATTTTATTTTATGAGTATTATATATATTATTTGGGTAGTTAATGAGAAGTGGCTACTTAATAGTGAAGTGGGTTTCTCTTTTTGGGTTGTTAAAAGTAAATAGTTTCATAAGGTAAATAAGTTGTAGTGTTTTGAATTATTGATCTAAAGGCAACCTTTTGATTATTGTTTATCCATTGATTATTTTGTCTGATTTTCATGTGATTATCATTCAAATGTATCAAATTCATTTTTACATCTCTTGTCATGTATGTTTTCAATTTTTGCTTTTTGTTGAACTGGTTTGAAATTGTTGAATTTGATTGAGTAGCTTTACCTACAATAATGTGCTTTTTCATTCACACTTACTGGCTTTTCACTGCACCTATCAACATCATGTTTGATTATGGAATTTTCAGAATAATGATGTTTGACACCAATGAATTAATGTTCACCGAAATAATAAATTTGGGTTTTTTTCATTTTGAATATTGTATAATTTTGTTTTTTCACATTTAAAAAATTTTTTTAGGGGCGATGCCTTTTGGTTGAGCATATTCATTGGATTCGGATTACCTTAATACATTACGATGTAAGGTAAAAGTAACACTTCATTTCTTTTGTAAATAGCAACATCTAATCTGATAAAATTCACATTCAAGTCTTTAGGAAAATTAACAATGTGTTTTTTTTTTACCATTTCCAGCAAACCCTTTTGCATTTTGCTAACAGTGAATGTGACTTTTTCATGTTTTATTCCAAATACTAGTGATATGCCACAGTCAATGTACAAGTTTATTGTTGAAATGTTGGGAACTGAACTGATCATAGAGTAAAGTTGTGGAAAATAAGTTGTGTAAAGTTGTGGCCAATAACAGTTTCTTGATCATGATCCAATCATTTTCTATTTAAAGAATCATCAGTGAAAACATTGCATTTTCCATCAAAATAGCACAACATACCCAATGATGTTAGAATGTAAAATTTTTAAGTAATTTCTTTGAACGGAAATTACAAGTACAACCTATCAACATGGTCATGTAATGCTAGTCTTTGAAATCTGTATGGTGTATTCTTTTTAAGGGTACAATTGAAGAACAGCATGTGCATCTCCTCAGTTTTATGATTATTGACATTAAGATCTCTTTCATCTGGAAATAAACATTCAATTGCCAATTCGATTTGAGTCATATTTGTTTCTTTTGGAACTTTGATTTGCAATATTTTACATATTGTTGGTACATTTAAAAGACTGCAATTCTTTTGTTCTTATGACTTTGAAGAGTAGCTATAAGGCATTTTGGCAGGCAGGCTCTAACAAGTTCAATGTGGAACTTGGAGAAATAATATGGCACTATATATAACATATTGATAATTATCAAAATTACCAAGCAGCACCTAAAACTAAACAATTTAAATTAGTTTTAACAAATAAAAAGATTTAAAAAATATGCAGTGTTAATTGTAGTATAATAATAATAATAAAAATAATGTCTAAAGCTAAGAAAAAATTATGTTTGAAGGTATGTCAGTCTGACTCAAGAGTGTGGTAGATTTTTGAGCCCTATGTATTTTAAAAACATATTTATCGGTGATTCATGCAAACATGATAAACCTTATAACAAACTTATGAGGTAAAAAAAGATAAAAAACTTATAACAAACAATTAGTTAAGAAAAAATTTGAAAAAAGCATGCTATTCAATTGTTAAGAACATCTATTTAAAGTAACATTTTTTTGTAATTGAATCCAAATGTAAAAAACAAATGGTTTAGAAGAAACACGAAAATGTAAGCTACTCAATCATTAAGAGCAACATCTATTATTTTGCTATTTTATTATTTAGTATTTAAAACAGTTTGCTTAACTTTAATCCCCTTTATTCATATTGGCCATTCACTTCAAAAGTGGAATGATTCAGGAATCATAAGAGGTGTTTAATATTTTTACTCGGTTGTTTAAACGATTATTTTGTTTACTCTTTAATTTATTGTATATAGTATATAGTATATTGTATATAGTGAAAACAAAAACAAATGTAATAAAATGAGTAGACCTGGAAATGTAGCCATCTTTATAATGATCCTACATTGATTGGGCACTATGGTCATGGCTTATTGCAGATTATGTATAATAGAAAATGATTTTGGAATTGAACTTACACCACCATTATAACTGGTAATGTGGTAGCCAGGGCTGATGTGATAGCAGGTGTAAAGAGACCCTTCTGTACTCACTATACACTTTACTATGTAATGTTGAGAGTAACAAATAGTATTCAGTTTCTTTGTACATCAATTTTTTTTGGATTCAGAATAAACAATTGTTTTTTGGGTCTTTTTTCAACTAAAAATTTTTTTTTTTTGAAAGAGGATAAAGTATTATTTTTTCTGGTAGTAAATTGTAATTGATGTGATCTATTCATATTGAGTTAAGGTTTTCTAGACAAATTCTTCTGATTTTGGTTTGGTTATCATGCTTAGTAGTAATCCATAATGCAGATAGTGTGTTCAGATATTTTTTTGCTAGAATTAATGATTCATCTATTGTATTTATATTAAAATCACTGCTAATTTTCCCTTGATTTATTTCAATTTTCAGATATTCTTCTAGTTCTTCAATAAATTCAATTATGCTTCCTGATAGTGGTCTATGTATTACTATTAAGTGATTTTTTTTTCAACTCTTGATAATTTCAATTTCTATAGATTTTACTTTTTATAGTTTTGGCTTTTGGATTGTATACCTTACATTCTCTTTTATAAATATTATAATTCCATTTTCTTCATGTTCTCTGTTTTGATATTTTATTATATCCATTTACATTATAAATATTACTTTTACATAAATTGACTTCTGATAGACAAATTATGTCTTTTTCAATTCTCATTCTTTTTAATTGCATATTTAGTGTACACCAGTTTACATTAAGCTGTTTCTGTTTAATGAGGATTATATTTAGATTAGGCTTGTATTTATTATTTGTACTGTTGTATTTTCCAATTTGTATTATATATTTTTTCATTATTATTCATTAATATTTCATGATTTTGCATTTTCAGATTCATTTTTGTTTGAGTATGTAAATAAATTTTTATAGTGTTATATATACTTTTTGTCCAATGAAGAAACATCAAAACCAGTATATATAAAATTGTGGCTAAGCTTGGTCCTTTTCCGGTGAGTGGGTACCAATTTTTTCAAAAAGTAACAAAGTACCCATATTTTTTTTGTTTTTTAATAACCAAATTAATCTCCAAAACATAATTTTTATTAAAATAACCCAATAGCTCTTTAGGGTCACATTCCTTCTTATTGTGATTTTTAGCTCACCACCACAAACTTTCATTACTTTGATTATATGCATCTGTTTTTGGATCAACAAAGTTTTCACTATGGTTTTCTGTATCTGTTTGTAATTAGTCAAGGTTAGCGAGCAAAACGAGTGTAGGATAAGTTTGGTTAGATTATATTTATAATTTCTCTACAAATGCCCACTGATTTGAAAGAATTCTGCCCGTATTGTACTTTCTTTTTGAAAATGAGGACTTGTCTATTTCTATTGTCATTTGTGTAAGTATATAATTCATACCTTCTAAATCTTCTATACAATCTTTTACATCTATACAATCTCTATACAAAACTTTTCATAAATCTGATATGATTTTAGTACCTGGTTCAATACATGCTACAACTGTAGACATTAATGTCTCCTTTGTTCTATCAGGAACAGCACACATGAAACATTTTTTTGTTTCATGATAAATTTCTCCAAAAACTCGCTATTGTGGTAACATTCAATCTCTATTATATTTTCTTTTGGAAAACAGAGACTCATCAATACTACAATTGTTCCAGGTCCACCTAGTTTTGTAATAATTTAAAGGCACATATTTCAGTAATAAATATAATAATAATTGTTAAAAAAAATGTTATTTGGTTATTATTATATAAATGTAAAAATGTTTTTATTATTTTTAAAAAGAAAAAGAAAAAGGTTGTACCCACTTACTGAAAAAGGTCCCTAAGCTTTTATTTGCTTTATATAAAAATTATATTTGGATTTAGTTGGATCTGGAGTTGGTTTTACTATATGTTCTTATCAGATGTATAGTTTTGATTTACAGAAGAATCTTTTTTGTTGATTTGTAAAGATTTTGATGTAAGTAAATCTGTGGTTTATATATACATATTGTTTTTGTTGATTCATTTCCATTACCTCTTTTTTGACTGAGATATGATCTATTGTTTCTCATAGTCCTGACCATTCAAAAAGGACTTTTCCTTGAAGAACTAAATGGATTACTTCCCAAAAGAATTTTTTTTATTGATTTGTGAAGCTTTCATGCATATGAAATTCTGTTAATCCAGTTTGTTCTCTACATCTATATTTGTTATAATTGTTTTTCTTTAGTTATACATTTTAATCCTTGTTTGAGTTATATATGAATTTTACTATGATATTTCCTTCTCTTTATCTTTAATTTATTTTATTGGGCATATATCTGTAGATTTCCTCTATGTCTTTTCCCCCAACTTGTTCAACATGTTTCTTTTCTATTTTATAAATAATTTGTTGTAGGTTTTTGTTTTGCTTCTTTATGCCTATGATTTCAAGATTAGTTTTTCGTTGGTTACATTAGAATATTTTGATTCTATTTGACGTTTCTTGCATTTTTATTTCTTTCTCTTTATCTTCTTCTTCTAGTTTGGTGAATTGTTTTTTAAATTCATAGATTTCTTTTTTATTAATATTTTTGGGAAAGTTGTTCTTGTACTTTAAATTTTTGTTGATAGATTTTTGTTTTTTTATTCTATTTTACTTTTTAATTCTTTAAAGGACTGTTTGGAGTTTGTGTCATGACATTCAGTTTCTTGTTTATTAATTTTTAATTGCTGAACAATCTATTGTAACTTAGGGTTCACATAAACCCTATAGTTATGAACCAGCCGTATTGTCAGAGGTAAAAAGAAAAAAGAGGTTTAAATTAGATTTTTTTTTTATCTTCAATCATTTGACTGGTTTGATGCAGCTCTCCAAGATTCCCTATCTAGTGCTAGTCGTTTCATTTCAGTATACCCTCTACATCCTACATCCCTAACAATTTGTTTTACATATTCCAAACGTGGCCTGCCTACACAATTTTTCCCTTCTACCTGTCCTTCCAATATTAAAGCGACTATTCCAGGATGCCTTAGTATGTGGCCTATAAGTCTGTCTCTTCTTTTAACTATATTTTTCCAAATGCTTCTTTCTTCATCTATTTGCCGCAATACCTCTTCATTTGTCACTTTATCCACCCATCTGATTTGTAACATTCTCCTATAGCACCGCATTTCCAAAGCTTCTAATCTTTTCTTCTCAGATACTCCGATTGTCCAAGTTTCACTTCCATATAAAGCGACACTCCAAACATATACTTTCAAAAATCTTTTCCTGACATTTAAATTAATTTTCGATGTAAACAAATTATATTTCTTACTGAAGGCTCGTTTGGCTTGTGCTATTCGGCATTTTATATCGCTCCTGCTTCGTCCATGTTTAGTAATTCTACTTCCCAAATAACAAAAATTCTTCTACCTCCATAATCTTTTCTCCTCCTGTTTTCACATTCAGTGGTCCATCTTTGTTATTTCTACTACATTTCATTACTTTTGTTTTATTCTTGTTTATTTTCATGCGATAGATCTTGCGTAGGACTTCATCTATGCCGTTCATTGTTTCTTCTAAATCCTTTTTATTCTTGGCTAGAATTACTATATCATCAGCAAATCATAGCATCTATCTTTTCACCTTGTACTGTTACTCCGAATCTAAATTGTTCTTTAACATCATTAACTGCTAGATCCATGTAAAGATTAAAAAGTAACAGAGATAGGGAACATCCTTGTCGGACTCCCTTTCTTATTACGGCTTCTTTCTTATGTTCTTCAATTACTACTGTTGCTGTTTGGTTCCTGTACATGTTAGCAATTGTTCTTCTATCTCTGTATTTGAACCCTAATTTTTTAAAATGCTGAACATTTTATTCCAGTCTACGTTATCGAATGCCTTTTCTAGGTCTATAAACGCCAAGTTTGTTGGTTTGTTTTTCTTTAATATTCCTTCTACTATTAATCTGAGGCCTAAAATTGCTTTCCTTGTCCCTATACTTTTCCTGAAACCAAATTGGTCTTCTCCTAACACTTCTTCCACTCTCCTCTCAATTCTTCTGTATAGAATTCTAGTTAAGATTTTTGATGCATGACTAGTTAAACTAATTGTTCTGTATTCTTCACATTTATCTGCCCCTGCTTTCTTTGGTATCATGACTATAACACTTTTTTTGAAGTCCGACGGAAATTCCCCCTTTTCATAAATATTACACACCAGTTTGTATAATCTATCAATCGCTTCCTCACCTGCAGTGCGCAGTAATTCTACAGGTATTCCGTCTATTCCAGGAGCCTTTCTGCCATTTAAATCTTTTAATGCTCTCTTAAATTCAGATCTCAGTATTGTTTCTCCCATTTCATCCTCCTCAACTTCCTCTTTTTCCTCTATAACACCATTTTCTAATTCATTTCCTCCGTATAACTCTTCAATATATTCCACTCATCTATTGACTTTACCTTTCGTATTATATATTGGTGTACCATCTTTGTTTAACACATTATTAGATTTTAATTTATGTACCCCAAAATTTTCCTTAACTTTCCTGTATGCTCCGTCTATTTTACCAATGTTCATTTCTCTTTCCACTTCTGAACACTTTTCTTTAATCCACTCTTCTTTCGCCAGTTTGCACTTCCTGTTTATAGCATTTCATAATTGCCGATAGTTCCTTTTACTTTCTTCATCACTAGCATTCTTATATTTTCTACATTCATCCATCAGCTGCAATATATCGTCTGAAACCCAAAGTTTTCTACCAGTTCTCTTTATTCCGCCTATGTTCGCTTCTGCTGATTTAAGAATATCCTTTTTAACATTCTCCCATTCTTCTTCTACATTTTCTACCTTATCTCTTTTACTCAGACCTCTTGCGATGTCCTCCTCAAAAATCTTCTTTACCTCCTCTTCCTCAAGCTTCTCTAAATTCCACCGATTCATCTGACACCTTTTCTTCAGGTTTTTAAACCCCAATCTACATTTCATTATAACCAAATTATGGTCGCTATCAATGTCTGCTCCAGGGTAAGTTTTGCAGTCAACGAGTTGATTTCTAAATCTTTGCTTAACCATGATATAATCTACCTGATACCTTGCAGTTTCGCCTGGCTTTTTCCAAGTGTATATTCTTCTATTATGATTTTTAAATTGGGTGTTGGCAATTATTAAATTATACTTCGTGCAAAACTCTATAAGTCAGTCCCTTCTTTCATTCCTTTTGCCCAGCCCGTATTCACCCACTATAATATTTCCTTCCTTGCCTTTTCCAATGCTTGCATTCCAATCTCCAACTATTATTAAATTTTCATCTCCTTTTACGTGTTTAATTGCTTCATCAATCTCTTCGTATACACACTCTACCTCATCATCATCATGGGCGCTTGTAGGCATATAGACGTTAACAATCGTTGTCGATTTAGGTTTTGATTTTATCCTTATTACAATGATTCTATCGCTATGCGTTTTGAAATACTCTACTCTCTTCCCTATCTTCTTGTTCATTATGAAACCTACTACTGCCTGCCCATTATTTGAAACTGAGTTAATTATTCTAAAATCACCTGACCAAAAGTCGCCTTCCTCTTCCCACCGAACCTCACTAATTCCTACTACATCCACATTTATCCTATCCATTTCCCTTTTTAAATTTTCTAGCCTACCAACCTTTTTTAAACTTCTAACATTCCACGCTCCGACTCGTAGAATGTTATTTTTTAATTTTCTGGTGACCCCTTCCTTAGTAGTCCCCACCCGGAGATCCGAACGGGGGACTAGTTTACCTCTGGAATATTTTACCAGAGAAGGCGCCTCCATCATTGCTATATGAAAATGCAGAGAGCCACATTTTCTTGGAAAAAAGCAGCTGTAGTTTTCCATTGCTTTCAGCTGCGCAGTACTCAGAGGATTGAGTGATGTTGATATGGCCGTTTAAGTCATTCTGACTCACGCCCCTAACAACTACTGAAAGAGCTGCTGCCCTCTTTCAGGAATCATTCCTTAGTCTGGCTCTCAACAGATACCTCTCCGATATGGTTGCACCTTCGGTCCAGCTGCTCTGTATCCCTGAGCACTCAAGCCCCCTCACCGATGGCAAGGTCTCATGATTCATAGAGGAGAGATTTAAATAAATAAATTATATTAAATTCCAGTAATTAAAAAATAAATTGTTCTATTTAGTTAAAACTTTTATTTTTAACTCTGGAAATATTTTTATTCTCAAAAGCTGTCAGACACGAACGAAGTTAATCTTTTTTGCACTTCCTCTAAAAAAAAAAAAAAAACGAAATGAAAGAAGAGGGAAAAACAGCACCATAACCAGCTGGTTAGCTAGAGATAAGTCAACCGTGACAGTGTTAAAATTTTCTACTAGATTTATCGTTCACAAAGCACTAAGCACAATAGTTAAATGGTTAGACGGGTAAAATGGGGTTAAAGATTTCCACATTGGTAACAAGTCTGTTATACTTCCCTTAAAGAATGTAAGAATATAAGCAGAGTTTTTTTGCAGAATTTAACGAGAAAAGTTTTATAACATCATTAGACTTAACTATCCGTATTAAACGGCATAAGAATACGTAGTTTTCTAAACAACAAAAAAAGAAGAAATTTGCATTAATTTTTCATGAATTTAGATATTATAAAAATCTGTTAAATATTTCGTAATTTTTCCATTTCTCTTAATATTATTTAAATCATATAAGCTTATCTCTGCTACGGCCTTTAATCAGGAGGTCTCGGGTTCGAATCCCAGTCAGGGACGGCATTTTTATACGCTACAAATTTCCATTTTCACATTCTTACGTAAAACCTTACTCGTAAGCTTCTGTGATGAATTAATTTGTCTGTAAAAATCCATATAATGCAACACGAATTAAAAAAAAATCACATAAAATCAGGTTAAAAGTTTCAAAGACAAAAGCCCAAATTTATAATAATTATTCTTTTTTGAATAATTTGATTTGATATAATTAATTTTGAATAATTTTATTCTTTTTTGAATAATTTAAATTAGTATGTGTTCATAATGAGGTAAGGAGTTTGCAGAGAGCTGTTAACTAGAAGAGTTCACTCAGACCTTAATACCTGGTGATTATGAGGGAAGGTGGTAATTTAGCGAAGATAAGCCTTTTCTTATTGTTCTTTTAAAAAATCATAACTACCAAAAAAACATTAACAAAAGTAACCATTATATAAAGAAAAGAAAATTACATAACGAAACTGTTTTACTGGTTATCATGTTAGTTATGTTTTTTTGGTGAACGAAATGTTGTGACTTATCATAAGAAGCTTAATAACCATTACTGTAAATAATTCCATTCATCGTTTTCTTGTGTTTGAGGTTTTAGTGGAAATTCACTTGACTCTCAAATGGGAAGTTTTGCTAAGTATTTACTTACATGAAAAAGTTTACAAATAAATTCAATGGTTGTTTGAGTAAATTTAAAATTCTTTTGAATGAAAATAAAAGTGCATCTGACAGACTAAAAAACTATATAAAATTGAGGCTAAGGTTCAGGTACATAATCTACCAGATGAACCAGTTATGAAAGTAATTTTTTCAGAACCAACTCTAAAGAGCCTTTGATGCCATTTTCTTCTCAGGTGATCTTACTTACCAAACCAGAGAGACCATTTAAAACAACATAAGGGGTGACTGTTTCTCCTTTTTCACATAATTTTAGACAATGAAGCAATTTTTAGGATGGAGAAGATAAAGGGTTGGCCAAAAGGCAAACTCGGAAATTAATCCTCTTACATAAATAAATTGATTTGCAGTGAAGCATCAAGGATATTTGACAGTATCCTTGAGTTTCTATGATTGTTAAATGATTTGGACCCTATTTGTATATATCTGTAAGAAACCCATTTTCCCCAAGATGATATTTTAAATTAAGAAAGTGTAATATTCATCTGTGAGATCAACCTTCAAGTATAAGGGTCAGAGGTCACAATCAGAATGAAGCACCCATTAGATTACTCTCTGCAACATTCACTTACCAAACTTTGACTGGAAAGAGGATGACATAATGCAATTAATTGCCCAGCTTCCTCCATCCACTACCCTACTACTAATGGGTGACTAATGCACATAATACTCTTTGGGGATTAGACTGAATAAATCCCTGAGGAAGAGAGTTGGAAAGGCTCCTTATAAATTCTGAAATAGTTGTATTAAATAATGGCTCAGGAACTTATTTTAATGTCAGAAGCTTAATGAAATCCTGCATAGATTTATAGTTGCATCAATTGCATCAAAGTACTCTTTCAAGGTTTTGAAAAAACCTTCACAAAAGTGACCACTTTTGGTGCAAATTCAACTGGTACTCTAATGAAAATGAATCCCATCTGTAAAAGATGGTTATTCGACAAGGCAGCTTGAACAAGCTTCATTGCTAAGACAAACCTCCCAGAAAAAACTTGAGTTATTGAAAGTGATGTCATCACAATAACTGATTTTATATTTGACTTGGCTTTAATACTTATTTACAGAACATCAGGGAGACCCAGGAAACCACCATGAATGGTGGAATAATGAGATTTGTGAAGTGATCAAAAAAAGAAAAAACATACAATGCTTTCAAGAAATGTCCAACATTAAAAACTTTAGTTGCCTTTAAAAAATACAGTATTTACAAAAAGGTGTAAGAGATTAAAAAAAAAAAATATTGCAATAATGTGTGATCCATTAGCAGAAATATGACTGCGGCAGACATTTGAAAGAAAGTGAAGGCTTTCTGTGAGAATACATACTTTCACCCAGGCATGGCCAACATATGGTCCGTGTAATGAATTTATGCAGCCTGTGAAAAATTCTTCAATATTAGCTTTTTTTTTATAAGCAATTAAATAGTGGAAAATACAGAAATTTAAAAAACTTGCCAAGAAATATTTAGTAATATTCAGCTCAAAATATATTTGTAAACAAACCTATTTTTTAATGAATCTAAATAAAAGTACAACAAATTCCATAATAAAATTTTGTTTACTTGAATCGTTTTTGTATTTAATATTTTTTAATTTTAATATTCCGTTTGGCCAATACTAAACAGTTTTTTTTCTAATTCAGTCTGCAGGCAAAAACTATTAGCTACACCTGCTTTAACCAAATACATTGCCTTCAATCTGAAGAAGTAAAGTAGATCATCAAATGAAATTGCTGAACTATTAGCCACTCAATTTGAAGAATTTAGTAAAATGGTCAATTTTGACCTATGATGACCTATTTCAGACCAGCTGGAATATGGTATTGTGAGTAAGCAATTAAACACGAAGTTGCTTTGCCTGATACTTTAGCAAAAGATTTATAATTGAAACTTCAGTGTAAATCTATGATGAAAATTACAAAACTATGTCCTACTCTCTATATTTGGCTGCTTACCTTTTCTTACTTAAACATCTATCGTATTTGCATATAATTCCAAGTTAATTATGTTAATATTACAGTATTTGCTGTCACTGCAAAACAAATAGCCTTCAATAATGTTATTAAATGTTATCTTTCTGGTAGGATTGTTTTCAAGTAACTAGCCTTCTGTCAAATGCTAAAAAAAATGTAGTGCATTTTATTACAAGCTAATCATGGAAATATTAATATTGCCTCTTGTTACAAAATCTAGGTATCTCACATTTTCAGATTTGAATATTTACAAAACCTAACTGGGAAAAAACATTTCTGAACCTTAAGATTTTACTGAATAAGTATTGTTTTTGTTGTTGGACTAACAATTCACGAGAGAATTGTTATGAGCCGTACTTCTGATGATTTATCATGCAAATTTATTTTGATTGATTGTATGATGTTATATTTATTAACTCAACCAAGAATGAAAGAAAAAAAATTTATAACGGTTATTAATATCAATAATGGAACTTTTGATATATGACATTTTAGATAATTAAAAATACTTTTTCTTAAATGTAATTTTAAAGTGATAAAAAAATTATTTATTAATATCAAGAATGACAGATGTAATAATAATATTGGTGAACTTTCATGTGACTACAATAATAAAAATATAACTCTCATTAATAGAAGAGTATTAGTTGAAAAATAACATATTATAATGAACTTCTTATTTAAGTTAGCTGAAAGCATACAGAAAATTCAAGGTAATCAACAAATTTTTGTGATAAAATTTTTTTATGTGAGCTTTCAAACATGAAAAACGTTGAAAAATAAAATATAATAATATTATGAATAAAAACATTAGAGGTGTATCTTATGAAAATTATGTTTAATTTTGTGAATAGTACTTTGTAAAACTGAGGAAGATTTAACTGTAAAAATGTGAAATAATCTCAAATTTTAGAGAAGTGTTAAATTATATTTATAAATTTTATCACAGTCATCATCACAGATGACTGTGTACTGTCTATCATATAATTTGCTTCAATAATTTATGAATACTTCATTTATTTTTAAAATTATAACACAAATAAAGCAATTATGATTAACTAAGACTGTGAATGGATATCCTTTCCAGATTTATTTCACCCATCGTTCTATTTGTTTGAGAAAATTGTATTAATCTGAAGAGATTGCAGTAAAGCAATGTTAGGCCTTTCAACTACAAATCAAAAAGTGTTTTAAGGACATATAGCAATAACAATTCATTGTGCTGCAACTGTCAGAATAGAAAAAAATTTCTAAAAATTATACAACTGAGCCAAGCAATTTCAGGTAATGTTACTGCTATTCATGTTTATTTATTCTTGAAATTTGTTATTCTTGCATTTTTACTAATGACCTCATCTGCTTGTATATAGGCATTCTGCATATTTCCCAAGCATGTCTGATATGAGGTGTTAGATATCAGCTTATGTAATTTAAGGTGTCCCAGGGATTCGGGTACTATTTTATCTGCAGAATAATTTGGGTAAGATGATGTCATAATTTTTAATTAAAAGAAACTTTGAACACAATGAAAGTACATCCACAGATATTTTGGATGTATTTTTCTTTTTCTTCAGTCATACAGTGCTCAAAACCAAATGAAAATTGAAAGAAAATAAAAATCCAAACTCAAAGAAAATGTTATAAACATATTGTAAACTTTACATTTATATTATTTCACTTCCCAGATTATTGTAAATATGAATTTATTTATCAGATTAGAAATAAGTTAAAGTCAATATAAATGTTAACTTATGTTAACTTCTAAAAAAAAATTTCCTAATAAAAATAAGATTTAGTTAATAAACATCTGCAGCATGTATTAACAAAAAGTGATTGTTGATCGATATTTTGCTTTAGATCGTATTTTGGTTGTGATGGACAATAGCTTATTTACGTAGTGCATAGACTCTAGCCAACTAGTTCAAACTGAGTTGTTAATTGAAACCCAACCTTCAAAATACAACATTTACAGACTTTGAAGGCGAAATTCATGTTGAATTTGAACTTAATTCACCAAAATCAATCCATTTCTTATCCTTTCCTTTTGTTTCTTAAGCTGTTTAGTTTTTAGGACTGAGGTAAAAGAATATTCATCCACAAAAATTTCATTCGTGGTGTTGCTTTAAAGCTAGACCTCAAAAAAAAGACTTCAAAAAAACAAATTGATCTTCTCATTTGCTGCAGGAAAGGTAGTATTCTGATTGTACTTCTACAGCTACTATGAATAGCATTATCTGCTATAAAAACCAATTTCATTATCATTTTCTTGTAGATAGTAGGGGTATGATTGAAATGACTCTATGAAACTAATAAATAAGTATTCTTTAAAACATAAGTTTCTTTTACACCCTATGTTACAACCAGTAAAAATTTATGAATAAATCACAAAGCAGCATAAGAAGGTAAAAAATAGTTTGTTTTTGTTTTGCATTGGTAATTAATTTTTTTGACCAGTTTGTTTAAGCAACATTATTTTGCTAGTTATAAATAGTAAATGCTCTAAAAGTTTTAAATTAAGCATTATATAATTCTTTCTTCATAATGCCACAAATCAGTAATAAATTGTAAACTTTTCCATATGAGATAAAAATGTTTGTAAATTTTTGAGCTGAATATTTTTCAAGTATAAACGTTTGTTTCATTTTTTAAGATTGTATCTGCAGCAGTAAGCTACTTCATCATGATGAATGAAGTTTAACTTCATCTTCTTTATTGACAAAATATATTTTGTTATACAATAGCATGCCTGCCAACTGAAGGAGATATTCGTCATCACAAATTTAAATATATAAATTTTTATTTTATTTTAATTAAACATTTATATATTGTAATTATAAAAGATTTGATAAATAGCAAAATGTTTTTAACACTAATTATCCTAGATGGTTCATATAATACTAATATTTAATTTTACAATCTACATTGCAAAACAAAAAAAAAAAAAAAAAAAAAAATGAATTGAATGGTGATTTTAGTCATGTACATATTCATCATTTAGATCATTATTGTTATTAAATATAAACATCCCACCTCTTAAAGAAATATTTTGAACTGGTATATCACCCTCATATATTTATCTAAATATTTTAAAGCTTGCATTATTTTCTTCATTTTTAGAACATGTAAATGTGTTGAGCTGTATGTAAAATAATCATAAATTAAGGCTATAATTATTGAACCAAATCTTGTAATGAAACCAACAGCAAACAATGATGCACCCAAATACAAAAATGAAGAATATTAATATGCAATTTGACAAATATATCCTGGAAAAAAAACAAAAAAAAAATGTTATTGAGAATCAAACAATTATGTATTATTATTACTAATATTTTTATTATTTTTGATAATATAATATGTTATATATTATATTATAATATAATATATTTTTTTTGTAAAAAAACAAATTGTCTCAACATTCACGCCCACAGGTATGCTTTAAAATACCTGTGACTGTTAAGGAGCTGGTTCAACTCATATCCAGTTCCCCATGTCCAGCCATCTCTGATCTCTGGGATCAGTCTGTAGGTCTATCTGCCATTTGTTGATTGATCCCATCTTTTGCCACCTGCAGAGACTTGTTAAACACTTTAATAGAGTAATTCATATTTTTAATTTTTATCATTGCACGAACTCTTAAAATGAGAACCAGTGATGACAAGTTACTTTTACAAAAGCATTCATATTTCACTGAATACTAATCTACAGTCCACAGAATAATGTAGATTAACTGGAACTTAATCTCATAATAGTAGTATTGTATTAGTACAAAAGTACTTTCATTTTTTTTAATAATGACTATTTATCTTACAAAAAAGCTATTCAATTTTATTAAAAAAGTATAGTGATATCTTTAATCATCTGAATAAAAATCCATGTGTTATTTGTTATACATCAACCGAGGCACACTAAGACAAATAAATCTGCCTAAATATACTACTCACTTTATTTGTAGATATTAAGAACCCTTTTGATAATGTCAAATGGAATGAGATATTTAAAATTGTGTTGGTGTATAGCTAATGAATAATATATACAATTTGTAGAAAGATAGTTGCTGTTATAATAGCAAGAGAAAATTTACAAGATTTAATTTTGTAAGGAATTGGACATGAATACCTCAGCCTATGATTATTCTTAACTTGTACTTATAATTAATGAAAAAGCAAGTTTAATAAATATAGGTTAAAAATAAGGATTTAGCTAATGATATAGTTGTTCTAGTGGAAATAAAAATATATTAAAATAAATTTTGGTAGTATTTTGATACAAAATATAAGTAATGAAATATGACTGATATAAAGGTAGATGTTCAAAAATGTTGAAAAGAGGTGACATATCAGAATTATGAGAATTTTTGTTATTTAAATGATAAAATCACAAAGGAATGGGAAAGTAAAGATGATATTAAAAACAGATTAACATCAACTAAGAGAACCATTTATGCAGCAAATAAATCTGCTTGTACCAATTGATAACAGTATAAAATAAAACATTAATAACTCATTCTCAGAGCAGTAGGTTTTTAGAAGTAGTATTATTTGAAAGTATAATAAAATTTGTTTAATGATATCGCATGATGAAGAATGTTATAAATATTTTTGAGATTAGCAGAGAAGAATAAAAACAGAGAATACCATCTAGTGTAATGCCTAATAAAAAAATATTTAGAAAAACTAACCACTTTGCCCTTTTCTTTGCAGCTGGAATAGTTGACAAATTGCCTTTTAATAAGTATTGTCTTATTCCTCTCATATAATTATAAAAATATTCTTCCCAATTAATATCTTCAATATTAAATGGAAATATATCTTTTTGATCTAATGATTTCCACAAATCTTGAGTATTCTTGTTAGAAAAATCCCATTGTCTTGTAGAGAAATGTGATACTGACTGTGAAAATTTGTCAACATTCGCTGATATTTTTAGCTGCCTGAAAGTATACCAACAAAAATAAAATGAATAACATGTTTAACACAGTTTTTTTCACTAAAAATATTCACCAAGACTGCTATAAATGCTCCAGCAGAAGCTCACACTTGTGTTACGCTGATTTATCTCAGATATGATAGAGTGAATCTCACAGACACCAACGTGTCTGGTAGCACTAATCGCCTGCAAGCCACTCATGGAATCTGAACAGATGACTACATGTCATATGTTTGGTTAATTATACTTAAGGCTTTATTAATAGCATACAACTCTGCGACAAAAATGCTGACTATGCTGGGAAGGCCAAACACATGAGTATGTTCTATTGCCAACCACAAAAGCACAACCAACAGAATTATCGTGTTAGTTTATACAGATCCATCTGTATGAACTATAGCATCAGAATTCATGCTGTTTATAATATTATTAAACTTTTTGTAAGATAACCGGATGCGTGTAGTTTTTATATACAAAAACTAAAACAATAATTTACAGGAGAAGGCCGCTACAGGAGGAAATAACATTGAATAACAGTAGTACTGGAGATATCTGAAAATCTAGAGCTAAAAAAAGTGCTGAGCTCTGTTGTCTAGCAGAGCAGCATATCTTGGCTGTTTCTGAAGAAACAGAAAGAAGTTTCTGGACATGACCCAAGTATGATATAGAAGTAGGGATGCTGAACTCAAGAATAAATTGATGCATGAGAATCTACCAGACGAAGATAACCAAAGTGTATGACTCATCATTTAATAAGCAGAGATTCAAGTTCTGCCTCACTCAATCAATTATAGTTGTTTTGCTTCTTCGAGCACATCATCCACCACCCGTCATAGACATCTCGAGATGGTAGAAGGAACTTGGAAGCCTGGGAGGACAGAAATTGTGTATCAGTTAAAGAAATGTTAATACTGGTGATGAATCTTGGATATTTGAGTATGACCCTGAAACAAAATGCCACAGCAAGGAGTGGCACACTTCAAACTCACCACGTCCCAAAAAAGCAAAAATGAAGAGATCAAAAATCAAAATCATGATAATTTGTTTCTTCGATAGTAATGGCATTGTCCATAAGGAGTTTTTGCCTACAGCACAGACTGTAAATCAATATGTTTACCAAGAAATTCTTAAAAGACTGCAGAAAAGAGTTGCTTGCATGAAACCAGTTTTAATTTCTTAAAAATTAAAATTGGTTCAATTTATGATTAAAAATATTTTTTTGTATTATAATTTTTATTAAAATTTAAAACTCACCTACAATTTAAATTCCATACTGAAGCAATTATTATGTTAGCTACCACATCAGCAGGTATTATATTAGCTGTAACATTAGGATCACATTCCATTATTCTTTTAAATCCAGTTGAATATCCAACACCAACTTCAGTAGTGCCATACAAATTATCAATCCAACCTGGGACAGGTTCTTTACTTGAACCTGTGACTGAAAAATATAAAACAAAAACTAGTTACTGAAGTAAATTTTTTATTCAATAAACAGATTTTATTTTTCTCTTTATTCAATTTTTTTCAATAGTTGTTCGTAGACTAATTAAAATTAAACCCAGTTCCAGAGATAAAATATTTAAGTTATGTTAATCATAAAGATTATAGTTTTAATTTAAACATAAAACAATATTTTAATTTAAAATAATGTTACTTATAAAAATGAAAATTCTTAAAATATTAGGTTGTTGAGTAGATGTTCTGATTTTCAGAAGACTGATTTTTATTTGGCAGAGTTTATTTGTAGTATAACTGATTCACTAAGCTTCTATTAATAGTTTCTGTAATAAATTTAATATTGCCAATTTTTTAGATATTGGTTTTATATACAGAAATACTTCACTAAATAAGGCTCCAGTTGTCATTGTCTGCGCAAATAAAAGTACATCATGCTTATATATAAAGTAAAAGCATGTGTAAACAAACAATTTGTTTTGTTTCAAGTTAACCATTGCATAGAGAAACAAATTACTATACCACACACATAATAGCCTATAATATATACATAGTCAACGTTTGCTAACCATATCATAGAGATATTAAATTAAATTAAAGTTATAGATCTACCAAAACTGGAAAACTTCCATAAATACACAAAACAAATGCTCAGATTTCAACACAAACAATATTAAGTATATATAAATTTGTGGTGATAAAAGAAAGAAATGAACTGACACGTTTGAAATCTGACACATTTTTTGTATCATACTAAATATTTTTCTGCTTAACTCAAAAATACCACTCATTCTTTTAATTAAAAATAGCATTGAGTTACTGAAGATTGCCATAATAATGTTCAAAATATTTGAAAGCATTTTTTTTTAATTTTCATTAATTTAGTTCAGATGGCCTTTAAAAGAGTCGATAATTAAAAAAAAAACAATCTTTATTGCATACCACCACTGACAAACATAAAAAAAAAAACAGTTTTATATTAGGTACATTGTGAATATTTATTTAGATTTTGTATTCATAAAAAAAATTTTACTTTTATTCTGTCTTTTATAAGGTCTTAAAATTTTATAATGTCTTAAAATAATAGGCCTACTATTAGTAGGCCTATTATTTTCGATCAAATTTAAATACTACAATAAACTATATGGCACAGAGGTGTTTAATATTTAATAAAATTAAAACTGAATAAATATCCAATTCTATTTAAACACCACATTAAAAAGAAAAAACCTATCTAAAACCATGTTGGTTCTGCTTAAAAAATCTGATGTATTTTATTAAACAATTAATGTATTTCTAGATTAATAATTTCTTCTTCCTAACAAAAGAATTGGTCCTCCTCTTTCTCTTTTGTTAAAAATAATTTTTTACATGTTTATAACTACCCCTCAGATTTTTTCTATACACACTTTTTAACAATTCTCTTTTACTTTTATTTCATTTATTGTTTTCTTGTGTTTTACTTTTCTGTTGTTTTAAAGCTAAGCTATGAGTAATTTTAAATCTACTTAATTATCTGCTAGTCATGATTAGGAGTTTGTTAGAATACATCTCCTGAGTAATTCCTGTTTACCCCTACTCACTTAAAAGTAAGTTAGCTCAAGTTAGTTGTTCCCCCACAAGGTATTTTAAGCTCAACTCCAATTTTGTTTGTTCACATTACACATTTACTCTAAAAACAACATTACAAATTATTTTCTATAGTTTAAATACTTTCTATCAGTGAAATTTATTAGTAATATATGCTAATAAGAAGAAAGGAAATGGCAATAATCTAAAAAATTCTTAGCTTACTGCATTTTCTAATGCTGATTGGACTTCTTATATTAGTAAGTTATACATTGGAGTGCTTATAACAGTAACTCAGCTGTTGTACTGATATTGAATTATTTAAGAATATTTCAGACATTTATCTTGATTTCCACTTTTCCTTAATATGTCAGAATTTTCCTTCATCACTTATACTGGAATTTTTTTTTTTGATTTCTAATCTCAGGCCAATTGTTTTTGGACATTGAAAATAACTGAGCCCCAAATTATCAAAGATAAACAGTGATATATGTATTCAAACCCAAATAGTAGTAATTACTTCTTTAATTAGATTTGAACCTGGGTTCAGCAATGTACATAACAATTCTTAAACTATGATTCTATTCACTAATTTATGCATCAGCAGATTTGATAAAAATAACTAGCTGCTGGTATTCTGAAGAAGACTGAGAATTTATTTTAATTTTATGTGCCATATTAATTATTTTTTTATTAATTAATATAGAAGGTTCCGGGAATAGAATACTTACTTATGCTGGGCCTTACAATAATAACAGGAAGCCCTTTACCATATTGTTTAATAAGACTTTCAGCAACCCTCTTAGTATATATGTATGTATTAGGACAATCCTTTAAAAATCTGAAAAAGCAAATTTAGTCTTTTATTAAGACACATTAAACACATTTCTTTAGAATATCAATAACTATTTGCAAGTATATGCCAACCACATATGAAAGCATATTCATTTATTCTAATTTAAAAATTACATCTTAAACATTTGGCCCCTACATATGTATGACATGCATTTTAAGCGTATCTATATTTCTTATAGCATTCACTTCATCAACAGTGATGGGTGTAACTATTCAATTATTAAGTATTCATTCGTATACTGAATTCATAACAAAAAGAGCTTTTCAAAGAACTTTTTAATATGATCTTTCTGTGTCATGTTATATTCTGTCACTACAAATGAATAAATATGACAATATATTTTTACAATTTAAAATATTCTCTTAAAATAATCGTATCTGTATTCTTACTAGTCATTTTTCTGGTTTGGCCTTAGTTTTCCAACAGAAGGTAAATATTTTGAATAGATTTAATAAAAAAGAAATAGAAAGTAATAATAAATAATGAAATTTAATAGATTATTTTAAGTTAAAGAAATAATTTAATAAAATTACAGTATTATACTTGCTGAATCAAATTACTGAAATTATATAATGTATGGACATGAAGAGAAGTAATAATTAAAAACATTAAAACTGGGCAGGCACACCAAATGTTTGTTGTTGATGATTGTGTAGCTATTTATCATAGTTGAATAAAAAAATTATTGTTAACACCTTTATTATTAAGACTATTCTAATATAATAGTGTTAAATAGATTATTAAAGTATGTAAAGCAATCACTAAAAAGTGAAATGTTAGTAATATGAACTTTCTAAGGCATAGACATGCAGTTGGGTATCTTTGCAACACATGTCCATGATCATTATTGTATATCAGTTTGGTTTAAGTAAACAAAACTTAGTCTCTAAACTTACCGTAGATTTGAACTTTGTTGCTTAAGTTTTAATCATATTAACATTTCAAAGACGCCGTTAATATGTATGCCACATTCCACAGAAAATAGGACTATTGAAAGAATGAGGCTGGCTGATACCACTGCAATAAAAGTAACTGAAGTAATTGATCCTGTTTATTGACCTATCATTGAAATAACTGAATTTGGACAAGAAACAAGACAGGAATGTTATAAAAAGCATATTTGAACTGCAAAAACCAAGGTCAGATTGTTTTTAGTACTGAATGAAACCAAAAACATTAGTAGTTCTTGTTAATATTTGTAAAGAAAATAATGGAATGTTAAATGTTAAATAAAAAAAAGAAAACCTTGATTCCAATTCTTGAAAAGCAGAATCTCAAGCAACTGATAAATAGAATTTAAATATAGATTTAATAGAATCTTGTGATAACCATTTCGTTAATAATATTATCATAAATTCATCTGTCACCTCTGATCCTTCAGAAAATGTATTTTATATCAAAGATTTGGTTAAAAAACTTATTACCAATGAAATCTGAAATAGTAGTTGATGCTTGCACATCTCATTAAAAAAAAACTTGTATTTTCCAAAAAAGAATGATGGGGTAAAAAGAATAAAGTCAAACAACATAAGTATAAATAAAAAAATGTCTGATGCTTATCATAAAAAAAGCAAAATTTGCACAGAAATAAAAATATATGGAGAAGAAAGAAAAACAGTTAATTATGCAACAAGTGTTGAAACAGTGAAAAAAAAGGCAAGCGTAAGAAAAACATAATAAAAAGATTTCTGATGAGATATTACCTGCGTATCAATATGAGCAACAAAGCTGAAATAAATACCAGTGATAGTGATGAATGTGATATAAATACCTATGAACTTTATTAATAATAATAGTTCTGACTTACCTAATTGTGAAAATTTTTGTGTTTGTAATTACATAATAGCTTTGCACGGTGGTTCAGAATTTCCTAGATTAGTTGTAAAGCATTAAAGATAATGAATATGAAGTAAATTTCATGAAACAAAATGGAAAGATGCCTAATTTTTGGAAGTGGCCTACAAAACCAGACCAAATCTGATGTGACAAAGAACATGCAGTGAAAAGTATCTTCTCCAAGACTGGAAAATGTTAGAGGAATTTAGAGTTTTCCTTAAACTGTGTTTAAATTTGTAGGCAAAATAGAATGATGAGAACTTTATATAGAATAATTAGAAGTTCAGAGATTATTAATTTTTTTGGCTAACTCAAATTAATCCGTTTCCACGTACAATATTATTCATTACCCGCTAGTTATTGTTCATTCACTATTGATTTTGCAATTTCTAAATTTATGAACATTTATTGTTGTAATCTTATTCAAAAAATATTAAAATAGCTATTTTAATTTTTCAGTAATTTCTATAGAATATGTTAGATATGTTTCTATAGAATATGTTACAATACTATTTTTTTCTAAATGACACTAAAGATTAAATTACTGAAAGTTAAAGCTATTCAAGCTTCTAAAATTTTCATTTTCTGAAGCATTCATCCTATTAAACTTAGCTTTTGATTATTGCACAGTCTTAATCATAGTTTTACAAATAAGGGTTCATCTTAATTAGTCTGGCAAAGAGAACATTCCAGTTATGTGAAAAAGTAACTAAACATAAATATTAAATAGTATCTTTCATCTTTGAAACATACAGAAAACAGCAAAATAAAGTTATGATTGTTATCCGTAATAGTTAAAGTCATTATGAACTACTGAGCAATAATTGGAGAAAATGAACAAGTACTCTTGCTCTTGAAGATAGACTATAAGAAATCATTATTGCCTGAACATGTTAAGTGCGCTGCCCCTGAGCACATAATATCCTCTATATTGTATTTTGTGGAATGCTGAGTCGTGTAGAAATTCTTCGTGTGCCACTGTAGAACTTAGCTATATTATCAAAAGAATGTTTTTCCTTCCATCCCAATGTATTGGTTTAACATGAACGCTGGGAAGGTATTCTCAAGAATATTATTAAAAATAAATTTACAATAAATATATTTGTACTTTAAAAGAATGTATTTGATAATTATTTTTCAGAATGAATTCAATTTTTTATACAGTAATAAACAATATATATCCAAGAAAGTATACCATGTAAAATTGCCCAAAGAATGGAGTGATTTTCATTATATGAAATAACAGTAGCAAGAGCACACCCAAAGGATGTACCATATTGTGATACATATATTTGTGTATTTTCTTGAAGAATGAATATCACAATTATCAAAAGGAGATCATTCAAAATCTTTAAATATTGTGTATATATTATCCATCGTCTAATTACATTTACAGACATTATTTCAGATAAGTTAGTTTCAACTTTTATTATTTTTTTAATTAGTGTCAATCAAAAATACTTTTTGAGATTGTAGTTTCAGTGTGACTGTTAATAATAATAATATTTATAACAATTACGTCTTCATCAGAACATTAATTGCAGAAATAATAAATGGTAACAGAAAATCATATCCTGCGATTGTCTCAAAATCACTTATAAATTCAGTTTCTGTATCATTACTGATTTTATTATCTGATTATTGTTTAATAATACAACCAAATTTGTTATTAAAATTAATATAATTCATTAAAAAATATATATTGGCCTAAATAGCACAACCACTGAAATTTATGAACTATTTTTCAATTTTACTTACAAGAAAAAATTGATAAAAGTTATTCATAAATTATTTTGTGAAAATAATTGATGAATTAATGATTTGATCTTTATGATTTGACATAGTTTAATCATAAAATCAATTCTTTGGTAACAAGTATGGGAGACATTTTTTTGTACTAGTTCTAGAAATGACAAACAGAAACTTTTTACATATTTTTAAATAGAAAAACTGAGATTTATAAGCAAGCCAATCTGAAAATGTGAATCTTTGATTTGTTGGGACTCTTCACTACTACTGCATTTGTAGGATTTGCAGCAGTTAGTGGCTTATGTATGTATAGATTTTATAGTGGGGAAACTCCATCAATATTTAATTTTGAAAGGTCAGATTAACATAACTTATTTTATTTCATACTAGTAAGTCAGGGCTCACTTCACTCATCTGACCATCTAGCCAAGGAGGATTTTGACCAGGAATATTTCTTTCATTGCTTTTTCAATTAATGTGATGACCAATTTATTGTATGTGATAGTTCTATCAGTAATTTCTTTGTTCCAGTACAGCCTTACTCTTTCGTTTTTGATTACTGGATCTGACTCATGTTTCGAGTAATGTGTTTTTAAGTGTGATAGTCCACCAACTAACCGATTGCTTTCAAATTTTCAGGAACATTCATGTTATAGCAGAAAAGGTTTTAAGCTATAGATCGAGGCTTTAACCCCCTTGGAGTGAAGTTGCCAACTAAAGAAATAAAAATTAATCTTACTAAAAGAAATAAGTTGCAAAGTTTTCCTGATCAAAGGTATGTGTACCTTTAAGTTTTGTTATTTGTACAAAGTTCTTTCAAATGTTTTTACAGGACATTATGAACTCCTTATTGGATGTAAAAATTCACCGAATATACTTATAAATTCTACAGCTTTATTCTTTAAAATGAATACTTAACATTTTCTTTTATTTTTTTCCACAATTAATTTCATTATTCGAATAATTTCTTCATACAATTTCTTATTTTAAATACTAATCTATATATTATGTTTTTATGTATACCATTCTTTCTCTCCCTTTGTTCTTTTTCACTTCATGTAAGGATGGTGTATTTTGTTTTCATGAAACTTGCAGAATGGCATTGATTTGAAGGTTGGCTTATTTTCATTAAAAAAAAAAAACTTTGACAATAATGGCCTCTATTAAGAAGTTGTAGTTACGTTCCACAAAAAAGCCAGATATATGGCTAAAAAAAAAAATTATAATTTTGAAATGCTTCTAGAGTCCAACTTGGTTAAAATCATGTAGCAGTATACTACACAAATCATCAAAGTTTCATGAAATTCAAACTTATTTGGCTTCTACACAACTGCCTTGTCGTGTCTTGTTTAATGGTTTTTTTTCTTTCCAATGAAGATTTTTTTTGTACATCACATTTCTATTCTTCTGTTTTTTATTGAATTACCTATTTTCAAAGGTACTTCTGTGTTTCTGCTTTAGTTTTGTATGAGGATAATAATATATGATAGTTGCATAAACAACTAACTGTAAAATTCATTGTTCTTTTTACTTTTCTCATTGTAATTTTATATTATAGTGTCATGTACCTACAACCATCTACTTTCTGTTAAAATATATTTTGATTTATCAATGTACATCAATCAGTGTAAAAATTCATTACCCTTTGTGGGAATTCCTTATAAGTTACTATATTTACTATTTAATATAGGTCTATTAATACTATATTACTGATAGTTTTGTATTTTATGCAATTGTGAATCAAAATTAAAGGCAGTTCTTTTTTGCCATAGATTGTTTTACAGTGCTAATATGCATTAAATGGTGCCCATTTATGTTTATCAAAAATATAATAGATAAATGACAAAAAAAAATGTTTCTAGTGTAGAACATGAAAACGTGCTTTCTATTCACTGCTTTGTAACACAATGTATTAAAATAAGTGCATCAACTGAATTATTTTAATGAAAACCTTTTTATACAGAAGCAATACATAAAACTGAGGAGTAAGAATGTACATATCATTTTGTGGCTTTCTGCTACATTATAGTGTAGTGTAGCACTTTAGAATTCAAAGATATGAATATAAATTATCAAAAAGTGAAAAAATACTAGAAACTTTTGACAGTTATTTCTATATAATAGTTCATATCTTGCATTTATCTGTTTATAATTGAACTCTGAATTTTTATACAAAATTAATTTCTCAAAATCCATTCTTATTTTTGTCTTATTTTGGTATTCTACATATTTTTTGTTGTTAATTCTCCTAAGAAAATTTATGTTTTTTTTGTAAATGTGACACAGCTTCAAGTTATTTAAATATTAGAACTCTCATAAAATAATTTGCATTGAAAGAAGAAGTTTAATTTTTGTTTACTTAGTTTTTTCAAGTACCTTTACTCTCTAGAAATATATGAAAAAATAAATCAGCCAGGTATTTGTAACTGACCCAGCATGTAACATCAAAGGAGAACATGAATCATGTATTTATTAAGTGATGATTGATGATTAGCCGTTTATTTGTGTTCGACCCTTGGCGATTCCATAGGCAAATGTTCTTCATGATAGTCTATCATCTACAACTTCTTTAAGTTGCACTATTGCCCTGCTGGTGTTGATTTTGATGTAACAAGCAAGTGTGTTCATGGTCATCCTGTTTTTCTTTTTTCGCTGATGATACTGAGCATAATTGAAGGTTCTAAGAAATTAGTGCGCATGACTTGGCCAAAGTATGTCGATTTAAGTCTTTTGAATTTTAGCTTCGATTCCGTGGGATTCTCAACAATCTTCACCAGCACCACAACTTGAACGCATCGATTTTCTGCCCTTTTGATTTCCTGAGAATCCAGCTCTCACAACTGTACATGGTAGTTGGAAAAACTATTGCCTGCACGAGTGCATTTTGTGTCCAATGCGACATCTCTACTTTTCCAGATCTTCTGCATACTATACATCACGGTTAATCCAAGTGTGATATGGCATTTAATTTCAGGTGCTGATTCTGTATCGCAGTTGCAGAATAGAATTTATAATATATATATCATTAATAAAGTATTGTATGCATATATAGAATCCTGTATTTGTAATATGAAATCTGTATTTTCTGCTTTTGAAAAAATTTGAAATTTCCTATGTTGGGTTATAAACTGAATAATTTTAACAAAGATCTTCTAGAATTAATGACTTGAGAGTTTTATGAGAGTGGACAATTAAAATTGTACAGCTCAATATGATAAATTACAAAAAAGAAAAAAAAACAGGTACAGATCAGTAGATCTTGTACAGAATCTTAAAATCAGTTTGATTTTTTTCAATTAAGTATGGAAGAAAATTATAAAAAGGAGCATGTAAGTAAAACTACTGCTTGCGTATATTATAATTTTTAAATATTGGATATTTATATGGCATGTCCCTTTTAATTCAGTAATGGTATTTTAAAAACATCTTAGTATTTAGTAAGTGGTTTTATTATTCTTTTTACTGATAGTAAAATATTAATAATATTATTTTTAATTAGTACATTTTTAGCATTTACTTGTATCATCTTATTTTACTAACATATTGTGCCATAAATGATGTAAATCTAATGAATATTTTTAGTTTTGTTGAAGTATTTGTGTAATTAACATTAAATGATTTATTGATTACATTTTCAGATGAATCTTTTTCAAACTGTATTAAATAATAATAAAAACTTGTTAAAAAAATTACTAAATTGAGGAAAACCAATTGCCTATTCTTGCCAAACAGCAAACAGTGAATTGAGAATGTTATTATTATTCAGTTATTGGAGAGGTAAGGCAACTTTTGCTCAAATAATAAAATACTTTTAAATAACTAATGCATAGAAAATAGATTAGTACATTCAAAATAATAAGTATATTCGATTATTCATTGATGTTGATTGACTTGAGCTGTTTCTGCCAAGTGAACTACTAGCAAAAGTTTCAACAGCATCGAACTTTGTTATGGTAGATTGCAATCCATTCACCAGCTAGATTAGAATGTGCATTAGGTTTTACTGAACTAATTATTCACAACAAAAATCCCAGTCAGTATTTTTGTACTTAAATTGGCTGATTTTCAAGAACTAAAATAATTGACTAAAAAATATTCCTTAGAAAGAGTTTAAAAATTTAGTTAAGAGTGTTTAGATGAACTGAAGCAATTATCATGGGATGGGTGGGGATGAAGAGACTGTCCTTATTTCTTATATTGGTTTTAAAAGTGATTTAAGTAAAAAAAAATCTTTATTTATAAATTATATTTTGCATTTCTAATTGTTTTTGGTTTGAACTTTTTGTCTAAAAATGGTTAAAGTGTTACTGAAAAAAAATTTAAACAATTTATCCACTCTTGTGATCTTTAAAATAATTAGTGATTTGCCAATTTAGGCCAGGATTTTATTTGTAGAAAAGTATATATCATATATCATAAAAAAATTACATTTAATAATTAATGCTTTTAATAACTTACTTGATGCTGATGTTGCAAAACACATGACAATATACATAACATGAAAGTTACAGTATGTTAAAAAATATAGATCTGTAGGGATTTTAAGATTATAGAAACTGGATTCAATTGGGTACACTGTCTTATTGCAATAAGTGGTACATTAAATCACCTAGCATATAAGCAGTAATAGTCAGAGTTGTTTTTTCTGAGTGTAATTTGGACCCAGATCAACAAAGCTACATTAAATAATTGGAAACTGGATTATCCTACAAATCAGTCATTCAGCTAGTAAGTAAAAATTAAATTAATGTATTAGAAAAATCTAACAAAATATTCATTATTATAGAACATAACTCATAAATTTACTTTACTTCTTTGAGAGAGCAAACTCTGATGGCTTGATGTCCATGGTATGGTACAGCAGTAAGTACCCACAATTGTTCATTCTTCAGTAATGTAGTTAAGGCCCCCTCCTCTGTAATGCAAACTTTGAGTACTTCTTGTGTTCTGTTTACTATAGAGCACCTGAGCAGAAATGCTCTAGTGATTCATCCTCACCCCAGCAGGAGCACAGGCCAAGGAATCCTTTAAGTTTAATTGGCATAGGTGCTGTTTATACAGCAATAATGCAGCCTATGTGAGCTCCAGCCACAAATGTAGCAGTTGCCCTGCACATTCCAGTATAGTGCCAGATCAGTGGTGCTTGTTGAATAAGTCATATAAACAATTCAAAAAATTTGATATAGCTGATATACTCAAAATTTAGCTGTTCAGATTGTAATAAATTCTACTTAACAACAAACAGAATGAATTTCTATGCATCATTTCCTTTTCAACACATAACATATAAATACATTTTGTTATATTATTTATGTTTTTCTTAAAGAAAAATTCTTATTTAAACTAAATTTGAAGGTAAAAGGTGATTTTTAATGTGCTTTTAAAAAAGCTAAAATAGCTGCTTATTAACTACAGTAGTGTAATCATTTTTTTAGTTTAGAATTTTACGTTTCTAACGTATCTAATTTTTTGGAGATACATTTTAGAAAAATGGTTTTCTTTCAGTGAGTTTTTCAAATATATTCAGTATATTGTTAAGGATATGTTTTGAAAATCTTTCCTTTTTTCTAAATTCAAATTAAATTACATAAATTTAATTATTTAATCATTATTTTTTTTAATTTTCTTTCTTTCTACTTGAAAATTAATAACCATAAGAATCAGTATAGTAGTAAAAATAAGCAAAGAAATAAACAAAGAAATGATTCGTAGAAACTGACCTTCCCTTACTAGCACAAGCCTGGCTTCTGCTACTGGTAGAATTTATAACATTGCCAAAGATTATCGTAATTCATTTCTATTGCCATTTATTAAGTTTATTCTATTCTTATTTTTATTATATTTTAATCTTTATTTTTAACTTTCAAACATTGTATTTTTATTTTTCATGGATACCACTATTTTTTGGTGGTTGGTTTCAATTAACCACATGTCTTAAGTATGGTTAGCCTGAGTCTATATAAGACTACATCTCACTTACACTATGAACAAGAGACATGACTGCCTATGAGCCCTTAATCCAGAAAGCTGCATGAAATATTTGGAGACTTCTGGAACATTCATGCAAAAACAACGTTTATAATATAAAATAAATATAATTTAAATATAATTTTTTAATATAAATGAACACCATGAAAATCGTACACATAAACAGAAAAGAGAACAAATTCAACTCACTTATGTAATTCAATATAAAAAAAAAACCATTAACAACATTCTAAATCATTGGTCTTCAACATTTATGTAATAACGGTGCACATGACTGAAATTGACTGGAATTGCAGGCCGCATAGCAAATATGAAAATATTGACCAATTATGGTAATGTACCACTGTATGAAAAGTGAAAGTTTTCATTAGTTTAGTGAGACATGAAACACTGTTTTATCTTCACTAGTTTCTCAATATCAGCTTTAATGTTGGATGAAGAAATTGTAACGGTGTTCTCCAAATGTGTAACAGACAAACGATTTCTCACTTTTGATTTTGCCTACTTCATTTTGAAGCTACAAACAAAGAATGGTTTCGAATTAAATTCCAACAGTCCAGCATTTCTAAATTTCTCTTGCAAATACATATTATATTGCAATTCGATTAGTTCCACTTGCGTACAGGTCGGAGCTTTCTCAACTTCAACACTAAATGGTGTAGAAAAGATCAGGAACAAATGTTCATTTGATTTGAAATCTTGAACCCAATTACTAAAGTCAAACTTCAAAGAAACAATGGCATCCACATATTTCTCTTTGTTTCTAATTTCATTGAGAATCATTGTAGGGAACAGTGAAAAGTCACTTTTAACTGAAGTTCCCATAAGTGTAGCTTTGTTTCAAATGCTTTTATTTGGTCAAATAGGTTATGGATCAAATTGTTTCTGCCTTGAAGATGCAAGTTCAAGTCATTGAGGTGCATGGAAATGTCAGTGAAAAAACCAGAATTAGACATCCACTCAGGATCGTTGAACTGATGAAACATTTTGTCTTTATTGTCTATGAACTGAGAAATTTAATTTTTAAGATCATCAAACATTCTCGTAAAACATTTTTCCATACTGAGCCAACAAACTTCTGTGTACTAAAGTACATCTTTGAACTCTGTGTCTATATCACTGAGGAAAGATTGAAATTGCCTATGGTTCAGTCCTTGAGATTGAATGAAATTGATTATGTTTATAATGTATTTCATTTATTACTTAAAAGAAACATTTTTTACACACAATTGTTCTTGTTACAGAATACGTGATACTGCATTAACCGCATGTTTCCACAACAATTTGCTTTATTTTGAATTAGAGCAATGATGCCTTCTTTCTTGCCAACCATTGATGGGTACCACATTAGTAGCAATTCCTGAGAGAGTGCTCAGCTTTAGATTGAATCTCTATAAAGTTGAGGATAACGCTTTGAATATGTCACTTCCTTTTGTGAGAAATAGAACAGCCATTTTTAAAGTAGTATTAAAGTTTTTGTCAATACTTCTATAAAAATGCACAACTGAGTAGTATCTGTAACATCTGTACTTTCATCAAGAGCTGCAGGATAAAACACAAACTTAGAAGCTGTCTCTTTCAAAATATTTTCAGTGTTTTCAGCCAATTCCTCCATCATTGAAACAGTAATGTCAGATAAGCTAATTTTCGAAAATAAATGTTTTAAGCAAGGCATAGAATTTCAGTTGATGACTCTATGCACTCCTTTACAAACTCTCCATCAAGAAGGGTTTGGACTTAGGCAATTTTTTTGTTTGTTAGATAACTAGCCTTAACATTTAATTCACTTTAAATTTAAAAAGTCAAATGATGATTTTACTTTTTAAATGAAAATTGTTGAATTTGCAGTCTCTTCATTAAACCTGTCACTTCATCTGTCCCTGATATTGGTCCATTTTGCTATTGTGCTTAGTTTCATAATGGTGTTTTATATTAAACTCCTTCATCACAGATTTAGACTCATTGCATATCAAGAATAGAGGTGTTTCTTTTACCTTAGCAAATAAATACAGACCTGCAGACTTGTCATTAAACAAGATTTTTTTCATTAGAAACTTTCTGTTTCTTGCTGGAGCTTGCAGCCATTGCAAACATTATAAATCACAAAACAACAATATGTACACAAAAATTAAGTAATACTGAAATAGTCATTAGAGATATACCAAACCAATCTGAATTAAACAAAGATGAAGGGTGAATGTAAGTAGGTGATAGAATTGGAGTGTCTATAGTGGTGGGGGTTACCAGTAAATCATTTCTGCCAATTGTACATAACAAAAACTCTTGGCACATGGACTGTAGCATTTGTACACTAAATAATTTAGCCCAATAAGTTTGTAATTTGGTTGTGTAATTTTCCATTTGGTTGTGTAATGAAATGTATTTAATTTAATATTTACTTTCATTTCTGTATGATTATAGAATATGATACAGAAAGTTTACATTACATTGATTGAGTGGTTACATATTATTGGTAATATAATAACTATTTATTAGGTTGTTTTTGTATTATAAACGTCTTTATAAATGTTGTTTATAAATAATGGTTGAACTGTAACCATCTGCAAAAAAAAGAAAATAAATTTTTAGTTGCAGTGGTAAAAACAGTTAGAATTAAGTGAGAATGTTACTTCTTGTTTTAGAGAGTATTTCAGTTCACTGGTGGTTCACTCAAACAACTGAGTAGCAATGGTTTTATATTATTTTAAATCAGTATAAATTCAATGATTTTAACGGGATGAGAAGCTGGAAAAACATTTATCTAAATTTACATAAAAACATATTCATGATTTTCCAATTCAAATTAAATGATTTTTTCATTTTTTTCATACAAAAGTTGATGCTGGTTTATGAGAGACCATCATGTTGGGCAAGAATTGTCAGGAATAGGCAGGAAAGCCCATAGAAAGGTCTTCTGTGGTTCAGAATGAATGTACCATATGTAGGACTTAATCACTTGCATTTGCAGTGAAAATTGAAAGCTGATATGGAACTGTATATCTGACTAGTGAAGAACAGGACACCACATTTTACTCCTCAATTACCAGTAAGCCTAGTGATTTTTATTATTTGACTAAATCTTATTTTAGGAAGTGATTTGGAACTCATGAAAGGTTACTAATGACCATTTCAGTTAAGTGCCTTTATAATTAAGAAAAAGGTTAATGTATTTTGTTTCATTATTCAGTTACTTTCATTATTTTATTTCATAGTAGTTTTTTTACAATAATTCACTAAAATTCTTTTAGTTCCTATCGATTTTAAAAAGATTAATTAATTAATTAAATGACTAACATGTCGATAACAGTGGCTAAATTTAAAGTTATTTTATATGTAGTTTTTTATTTTATGCTGTTGCTCTGGATTAATAGGGTCAGTACTGTCATCTGTCTCATTTATTTTGTTAGATTTTTAAAGAAGTTTTTGTTGTTAGAAGTAATTTTATTTTCAGCAATAACATTTTATAAATTTTACTTACTTAGAATTTTACAAAACAGTATTGCAAAGAAAATTCTTGTAAATTTATAGTTGATTTTTCACAAAATTGTGATGCGAACAGTTTCTGCAATCATGCCCACTATTCTATATACTGTAATCCATATAATAACTTTATGTTAAATAAAACGCACTTTTTCACTTGTTCAAATGATTGTTTAATGATTATATTTTTACATGTTTTACATTGTTGTGTCATATTTTATTATAAATGAGATGAGATGAACATGTTATGTATAGTTATAACAAAAAAGAAGAAAACGAGACAGTACCAAAATATAATACAAGAAATATAAATAAATTGTATGTGGAGCTGAACATACTGCCCGCCAAAAAATCAACGAGTTGTTTTTTCTTAAGATTACAGTAACAGTTGTGTTATTACATCATAAGTAATAACACAATGATAACATTAACAGTTTTAATCTGTAATCTTATATTTGTACATTAAAATAAATAATATAACATTACATGAATTACAAATGTGCAAAAGAACATATAATTGTAAAATAAAAAATATTAATACAGTATTTATAAATATCATTCATGTTACAAAAAAAAAAAAAAAAATATTAATGCACTTTAGTCCTGTTATTACAATAATTGTAATACAAATGAATGCTAGACCAACTCAGACAGTAATAACATATTGTATTGAGTTATGATTCAGCAGTACATAACATGTTGCCTGAACATACATAATATAATATTATATTAATAATAAATAATAATATTCAATTACATAAAAAGTGGTTTATTATATGCCTTTACAGTCATAGATAATTTTGATTCATGAGATTGATCTATGATTATATCCTTAATAAATATAGAATATGTCTTAAGTTGTGCATCCAGGGATAGACTAAGTGTCATGCCAATGGATATTTTGTGCCCAACATCACCATGGATGCATAAATCTGGCACTACTTCAAAGTGGAGTTCCTGGGGCTCAACTAGAGTGAAGATGAATTCAATGGCCAGACTAAGTGTAATGCCATAGATGAACTCTACATAGGATCACGGGGATCTAGGATTTCTTTTAAAAGTGTTGTTCGTGAACCATTTGGTACTTCTCCGTGGATTTGAAGATTTATCTGTGATAGTGCAGATTTAAATATGTGTTCTTCAAATTACAATTGCACTTAAATCTTCAACTGGAACCAAGTAATATATAAAAGAGGATTTAATTAACTTGCCATTTTATATTGGAATTGAGGTAATATTATTTTATTTATTTTTTTTACTTAATTTATATTATTAAGAACTTCATTATAATGGATAAAGAACAATTATTAAAACAGGGATGACTGTTAAATCTGCCTTTACATGAATTAATACATTCATTGATAATTTTGATGTTACAATGGATGATATTTACACCCTTTCAAATCAAATTAAGACATCTTCTTGATATACAATCCCGCCTTGAAACAGAATTTGATGATGTCTCATCAGACTATGATCAGGTTGAAGATAAGTTTTATTCCACACTAATTCGAGAAGCCAATATAAACACAGCAATTAGCTAACTACAATTGCATCCAATTAATATACCAACATTTAAAGGCAATGTAGTATATTGGCAGTATTATTATAGCATTTTCGATGATCTGGTTCATAGTAGACTTGATTTGACTAACCTACAAAAATTGCATTGCATTACCATTGCATTGCATTATTTATTCTTCTTTGAAGAATGATGTGTTTGGCAGTTGTTAAGAAATTGCCCATTACAAATGAAAATTATATCATAGCCCTTGAGATATTAAAAAAGCGATTTGACAATAAGTATATAATCGCTTTTCATAATGCCAAACGAATCTTAAAATTAAATTCTTTAAAGAGAGAATCTTTGGACATGTCCAGATTTATTAGTAAATCTGTATGCATTACATCTTATCTTATGCATTTATATAAGATAAGCATTTATCTTATGTAAGTGCAGATCTTAGAAGTATTGCAGATTCTAAATTATCATATATGAATTCATTGTAATTCAATTCTTAACTACAAAATTAGCTTACAACACATCTAAAAAATGGAAAGAGAAACTATTAACTCAACAGTTTCCCATCTTTCAAGATTTCCTAGCCCTAGCATTTATCGATTTAAGACGTCAAATTCTTGAAAATACCAACCCAAGTACGTCAATTCAACAAGATAATATCACAAACATAGTTGCTAAATGACAGCGATATAGCAATCCAACCAAATCTGTTACTAAAGTAGTCACTTCAAATATTAACAAAGATTATAAGAGTATGCTTGTAAGCATTTTTTAATTTTATTCAATGATGATCGAGGAGATTTTCATATTGAAGTATATTCTAGATTAATAATCAGTTCACAGATTTCAGCAGTGATATTGCTTTTTGCAATTTAATAATTATTTGTATAGTTAAGACATTCGAAATCAATATCTACATTCTTATGCAATTTATTATTTATTTATACACTGTATATTAATGACAGCATTTAATAGAGATAATATTCAATCATTTTTTTAGTATTAAATAATCTTTTCCAGAAGTGAGTTTTTATGAGGACTTAAACCTGTACTGGTTAGGGTACTACACATTGTAGACATTTATTTTCCTTAAAAGTAGAATATTTAGCTACTCAAAATAAATAATTTGTTTCCAGCAAAAATTAAATCTTAATTAAAATTGTCATTCTTATTTCTAATCTTACATAGAATTTTTACGTTTGTAACTATATGTTGAGTAATATTTGGCATGATTTGTACATTTTTTTTTATATCGTTTGAAAAATATGATCAATAGCTAAAAATAAGAAGGTCTAACTTCTGTGATCTATGGAAATCAGTTTATTAAATGTAATTTTGATCAGTAATACATTGATCTTAGTGATGCAGTTTACCATTTTATCCTGAACAATAATGCTATTTTCTTATAGTACTACAGTATAAACTATAGTATACATATAAAACAAAAAGAAATAAAAAAATAATCTATTTTAATTTATATAAAATTAAAGCATAACTAAAGTAAATACCTCGTAAAAGTAAAGTAAATTAAAGCATATACTTACTAGCCTGTCAAGGCTTACTTCACTTCTTGACTGTGAAGCCGTGGGGCGGGGCTCCCTCCTTCTCCAGGCATTAATCTCTTTCCTCTTTGATTTCTTGTTCTCATGAAACCCAGCTATGCTTAGTGGCACTTGACGATGATCGTAGATTCGATCTTTTCTTAGAGGCCATAATGAGATTAAAAAAACTGCATGGAAGGAAAAAGAAGAAAAATTAATGATGAAAGAGGACATTAACTTATTAACCTTTCCTGAGATAACACGATGTAACAGAAAATTTTAAAGCAATCTGTCGGTTGGTTCTCGCGTGATTTGTTACAAACAAACAAACGAACGGTTCCTTGTTACGATTTTTAATGATATTATTAAAAAAAAAGTTTTAAAAATAAACTGTAATTTCTGCTAATTTTAAAGATCACCGTAAAATTAAAAAAAAAATTGTATTTACTAAAATTTCATGAATTCGTTAGAATTGTTTTTGTGAGATCTGTTTAAAATTTTACAAATTAGTGCTCATGGCCTAGCCTGTAAAGTTATGATTTTTGCAGTCAGCTTAGGTTAGTTTTTTTTTTTTTATATAAGGTGTTAATTTCAAAGTTTTTAATTTAGGAAATTATCTTTAATGTAATTGTCTAAATGCAGTTTCCCTAGTGCTGAGTTGGCGTTTATAGCGAGCGGACGTGTTTGTCGCACTGCTGCTTGTTTTTTCTTTATTATTGGATTTTGGTGTTCTTTTTTGGTGTGGACGTGGACAAAGTTTAGGGGAAAATTTCTTGGAAGTTTTTTCTTTTTTTTCCACTGTTTATGTGATTTGGATAGAGGAGTTTTTGAGGCGTATTTATCACTTTAAACTTATTTGCCAGTAGGCAATAAGGATTAAAATTGCGTGTCTTAACATTTAGTAGTAAACAATTGTAAGTGTATTAGTGAGGTTGTACTGTGTGTAACATAGATATTTCATTGTTAACGACGGTTTCCCAGCGGGTAGTCTATTGTAATCTTATCTGAACAATAGCTAGGGTGGTAACGGTAAGCAGGTGGCTTTGTCATTGCTTGATAGCACTGGCGGGGCATATTTGTTTATATTAGTCGATATCTAATGTTAATATATTGATATTCCATTGCGTATATTTCGCGATTAATTTTTTTTTTAATTGGAAATATAGAAAGGTCTAAGAATTCCTGTACCTTCTGCTTTTGCCACAGTAGTGGATGCGCAGGGATTCTGTGTTAGTAGTGGTAGTGGGTACGCGGATTTGAGTGCATACATTTTGCCAACCCCTGGTTGGTAAAATGGTCAAAAGGAGTTGAAGCCAACAACAGCAGGCGCTCCAGTACGGTTTTAGCTCCAGACACTCGACAACTTGCAAGTTGACGGGTGGTGCGTCAACTGTCAAGAAGAGTAATGAGCAGAGGATGAGGAGCCACTCTGCTAAAACGGTTCCGGCTGAAATGGAGCAGAAGTCTGAGGCTAATCTAGAGAACACTCCTCAAGGGGAACTAGTTAAGTATGTTAAGGAGTTTTTTAGTGTGAGCAGTACGCTCACTAAGCATCCCGAGAAAAATCACACGGCCAGAGAACAGAAAGAGCTTGCTGTAGATATGGCGAGGGTTGTGATGGCATTTAGAGGATTTGTTGAATCAAACCCATTTCAAAGAAAGTTGGAACTGAGAGAAGTTGTATGTCCGACCAGGACTGATGCTGGTAGCAGCAAACTGTTATGGCAATTGG
Source organism: Lycorma delicatula (assembly GCF_047948215.1). Taxonomy (NCBI): domain Eukaryota; kingdom Metazoa; phylum Arthropoda; class Insecta; order Hemiptera; family Fulgoridae; genus Lycorma; species Lycorma delicatula. Next base: position 115,538,759 of record NC_134456.1, read on the forward strand.
AAGAAGGCGTCAAGAATGACAACATAGATGTCCTCATGGCCGCTAAATGGAGGAGAGAATGGTTTGTCAAGACCGTGGAACTGAATGAACCGGCTCGGGAACGAGAGAGGGATATTGCTATCATACTCGATCTCAATAAGCCGAAAAGCAGATTTCCGGAGTCAACATTTAAAGTGTCTCCAAGGGTCAAACATTTGATTGCTACGGGTCAGCTGCTTGCCTGTAAGGAGTCAGCCACAGTTCTCTGGGGAGATGACCTGGAGATTCTCGTTATTGATAGGAGAAAAAAGAATATTTCACATCTAAGGAAGGATATTACCGAAATCTTTCTCCAAGCTAAACTAGATGTTATCTTTGGAATCGAGGAGGGCGAACAGTCAGGATTGCAAGAAACGTTTTGGAATACGCGGGTAGAAGGACTAATAGGACGACAGGTCTCTATGTTGAAAAAGAGACTAAAACTAAAGCCAAAAGAGGTAGATCTACCAGTGTGGCACAACGGTAGAAAGGGCGAAGACTCTAGTTGTTTGGGCGACAGACCACGAGAAGAAGACTTTCACTGACCTCCTTGGGGAAGCCAAGGGAGGAGATACGGATATAGACTCGGAAATTCTCTCTGTCCGTAAAGGGGCAGGGAGAGGACATCTTGATCAGAGTTAAAGATGAAGCTGAAGGCCCTGAGAAGCTATTTAAAAAAACTCCAAGGGGGATTCAAGGTGTTAAGGTTTTGCATTAAAAAAGAAAGTTCGAACCCGGAAAATTAACATTAAGGATATAGATGCCTTAACAATTAGGGAAGAACTGATCAGTGCTGTGGCTGCTGTAATTGAGATTGATGATGAGAGAATGCAGTCTATTAAGTTAAGACCTGCCCATTCTAAGACGCAGGTGGCCTTGTTAACGATTAATAGTGAGAAGGCGGATAAACTAATGTAAAGAAGTGGATGGCGCGTAGAGATAGTGTCCTGTAGGGTAACACCCTGCTTTGATGACGAGAGATGTTTCAAATGTTGGGAGATGGGCCACAAGGTCGCAAAATGTCAAGGCCTTGATAAATCCTACAATTGTTTTAACTGCGGCAAGCAAGTTCATTTTAAGTCTGGTTGCAGGAAGCCTATGACCTGCCGGAAATGTGGTGCGGAGGGCCACAGACAGGGGAGCCCTCTATGTAAGCAACCATGAAGATATTGCAAGTGGATCCAAACAGGAGCCGTCAATCTCATGATCTCTTGTGGGCCATTGTGAGAGATATGGATCGCAATGGCCAGAGGTTCAGAGACCTCCTACTGGTCTCTGAACCTAATTTCAATGTTGTGAGGGATGATAGATCACGGATCCAGAATGCTCATGTGCCATCACCGTAGTGACTAGACAGTACACTGTCACTGATTAGGGAGGAGGTAATGAGTTGTTTGGGTCGCTGTTACGGGAACGTCCTTCTTCAACTGTTACATATAGAGGAATTTGGCGAGTTTGTGTAAGATATAGCTTCAGAAATAAGGAAACGGAGGGACCTGGTATTTATAGGAAGCGATTTTAATGCCAAATGCCAGGAACTGGGAAGTGAGATATCCGATGAGAGGGGCATACAACTCGCTGATGTTACGGCATCTTTTGGCATGGTGTGTGTGAATGCCTTCGGCGTTCACACATTTCATAGGGGTGATGGAGGATCTGTTTTGGACTTAACATTCGTTAGAGAGACCTTTACGGGCAGTGTTCATTGCCAGGTGTTGGAGGATGAGACGCTCAGCGATAATAGATTGATTGTATATTGAAATGATTGTTGGGCGTCCTCTAAGTAGCCGCGCTGAGTACGAAAGATACGTAAGACACAGATACCGAGGCTTCGGGAAAGGTTTGTGAAGAAGGTAACTGGACATGATGAGTTAGAGCCGGACAAGCTTCATGATGCTATAGTTGAAGCCTGCAGAGAGGCCCTGGGTGGTCGGGATAACCGAAAAAGATACAGACCAGTTTACTGGTAGAACACAGAAATTGCGGGAATCCGATCGACTTACATTAAACTGATTAGCTAGGAATGATCTCAGAAGGAGCGGGTTGTCTGCTAGACAATATGGTTTTATTTAGAAAAGGCATATCTTCGGTCGATGCTATAGCGAGAGTGATGAAACTCGCGGATGCGGCGGCTAGGGGGACGAGGCACACCAGACGTATCCCAGTGGTGAACTTTGTGGACATAAAAAATGGACTTAATAGCATCAAATGGAACGCTATTTTGAGTCAGCTGCATGATAGAAAGGTGGCCCCCGTTCTTGGTTCGGATGGTTCAAGAATACCTGGTGGATATGGAGCTGAAGATCCTGTCGAAATAGGGTGAGGAGATCGTCGTGCCCGAGGAAAGGGGGTGTCCCAGGGGTCAATATTGGGCCCCCTACTTTGGAACGTGGCTTACGACGGTCACTGAGAATGGATTTGCCACCCGGTGTGGATATGGTAGCCTACGCGGATGACCTCATCGTTGTAGTGACGGCGAAGTGTCTTCAAGAGGTGACGCTACTGGCTAACAATACAATAAAGCGAGATAGATTTTTGGACGGTCCATTGGCTGTCTGGCCACAGATCGTTCAACGCATACTTATATAAAAGAGGGAGATGGGCGTCGCCGGGGTGCCCGTATAGTGAGCTTGAAGACGATGCAGAGCATACCTTCCTACGGTGCTCAAGATGGGCTCCGAATAGACCGTTTGGGGGTGAGATCTCCCGGGAGGAAATTATGAGCATTATGCTTAGCTCCAATGACGGTTGTAGTCGTTGTTTTTGCTGGTTCCGGAAAGTACTGTCCACGAAAATGGAAGAAGAGGAAACAAGGTAGGGTGATGTTTAGTCCGAGAGTGGTGGTGGAGGGCAAGCCCTCGGAGGTGGGTAGTGACGGTCCTACAGGATCGTCGCTGCTGGATGCTCTCGGGGAACGCTTGAAGCCGCTGCTTGATGACAACAGAGGTGGAACCGAGACACTCGTGGGGATGATGTATGCCTGTTGAGGCGATCCCATCCCCATGCTGTGTGAGGGGGAGGGTTTTTAATGGGTCCCTGTTTCAGCAGAAAACACCACACAGCCAGTAGTACGGGCTGCTGGGCGTCTGGTTGCAGATTTTCCCTCTTCCGACGTAAAACAAAAAAAAAGAAGCAAATGCAATTACCGCCGGCTTGCCAAGTCTGACGTAATTACAGATATAATGCGATATAATAAGTTTAAAAGTGTAAATCTACCGGTAAACATGTGTAGTTTGAAACGTGTGATTAATTGAAACCCAACCACCAAAGAATAAAATCTAGTATTCAAATTCATATAAAGCCAACTGCTTTTACAAAGACTTGAACCTTAGAACTTTATCTAGAATCATGAATTACTTATTTGCTTACTAAAATTTGCTCTTTTCTTTAAAAAATTTCAGAATTTTTCCGGTTGTGAGGCTTCTGCAGTGGCTAATTTGGGGTTTTAGTTCTGTACTTAGAATAAGTTTTCAAAAGAAACATTAAATTTTTGTTAAAACTCTACCATTGTCTTAGTAAACATATTAGCAAATTGGTCGATTTAGTTTGGCAAGGATTTTGGCCTTTACGTGTGACTTCATTTAGTTTCATGAAAGATTTTTTCCCCTACTTTGCTAACCCAAATTGGATTTTTTGAAAAATGATGAAATATATATAATTTTATTCCCAAAGAAATGTCTAAATACCAATTTGCACGACTGTAACACCTTATAAAAACTGTAACTACCTTATAAAAACAATGTATCCTCCAATATTCACCTCTTAGATTGAACTGTTTGAACTGTGCGCTGAGAGTCAAACTGTCATGACACTTTGTATTATGTATAAGATTATTTGAACTATTCACTATTTAAGTTTTAATGATTTTTTTTAAATATTTATAATTGTATCAGAGTGTTAGTGTTTGTAATGAAATTATTGTCTTACTTTTAGCTAAAAGCGGGTTAATAATAATGCCCTCATAGAAATGTTTTAATCTTCTTTGAAATAAAGCAGAGATGAATAAAGTTGAAGAAGTGCATTTTATAATGCTTACTCTGATCTTCTTAGTTTCTAAATATTCACAGAGTCTAAATTTCTAAAATGCTGAGTTTCTAATTGGAGTCAGTTCACAATAACTTTATTCTGTTGTTCTTCCAGTACTTTCTCTCGGTAGTCATTAGTAATTTATCTTAACGAGTTAAAGGAGGAAAAGGAATACGATAAAGAAGTGAAGAGATAAAAGGTTAACAGACAGACGGCGAGAAAGAGGAGTGAGCATGGTGGTTGGTTCAGAAATGATTCTGCGTACGCGCAGAATCTCTGTTGTCGTGGTTACCAATTCCATACATCAGCTGGTAAATGCTTAGATAGAGTTACCAGTTATTTCTCCCGCTTCTAACTGAGTAGGAACTGTTTTCACGTCGATAACTTCCGTGTTACGTATTATCCGCGAGTGTTTAATATTTTATGTAATAAATAGTGTATTATAAATTGGCCTAAATTTTAATTATATATTTATGTAAATTTATTTTTCATATTCGGTAAATATGAAATAATAAAAAAAAGACATATCAATAAAATAGAAAATCTTATAACACTCAATTTTTTGCACGTGGTTAACTACTTTGACTTTTATGAAGTATGTGCAATTTGCATTAAAATTATTTTATGTTGTTAAAACGCATCAGTTGTGTGCATGACCATGGACTTGCTTTTGTGACGTAATTATAGTGGTACATCTTATCATCCATTTGTACTTAATAGATTTAATGTGTTTTATTTAATGCATAGTTCTATCAATTTATTTAAAAATTTGTTGTATTGTATTTAAATTTTTTTTTCTAAATATTCCTTTTTAATTAATTTTGTATAAATGTGCACACAAAATTAAAATATTTTATTGAACTAATAACTTTACACACAACACAAACACGTACAATTTAATTATATTTTTTTTGTTCTCCCAACAACTCTGTAGATTTTTGTACGATACTGAATATTTTGTGATTATAATGCTAAATTTCACGACAGTAGAACTTAAAAGCTGACACCGCTTCGAATTAACTGTAACACAATTTAAATATTATGATGACTATTATACCTAAAAGCAGTTATTAAAAAGCATAAAATTTTATTCGCATTTGAAATAACTTTGAATTTTACTTCTACAAAATTTTTTTTAGAATGTAATAAACTCTATGCTAAAGAAAAAATTAAAGCGTCTCACAAAATGAAAAAGGAATGCGACTTCTATGTAACCGGTTCTGTTATATAAATCTTCTTTAAATAAATATTCTCTATGCAAGATATTCCATCCACATTATTTATATTATTTAATTTTTTCGAACGATAATTATTTTTCAATTGACTCTATTTTCGTTTAATCTAATATCTATCTTTCGTTTAGATAGTAATCTTCTTAAGTTATTATTTTAAAATCATTGTAGATACTTTCCTTAAATTCATATCGACATAAAAAAATCATGAAATTTAACACGTTAAAATATATTTAATAAACTTCCGTGTTTATTTATATCTTGCTCACCATATATATTGTATAATTTACACACGCGCGCGCGCGCACGCAAAACTTTTTAAAACGTAATATGATGAATGAATGAACCAAACCGATTTAAAAATGAAATAAGATCTGTATTGTTTTTAAAATACATTATTTTGAATTATTTTTACAATAATATAATCAATCAATTCACGATTTTTGCTAGAAAATGGTATCACAATTTTTAATAAATTATTGATCCATCTATTTTCTTAAAATAAAATTAAAAGAATTTTTTTCTACAGAAATATTATTGTTTCGATGAATTTTTAATTATAGTAATAAACAAAAAATAAAAATAAAAAAACTGAATTTTCTGCATCTTTGTTAAATATGTACGATAATATGATCTCAAATAATTTTCATTAACTCTTTTTCAATTCTTAATGATAATTATTTTGAGCAAAGAAGAGTGTTAAGAGTGTATAAAAAAATTAATTAAATTAGTAATAATAACGCCTTTTGAATTATTATTGATTTTAAATTATTTTATTTATTTCCTTAGTATTTCACGTGTTTAATTTACTACTTTTTAAATTTAATTTTTCCTATTTAATTTTACTATTTTTAATGTACTACAATTATTTCACGTACTTTATACGTTTAATTATTAATATGGAATTTAACCAGTTATTTTTTTAAATAAATTATTTGGTTATCTTACGAAGCCGATTTGATGAAAGTTTTATCACGGATTCTGGTGATTCATTAAGGCGATTGCTGGGGTACTTTCTTTTTTTATTTGTGGAGTCTACTTCAAAATCTACTTCAAAAGTTATTGTATTATTGAAGTTATGTATTATGTACTGGTCAGAATAAAAGATTTATTTAGTGGTTAGTAGGTATAAAATAAAAAATGATTGCGTTAAAAAAATTTCTATAAGGTCCATTTATTAATTAGTCTATTACAATTAATTTATTTTTAGATATATTATCTTTATTAAATAAAGATAATAAACTAAGTATTGCTTTTCTTTCCTATAGCGCTGTTATTTCATAACATAACTATTTATTGGAATTGTTAGTTCGAGCGCTTTAAATTACATTAAAAAGAAAAGTTACTGTCTTGTTAATAATTGTATGATCACGTAAGAATAAAAAGTGTGAAGTTACAAAAGCAATAGTTTTCGCTAACGTTAACCAGAACTTGCTAAAAATCAAATAATGATTGTACCTGAATGAGTCAATAAATGTCTCCGCATTATTAATCAAATAACATATGCTGCATCAACACGGTACATGTCAGCAGAATGACCTGTAGTGTCGTACCGGGTATCCTGTTCATCTACCAATTGCTGATTGCCGCGTGTAAACCGATGCTAGAGCGGTAATATTTTTATAATAAAAAAGCGTAGGCCAGACTACAAAAGCTTTCTACAGACTTTTTCATAATAATCTTATCTGCTACTTTCAATATTTTAGTCTAAGTAGTTAATTTTTTTGTATTTAAAAAATATTACGTAACTTTAACTTTTTGTTAAAATTTATGCACTAGAAAACTGTTTACTTATTAAATTAGAAAAAATTACTTTTTGTGTTTTCTAACCCATGTTGGAGCTATCTTGGTCGGATATTATTTTAAATAAATGCTGTGTGATATATAACTTACTGAAGTCTCTTAGATCCAATATGGACTTGAATTTTTATCGGTAGGACAAAAACAAAAAAAATTTGCTCATCGGTACTTTTTTAAATATACAACAGCTTCATTTACTAAAAATTTGTCTTCGTTGTCTTGGATTATTAAAATTCTTCCTGAAAGTTCAATTCCCATTGAAACTTTCAAATCGATGAGTTATCTAAAAAATTTCATTCTAGGAGTTGAACATATATATTTATAAAAATAAATATTAACTTATTGCTTATATTTTCTCTACTTTAAGCGCTTCGCGATAGACATCTGCTTCGTCAGAACGTATAAGTAAGGAATACTTTGAATTAAAAACATAGTTAAAATATAGAGAGATATGTTTATCATCTCGGTCACAAATATAAAAACAAACGATTTCGATTATGTTTATTTAAACACTTATTGGATAGAAAAAATTATATATGTTTGGTACCTACGTGGACGTTGTCAACATGCACCCAAAAGTCTTTTTCCTCATTTTTCTTAAAACTTATAACAAAAATATCTTATCTTTAAAAATAAATCGTATATTTTAAGAAAATTGATAAAAATGTTGACAAAAGTAAAATATAAGATATGTACTGATCGTTTTTAGTGGGTGAGGCTTGATAATATGGGCTCAATTTTGTTACGGTATATTAATAAAAAGTTATTGAACGATTTTTTTCAGTTATGATAAATCTTCATTTTTTATAACTCTCAGTGAAGTCATTAATAAAACCAATTTCTACGAAAGTTTATTGTTACTTTTCATTTTAAATATCAATTTATTTAGCTAATTTTTGTTGTTTTTATTCAGAATAATGTGCTCTGTAAATCATTAGTTGATTTGATTTTTGAATCGCCTAGGGCGATTTGATTTTTCATGATACTCCTTGATTCTCCTTGTCAGTTTGTTGTTAACCATAACATTAATTACAATGTAAAAATTTCTATTTTATTAATTTTTTATATTTATCTCTTGTTAGGGCTAACATGATTCCCATCAATTTTGTTTTTCTTATTATATTATTAAAAATTGTTCTTTCACTAACGACTAATAGTGTTGTTCTACTTGCTTTCCGAACAATGTCTCTCACTGCAGTTTCAGGATTATCTTGAATTGTACTGGATCAGAATATCTACGGAAAGTGTTAATTAGATAATTTTATTATTTATTGGGTTCCTCATATCTGGAAATAACGATAAGGGCTTTCCAAATATTAAATACTCTAATTTCCGAATTTATATATACCTAGAAAATTTATAAATAATTTGATAAGGTACTATGAAAACTAAACACGTTTAAATTTTGTAGAATTAGCCTTCTGTGAAACATTTATTTGATTGAATGATTCGTTTATAATAACGTATAGTCTTTTCAATACTTCAATAGAAAAAAATGTTCCCACGTACACAGCACACAGATATATTCCCTTGATTCGTTTTATTTCGTAGTAGTTCTGGTATCTTCTTGTAGGATTTTCAAAAAATTTAAGTGAAAATTCTTGAAATGAAAAATTACAATTTTCTCATATATATATTGTAAAATATTATTGATTATTGTAGAATATTAATATATGTAACCGGGTTTCTTTTTATTCAAAGGATTTTCAATCGAAATTCAATAACATTAATTCGAAAGCATAAGGTAAAAATACATATTCTAGTTAGTCTTTAGATAATAAGTAAATATGCACTTTACATATTTTTGTTTGTCTTTTGTAGAACTATTTTCTTTGCATTTTTTTATTATTTTTTTTATTTTTTATGAAGACGCATGTATCTCAAATTTGCGTTTCTTGCGAAAGCTTTTTTTACAAACCAGCTGCGTTCTTTGCTGATCGATTCAAATTTTTAAATAAAATTTAAGTTAAAAAAACAATCATACGTACTGAAAGCAATAAAATAGTAATATAACAATGTTTTATTACCTTAATTATTTGCTTTAGCTATTATCTTATCGTATGCTGATGACTAGTTAACTATTTTTATTAAATTCCTTCAGAATCTTTAATCACATTTCATCATGCTAACTCAGTTTCATATACAATTATTTGTTGAATTATTTTTAAAAAAGTAACTCTTGTGCAGTTCTACGCAAGAAAACCGACTTTTCGTTTCCGATATCCTCATTATTTCGCAGTCAGAAACTCACTGATTTTCAAAGAAATCGGTGGCCTACATACGTTCAATTAACAAGTAGATACTACACACAATCGTCAAGTTTAAACTCATTCTCCACTGTAACTTAAAAAAAGTCTAAGCTCGTATGAAAGACATGCCAATACAAAGTCAACATGATCTCAAATTGAGGTTATTTTGTCAGTTGTCAATGTTAAATTGAGCGTAACTGAGAAACGACTCAACCAATCTTTATCAAATTCTCAAAAGCACAATTTTAGATACACTATTACAGCATCTATTTATTTCATTGAAATTGATCAACTAGTTTTGGAGACTCTCGAGCCACAAAACTTTCAAATTTTTGGGAAAAATTGGGCATAACTCAAGAACGACTCGACCAATCTTCAACAAATTCTTACTTGCATAAATTTAGGTACACTACTTCAGCATATCCAAATTTCAATGAAATTGATCAAGTAGTTTTGGATATTTTTGAGCCAAAAGTGTTATATATTAATGGTATTTTCATACTCCTCATACCTCAAAACGTAAACAAAATTCAATTTTACCCCCTCCCCCCAATCCGACTGTGTGACCGAAAATAATGCTGTACTTTTTCCGAAAAGTCCTTTAACACGATAATTTATTTTCACTAAAAGTTTAAATATTTAGTGACACACTAGCGTTTGAGAGAATTATTCTATATTTATTTTATGAAAATCGGTTAAACTTTTCTGGATTTAAAGGATCTCAAAATAAAAAACATACTCTCTTCGTTGCTCAATCAAGTATTTTTAAAAGATTGTAAATATAGAATCCATCATGTGTATTCGATGCAATATGTTTATGAACAACTTGTACCTCATACAAATTTTATTAATTGCATTATCCAATACTTAAGCAATCTACAAAGGAAAATATGTAATATATATATATATATATATATATATATATATATATATAATTATTTAGTTAATTTGATTAACATGAAAAATATTTTTCTCGTTACTTTTTATTATTTTCATCCTGCTTCTCTTAATATTAAGTTTAAAAATGCAATCTTTCCTTGATAGTTACCATTTTTAAAATTTATTTGTATTAGAAGATCGCTTGCCAGTTTTAGTTGTTATCCGTGTTATCCATTAGTCCAATTAAGAATATGTGAAGAGAATTTGTATAAAATAATAAACAAGGGATTTGGGAAAGATAATCTTTTTAACTATATAACTTCTTGGAAGGTACGTAGGACGATGATCAATGTTGTTATTGTTAGCGAAGTGAAATTAATCACTAATGTTCACAGGCGTTCGTCAAAGAAATCCGAAAAGACTTTTCGTTGAGTGATAGCCTGCCATTTTTACGTTCTATCATTACCTCGAAAACGACTGGAAAGATTATCTGAAGCTAGACGTAAGCTCAAGTGCTTCTAACGCCTAGTGGAATTAAGAATGTTTTTGTTCGTTTATAAAAGATAATTTCTCCATTCTGGAGTTGAAGCGGTATATATACTGTACAACATCGATCGCTATAGAAAGGGATATATTGCACTGTTATAAGTGATATTTAAACTATTTATCCCAGCCTTTCTTATTTCTGTGATACATGTAAAACATATGAGGTATAAGAGACGTAAGTAAAAATTGCTTTTTTCCAACAGTATGATGTTCGTTGTATATGCTTGTACAGACAGTCCTTGTAGTGTACAGTATGAAGGTGTCATTTGTAAAACTGAATATCACCTCTATTTCGGTAGGCTGGTTTGTAGATTTGTACCGTATATTTGGCCTTTAGGAAATAACCTATTTCATTCCTTAATTTCCTAGTCAGCCTGATACGGATCGTGTTGTTCTTGAAGATGGTTGAATCATTTTCGAGAATGGATTTGGTTCATTTCAGATGAGCTACGACTATTATGATTTTGACGTTTAATATGTGTATGTAACGTAAAAATATTTAATTTAAGAAAAATAAAATTAAACGCGGATGAAAAAGTGAATTAAGGAAAGAAATTGGGTAATTAGAATAAATGAGAGAAATTTTTAACGATGTTAGAAAAATACTTTCTCTAAAGGGCTTTGTGAATATATTTTAAATTTAAAATGGCTAATTATTTTCGGTTCTAATAAGTAAAAGATGATAATTTTCCATATTTTCACCTATTGCCTTATAAAAATTAATTTTACAATTCAATTATTCGACCATTATTTTTTTTTTATTTTATTAATTTAATGTTTTTTCTATTTTAGAAAAATAATTTTTTTGCTATCAATATTTTTTTATAAACTGTTGGATGCAACAATTTATTGATTTACTCAATGAGCAATACTGTTTAGATTTTCTAAGTATATAAAATTAAATGTATTTAAAAATAGAATTGAATAAGTTAAAGAAGAAATACGATACAGAATATGATATGCATTTGAAATTAATGGTAGACAACAAATACATAAATTGGTATCGCAATATTTTCAGCCTTGCCATGTGAAATAAGTAATGGGAAAGGCGAACGTGTGCTCTCACACACACACATATAAAGCCGCAATTCGTTTCTATGCATATTTAATATGAACTTAGCTCATGCCGTATTCAACATGCTGTTTATTTATGACTTCGGCCGTATACTCGTGGCTGATTAAAAATTACTTAATTCTTTAAATTAATAAAATAAACTAAACTTCGAAAATAAGTTTCAAATAATAATAAATCAAATAAATAAAAATAAGATAATAGATCGGTTTGCATTTATGATATATTATTATTTTTATTTTAAATCGTAATAATCTCGTTAGAATTTCGTATGCCTGCGATAAAATAAAATGTAAATCCAAGTTGTCGAGAAGTATTTATTCAGTCTATGAATAAAAGCAGTTCTTTTTTCATAATCTTTCAGTACACATTATAATACGTAATATTCATGGTTTTCTTGTTTAACTATTACTTAACTGCTTCAAATTTCAATCTCCCAGAACTTTTATATAGCTTCTGTGTTTGAGGAATGGGAATTTTATTTCTCTATAATTTGCATCGTCCTGTATAGATTTATATATCTTTACGTTTATATGTTCTTCGTCCATTTACTCTTTATACTTAGTAACCTTTTAAAAATGCTGGTGTAATAAAATTGAAGTTATTGGATTTTTAAGTAATCTTCTTTTTCTTAAAGTATTTTTTCTTTATTTCACCATAAAATTTAAATATATCACGTTTACACACGAATGAAATGTGTATACCGAAAAGAATTTATTTATTATGTAATTTTCTCAATGTATTATTAAAAAATCTTTATAAGTTAGATTTCTATCATTACAAACTACACTTTATCTCTAGCTCGATACTTTATTTGAAGATGTTACAAACTGTTTCAGAAAATCCAGTTGTTAACTGCAGTACATGTTTGTAGCGTTATCGTTTAATGTTTAAAGTATTGTTTTTAATTAAACAGAGGCTTGAAAAAATAATCTGTTTTATTGCAAAAGCTATCCTTATATCAGGAACTGAACTACAGACCTTAAATTTAAAAGTCAGCAAACATAAACCGTAGGCTGACAAGATTTCTGTTATAAGCTAGTTTGATTGTTTCTACGTAGCAATTCTGGCTGTAATAAAATATTTTTTACTATTTTATCATCTTTTTTAGATTTACCACGATTCTTTCTGCATTCAAAGCTCAGTAAATTTGTTTAATTTATAATTATTGTATTGTTTGAAAAAATGGTAACAAGACATTTACTGAAATAAAAAGTGGTTGACAACCGTATATGAAGCACAAGCTCCTTGAATAATCGTCATTATATACTGCGAGAAGTATATACTGAACATTAAATATGTTCGTAATCTGACAGAAATATTTCATTTGTTTTTGTGAAATATATTCTTTTAAGATAAAAATGAAATCAGGGTAGATCTTTGTGTGGAAAGAAAGCATAGAAAATAATCACCAACAAAACTCTAACTGTGTCTTAAAAAACTGTTTTCTTTCATGTGGAATTTTAAAACTAATTAAAAAAAAAGTTATCACCTACTCAATGTTTGGGATGGAAAGCCACTTCAAATCTGAAATATCTCGGGCCAGTTTCTCAGAAAGGATCCTCATCTCCATCGCATAATCTCGCACGAAACTGAGAAGAATAGGTCAAAAACATGCTATATTATGATTTATTTATTAATCTAAGAAAAAATAATGTATAATTTTTATTTGATATAGGTAGATGATCGATCAATTAATGATATCAATCCACTGTTGCGCTATATGTAATCTACTGCATTTGGTTTATAAATGGATATAAAAATTATTAAACGGAAGATTGTCTCACATCTACGTATTTTTTCATTGTAAAGAATCATTTAGAAATTTTGCCTACTTCTTTCGTCATATGTATTGAGAAAATAGTTGAGAAAGAAAATAGATGATAGTTTTAAAGAGAATGAGAGCAAAATACTACAGAAATTCATCGGTATACATTTTTGTATTCATATATTTTCATTTATTTCATATTTTTACTTTCCAGGTATCATAGATCTAGAGCTATGCTGCAAGGTGAAAAGAGTGGTAATCAGTCAAAATATGGGGTATGAGTTGTTTTTCATTTTTCAAAGTTTCATGACCCAGAGACCCCAAAATCAAAAAAGAGGGGAAATCTTCATACGTACTTATGTACGTGTGTTGGCTTCTTGTTTGAAGCTTAATAATTTCTTAATAACTTTTGACTGGATACAACGATTTTTATGAAATGTTTTACGGAGTCTGTATATGATGGGGCAATTTATCGGTAAAAGTTTGGGAACAGTATTTTCAAGGGGTGGGGTAAATAATTTCTTTGGGGTCAATATTCTCAAAATTTTGCCAACATAATCCCACTTTATATTAAGCTCAGTACATATTTTCATGTTTGTCTTAGCATTTAAAAAAAATTTGTTAGACCTTCCCCAACGTTGAAAAACTGAATCTTTTATTTATTGCATATTTTTAACCGTTTTTTTTTTAATGTCTTCGTAGCAGTAGAGCAACGGACTCAAAAAAAAAACTTTGGGAACAATATTGGGAGTGGCGAAGCGAATCAAGGTTTAATTTTTAATTTTTCAGTTTTTTTTGGTTTAAATAAACTTTTAGTAATAATATTAGAATAAAATTTCATCTTAATTCACCCCCTCGCTCCCCCCTCCCCCGGAAAAAGAATCTTAGGTAACTGTTCATTGGTTATACATTTTTTTTGTGGCGTTTTCTTTAGCTTCGTCCATTTAATATAATAAACTTAGAAAAATTAAAAAAAGAAATTTCTTGGAAAGTGATTTTGGAGGTGAGACGCAGAAAAAGATTAAAACATAGAGAGTTTTAAAATTTTTAAAACCTTTTTTTGGTTTATTGTTAAATTATCATATACAATGATAATTTAACAATAAAATCTCATCATAAATTACCCCCACCCCCCAAAAAAAAATTAGGTAACTTTTTTCAAGTAGAATTATTTTTATTTTATATAAGAATAAATAACCAACGTCAGGAAAATATTTGTTGTCAGCTTTTATTGTTATAGATAACACAAACAATATAATTATTACCAAATAATGTACTTATTAATTGTAAACAAATTTTATATATTTTTGGTAATATTTGATGATTTTTGTGATTACATACAAATTTTTTGTTTAAAAATAGATTTTATGAATGTAAAAGAAAGTTCATTGAAGAAAAACACAGTTTATTAAATTTTGTACAAATTTAGTTCTCGTCGCTATCAGCTCTACTGTAAATTTTCAGTTTTTGTGAAAAAGTGTTAACAACTTATTTATGGGGTGGGAAATAAACTATTGTTTTATATCGTATTTTACTGGGTAGGAAATTATTGATTTTTTTTTGTGTTTCACTTTTTGTATTCTATCCCTATTTCTTTGTACGAATTTAAAATATGTTTATATTATGTTTTACATTTTACATATATATTGTTTTACTATATTTAATTTTTATTTAAAATTATAAAATTTATATTAAACTGTTTTAAGAAAAATTACCATAAACGTAAAACAGACTTATGAAATCCTTAAAAAAATATATTAGTTTATATTACAATGTCTACTTCAATCTTTTAATTCCATACGTACCAAGATAATTTTCATAAAAACTCAGAAAAAATTCATTGTCTACTTAGATACTACTTTTATCTTACATAACTTATTGTATAACGGCAATAACTTCAGTAATTATTCCTGTAATTTTAATAATATTTTTATTAAGCAGTATAATGCAAAACAATCTATAATATTCCCACAGAAATATTATGGATTGCGTGCTAAAGAAGCGGAAATCGCTCCGGATGTTTACATCATAAATATCACGGTATAGTTTATTGCAAATATTTCTCCCTGATTTCAGCTCCAAAGGTAAAATGAACCCATACTGAAATTCTTGAGATCAATTTAAGGGTCAAATTTGGTAATCTTGTTTCATTTTTGACTTAAAAAATTGAATAGAACAAATCTTTGTGCTGTATTCTTTCCAAGATAGTTTTTAAGTTCGAAAAAACCTTGTTAGGCTTGCTGTAAGTTAATTTACTAAATTGGCAATAAAAAATTTCGACAAAATTTGTAGTGATTTCTTTAGCAAATAAAATCAAATTTAAAATTTCGACTTTAATTCAAAACAGCAAAGACCAAAATGTGACGGAAAACATTGCAATATTAACAGTACAAAAATTAATTTAAAAAAATTGTGGAAATGATTATTATGAGTACATTAATACATTTTGTCTTATAATTATTTATTACTGAAATACCATCTTGTTTTTAGTCCCTACATTCCCGGGCCGGACGTCCAATTAAGTATACTCGGCCCGGGGGCGTGTCCTTTAATTCAAAGGAGGCCTCCCTATCCACCGGCTAAAAATCCGGCACGGGAGGTCGCCACCCCCCCGGGTTGGATCTTATGTTGCCTGCCTCAAATCCTCATCGGACGGTAACCAGGTTCGACTAAGTCGTTCCCAGCCCGCCCGCCAGAGAATTAGCATTGCCTGCCTCTAACCACGGGAAGGGGAAGAACCAGGCCCAGCTATGCCGTTCCCAGCAACCGGGTCTTGCTTAACTTTTTTCTCACCTACTGGCCCCTGGAGTCCCCACTCGATCATTGTTGGCCGCACACTAAGCATGCAACCAGTCACGGCTGGGTCTGTCCACCCTTCCCTACTCTGACATCATCTAGAACCCTCTTCTCCACCCCTCAGCCACCTTGGCGGTGAGGACTTCGGTTGCGAAGGTCTCAAACTTCCTCCAGTTGGCCTCCGACCCTAAAATAAATGTCAAAAGATTCTCTACCTGAAGCCCATTAATCCCGGTCGTTCTTCTATGATTCTGCCATTCATTTCACACAAATATGGTGTGTTTTGCGTCATCCTCCCCGTCACAATACATGCAACGGGGAGAGGACCTTCTGTACAATTTGTACAGGTAACTTTCAAAACCACCGTGGCTCGTAAAACATTGAGTCACGTAATAACCGAGCTCACCGTGCCGCCTGTCAAGCCAAAGGTCAAGATCCGGCAAGATCAAGTCGGCATAAGCAATTAGTTCAGTTTCCGCCGGCATGGGAATTTTACTGAAATACCTGAAATAATAAATTACTGAAATACCTGTTTATGATTAAAAGTACTAACAAATATTTAAAATCTTTGATTGACGTAGCCGCCACTTTGTTGCTACCGT
This sequence comes from Lycorma delicatula, assembly GCF_047948215.1. NCBI lineage: Eukaryota > Metazoa > Arthropoda > Insecta > Hemiptera > Fulgoridae > Lycorma > Lycorma delicatula. The sequence continues at coordinate 115,555,747 of NC_134456.1, forward strand.
AATGTTCGTTACACACTTGTTTTTGACACATTTAAAAGACATGACACCTTCTGTTTCTTTTACTAAACGGTAATTATGCAGCACTGAGTATTTCTTTATCAGTATTTCTATTTCTTGCAAACCATTGTCGACTATCATTAACTCATACTTGTTTTGTTAAGACGTCTGTCTTCAGCTTCAAACGTTTAACGATTTTATTCGCTTTGATCTGATTATATTTGTCACAGTATTCTTGAACCGCAGCTACAGCATTATTACTTACTCTACCGTAAATTAACACCACATCCGTCCACTCACCAAATTATACAAATTCATGTTGTCTTCCATTATTTATGTTTTCAGATTTAACTATTTTTAAAATCTAAACTCTTATTGCAACAGAACAAAATCACTCACAAAATTATATTTACATAGAATCTAATTTATTCATTAATGTTACTATCAGTTAACTCATGAAGTGAAAAACTTTTTAGATAATCTGTTTGTTTTAGAGGTTGTTTATTTTCTCTTATTATTTATTTTGGCATTATTAATTGAATTCAAATTTCTGAAATTTATATTTGTTTTCTTTTGACTTTATTATCATACATTTTTTCCATAATTAAATTCTTTACAATTTTTTATAGGAATTTTTGTTTATTTATTAGAAATTTAACAAAATTAATTTACAGCAAAGCTAAAAAAGCATTTTTATTCGATTCCAATTTTGTTTAGTTTTGCATCAATTTTCTCGGTATGAACTAGAAATACAGTTCTGGGACCTTTTTTCTTTAGTTTATCAGATAAATCTTATGTAAAACTACGAGATTATTCTCTTAAATTAAGTCCCAAGAATTTTATTATGGCTTCATTTTCTCCCTGGGACAGAAATCAGGGCGAAATATTTCTTTCTAAGCGTAACATGAAAATAAAGCGTTTCTTGACGTATGTTTAAATATTGTATGTTTTTCTTATATTAATTTTTCTTACTATTTCTTATCATTTCCCAAATTATTGCTCTGCTAAATTTTGAATGATTCTATATACTTTAATAGCATAATGATTTGGTAGTTTTGTCCTGGGCGAGATGATAACGCGTAAAGCGTTTTTCGATTAAAAAAAAAATGCGTTGGTAAGCTTCAGCAGACTGTTAATTTTACAAATGTTAGATGCCCCATTGAAGGAATGTATCCACGCTGAAGGCTTCGAACCATTTACGTGGGTTATGAAGTAAATACGGCACAAAAAAATTATAGTTAAAAAAATTATTAAATCATAATTATAAAAATACAAATTTCTAAATTTGTTCATATATATATATATATATATATATATATATATATATGAAAAACGAAAATAAATAAAAATATATACATATACTTTTTTTATTTATTATTAATCTTTGAACATATTTCTTTAAATATTAAAGTTGATATTTTTAAATATCAACTTTAATATTAAAAAGATCCTCATGATGACATCTGGCCATGGAGAGAAGAAAATTTAACAAATTTGATGATGTAAATGAAATGAAAAAAGGCAAATAAGTAAAGATAAAAATATAAGGGGTCGTTTAGGCTCAACGTTTACCGTAGGCGACCGATGTACACGTAAGAAAAACTGCTACAAAACTTTTTCAAATTTTAATTGCAAATTGATTAATTCCTTTCATAACTAGTTATTATTATTGGTAGTATATGTTTAAGTTTTGAAGATAAAGATTTTCATTTCAGCGTGTTAATTATTCTTTTACTCTTATTCTTTTTCTAAAATATTTTGTTGTAACAAAAAATTCAAGTCTGTCGATAACGTAATTTAGGAGTGAAAAATTCACTCTCACATTTAATTATACTTTATTATGTTGTAATGTTAATGAATAATTTTTTTTTACTCAATAAAGTGTTACATTTTTACCCTATAAGACACTTTTTGTGAGTTACATTTGAAAAGTTTAATAAAACATAAATTTTATTTAACTGGTGTTATTTATTATATAACCATTACCTGTATAAATATGCGATGGTGTCCGTATTTTAATATTCCTTTATTATTATTGATGTACGAGATGTGTATTTTTTCTTTCTAGGTTCATAAACGTCTGTGTTTGATCAGTGTACAAAGTGTTAACAAGAATTGTGATAACAAGAGGATGCTGTGATGGAAAAGGGTGAAAAACCATCAAAGAGTGAGGTTGTAGCGGTAAAGAGGACAGGAACTGCTGGCCTGTGCGGTACCGAGTGTCGTGGAAGGAGACGTGTCTTGTTTGAAGATGACGTTGTGGCTATGTGCTCCCTGTTGCATATATCCACTTTGCCTCGACATCCCTGTTTCAGCATGTCACGTCGCTTCGGAACGGTAAGTTTAATATATATAAGTAGTTAGTATAAATAGTTAACATTTTTTGTTAGCGATATTGTACTCGGATAAATCGCATCTTATTAATAGGCTACGTGATGCTCGCATGTAATCAGTCATACAAGTAACTTTTAAACTTACATACGTATAAGTGTAGTATACTTATATGTGTACGGGTATATTAATATTTATTTCCTTAACGTATGAAATACTTTTTTACCAATATGTTTTTACTACATCTTTGACTTGCTTATTTTCTGTTTGTGATCTCATAAGAATCTATTTATTTCTAAAAAATAATTTATCTACTTAATTCGGTGTTTTTTTGTTTTTCATTAAATTACAGTTGATAGTTTTGTATTCATTTTTAGTTTAATTACCTTATTTTTATTTTAAATAATTACCTTATTTAAAATTATTTTAATTGTATGCTATAGATTTTACTAGTTAATTCTTTTTTTTGTTCAGTTTAGTTTTATCTGTTTATAATAATATACCCACTTGAAGTTCTGTCCGTTTTATTTGAAATTTAGATTCTCTTTGTGATTTATTGTTTTGCATGTACTATTGGGAATTAGTGTTCAGCAAAATAACGACGCTACGATTACCTATCACTGTCTATAAAAAAAACACAGTAAAACTAATGATCTCACCACCGTATTGTCACAGCCTTGAACCGGCCATCTAATTCGTACACCGAAGAATTTGTTTTTACTTAATGTTTATTGAATATTGAATATGTTGTCAAAACAGGGATAAAAACACTGCAGCGTCTGGGATCATATCATATCAATTTGTTTTTATTTCTTCACCGTAATCACTTGTGTATTGATCCTTGTCATTATAGCATGTACGTATTACTTCATTATAATAAATTGTGTTTTTAGTTTAAGAGTGTGTGGTGATTTATTCAATACGAGCATTGCGATTAGTTAATCCTAAAAATATAAAGGCTAATGTATTTTTTTTTCACAGTAACTGAAAGAGTAGAATCTTTAACCCAGCAGTATCTTTCTTTTTCCTGTATTTAGCCTCCGGGAATTACCGTTCAGGTATTACTTCAGTGAATGAATGTGGATAATACGTATTAGTGTAAATGAAGTGTACAATCCACTTAGACCCTGAGATGTGTGTTTAATCGAAACCCAACCACCAAAGAACACCGGTATCCACGATCTAATATTCAAATCCATATAAAACTAACTGTCTTTAATAGGACTTGAACGCTTCTCGACTTCTAAATCAGCTGATTTGGAAAGACGCGTTCACCACTAGAGCAACCTGGTGGGTAACCCGCAGTATCTAATAACTTTTTACACATTTAAACTAATAAGTCATCCTAAAGAAGTCGAATATTTCAGGTGAACCAACAAAGGGAATTTTTTAAAGATCTATTTTCTTTTTTATCTATTTATATACACTTTTTTAAGAAATTAGTGTGGTGTTTTATTTAAATTAATCTTTAAAGTAATAATATGTTTGATATTCAGAGCAGGAAAAATGTTTTTTCCAATCCCCAAATTGACTGTTTTTTATGAACAACATTGGAATACCCGTAACTCTTTTCAGGGAAATTAAATGAATAAATATTCTCGTTAGGTAAATAATGTGAAACTTCAATCAGCAAAATGTGGTATATCTGATTTGACTTGGCCTAAAACAATAAACGTATAACACCTAATATGTTTTTGGTTTATTGTTTTGTGGACTGCTTGAAATTGATTAATGTTTTCATATACGAAGTTACGGCTACAAATCCATATCTAACGACGCTAACTGTTGTACTTGTTTTACACGTCTTCATTGCCAATAATTGATTTTAATTATTTATAATTGTACGTTTATTTATAAATTATTTACGTCTATGCTATTTGTAATCCGTTATTTATGGAATAATATAACGTGGTTTTAATTTGTTTACCATTTTTATACGATTAACGATAATTTATAATTAAACCACGACAATACTTTGAGAGAATAAGATAGAAAACAGTTTAACGATAAGTGTAGAGACTTGGTCCTTTGATCTACTACTGCAAAACTTATGAACCGTAAGAAAACTGTTTTATTTATGATCATTGTACTGTGTAATAATAATAATTAATATTTACTGACAATCATCAGCAGATACAACACGCTATATAACGTATCGTAGACCTGGGGGTTCAATTTTACTAGTCTATACGGCTCATGCAGTGTTCATCACTAAAAAAAGCTTGCTACAATTATATCTAAACAATTTTTTTTTAGATGGAAAAAGAAATGTAAACTTTATTAGACCTTCTTTTCTTCATTAATATTATGAGTGCAATTTATTTGAAGAAAAGCTATAGTATTAGAAAAATTATACAGAAAAGCCCTCATTTTTCAATCGTTTTCCTGGTACTGCAATTTTAAAATTCTAAGAGATTGCATAAAAAATTAAGAATAGAATCGTCGTCCATTTCATTAAGTATTTAAATTTTTTTCAGTCGTTTCAATGCGGTAGCTATGAGAAGAAAAATCTCTATTTCGGTTTCAGTAATCATAGACAATTTGTTTCACTGAATGATGCTTTTAATAACACTAGAATGTATTCGTATATATTGATTGCTTCATGTAGAAAAAAGGTGGGAAAAGGGTTGTAGATGAATTTTTTCCTTTAAAACTACTAAAATTCTTGTTTGTTTGGCAGAAAATTTGTTTCACGTAAACGGAGAACACAGTACAGATCTTGTGCATATCAGCAGTTATTATCCCTAATTATAATTTATTTACTGTTTCGTAAGGCACCGTAATTTTATTATTTATTTACTTTTTCTAAGCAACTACTGATAAGCCTCCCAATTACAACTGCTGATGAGACACGAATTGTGTTTAGCCGTGAAAAATGCCAAACCTAACTGGCGTTCGAACATAAAGATCTACCGGATGAAAGTCATAGACGCTACCAGTCCGCTACGATGGTCGGAAACGCTTTTGTTATGATAACAGAAATGAGTTTAACTTTATCTTTTATGCGGAACATTTTTGTTTTTTTATTACTGCAGATGTTAATAAAAAAACAAATCCGTATAACCTTTTTTCGCTTCTTTAGTAGGGTTGATCCGCGGATATACTGGCTCACCTTCCTGAGGCAATTATTAAGTATAAAAAAAATTAATAAAGTACACAACCACTAACATTTTATTTTTTATTGTTGCATCGGTTTCTATATAAAAATAACGATTTTATTTGATTTTAAGGAAAAAGAGGAAGAAAGTGTACTTCGTCTAGATAACATGGCAATTCTATTATCAAGAGTTTTTCTAAACTTAATTCTTTTTTTAATTGTGTCTTTTTACATGACTGCCCAAAAGAAGGGTAACGTATATTATGGTGTATGTATGTATGTATGTTCTACAGTAACAACTCAACGGCCGAACCGATTTAAATATATGACCCCGGGTTGGAATCCTTACGTTACCGGGAGTGTCATAGGCTGTATAAATATGTATGTGTATTGTTGTTAAGGTAATAATTAGTATTATCTTTTCTGCTTTCTATGTTTGGTACTGCTTACCTTTCTTAGTTTCATTCATTTATCTTTAGTTGATGCCTTTCGGAACCACTCCACTGTCAAAACTTATTGTACTGATACTTTAAATTTCTGTTAATTACATATATATATATATATATATATCTGCAGCCCGGAGGTAAGGACACCATGTCCATTTTTACAATTTTACAGTTCCTTTTCTTTTTCTTTTCCTTTTTCTTTTCATTATAACAGTGTTGTAAAGTAATTAAAAGACATTAATTAGAATAAAATAATTTTTCTCATACAAAAACTTCTAATACAACATAATATTATTATGTGTTACAGACACTCAACAAAAATTAATTATTATCATTTCTTCATTAGTAATATTTTGTACGATTTTTTTTTTTGTCTTCAGTCATTTGACTGGTTTGATGCAGCTCTCCAATTTTTCCTATCTAGTGCTAGTCGTTTCATTTCAGTATATCCTCTACATCCTACAACCCTAACAATTTGTTTTAAATTTTCCAAACGTGGCCTGCCTACACAATTTTTCCCTTCTACCTGTCCTTCCAATATTAAAGCGACTATTCCAGGATGCCTTAGTATGTGGCCTGTAAGTCTGTCTCTTCTTTTAACTATATTTTTCCAAATGCTTCTTTCTTCATCTATTTGCCGCAATACCTCTTCATTTGTCACTTTATCCACCCTTCTGATTTGTAACATTCTCCTATAGCACCACATTTCCAAAGCTTCTAATCTTTTCTTCTCAGATACTCCGATTGTCCAAGTTTCACTTCCATATAAAGCGACACTCCAAAAATATACTTTCAAAAATCTTTTCCTGAGATTTAAATTAATTTTTGATGTAAACAAATTATATTTCTTACTGAAGGCTCGTTTCGCTTGTGCTATTCGGCATTTTATATCGCTCCTGCTTCGTCCATCTTTAGTAATTCTACTTCCCAAATAACAAAATTCTTCTGCCTCCATAATCTTTTCTCCTCCTATTTTCACATTCAGTGGTCCATCTTTGTTATTTCTACTACATTTCATTACTTTTGTTTTGTTCTTGTTTATTTTCATGCGATAGTTCTTGCGTAGGTCTTCATCTATGCCGTTCATTGTTTCTTCTAAATCCTTTTTACTCTCGGCTTGAATTACTATATCATCAGCAAATCATAGCATCTTTATCTTTTCACCTTGTACTGTTACTCCGAATCTAAATTGTTCTTTAACATCATTAACTGCTAGATCCATGTAAAGATTAAAAAGTAACAGAGATAGGGAACATCCTTGTCAGACTCCCTTTCTTATTACGGCTTCTTTCTTATGTTCTTCAATTGTTACTGTTGCTGTTTAGTTCCTGTACATGTTAGCAATTGTTCTTCTATCTCTGTATTTGAACCCTAATTTTTTTTAAATGCTGAACATTTTATTCCAGTCTACATTATCGAATGCCTTTTCTAGGTCTATAAACGCCAAGTATGTTGGTTTGTTTTTCTTTAATGTTCCTTCTACTATTAATCTGAGGCCTAAATTGCTTCCCTTGTCCCTATACTTTTCCTGAAACCAAATTGGTCTTCTCCTAACACTTCTTCCACTCTCCTCTCAATTCTTCTGTATAGAATTCTAGTTAAGATTTTTGATGCATGACTAGTTAAACTAATTGTTCTGTATTCTTCACATTTATCTGCCCCTGCTTTCTTTGGTATCATGACTATAACACTTTTTTTGAAGTCTGACGGAAATTCCCCTTTTTCATAAATATTACACACCAGTTTGTATAATCTATCAATCGCTTCCTCACCTGCACTACGCAGTAATTCTACCGGTGTTCCGTCTATTCCAGGAGCCTTTCTGCCATTTAAATCTTTTAATGCTCTCTTAAATTCAGATGTCAGTATTGTTTCTCCCATTTCATCCTCCTCAACTTCCTCTTCTTCCTCTATAACACCATTTTCTAATTCATTTCCTCCGTATAACTCTTCAATATATTCCACCCATCTATCGACTTTACCTTTCGTATTATATGTTGGTGTACCATCTTTGTTTAACACATTATTAGATTTTAATTTATGTACCCCAAAATTTTTCTTAACTTTCCTGTATGCTCTGTCTATCTTACCAATGTTCATTTCTCTTTCCACTTCTGAACACTTTTCTTTAATCCACTCTTCTTTCGCCAGTTTGCACTTCCTGTTTATAGCATTTCTTAGTTGCCGATAGTTCCTTTTACTTTCTTCATCACTAGCATTCTTATATTTTCTACGTTCATCCATCAGCTGCAATATATCGTCTGAAACCCAAGGTTTTCTACCAGTTCTCTTTATTGCGCCTAAGTTTGCTTCTGCTGATTTAAGAATTTGCTTTTTAACATTATCCCATTCTTCTTCTACATTTTCTACCTTATCTTTTTTACTCAGACCTCTTGCGATGTCCTCCTCAAAAATCTTCTTTACCTCCTCCAACTCAAGCTTCTCTAAATTCCACCGATTCATCTGACACCTTTTCTTCAGGTTTTTAAACCCCAATCTACATTTCATTATCACCAAATTATGGTCGCTATCAATGTCTGCTCCAGGGTAAGTTTTGCAGTCAATGAGTTGATTTCTAAATCTTTGCTTAACCATGATATAATCTATCTGATACCTTGCAGTATCGCCTGGCTTTTTCCAAGTGTATATTCTTCTATTATGATTTTTAAATTGGGTGTTGGCAATTACTAAATTATACTTCGTGCAAAACTCTATAAGTCTGTCCCCTCTTTCATTCCTTTTGCCCAGCCCGTATTCACCCACTATATTGCCTTCCTTGCCTTTTCCAATGCTTGCATTTCAATCTCCAACTATTATTAAATTTTCATCTGCTTTTACGTGTTTAATTGCTTCATCAATCTCTTCGTATACACACTCTACCTCATCATCATCATCATGGGCGCTTGTAGGCATATAGACATTAACAATCGTTGTCGGTTTAGGTTTTAATTTATCCTTATTACAACGATTCTATCACTATGCGTTTTGAAATACTCTACTCTCTTCCCTATCTTCTTGTTCATTATGAACCCTACTCCTGCCTGCCCATTATTTGAAGCTGAGTTAATTAAAATTGTACGATAAAAATTTAAAATTAATGATAAAAAATTATTAAATAATCGAAACTCTCTACAATATATTCAAGTACAATTTATTAATAAAACTAATATTATAAACTAAATCTTTCATTAATAATAATAATTTCCTCCAGTCTTCATCGCTTTATTCTTCAAGAAAATCATTTACTTCACTGCATTTACAGATGTTTTGATAAAACATGACACTGATGATAAATAAATTAAATAGAGTTAAATAATTAAGTTAAATAAGTTAAATAAGTTGATAATTAAGTTAAATAGAGTTAACAGGATTTTGTAATTCAATAGTGTTTTCGGTTTTAGGTCGACTCTAAGGACATCAAGAACATATAGAAATTGACGTCATTCTTTCTCAAATTTCTTGGTAAATTAACTGAAAGAAATTCTTTGTCAACATCAGTTTCATATTTATAAAATAATTCACCAATATTTTCTTGCTGAACTTTAATGCGAAAAAATTGTGAAAGGAATATTGGCTGCTTATTAAAACCTTTCCAGTAAATAGACGGAGATGTCTTACCGTAGTAATTCAAAATTCTTGTAATCAAGTAATTTCGTATTGCAAACATGTTCTTCTTTTGAATATTGGCAAACCAGCTGCTGCCAATCCCTAGGTATCAATATCTGTAAGTAATTCATTATTTTCTCCTGTTTCATTCTATCAACGCGTGGACATTGTTCGCTTACATACGCTTATGATTTTTTAACAAGAATTTATGACTAATACACTTTATCTGTGGATTTCGGTGTAAAATATAGAGAAAAACCACATAAAAATAGTAAAATTTTTGTTCTGGCCATAGCAGCTGTCTGAAACTAATACTATTTCCTCAGTTTCTGAATTGGGAATGTTTTGTTCAGCCCATTTTATACTGCAAGAAGCTATTTCAGTTCCACCACGTTCTGTTCACCATCATAGAGAATGAAGTCTATCATTGGAATTATAAATTTTGAAATTAAACGTCTACAACTTCCTGCAGTATAAATTTTCGGTGTTTGTTAACAGTGGTATTGATAAACATTTTTGTAAATCAGCTATCAACACTTTTATTCTTCGGCTGTTCTTTGTATCTTGAGTATCATTTCGTTTTTGTTCATACTGCTTCCGTAATTCAGGTGCAATTCATAGTTACTTTGAATACATAGATTTTTTACCACCTGAAGGTAAATTAACTTCAGGTAAATTACCTCCTTTAATTTTGCTAGATATGAATCACAGGCATCTGTTTATGCTGCTTAAATGACAAGTTGAATTTTTTATTGAATATACCATATAAAGTCAATGTTTTTTTATTTTTTTACATATTTTATTTTCAGCAGAATTCTTGATACAATAGATACAATTTCTTTAAATTTAAAGTGGGCCTTAAAAACTGTTTTTTAGTTTTCAAAAGTGAATAGTAACTCTCATATTTTGGAATAACATTTACGTATTGAATAACATTTTGAATTATTTCTTCGGGTGTTTTCATGACAGACGTATGCCGTCCTCTTTTGTTTATTTCTTCGATCCCTCCAGGTTTTTGTTTTTTAATTGCGTTAACTGCCCCTGTATTAGATATAACAAGTGTGTTTAAAAACATCACTTTACACCTGTATTTTTACATCATTTATGTTTAAACTATAATGAAAAGAATTCTCTTTTGGTTTTGTACCATCCATACCTGTACATATTTCTTTTGGTCTTAGTTTCAATGCAGTTCAATGTCTTTTTAAACTGAGACACCCTTCTTGAATCCCAGTAAATCTTAAAAATTTCATTCCGTTGCAATTCAGTAATCTTTTAATAATCCTTAACTTTATACATACACGGAGGCTTAATTTCTTAATAACGTATTTTAGTAGAAAAGTTATGACAGAAGGATGGTGATGAGCAAAGGAAATTACAAAAAGCGCATTTCAAAACTTCAAACTGCTCCACTATAAAATTTTAAAAATGGAGATGGTGTCCTTTAGCTCCGGGCTACAAAATTGTTCTAAGATGTATATAATGATATCTGCACTTGATGGGGATTACCGTACACCACTGAAAAGAGCATAAAAAATTCTATACAATTCACTCATAAACCCATTTTCGACAAAAATGGAGATGGTGTACTTTACTACCAACTTACAGATATGTAGTAGTGGAGATTTTTCGGTTGAAGCACAAACTAATGAATTGAATTAATGAACTGTGAGCCTCATTAATTAATGAACTGAATGATTAAAATCAATCGAATGAATAATATTACAAAAATAATACAATTAAATTAACGTTAAATAAAATAAAATAATATTAAATAAATTCAAAAAATCTCTGTTTAATAATAATGAGCTTCTCGTATGGGTACTGCGTGTGACGCTAGAGCAATGAGGTGATACGAACACCTCGTGCTAGGCTATACCAATCATCACCATTAACTGGTAACAAAGGAAGTGCCCCTGGGGCGCTGCAATGGAGTGTGCTCTTATAATATCTCTGCAAACAATCATCCGATTTTCAAAATTCAAACGGGGTATTTGTTAATAGGTTGAAGGCTAACTTTTGCATAGATCAGGTACACTATTAGTCTAACAGATCACAGTTATTCGGAAACGATGTTATGTCTTCGCAACCGATCTTTCGATTTTCAAAATTCAAGCGGTGTATTTGCTAGTATAATACAAAATCACAGTGTAACCAAACCAGAAAAAAAATTAGCTGACATACTCAGAAAAATCGCGTGGCGTGCGCTATGCCGAGACCAGCTTGAGCCCGGTGAGCTCCCACAAACGGTATTTGTATTGTTTAATGAGAGTACGATTAGAGGTAATGTTGTCTGCATCGGATTGAGGATCGAGCCCACTATTGCTGAATTTGATTAGGGAGACAGACAAAGTGGAACGGCGTATGCTGTCACTAATATTGTGCTGGGCTGTGACGGTACATAAACTACAAGGGACTACCCTAGATAGAGCTGTTGTAGATCTGAGCTCTCACATCTTTGGCAAGGGTCAGGCCTACGTAGCACCGAATCGCGTGAGACCTCTGGAGAGTTTAGCCATTATTTGTTTGGATCCCAGAAAATTATTGTATGATCCACACGATAAAAAGTCTCTCGAGGAACTTAATCGCTTAAGAAATAAGTTTAGAATGTTATATACCAATTAAATAAATAATTTGAGTTGTTTGCAGTTTCCTCATTTTACTCAGTACGTTAAATACATTACATCCATTAGTTTTCGAATCGTGAATTTTTCTCGATGATCACTAAAAAATATTAAATAATAAAAACAATTATAACTGCCAAAAAAATAGAAAAAAATAAATTGAACTAAAAAAACGACATCAAATCGAATTAAGGAAGAAAACAAGGTATCGAAATTATGGACTAAACATCGTTATGCAGTATTTAATTAAATAAAATTATGGGTACCAGTCAACTTTCAGACAGTTTTAATTCGTTTAAAAATATTTTTCTTGATGTTCAAACAGCAGGCATATGAATCTTCTGATGATTAAGTTCTCACCGGATCTTACATCGATAAGAAAATTTTGTCCAACAACATTTTTAAATGCAGTCGGGGGACTCCGAATAGTAATTGTTCTGTACTAAAGAGTTGTTTTTATTATTAAATGTAAATATATATATATATTTTTTTTAGACTATCAAAAAGGAAACTATTTTTCCAAACCAGAGCAATTTCTCCATAGGAAAATTTTTACAGCAAACTTTTTATTTGTTAATTTTTTAAAAATGCATTTTGTAAAACGTTTTAATAAATCATCATTCAAATTTCGTCATCTCTTAAGGTATTAATCATCCCCAGATAAAATGCAGTTTCTAGGAAAGTCAACCTGTATTTCTGCGGAATGAATACATGTATGAGTTTGACCATGTGATTAATTTCAGAATCTATAGACAGTCCTTCTATATTGCTTCAATAATCCGATCTCAGCTAAAAATGTTAGATATTAATAAACAATAGTGCATATAAAAATTTTATTTTCAAGGTTTTGAAAGATCTTCATCTAACTTCCAATATTTATAAAATAAAATAGATAATAGTCTTCGACTAAAGTGGAATAGTTGGCGCACTCCACACATCTTTCTTTTTTTTTCATTTAGCTCAAGATGTGAGTTAAAAAATAAAATTTTTCCAGTTTTTGAGTTATTTCAATTTTTCATTAATTTCATATTTTTGAAATAGGAGGCAAATCAAGGATTCTCAGTAAGCTGTTGATAGTATTTTAATTTTACGCCACTTCAGAAAGTCGAAATTTGTAAAAAATCAAAACTGTATTATTTTAAAATTTTTAGAGCGGTTTTTAGTCAATTTTATTTACTACAAAATTTTTTTGTTCTAAGCTTACTTACGTAAATTTTGTTTGTAACATAAGGAGACCTACAAAATACGCTGCAGGTATGAAAAAAGGCAATTACAAGAAACGCAAAAGCATGTAAGGCAAGGAAAAGAATCTGCATATTGTTAAAATTAAAAAACGTGTGATGAGAGAACTGTGTAGATATCGGCCGAACGTAAGCTATGATTCTCTGGAATGAAAGATTGTGTATTTCTGTCTAACAATCAACCTACCTCTGTCTAAATTTTTTTAAATAATTTAAACAGAATTTTTTTTCTGAAAATACTTCGAATAAAAAATAACTTCAAGCCATTAATCGATGCGCTACATAAATTTATTACTAAGCAATTAACAACGAAAAAGACAATTAAAAGTATCCTCAAATGGTCTGTGTAAAAAGTTTAATTTTTTTCTTTAAAATTTTTCGCTCAAGTTATCTGGAAAAATATATATTCTATTAAAATATTATAAAATAATTATGGCAGTAAAGTGTCGTTTAAAAGGTAACCAGAATATTTCTTTTAATTTTTTTAGCAGAATTAGTAAGTGTACAAAGCTGAAACATTAAATATTCTAACTAAAAGTTATTTTTCTGAATAGAGCTGCTAACAGAAATCCAATAACTCTTCTTAGTTTTACAGCTAACAATAAATGCGTGTGTATTCGTACGTTTGTATGCACGCGCGTAGTACAGACATAGTTCAAAATTTTATTTTATTATTTAATATTATTTTCTTATAAATGAAAATGGGCTATATATATTTTTTAATTATTTATATTGAAAATGGTAAGAAGAAAAGGTAAATATTGTCTTTTGTAACGATTTTACTTCTTCAAAAAGTGAGATAAATTATATCAGTTGCAGTTGAAAAGGTTAGTCTTTATATTTTGCTTAGGATATATATTTTAAAATTTCCCTTCATTTTTCTTATACATTTTACCATTCACGTTATTATTATCATGTGAATTCTGAAAGGAAATTCATTTTTTAATGGATATCATGCATAAAACGTCTTTTGGATATATTTAAGTAAAAGATTAAAATAAAATATATTAACTGATTAATTTCAGTAAAATAAATTACATGTTTTTTTTTGTTTAATATAGTAATTTATAGTTTTTGAAATTTTAAGTTTTATTTTATAAAATTTATGTAACAAGGGTTTGAAAGTAGTAAATCTGTAAACGAAAAAAAAATTGTTATAAAATAGTTCCTAAAAATAAACAAAAAATCAACCTTTGAGTTAGATCACACAAGGATTTAGATTATTTAGCCAACACATAAAAGTGTCATACATTGTCTAAAATATCCAGAAATTGTGAAGTAGAAAAATGTTATAAACGTAGAATAAGTAATTTTAAAAAACTTGTAAAGGAGGAAAAGCGAATATCGGTTGATATATCTTAATAGTATAAAGTGCAAAAATAAGACTTCTTGGTGCATAGTCAAAAATTAATTGATTATAACTCGTTATCAGGTAAATATTTCAGAAATTAAGAATAATAATAAATAAGCTTACAGAAACCTAAGAATATTTCTGAACATTTTAATGAAAGTGTCTTAATAGATAGTTAGTTTGATTGATATAAAAGTTTATCAACTGACTCATCTCTAATTAAAATTACAAATTTAGTATATCAGGTCTTGGATAGATCGTGGAAGGTTATGATTCTTAATTTGATCTGTCTAGGGCTTTTGATTGCGTTGACTATTTATTTCTAGCTAAAATCCCGCCTTTGGTGTATAAGAAAACTTTAATATTTCGATAATCTGTTAAGAAAGTTGGAAAATATTCCATAATGCTATATTGACGCACTTATGGCAGTAAAGTGTCGTTTAAGAAGTAATCAGAATATTTGTTTCAATTTTTTTTTAGCAGAATTAGTAAGTGTAATAAAGCTAAAACATTAAAGATCCTAACAAGAAATTATTTTAAGATCGATTTTGAATGCGAATTGGTTATAGACCTTAATTACAGTGCAGTTGCTCTTTTTATTTTTTATTGTTAATTTAGGACTGAATGCAAGTTGAAATTAAATTAGAATTTTTGATTAAATAACAACTGTTGTTACGGATGATTGTGATTTATGCCTTTG
Organism: Lycorma delicatula; assembly: GCF_047948215.1. Classification (NCBI taxonomy): domain Eukaryota; kingdom Metazoa; phylum Arthropoda; class Insecta; order Hemiptera; family Fulgoridae; genus Lycorma; species Lycorma delicatula. The sequence continues at coordinate 115,571,140 of NC_134456.1, forward strand.
ATAAATGCTTGATATTATTATTGTAGCAGTTTAAAATCGATGTTCTTTCAACAATGAAAAAATCTGATGTGTGTATCACATCAGACAATCCTTGTACGTATATTAAATTACATATACACATTTAAAAAAAATGAAAAGTACATAAAAGTTTAATTCATTAATAACGTCTGATATTTTTTCATATTTGTTTATTGAATTATTATTTATCGTAAACATTTTTTTACAATCAGAGATTAATAATTATTAATAAATCAATAAATTTAAATTAAAAAAAAAAATTAAAAAAAGGAGATGAAGTTTGATTCGATCCAATGTGTCTTCCCCATGATCAAAATATTTCATTAATTAAAATTTTATTTAGCTACAACTCTGGAACGAACGAAAATATGTACCACTTATGATATCATAAAAAATCTCTCAATTACTGCAGTTAAGAAAAAGTCCAAAACTAAAATTTTTTTTTGGATTTTATTATGTCCTAAATCTAGTCAACATGAAACTAGTCAAAATGGATTCAGGGATGGTCAAAATGGATATTTCCGTTGAAATCTGAAAACCGACATTTTTTGCGATTACAATACTACCTTTACTTCGTACAAGGAAGTAACAAAATCTCAGTACCCAATAGTGTGCGTTTACATAAATTCAAAATCAATATAATTAATTTTAAAATAAAAAATCAATAATTAATTCCTATCCTCTCCGTATGTAAAAACATATTGTGTATGCCAGGGTACAAATTTTTGTAATTTTATATTGACTAAGATTCTGAACTGAAAGGACATACTTATCTAAAAGACTTGAGCAACAGTGTTTCACAATGATACAAAAAATATTACTAGTCGCGAAACCTAAGTTATTGGTATATTATGATTATTCCTAATCTATTATTAAATTCATTGTTACTAAATGCGGGACATCAAAAGTATCTCAGAGGATTGTTATTATAAAAAATAAAATTATTCTAATCATGCTCCACATTCCTCAGGGCTACATGAAGACCTTTTTTTTGTGGTAAGGATCCTTACTTCCTGAGTTTATGCATATATGAAACGATAGCTTACGGAGACGACCTAAACTGTATTAACGTATCGCTAACTCATTAAAATAAATAAACAGTTATTTTTCTTGATTTGAGTGTTATTTTCTGCCCTTCCTAGCACCTCGTAGCATTTTCACTCATTCGTAGTTGACGTGTTTTGGAGTACCTCCAATCTCAAAACTATTTTTAGCGCTGACTTTCCTGAGTTGGAATCGTAAAACATACAGAGATGTTATGCTCCTCCCACTCATCATCCCTATTATCATGGCCTCTTCTTTGTCCCTCCCGCTCTAATGATGATATGTTTTCTTGAAAGTAATCTTTTTAATTCTTCATTTTAACAATTTAAAAATTTTAAACTTTACATCGGCTTGTGTGATTGTGATTATTTGTTTAGTATGTCCTATCGTTTTAATTTTAGCTTAAAATATTTCTATGTTTTCTAGGATATTTCAACGCGTTCTTTTGTTTGCATAATTTAATATTTTCATGAATTTTATCATTTGATTGGGAATATGTTGACAGAAGAGGCCGTGACAGTAGGTATGGGGAGTAGGAGGAGCGTAACAACGGTATTTATTCGACTATTCTAACTCAGGAAAACTCAGAGCTAAGAGTGGTTTTGAGAATGAAGGTACTTCGTAACGCTTTAACTACAGATGTTAGAGTTAAAATGCTAGGGAGGTAGAAAGCAACATCCAAATAAGTTATGACAGTCCTAACGGAAATATAAAATATTGTGGAATGTCATTCTTCCATCTAGTGCATAGGATTTTTAAATGCTATATTTTATGGGAATAAGACTTTATAATAAATAACTAAACAGGTTCAAAATGGATTTTTTAATAAATTTAAAAATGAATTGTTTAATTATTTGATGAATAATTAACTGTATTATTAAATTTCTGAATACCTAAAGATGAGTAAATGCGTAATGAACTAAGAAAAAAACAGGGAAAAGGAATAAGTAAAAAACCTAATAAAATACAATAGATTATTGACACATTTTCTTTGCTCTCATTTTAAGATTTATTCTGTAAAGGAAGCTGTTTATTTCGCCTATTCTTCATTCATCCTGTACTGTTAAATTACTTGTGGTTTTTAGTGTCATTTAAAAAAAATACTTTCTACTGATTTAATTTATATTTACGGTTAGTTTTAGTGTTTTTGCTTTCTCCGCTGTAAAGTTATACTGTAAGCTACATATATTTTTACTGCATAAATGAAAGTATGCTAATCAGGTCAGGTTTTGCATTTCGGGTTTTTTCAAAAATCTACGATTGTTATTTCATGTTTCCCGTAAATTAGAAAAACACTAATATTTGAAATTCCGGAAAAATATAATGTATCGTGTGTATTAATGAATTTTGTCCTATTTTTGCTTAATATCTCCAGACTAGAGGGACCGATTTGGATGAAATTTGGCATGCCATGAATATTGTACGCCATTTAATTTTGATCACAACTGATCAAGGAGGCAGGGAAATGTCATACCTCATGGATCCCGATCTCAGAAAGTAAATTTTCTTATATAATTGAATGCTTCATATCAAAGGTACTTTCTGATGATGTTTGTTTTTATTCAAACCGCTCACAAAAGGGTGGGGAAAAAACCCTTTTGGCTCTTTTGTTGTTTTTGAATTCTTCAAAAAACAACATTCTTATACTTTTTGGATGGTTCCATTATATTATTATGTCACTTTGGTATGTATTTGGGCAATTTCATTCAAAACTAGGGGTTAATAAATGTAATTTATTTTTCTTTAGTTACAGTATCTTCACTGTGAATCAAATATAACGTAGAATGAATGAATGAATAAATAAATATAGTTTTAACTAAACTAAATGAAGTATAAATATAGTTTTAAGTAAGGTAATTTTACGTAACAGGTTTGTGGAATGCATAGTAATCCAATTTTATTTCCTTTTGACAATAAATAAGTAATACTTGATTTATCTATCCAAAATAAGTGTTACAAAACTGTATCTCATAATAATGAAGCCGTTAATAGACCACTGTAATACTCTATTACTATCTCTTCTATTGTTAGTTATAACATAAATAAAATACAAGCACATAAATTTTCTTATCCATCATCAACATTAGGAAATGAGATATCGTTCAAAAAGAGTAACCTACTAATATGTAATACAATTAATAATAATGTGGGTCAATGTAACAGTAATTTGTAATTTAAAATCAAATTAAAATTATTTCTCTTCTTTTATGTAAGTACTATTCAAAATTCGATGTGGTATAGTTTGTGAAATAAATTAAAAAAAAAAATATATATATATATATATATATACATTTATTATATGTTTATAGTTTTAATTTTTTTTAAATCTGAAATCGCGAGTGTCTAAAAATTTAATTTTAATTTTTCTTAATTCGACGATGTAATTTCATTTAATTATTAATAGCTGGACGACGTAAATCTATGAAAACAATACTAATTAATAATTATAATCCTGATTGATTAATTCAAATCTCCCAATTCTTGTATTATCCTTGTACTGGTATGATTTTTTAAAATGTAAACTGCATTAAAAAAATAATTATAATAATGAAGCAATAGGATACTAACAAAACATAATTTCTAATTCTAAAAGCTCAATATAGAATTCGCATGTCGCTGCCGGATTATTATCAAAAGAGATCATTCTGCAACAGTCTTTGTAGAGATTAGGATGAAAGTAACAGTTTTCCTGTAAGTTCACTACAACCACCTTAAGGGTTCTATCCCTGTACTTTGTTTATGTTATCGCACAATAAATAATTAATGGGAACGTTAGGCGTTTTAATCAACTAATATTTAAAAAGAATTTCCTTTAATTAGTTAAATAATACTCGTTATAATCGTTTATTGCAAATAAAAATGCTTGGATTAACAACTAATAATTAACAAATTAACAACTTTTTTTTTGAAAATAAACAGCACGTATAAATCTTGTCTATTTTTTAAAGTATAATCAATTATTTACTGACGTCTTATGACAATTTTAAACAATGGAATTAAATTAGTCCTTCGCTGTGGTAAGCTAGCTTCAAAAATTCAAAGTTAAGCATTAATTAATGTAATTGAATAACCCGTATATAATGCTATCTTTTTGCTTTATCAATTTTTGTTTTCCTTTCTTTGACCTTACTTTTTCTTCTTAATGTTCATATTGAATTATTAATTATTCAACTAACTAATTTAATTTAACAGTTTGTAAATCTTAAACTTCCCTTATTATACGGCTTACCTATTCATTAATTACAAATTTTTAAATATTAAAAGTGTCTAAACTTGTTACAAAAAAATTTTCTTCACTGTGAATTAATATACTTTTTAATTCTCTTTAAAAGACTATATATAAATCTCTTTAAAAGATATTAATAAATAAAAGATATATATCTCTTTAAAAAATAAATAAATATATATATATATATCAGTCCTTCATTTTATGCCGATTTAAAAACCTTTAGATTACGGTTTTAAGAATGGAACCCTAAACCAAGAAATGTGACATTATCCTTAAAAATACCATATTTTCATATAAGTTACAAATGGTATAACAGAGTGTATCATGATGTTCTCCCGGGACTTACATAACCTATTCTATTTGTGAACATATGTCCTAAAATGCTGCGTTTGTGAAGTTAAGTAAGGGACAAAATTAGTGATTTCTTGTGATTCTTTACCAGAAAAATCGAATAAAATTAATTGTCTTAGAACCATATCAGTAATATTTTTTGAGAAATTTGGGTTAAAATCCTGTTATTTATGTTTGACGTACAATAACTATACTAAATGGGTAATAAACAAGTAATACTTATAAACAAAATTTGTAGAGAATTTAATCCTGAAAAAAATGGTAAAAGATAAGTAGAATAAAACCAAGAAAGGTTAGTAAAATTCTAATTTTATTTAGAAACAGTACATTACTACATTTGTCAAAAAAAATACTTATTTAATGTAAACAAAACTCAAGCTCTTTTTTTGTGATGTGAAAAAATTGTTGATAAAAAAACAAAATTTACTGTTTTTTTAAATTTACAAATTTAAAAAAAACTGGAATATGAAATACTTTATCCGAATCGCAGGATTCCAGATCTCAAAACAATTAGCGCGACTTTTCGTAACTTTCGGGAAACAGGTTCACTATCTACTGTAGTATTCGTACGGGCTACGAACGATCTGTCCAGCACGACACTGTTATTGAGGTAATTTTTATCGATGCAGTTCAGCGTAGTCAAGGCGTCAGCACACAACGTCTTTCTAAGCGGATCGGATCGGAGTTTCGCATTCGATGTTTGGAGGACAATTAAACAAAACAAGTTTTATCCTTGTAATAAACACCCAGTTCAACATCTACACTTAGGAAACGGTCCGCGTCGCTTGGAGTTCTGCAACTAGTAGAATACAAATCAACAACTCTACATGAATGTTTTGTTTTCCGACGAGGCAGATTTCACTCAGAGATGGTATCAGCAACTTACGCAATGAGCATACATTGGCAAAGTAAAACGTCTTGAAACAGGGAAAAGTAATTTTCTACACCGATTTTGCGTCAGTGTATGGTGCGGCCTTTTTCACAATCAGCTGTTTGGACCGTTCATATTACCTGGCTGCTTAAATGCTGAGGTCTACTTGCACTTTCTTCAAGAAGAATTGCCGCATCTGCTTGAGAATGTTCCTCTAGCGCTGAGACGTAAAGTATATATATTTTCTATTTTATGTCGGATGTCATGAAAAACTACGAGAGGTACAGTTCTGGAGCTTAATTTATTTGATTTTTCAGCCAATAAACATAAGTAACCATCACGTTTATCCGTTATATAACGCTTTAAAAATGTTAGTATGACGTCATTTCACCGGAGGAATTGAAATCAGGGCGAAATTTTTCAGTAACCTTAACTCTATAACAAATCGTTTTCGGACATAAGTTTGTATGACCTTTTTCCCCTATTTCAAGCTCTAGAATTAGTTCCCAAATTATTTTCTTTTCCTTCTAAATCACTCGGTATAATGTTTTCAGTTGAACCGTTTCCAAAATCGGAATCCCGTTCAACGATAAGTAGCTATCAAAAAGAAAATTTATTTTTGCTAGTACATGAATTGGACTACCGTGAAACATATTTAGTGTTTTCTATTAAATGGCAGAGATCTTGTATCACCATATAGCAGTATAATAATATTAAAATAACAACTTAACATATTCCGAGTTGAAAGATATTTTACAATCGTACCTTGAAAGAGTTTACCATAATCGTAATGTTTGATGTTTGAAGCCGACCTGATATGAGTATTCCCGAAAATAACATAAGAATGTGATGCTTGCATCGCAATCAGGCATCGTCGCATATATATATATATATAATTCTTTTTTTTTTAAATATATATATATATATATATATATATACTAGCGGACCCAACAGACGTTGTCCTGACGCGGCATTATTCTGTAATAAATGCACACACCTAAATATAAGTAACTTAATTAAGTTTAAATTAGCAGGAATGTGTTCTAAATTTCATTAAAATGACTATTAGTATGATATTATCAGTTTGTGATTGTTGTATTATTGTAATGGGTTTATTGATTAATTAGGTGTAGTTATTTTCACTAAATATTGAGATGTCCGATGAAAATTGAATTAAAAAATCGAAACGTCGTAAAATTAATAATTAGTGTAATTAATAAATTTTCATCCACATTACTACTAATTTTCACTTAACGTCATTCTAAAAAAGTACCTGCTACATATATTTTTTTTAATTTAATAATTTTGATGTTTCATAACCATGTAACAGCTTAATTAATCAATTAATAAAAAAATTAAAACACTGTAAAAAAGCAACGTAGTTAAAATTTTAGTAGAAATTTTTATCATTTTTCTCATTCTTTATTTTAACATCTATTTTACCAAATTTTAGATAATTGTAAATTAAAAATAATTTTAGAAAACTTTTTATAAAATTAATCATAAAACATTATAAATTCAATTTTTTAAATATACTTTAAACTATATTTAAACTTAAATTTTAATTTTATAAATGTTATAATTTATTTTACAAACTTAAATTTTTATTTTCAAAGAGCCGTTCAATACTTCATAAGTTGCATAGAATCAAATGAGAACTGACTATTTAAATTTGTAGATTAAGTTGATTGTTATTGAATGCATGTGTATACATCATTAAAATTCATGTAAAATACTCATTTCAATACTGTACCTTACAAATTTGCACAATGTACATTTTTTAATTAAACTTTAAAACGTTATTTCAATAAATAATAATATAATATAATATTCTCAATAAGCGCGCAATTCTAGCAGACTCAGCAATGCTTCGCTGTTGCTTTTAAGATTAAATGACAACAATTGAAAGTTTCATAAAACCTTAAAAAACTGAACATTAGCAATTTAACAAAATTTAACCTTTCACTTTATAAAAGTCAGAATGTAAATAAATCCAAATGGCAAAACAACAGCACTACCTATCGGATTTAATTCAAACTATTCTCTAAATACGAATTTTAATGTAAGAACAACACTAAGCTACGACGCAAGTAACTGATATGCGAAAAAGCAACAAAATAAAAAAAATTCCTAGAATCCGATCGCAGCACCAACTACCGGGTTCGACTAATAAACCAAAAATTAAAAAATAAACTTCAAAAACGCGATCGCAGCTCTGCCTAACGGACCCACACGCCAGACCCAATTGTGAACCTTAACCATCCCAAGATCAACAACACATAAATAAATTTAAAAAACATTTTCACTTCAATACTGTACCTTACAAATTTGCACAATGTATATTTTTTAATTACAATTTAAAACGTTATTTCAATAAATAATATAATATTTCTCAATATGCGCACAATTCTAAACGCGATCGCAGTGCTGGCTACTTGTTACTTAATCAGTTGTGATTTTGTTTACATTGGCAACGGCCATACGGGCTCTTTGTGATTGGTCGTTGTGTTTGACAGCGGCCATCTTGCATTGATCTGATTGGTTTTCCTTTGTTTACATTTCCATCTGATTTATTAGCCTCTTATTTATTAAAAAACTGTTTTCTCGCGATTTTTTGTAACACAGTAATAACACAAAATTACGAAATATTTTTCTCAATTTGATCGCAGCACCAACTGTCGGGACAAACTAAAATTAAAATAGAATATTATTGAATATTCGATACTGCGATGGTAGTGCAGTCTGCCGGATCCAATGTAAAACATTCCAAAATCAACTACTACTTATAAATAAAAAATTAATTAAAAAAGCATTTTCCAGTGGACCAAATTGTGATTCTAGATCATTCTCGAATCCCCTTGAACACACACACAAAATTTCATCAAAATCAGTCCGGCCGTTTAGGAGGAGTTCACTTTCATACACACGCACACAAGAAATATATATATATAAAGATATATATATAATTAATTATGCATATTAATTAAGTAATAGTTATTTGATTTCCTAATTCATCACCTACCGATGATGACTGTTTAAAAATGGAATGGACATCTATTTTTAAATGGAACAATTTTAATTTTAGAATTATTAATGCGATTTTATTTATTTATCTTTTGACTGACTTACACGTGTAATTTCTGAAACTTATTTTATGTATACGTATAGTAATAATAATTATTATTTAAATATATATATATATATATATATATATATATATATATATATAAATTTCTAGCCCGTCTAATATAGAGATGTCTTGATTTCAAATACGTTAAATGAACTGAAAATATTTCATAGGGGCAAGTATAAAATTTAATAGAAAAATAGTCGATCAGATAGAGATGGAATAGCTATGAAATACGCTGAATATGAGTGGATGGAACTCTAAAAGAAATGACCTAGAATTGAAACCCTTAGGGAAAAGAAAGAAGATCCAAAAAATAACTTGGGGATAAGCTGTATTAAGAAGAAACAACACAGATAAAGATGACTTGGACTGAAGTCAATTTGCTGTCTCAGAACGTAGTGAAACGGAGGCTTTTCAAATCAAGAACTCCTTTTTTCCACAATGGAAGGCGAGTCATGAATAATTTATAAATATTTTTATTAAAGCTTATATATCTTTTAAAAGTTATGGGTACTTCAATTAATTATAAGTGAATATTTATTTAAAATGCTGTTAATTTTAATTAAACCTACAATAATTTTGTAATTAATTCGTTTCTCTTCAAAAGAAATATTTTATTCTCCAGTTATAACATCAACCGTACTCTAAGCGTACGATTAATTAAAATTTTGATCTGGTTAAAGAAAAAGGAAATAAATAGAGAATACATATTATTCATCTCTCTATTAGCGGTCTGGATAATTCAAATGATTTTTCTTTATTATTTAAAACATATTTTCGACTGGTTTTTATTTCCACGAACTTACTTCATAATTTTTTTTTCGTAAGGCTTCATATTTCAAAATTATGATATTTTAACTTTTGATGAAAAGGTAGACTGTAATGGATTGAATTTCAGATGAATAATGATGAGCCTGCCATTGTATATGTGTTGTGTGTGTGTGTGTGTGTGTATATATATATATATATGTGTTTAACTTCGAAAAGTAAAGAGTGAATTAAAGAGAAAAAAGCTTAGAAATACTGTTCCAGCGAAATACTTGCAGTTTTTCTAGGATATTTTTATGAGACTTTTTTAATTTCAGCAACTATGAAGTACTGTTTGAAAGTTAGTACTCTATAGAGTTTTGTCGAAGTTTTTGTAATCGTATAAAATATATGATATTTGTGTTTGTATGTGTGTGTGTGCGCGCCTGTGTGTGTGTATATATATGTGTATGTATTTTACATGTTATTTTATTGCGTTTTACTTTAGTTATTCTACATTGGGTTATATAATTATTGATACGTGTGATTTATATGATCCTTTGATTCTTTCTTCATTTATAATTTTAAACTTAGTAAAAAATAAATGTTATTAATAAAATTAAAATTATAGATAAAATAAATAGAAGTAGTTATATAATACCGTCGTGGGTACGGCCTACTGAGAGGACTTTATTTATTTTTAACTAATTTATTTTAATATGCCGATCTCCGAGGCGGAGTGGTAGCTTCTCGGCCTTTCATCTAGGGGTCCCGGGTTTGAGCTCCGGTCAGACATGACAGTGTTCATACGCTACAAGATTGCATTTCCATATTCCCGCTTACAAGCTTCAAAGCTTCTGCGGTAAATTAACGAATTTAACTTATCAAGTGAAAAAAAGTTTTAGAAATATTACGAGAAGAACAATTGAAAATTTTGTTAGCCATGTAGCAAAATAAGGGGAAAATATTTTTACATCAGAATAAAAATATCCTTTTTTATTTTTTATAACTCTATTCCTTACCCGTCAGCTATATAGAGTTGGAAGTGAAATACTTGTAGAAGAAGAATAGCAAGCTTTCATTACTAAAATTTATTTTATAGTAGTGAATTTTCAGAAAATTTGATTTCGTCCCTGAGATCCATCTTCTAATCGTTGCAGAACTTCTTCCAAAGACTCCAACATACGAAAACTTCTTTCCATATCCTCGAAGCATTCTTTAATTTCGAGTTTAGTATTCGATTGCTGTCGAAACAACAAATTCAGCTCTTTCACACCACGAAAGAGAAGCCCCGTGTTGTGTGCAAAATACTTCTTCTGTTTCATAAAAGTCTGCTCCATACCTTCCACACACCGCTGTTTTGCAGGTCCTTTTTCCAACATACCGGAAACGTTTGCTAACGACTCGCGGATCTCTCCAAGTCGGAGGCTTCCTCAGCCGAATATAAGGAACTCCAGCCGGCCCTGGACTTCTTACGCAAAACTACGAACAGGAAACACAAAAACGTAAGCAAAACAAACTCAAACTCTAAAAAAAAAAAAATCATAAACAGAAAAACAAAGAAAACGAGTACTAATTCGCGGAGCGAAAAATTCGGTCACCTGTTTACATCGAGAGCCTAACAATCCAGGAATGTATAATTAGAGTCGATTAAAATAACGCTAGAAGGATGAGTAAAAGGTGTGAGAAAGGAAGCAAGGACGAAAAAAAAAAAAAAATAAAGATGATTTCTAGGAAATTTGAAAATATCACGAACTCGAACGTTTAGCTGAAAATAGATGAGCATGCAGAGAGAAATGCTGTAAAGGACCTGTCTCAGGACTGATAACCGTATAATGGTGATGATTTTATGACGCAATCAACGTATCCCCCAAGGTGATTTCATGAATAACATTTTTGTAATACTCGTACATGTCGTAACTTTGATTAATAGCAATTCCGGTTAAGAATGTAGTAAAACCTTTATTCTTTGTTTCTTTTGAAGTGATCTTATGCTTTAATTACGCAACAAAGAAAGACAAATAATTTTCACTCGCATGTATAAAGTAATTGAAATTCTGGAATTTCATAAAGATATTCACGATACGGTTGAAAAGTTTATTCTACTTTCTCATTTCTTATTCAAGATGAATCATTTAGAAAACATTAAATAAATGTAATCCCTTTTTAAGGGATTAATTTTCATATACTTGAAGGATATACTACACTTTATAAGTTTACGTTACCCATTTATAAACTGCATCTAGCTGTAAATAATAAATTTTAATTGCATAACATTTAAATTATATAGAAATTTTCTAAATCCCGGCAGTTTTTTTTTTTTAATTAATACTGCATATATTAAAAAACTTATTGACTGTATTTTTTAATATGTCCTGTATGCAACACTTAATAAATATTTTTGTGCATATAAATACAGCTATCAAATTTAAACTTGAAATTAAAAAGAAACAGAAGTTATGTAATATGCTTATTGGGGACTTAATAAAGTAATGGTCAGGATGATAGGAAAAGTATTCCAAGAATTTAATTAAGCGAAACGTTATACGAATGGAATGAATACCATTATCTGGGACCATCGTCTGGAGGTTCCGAGTTCGAATCTCGGTCAGGCATGGAATTTTCACACGCTAAAAAATTGCTATTTCACATCTCATCCTGTGATGTAATACCTGACGGTAGTCCCGAAGGCTAAAAAAAAAAAACCTGCTATTACTTCTTTTATTAAATTTGTTTAATTAAGTAAATAATTCAAGTGATCAATTCATGGCTTATCGTAAAATTGGAAAATTAAGTAAATTATAACCATTAGCTATCATTTTTTCTTTATTTTTCTCATGTGATAATGTTTATAGGTTATTCAACTTCAACATTTTCAATTAGACGTCATATGCAAGTATTTTACGATATCGGTCTATATATTAATAAAAAACATTTTTCAGCAAAATTATTTAATTTATCTTTTAGAGACTTCTATTTGCGAAATTAGTTATTCGAGCAAACATACACACACAGAAAATGTAAAAACAAGTTTGTTATGGAAATTGAGGTACATTTAAAAAAAAAAAATAGTTTTCAAATAAATTTACAACGCTACTTTTGCTCTTCATCTGAAATGAAATCAATAGGCATTATAGAGAATTCTCGAAGTATGTATGCACGCGCACGCGTGAGGAGGGAGATGCTTCACCATTTTTGGAAAAAATTAAATATACTTGTAGTACTTAAAAATTCAACTTTTAAATCAATACATTTTATATTACGCTATGTACAGCAAATACAATTAAAACTTTCTTTTTATATTCAGTTTTTATAATTTAATTACACAGAACTCTTAAACAGCCATACACAGAGTCTATTAATAAATTTACAACATGAAATTTTTATACCTGCTTTAATTAAAATAATCATTAATTCAGATACTGTGCGGAAGTTAAATTTTGGCTTTATTTAAAAGAATAAATTTATTTAAAAAAAATGATATTGCATCTGTAACGTGTAATACAAATCTCTATCACAATTTATAAAAATGAATTTTATAGAAGGTATAACGTAATTAAAAAAAAAAAAAAAAAAAAAAAAAAAAATCGAATAAAACTGAAAGAGCTATTATTAAGAATTGCATTCTATACAAATTTTAACTATAAACCGTGAAAAATAAAATTTTTTCATAAAAAAAGTGTAGTATTTGAATAGATACCTTTACAAAAGAAATTCATTATTTATCATTACCAGAAAAAAAATTTACAAAATCTTTCTTTTTATTAAGTTACGTATTTTTCGCCTAGTTTGATATTAATGAGTACTATTTAGTAATTTAGTTTATTTATAATGTTTTTCTTTAGAATTTTACCCATTTATGAAAGATTTTTTTTTTCATAAAATACAGTAAAGTTTTGTGCGATTAAACTAATTAAAAAAAATAACTTACAATTTGAAATCTTAAATAGACTTAGTTATTACTCGGAATACTGAGCAATACAGAAGAAAACAACAGTACTAATTTTTCCAAATAGCAAAATGTACTATAAAAAACAAATTTTGGGTTACTTTTTTTAACTCGTTCAAAAACAGATAAACTTCTAAATTTAACCAATACGTTTATCTTTTTCACAGGTGCATTCAAACCTTACTTTTCACCAAATGAACAGATTTCGACGATGTTTTGTAGAAAACATTTTCTATGTAGTCGCGCTGTAGTATTTTCCATAAAAATTTTGTTTTTGTTTGTTCAAAGTTACCTACTGTGATTGGTAAAAATTTGTTGTATCCTTCTAGTCTGTTCTTTTCCCTTCTATGATTGGGTAGAAAATAACGAATTGTGATTTGCTGATATTTAGTGGGTTCCGATTGGTTAGTTCTTTTCAATTCTGTGATTAGAGAATCGGTCAAAAGTTCTCATACTTGTGATTAGTTAAAAAGATGAGGAGGTATCTACCGATTGTTTGGAAATCAGTGTAATCGAATTTTCCTGAACGAAAGAGTATCGAATTTAAGAAGTTTTCTGCGTCGGGGTCCTATAATACTACTGGAATATGTAATACGATCGAATGAATGTGTATTGTCATCGATTAATATTTATCGGTTTTAATTTGAAGGATTAAGATCATTTGTTGTGGTTGGACCACGTTTCATTCTATTTACCCACTACTAAATCATTGGTTTATACCGATGAAATTTGTTCATTGGTATAAACGAACAAATTTTCAGTATATTTTCAAATCTGCATGATTTGGAAGTAGCGATTGGAATCAAATTTTTCTCATTCATATAAACACTTAAACTATTTGTACAAAGTGAGCAACATAAAACCGAACCAGTAACGTAACCGCTGCAGAATTGGTAATTTATTTAGGTTGGTCCATATGATTATTTGTTACACATAACATAAAAAAACCTCACTGCGAAAATTTTGTATAAAAAAGTTTGATGTTACAAGTACAATAATAAAAATACAGTATGATAAAAATATTTTAGTATAATAAAAATACTTTAGTCAAGAATTAATATCTGCTACGTTTAATGTTATGTTAATCGAGAGGCCCATAAAATTGTCATTAATTGAAGGAGAACTTCGGGGTCCAATGAGAATCCAAACCGCTTCGATATCTGGTGAAATGTAGTTTCACTAGAATGATAAAACGAAAATATTTTGAAGGTAAATATCACAATAATTACTTTTTTTAAATGAATGAATTATAGGCCCTGAAGTGATACGAGTACATGGTCTCGAAGCTCTTTTGAAAGAATACTGTACTTTTCTTGTCCTCGAAGTAGAAAACGTTCTGAAAAAAAGTTTTGATATCAATATTTCAATTTTTTAATGAAGGAGCCATTAGTACATAGGACCTTAAGAGTATATAGGTTGGCAAAGAGGCTGATATATTGGCTAATTATGGCATATATAAGAGGCTAATTCCCAAAAAAGTCAAACTTTTGTACTTGTCCCAAAAAATAAGAAAATTTTTGAATACACGTTTGAGATTAGCAGTTTATAATCGGATTTCGATCCATGTACTTTCAATCAAGTATCTAATGCAGTTACTACTACACTTGGATTAATGTATATTCTGTTAGAGTAGATCAGTTCCAATTTTATGTAAGCGTTATTCTTTTCTCTATTATGCTTGATTAGATATGGAATCATAAAATAATTAGAAGAAGAAATCTCCTGATTCCTTCCACATAGTCCATAAAAATTTCGGAATTCGTTTTTCCAGTGTAGACAGTTTTTCGATAATCACTCACTTTTCAAGAAATACAACAGCTATTTTAGTCAGAGACAGTCTTTTTTAATTAAAAAAAAGAAAGGTTTTTTTGGCTGAATAAGAAAATTTGTACTTATAATCATTATTATAAAGGAGATGAAGTAGCGTTAGAAAATATATTAACTGCTATAAAGTAGACATTTTTTAATACAGAAAATTTAAATTCTGCAGCACCCAAGAAAGGATGGCGATAACTGTAAGAAGTTATAAAAGATTTCATTTTTGTATACGAATCTTATATTTTTATGTTGTGGCTTGTGTTCCCAATGTATTTAATGTAGGAAAATAAAAGTTAAATTTATATACGTATATCGTAGATAAAATAATAATATTTTATTATTGGTTTATTTATGTATTATTTATTTTTATTACATTATTATTATTATAAAATATAATAATAATAATAATAATATTGAAAAAAATAATAATAAATTATTATTATTATTACTGTATAATCGCCATGGTATTTGGTGTAGTGATGTCCGTGGTGGGGTGTCTCAGTCTTTCATCCAGAAGTTCCGGCTTTGAGCCCCCGTTAGGGATGACAGTTTTCACTCGATACAAAATTCATTATCATCCAAATATAAATAAATAATTATTTATTTATTTATATAATAGGTAGATTTGTTTAAAATGTTCATATTATTCCAACACTGCATTAGGTTAAATTTAGTTTTGTAAAAATTATTATTTCTTGTAATGAAATCATAATGTCTCAGTACAGACTCGCGCTGCAAAAGTGGTGGTGGTAGACTCCTTACAGAAGGCGTGGCACCGTCAAGTAAGTTCGTGCAAAAGTTAGTTATATAGTCCGCATTCAAGTTAATATTTTATTACGTTTTCATTTTCAAATATCACTGCTATGCCATCGTAAATATAGTTGATTTTAATTATGAAAACACTTTTTTTTTTATTTACGTTATTAAAGTGACTGTACTGCTTCAACTCATGAAAATATTTTTTATTTAAAAAAGAAAAAAATATTCCTAACAAAAACAGGTATTGCTTGGAAAATTATTGAAAATTACTAATAGTTTTTAAAATAATTGCCACTGATTACATCGCGCTATATTTAAACGTAACTAAAATAAATCGACTTATTTTGATTTTACATTATTTTTTTTGTTTATGAACTTTAATAATTATTGAATGAAAGTTTAGAAAATAGAAGATAGGTCGCTGAAAAATGAAGTTAAAACCACCCTAATTGTTTACTCTTAATATGAAGTAAGTTAATATGCTTCAAACTTATCAGAAAAAATAAATCGCGACTAAATTTGTTATTATTATCTCATTTAAGTATATTATTTTATTTCATAGGTATAATGTAATTTATTTTTGAAATAATTTTGTTTTTGATATCGAGTAAAGTTATTAGAATTATACTAATTATAAGTTATAATTAAGTTTAGTTATACTAATTATAAGTTTATAAGTTATTAGAGTTATAAGAATAGAACTATGTTTATTATATTTATACTAAAATGTCGTTTGCATGTTAAGTGTTAAGTATACTCTTATCGTTTTGCGTAATTATCTCATCCTACGGGCAGTAATTGTTCTTAAATGACTATAATACTTATCTATTTATACTGAATATTTATTTTAATGATGTGACATAATTAGTTTATAACATGTTTGTAAATTATATTGCAAGTATTGATATTTGTATCTGATTTATTGAAGTGATTGTTTACATAATTTTATAATAAACTAACAAAAGGAGCTGTAAAATTGTTTTATTCCCGTGTTATTCAAATTTCTTAATACGTATGTTAATAGAAAATTATACGAGTTACAGTAACATTTTCTTGTTGAAAAATTAAGGTAAATAATAAATTTAACTTTAGATAATTTGAACGATTTTTTAAAATGAAAATTTCTTGATTCAAACTTGGAATTTTTCAAGTGATGTTTGTAGAATTCATTTTTGTCTTCATATTTTTCGCCTGATTATTAAAGGTGAAAAATAACAAACTATATTAAAGGTGAAGATGCGTTAACAACTTACGTAAATTTTTTCATGTGTGTGATTATTTTGAAAACAAATTTCAAAATATCTATTACATCGTGCACACACTGACTGCTTTGTGCCTTATAAATCGTTTTATCATCTACATCTTTATTAATAAATTAACTATATCTTGATGTGTTAATGTTTGGTTCCCTACCCTAATAAACGAAAAATAAAAATTTGCATTGCATGAAGCCATTTGGATTTCTTTGTTTTTCCAGTACAATGACAGTGACGTACATAGATGTATGAATGCAACACTCATTCTTTCTTCGTAGATTCATCTTAGTTTTTTTACAGGATTTAGTTTCTCTTCTCCGATTCATCTTAAAATCTCTCTGTTTCATAATCTATTAAATTATATAATTAGACATTCTCCTGTAACTCCACATTTCAAAACCCTCTTCTTTACTTTATGGGCTCCCAATTTTTCATGTTTTATCAAATATTCAGACTTTCCATATCCACAGTAAAATCTTATATTTCAAAAAAAAATTTCTTGTTCCTAGTCTAATTTATACTAGTAGATTTCATTTCTAGAGTGAAATCACTTTTCTTGTCCCAATTACTTTTCCATATTTTTTAGTTCATTTTTTTTTAATGCACTTCTCGAATTAATAAAATTCTGGTACATTATGTTCACCAATATTATTATTCAATCCCCTCATTACTTGCTTTGTCATATTTCATTACCTTTTTCAACTGAATTTCTCTCCCAAAAATGAAATCGTCCCATTCACCACATTTTCCTGATTTTATTACAATAACTAAATTAATACTTTTGACACTAAATTAGCTGTTCGATCATGGAAGCATGTGTATCATGTTTTTAGCTTGTTGTCATGAGTAGTTCTTTTTCTTTACTGTAACTTTCTCTCCCAAGAAAACATTTTGTTCCGTAAAAACTGAGAACGATTTCTGGATGAAGTTAATTTTTTCCATCATTTACTCTTATCACTAGTATATATCCTTGTACAAATAATAAATAACTGATTCTTGTTATATTTCAATAAAAAAGATTAGTAAAAAATTTTCAATCCAACTTGATTGTATTGAACGTTATTTTATTTTCATTTCATCAGAGAATTTAGTAGTTTTGATTTGTCAATCAGATTTAAAAAGAAAAGTATGACAATTTTTATTTTTATTTTTTATTTTGCATCCACATAGAATTTCTCATTCTCTAGATACAGCTAAGTGTATTTAATCCAGCTAATTGTATAGAATCCTTTGTAAGGTACTCGTAAATAAAAAGGTAATAAGCCGTACAGGCAAATGGAATTATAAAGAACTATGGCATAAGGCAATAAATTAAACATGAATTCGTGAAAAATTTAGTAATTGTTTTAATTCCAATATTTCCATCCCTATTCTTGTAGGATCAGGAAATCTTCTTGTGCAATACATTGGTTTTACCTCGTTCCTATTACTTATTCTTTAATTTTTAACATTTTGAAGATTGTTTTTACTTCCTATAAATTGATAAAAATTCAAGGCAAGAGTTCTTAACAAGTGACATTTTAAATATATGTATTGTGCGTGTGTGCGCGCGCGCGGATGGTTAATTTCATTCAATCGAAAAATGTTAATCTCCATTTCTTTCTGATAAACTAATTCAGTTTTTATGGAGTTAAACATTTTTGTATGTTATATAAAAATATGTTTACAATAGTGTTGATAAAATTGTTTTGGATAGTAATGAGCATATATTTGTTAATAGGGTTAACATCAGCTGACATGCAAAGTATATTCCTAACTGAATATTTTCTGAATAAACGTGTTGTGTGATTTTCCAAGCAAGTCCTAAAACCAAGATAGCAATTATCCAACGTTTGGAAGAAACAAAATCAATTGTTTTCTTATGTGTTTTATTCGGATATTTTATGTCTATAATTATTTATTTTTTAAATATTTGACGTTTTTATAATTTTACAGTAATATAAATGGCTTAGTTCATTCTCTATTCATTAATAAGTACAAAATTTTGTGAAATAAAATAAGCCTTCATGCACTTTCCCTCCAAACCTTCAATAATCAATTTAAGTCTCTAAGCCTTCAATAATCACTTTCGTATTGTAAATTCACTTTGGAAGTGTAGTTTATTGATTCATAAAAAATCAATGATCTTTTTAAGAAGTTGTAAAGAAATTGATGAAAACGAATTCTTTATTCTTCTTTGTTATCAGAAGGATATTTTATGAAATCTAATTAGACTGTTAAAAGAATTTTAATTACAACTAATGACAGCCAAATCCTTCTGGTTTATCTCAGAAGGATCTTAGAAAGAGAATTATGATATAAATTACAAATGGATCTGGTTAAAAAACAATATTAATGCCTGTAATTCTCTTATCTACTGCTACTTTAATTTCTTTTGATTTCTTTGTACTTGTTAGTTTGATGCCATAAGAAACTATTTTCTCCTTAAAACTGAAAGTGTAACAAGATCAGAAAATCTAATAAAAATGAATTAAAATCATTGAGGCATGAAAATAGAATGTTTTTTTTTTAACGTTATGAACAGAAAATAATAATTTTGTTTGACGTCAGATTTTAAATCGAACAAAACATAAAAGCGTATGAAAAATCAATAATGGTTAATGTAATTTCGTTAGCTAGCAGATTTGAATTGAATGCTTTACAATTTTATTGTGTTGGAAAATTGTAGTCCTGACCTCATTGTGCTGTACAATTGTTTCCAAAAGGCTAACTGCTCTCTTTCACTGAATTGATTACGCTTTTATTAAAGTTATTATTTTTACCAGTAGATTCTACTGGTGTCATATTAATTTTGAATTTAATTTCTATTATCACTTATAGTATATGACTAATAAAATGTATAAAACCTTTTGCTTATGTTCATATATAAATTAAATTTTAAGAGTGAATAACTATTTGAATACTCTTTAGAATTAAATTGTATAAACTTTAATAAAATATTCACAAACATTAAAATAGTAACATAAAATTATAATTGTTAATACTATTTTATTAAAACTGAAATTATTTATCTTTTTTCCATCTATTACATAGCATCGACAACATAAATAAATACAAATTTATTAAATATTACATATTAATTTATTACATACTCAAAACTCTTTAAATTTTTATCTTATTGTCCTTTCTTTATTATAATATTTAATATTTCTGTAAATTTTACAAACTTTGTTTTATCCAACGATTTATTTAAATATATCTGAAATATTATTTTCCGATTCTGTTTTAATTACATTATTTTGGGTTTTCGACTAGTTTCTAAGTTTTATTCCTATTTAGCTTTCTATTCTCTAAATCATAAGCAGTGAAGCCGAAAATTTTTCCAATTTTCGGCTTTACTGCTTAGCATTGCCCCCTCATATGTATTTGGTTCAGTTACATCACAAAATTAACATATACATAATTAATTACAAAATCATCATTTACATACCTACTATTTGGCTTTCTTGCTATTACTGACCGTCTAGGTTCTATCTCATTATCTTCATCATTAGTTTTATTTTGTTCAGACTCACTACTTTCATTAGTTTCATTTTCCTCGCACTCATTACTTGAATCTAATATTTTACTTTAATTTGATTCATTTTTATAATCATCAATTATATTGCTTTTTCTTTTACGTCAATGTGTCTTATTTGTTATTTACTAGAATTCGGTAGCCTACTTCTGTATATCCTAACATTATTCCTAATTTCCTTTTATCAAGAAAACGATGAATCAGTGTAAAGAAAAAAGAGCAATATATGTGACAAATTTGAAATTAAGAGTCGCATAGATAATGCACAATACCTCACGTTCGAGGTTGCTATAGTTAAGATACTGTTTGGAGATATATGTCTCTAACGTGCAGTCGGTCCAATCTTCTAATATAATTTCCATTGTTTGGTAAGTTCACTGTCAACTGATTTGTGTGCTGGTTAAGCCGAAGTTCGTACTTTGAACTGAAACTTTGTATTTCCTCCCGCTCGGGCCGTAATTCTAAATAATCCTAGATCTCATATTACCTTATAAACCAACGTGCCACTGTTATACACCTCGCTAGCTTACTTTGAAACCGCTGTAAGATGTCGACTTTGCTTTTGTTCGCGGTGCTCCATAGTTCAATCCCGTAGATCCAGATAGGTTTTAGAATTGTTGAGTATACTAACAGCTTATTAGGTAAGGACAAACGAGAACGTCTGCTCAACTACCAGAAAATTTCCTTGAACTAAATAAATTTCCGTCTCTTCTCTCTTATATGAACTTTCCACGTTAGTTGATGATCGAGGTGTAGACCTATTTACCTCCACACTCTCAGTTTGCGGAATTACAACGCCATCAAGACGGACCCATGGGCAGTCACCTCCTCTCATTGTGAATGTCATATGGTTCGATTTTGCTTGTTTAACGCATATTCTCCGTGTACTCAATCATCTGTTTGACTAAATCCATCTCAGATAGTAGGTTATTTGATGCTATAATCGGGCTGGGATCAACTACGAGGACAGCCGTGTCGTCTACAAAGAAAGCGATAGTAACCTCTTCTGTAGTTGGAAGGTCTGCAGTAAAGATGGAGTATAACATGGGCCTCAAGACAGACCCCTGAGGAACTTCCAACTTGATTTTGAAGAACGTGGACGATTCCTGGTAAATTTCTCCTGAAAGAAACGTCCTTCTAGGTAGCCGCGTAGTATAAGGTAGTATGGTTGAGCAATGCTCATTTTTAATTTGTAAAAAAGGATATCAGACCAGGGTATCAGACCTTGTCAAACGCTTTTTGGACGTCTAAGAAGGCTACAGAAGAAATTTTTTTCTCTTTAAGGCTTCTACTGATTACGTTTGCAAGAATGCTATGTGTTTGCTCAATAATGGAATAACCACAACGGAAACCGAACTGATGGTCAGGAATTACACGGCCATGCTCCAAAACAGGCCACATCCTCCAAAGGAATAACCTTTCGAATACCGAATAGAACAGGCTTATTGGCTTATACTAAGCCACATCGTGTACCGGTTTGACTATTTGAGAAGCTTTCCACTCCTTTTGGAATTATTTTATCCGGAAAATGTCTTTAAATAAGTAGACCATTTATTAAACGGCATTGATGTACTAAGATAGCATAAAGATCATTTTATTGTAATAAAATCTAGCCAGAGCTTCCGTGAGCTTTTCCTCTTCTAGATTTCTTGAATAGCTTAACTATAGATAAAGGCACAATAGGAAAACCCACAGGGATCAAGATACTAAAAAAACTAACGATTTCTTCCTCACAAAGACTGCGTATCTCATTAAGTTAAAAGACATTACTTAAGTAACCAGTAATTATTTCACCCTTCTCCTTGCCCTCTCTTAGTGCAAACCCATCAGTATTTTTTAAAGGATAATGTGAGAATCGAGGTTAATTGAGGCTTCTCGTGACCCTCCATAAAGAGTTATTATCTCTATGTAAGGGCGGTAGGCTTCAAGATACCGCCTAAATATCTCATTCTTATAGCTTTGCAATAGCCGTTTCAACCTACGAGAGATCTTGTTTAGAAATGTTCTATCGTCGGCTCTCCTGTAACGTTGCCACCTTTTCCTGACCTCCTTTTTGTGGCAATAAAGTTTATAATCTCCTTCGGGTGATGGCTTCTATTCATTCGACTATCACGTTTAACCTTCACTGTCGATCGTCAAGCGACCCCCTGTAGGATTGAAGTCAAACATTGCGTCACGTTATCGGTAGCAACAGGTCTCAACCGAACATGCACTACCAAATCATCTTCAATCCAGTTACGATGTAACGATACGAATTCCAGTCTGTCCTGTTGGCGTGGAGTACTGCTGACACAGTCTTCTTAATTAAGAAAGTACTATAGTGAGCAGAACAGCTGAGTGATCAGACAAGTTTTCTAATTTGGTGTATAGCCGCGAAATTCCCGGGAATACGAAAATGTCTAAAAAGTCAGGGATCTTATTAGGATCCGACGACGGCCAGTAGGTAGGCTGCATTCCGAAATTCACATTTAGATACATGCTAATAACACAATCCTTCAGAGCCCTGCCTTTAGGTAAAAAATTAGTCGAGATCCCTAGAGAGGATGCTTAGCATTCCAATTGCGGCCCACAATAAAACGTGAACCAATAAATAAGAAGAAATCAGACAAAGAGGCAACCGTTGTCAAGTGTTGAGGAGGAATGTAATTCAGACACTCTAAGCGGTCCAAGCCAAACCTGGATTTCCACTGATTATACTCCGACAGTTGATGGTGTTTTATGATGTCTTTAACCATAACCGCGGTACTTCCGTGTGCTCTGTCAACGGGATGGTTAGTACAGTAGATAGAATAATCTCAAACGCGAAGATAAATCCGATCAGTGAAATGCGTTTCCGAAAGCAAGACAATGTCATTAACAGTCGAGACAAGAATTCACTAACTAACTAATCAAGCTCCTAGTTGTTCTCTCCGACCTGCTAAACCATCATTAATATCCACGTTGCAACTCCCAGAAACTATTTACAGCGTTTGGAAATTATATTTGTAAGAGGTTCGATTAAGTTTCCTATTTGATGCATGAGAAACTCTACCTTGCATGTTAGCTTACCTAGCCTATCCTGAGAGATATTCTGGACGTCGTGACCATCAGCCGCAGCGTAAGATTACGGATGAGTAGAAGAATTCGTGTCTGGATCACCACTCATTTTCTTACGTAATATTGATCAGATTTCATTATCCAAATTGAAGTAAGTAGCCTGCCTATGTTGGTTCCATTAGGAGTAGATATCTGTCAGTCGTATATAAGACTTATATACGACGAGGACAGCCTTATATATACACACATATAAGGCTGCACAATTATTTCTCGTATGGCTGTTCTGTTGACAGAACATACATTGCACCAGCCCTGGAGACGATCTGGCCGCCTCAGTGACAACCCCACAATTGGTGATATATTTTAGCCCAAACAGCTCCTTGTTATTATCTCTTGGCTCAATATTAATAAAGAAGGTTGATAATGACTCTTCTATAATTCGGTGCTCCCGTTGACTATGCTACAGACTTCATGACCGTGACTCTCAAGTTCTCTGATAAGCACAATTTGAACAGTGAAGTGTAGGCTCCTTACTATAAACGAATGTCTCTTTCATCCTTACTGATGAAGGTGTGGTCGATCAGTATGTGTTCCCTCACAACGCTAATTATCTTTTTGTAGGCTGCTACATCCTTTGAAACAATCCGTAGTTTTTTAGGCCTGAATACTCTAATATTGTAGTCGCACTTATCAACAACTGTTTCGATCAGTTTATATAGCCGCGTAATATCATTGATGCCAAACAGGACTGACAGTTTGAATATCAGACAGATCACTTCTAAAATCTGTTTAACTAAACCGTTTAACATAGTAAAGTAGTATTGTCATTTAATATTACCGTCAAATGGCAACTGAATAAGATTGGATAAATTGTGAGATGTATTTTGATTTGAATTTAATTTATCAGAAATATAACAATCGATTAATGCATTTAGTTTACATTCTAATATACATAAGTTATCTTCAATCTAAAACCTGTCGTTTGCAACATCATAGGAATCTAGTTCTTCGATTTTAGGTTGAATAGTATCATACTTTTGCGACACTTCTTGAAAATTCCGTAACTTAACTTTTTATGAATAGCTGTCACTATTTTTAAGGGTAAAGTTGCTAATATAAGTTTTAATTCTAGTAATGGATGATTTAAAACCGCATGTTTATCTGCAGCATTCTTAAAGCCGCTTATGTATCTTTCGAACTATTAGGCATGTTTAAGAATCCACCGGGTTGGTCTAGCGGTGAACGCGTCTTCCCATCAGCTGATTTGGAAGTCGAGATTTCCATCGTTCAAGTCCTAGTAAAGTCAGTTATTTTTACACGGATTTGAATACTAGATCGTGGATACCGGTGTTCTTTGGTGGTTGGGTTTCAATTAACCACACATCTCAGGAATGGTCGAACTGAGATTGTACAAGACTATACTTCATTTACACTCGTACATATCGTCCTCTGAAGTATTATCTGAAAGGTAATTACCGGAGCCCAAACAGAAAAAAGAAAGAAAAGAAAAGGTATATTTAAGAATAATAATAATAATGGCAATTACTCAAAATAAATTCTATTAATCAAGAGAATGATTGAATAGTGATTGTTTAATAGTTACGTTTCAAAGTGACGTGAGAGATGTCCTTGAGTGTAACGGAGATTAATGATACCCTAATTACTGTAAACATATTAAATATCATAATACAACAGTTTTAACAATTTTTTAACACATCCGGCTCGGATGACCAATCTTTATTACAATTATCTCCATACATTTTAACTACTAAGGTAGTGAATCTTAACAGAATTGCCAGTTGCGTAAATAATATAGTGAACAAAATTTTTTTAGGTTAGACTGTAATTTATTTAAATAACAGTAAATAATAGTAAAGAATTTTTTATATTTGTTTAACACTTTAGATAGTTTAAATTTTTGAACCCTAATTAGATGAAACACGTTACTCGTTCAGTGAAATGTTTAAGATTAAAGAAATAAAAAACAATGCGTTCGTTAATAATCAAATAAAGTATATAATAAGGAATTAAAGTAATTTGTCCGTTCACAGACTCTTTAGAAAATAAAAAAGTAACGATTACTTGATTTCATATCTGAACACTTTCTGTATTAAATAATAAAAGGATTATTTGAGAACTCTTCAACAAAATAATATTTTGTAAAAGAGACGGCATTTAACTTTAAACACTAAATTGTTGACAGTATATTTTAGACGGATGAATAATTAATTAAAAATATTTACAAAACATTATAAGATCCTAAGTCGTAGGATAGTATTACTTCGTATTATGTTGCGTTACAACATGATACAAAGAAATAAATATTTTGTCTAGTTTTGTATTTAAAAGTATTATTACTTTTAAAAATTTATAAAAATAAAATAATTTTTTCCGCAAAGCAGTAATAGCTCATATATGATTTCTTAAAATTTATGATGCGACTATAAAATATGGAAAAGATAGATTCTTTAATTCATATTTATGGAGCTCAAAGAATTATTTGATAACCTAGTTTTATATCCTGAGAACTCGTTATTCCTTTTTTTTTAAATCCTAATATAATACTATTTTTCAAAAGAGAATATACAAAAGCACAAAAAAATTGATGTAAAGCGTAAGGTTTATTTAAGATGCTTTAAAACGGAAGATTGTGATAAATCCTTCCAAAAGATTTTCGTGGAAAAATTCAAATTTTTTTACAACAACCACGCAAAAATCACAAACAGCTCAGTAGAAGTATTTTAATAGAAGTATCATTTTATTTAATTTTTATTTTTCCTACAGGTAGCGTTTTGCCTTTCATCAGGAGGTTTTTGGTTCGAATCACGATCAAGCATGGCATGTTTTTTCACAGGCTACAAAAAATTCATTTCAATATCATTAATCAGTAGTTGTTTCTTCTTCAAATTGGTTATAGACATTTGACATTCGGTTATTGATTGTTCCGAGAGATCAAATTTTAGATATTTGTGGTAAAAAAACAAATTTTCTTAGGTTATTAAATTAATTTAATATAAAATGATGGCCTTTTTTCAAAAGCTACAAAATTCATCAACATTCGTCGGTTGCTTCTATACGAATAAATAGAATTATTAATAACTTAACATGTTTGAGTTAAGTACAAAAATAGTTGTTAAAAATTATTTATTGTTAATATCTTTGTTGATTAAAATTGTTTCAAATATTTTTACGTCATATAGTATATAATAAAATCATTATCTACAGGTTTACTCTGTATTAATTATTAATTTATTTATTTACGGCCATTACTTATTGACCACATCTTATTTATGATATATATTTTATATGATGTGTTTACATTTTATTTTTCAGCGGAGTTGTTCTATATAAGTTTTGCTTGTTGCATAAAATACTGTTCTTTAAATTTTATGTAATAGTTTTATCTAAAAAGGATTTAAACGACGCGTTTAATAATATTCTACTATTTTTTCTCCAATTAAGTGTTTAAACCGACGATATCCGAGTACAGATCAACGTGATGGTATTTACAATATAGTACGGTTAAGGGAAATATCTGCCCTATATAATCTAAGAAATGTAGGTCAGATGGTGTCTAGTACACTGGAATCGATATCAGCCGGGATAACCGCCCGCACACTGCACGGTGTACTGAATCTAGCCAAGAGTAAATGCAGTGCATTATCATCTCTAAAACCGCCCTCCCTTGTGATATACACAGAACACGTTGGAAGCACACCGTATGATCATTCTGAATTGATTTTGTTACACTGACATTGTGTATAAATATATATTTATACATTATGTACTTTGAAGGTTATCAGAACTAGTCTCGTAAACCATTATTTTAATGTTATCTTATCTCCTTAAATTTTCAATTAAATAAACCAACAGTTTGGCCTGTTTAAATCACATTTTAAAGAATAAAAAACGGCAACAAAGCCTGAAATAAATAATTCGTATATCTCTTAACAATAAAAAATGATTAACTATTCACCTCCTGACAGATAGTTTATTTTCTTTACACAATCATTGGGAATTAAACTTGTATGAATGAATTGATCTTGTACAATTATTGTTTTTTAAATGATGCAGTAAGTTATTTTACGTCGAAGGTATTCTACGGTTGTTACGTCAAAGTAGATTAGACTTTACGAATATTTCATTTGTAAGTGAATTTCGTTTACAAATAGAACATTTGTTACAAACCAAAATGCATATGAAAATTATTCATTTTAGAATTTTTGAAAAGAATAGAAAAATTAAATATTAATTAAAAGCCCTCCAACTATAGAAATTCGTAAGTTTACTGATTTTTTCACTTTTAACGGTTTCAAATTAAATATTTTTCTGTAAATAATTAAGTGAAGATTATTAATCAGAAGAAATCTGTGTACCGAATGTTGGGGGCACTGGGTTTAGATCTTATTTGAAAATAAAGTGTTCTGATGAGATATTGGGTTCATTTTATCAGATGATAACTCAAAGGAGAAGTAAATATTTAAAAACGTTTATAAGGGAATGATTGTAAAAAAAACCTTATTACCATACTTTGAATGCCAAGCTTATATTATGAACAAAAAGTGGAATTTTTAAAATGGTGATTACTTATGGTTCGAAAATGTGCATAATGAATATAACAATGTAAAAGTGAATGAATTTAATGGAAATTGGAGTTCTGAAAAAGATATTGTTATATGAATCAAGAGATAGTGTCAGGATAAGTAAAAAGATAGGAATTAGTAATCAGATCGACGATATGAAGGAGTAAATTTGTGTTGATGTATCATTTTCGTAGAATGAAGGGTATTAATTTATCTATGAAAGTGTGAATAGATTTCAGATGAACATAGGAAATGTGGGAGGCAATAAATAATTTGGAAGATAAAACTGAGGCATCAATATCCAACAGAGGCATCGATAAAAATGTATGGAAGGACCGAGAAATTGGAGTGAAAATATGGTTAACAGCTGGCAGAATTGTAACATACGCTTGTAACATGTATAAGATAAAGGTTTTTCTAAAAACGGGGTTATCAGGGCGAGATCAGTTTCTCTCCCTTCATTTCTTAACTTCAAAGTCGTAGTTCCAAACTACCGCTTTTACTTATTGACTTGAATCCTTTGTTGTTGCTATTATTGCCTTTATTTTAAATGAGTCGATATCAAACATTTTCAGAATTGATCACGGAGGAAGTAAATCAATGTTTAAAAATTAATTTTATTAAAATAACCCAAAAACAAGTTATTTGAGATATTATTATTTTATTTTATGATACATTAGGACAAGTATGTTAGCACTGTTCTGAATTAGTGGAGAGTTTTGTAAATTTTTACGGGTTTACCAAGTCGAAAGATTATATTAGACATAAAGATTATATTACACTAGAATTATACTATAGATTATATTTATTACGACTATGATTCTCAACCTTTTTAGCTCCACGACCCCTAAAATATAAAAAAGATATATATATATATATATATATATATATATATATAATGAATATTTCGCGACCCTTCAACCACAACCGAATGGAACCTAGTTAAAACTATTTAGCTGTGTTGATAGCGACGGGTGTGAATATGTAAGGAGGAAGTGTTCAAAAATGAGCAATTTACAGGTTCCAACTTGATGTGTACGTGATCTTTGTAATTTGGATTGCTTGCATAATATTCGCTGTGAGTGCGCTACGTTCGAAGGTGCATATGATACGTTTCAACAGGCCGTGCTCTCAGCGGTATAAATGAAGTGTAAGGGATTGCAAAACTTCAGTTTAGTTTCGAATGCGAAGGGTGCCTTCATTTAAATTTTTAAAAGCGTAGTTTCATTGAAAATAATAATAATTGAGGTTTCGATATAACTATTTTTTTATTATATTCTTATGCAAATAGATAAATATTTGAAAAAACGAAGTGAGCCAAATATATCCCGTGAATCGATTGGTAAAAAGACAAGATTACAATGACAGTTATGTTATGGTTTTACCTCATTGGATGGAAAGTCACAGTGCGTTGTTTGCTTTTAAGTCCTCTACGTTTTATTTTTGCTCTGTCTTTGGATGCCCACTGTGTCTTCGTTTTCATGTCTTTTGTTGTTCTTTTTGATATTCGTTGTTTCGCTTGTTGTTTCATTTAATTATTTTACGTTCCTGTGTTTTTTGTTTTTGTTACTTTGTTTGTATTAGTGCCGTACTGGTTAACTTTTCTGTACGGGCTAATTAGTGACCTTTATCGTTTTGTTGGTCTGTAATTTCATATTAATTATCGTTTAGGAGTTTTTCTGTTTCGTTGTTTTTAGTGTTTTTTTTTTTGTTTTTTTTAAATATTAAACTTTATTTTAATACTTTGGCCTCTATTATTTTTTTGGTTTGTTTACGTTCGAGTTAGGGAGCTACCTAACTCGAATTTTATATGTTTATAAAAACATAGAAAGATTTTAATATTTTTTTCTATCAGCTGTTTCAAGCAGGGAAATTGTAAAATAAATTCCCTCTCCTAGTATTGTTTTATTTATTTTTTGATTTTGAGATTTTATTTATACTTAAATGCTTCTAGTTTTTGTGTTTTCCGGATATTCTCGTTAATCGGACACTTGGTTGATTGAATTAATCTGAATCATTAACTGATTTAAATTAATTAACTGATTTCGTTTATTTATGTTTTTGTTGGACTATGGATGAACAAGATCAGACTAGGGATGTCTCCGCGTGAGGTTATTACTCCAGTTTTGGGATGAGGAGATCCGGTAGGGGAGGCCCTCCTGGATTATCGTCTGTGAGGTTGAGTCAGAGAGTTGTGAAAGTGACAGTCTTGTGGAAATGGCGGTCGAGGAGATCAGGCATGAAGCCGACGACTGCGTCGTTTCTCGGTCGGCTTCAAAAATTTATTTTTCTCCTCCGGCTACGGAGAAGAAAAAGAAATCAAAAGCGGGCAGTAGAAGTTTCTTCTCCTCATGGGAGGAGACCCCGGAACTGGATCGGGGGTATGCCTCCCCGATGGAAGAGGGGGAGCTCAAGGAGGAACGGGCGACGAGTGGTGTGACTTCTGATCCTGGCAAGCGGAGGTGGTGTCTAACTAATAATATGGCTATTCTTCTCCGTTGTGTTAGGCAGCTTAGTTCTCTGGTTAGCCAACATGTAATTATGAATGTAAAGATTAGGAAGTGTTCTCGTAATGTGGATGGTATTGCTCGGATGGTGGGACTGTTCCAAGACGTTTTGGAGGATACATCTGAGGACCCAAAGAGGGCACGGTCGACTCAGTTGGACCTAGTGGATGAAGCTACGCAAACTTATTTCACTGTTTATTACGTGGGCACTCAAACGACGGGTGGTGGTACTCCTGGGATAGATGTGCGGAAAGCACTGGAAAGTGGGGTAGTTGACAGCGAATTGCCCCGGAGGTTTCTTCAGAGATGACTCTAGGAGGTATTTACGTTCATTGTGGTACTGGAGAATGTCAGTGGAGCTGATGGCTTTGCGTGGGTTGTCGAACTGGCACGAAGGACAGATCATTGGGCCACCTCGGCGTTGCTGGGGGAGATGCCTGGGCGGGCCCGATACTTCTATCGGACTCACTGCGGGCTTATCAGGTTGTTGCTGGCAATACCCGTGCGATGGATTGTGATGGGTCAGTGGACGAAGGCGGACTGAATTATTTGGTGTTAGTGGACTCATCGCAGGGTGAGGAACGTTTTGCCAATCACTTAATGGATTCAGCTCGGTTGGTGTTGGGTGAGAATGTCAGTGCCTGTTTTTGTGAACCTCATGGGAGGGAAAAGCTTCTTTTGTATCTAGTGACTGAATATGAGGCTCGGAGGTGCTCTTGTAAGCTCCAGGGGCACACAGATATGTCATCAATGAGTACCACAGTGGGTAGGATTTCGGTGAAGAAATCGGCAGGCCCTCTCGCAGCAGCAGTAGTGGTGAAAGTGGCAAGCCGCACGTATGCGGCTTTCCTTTGCACTGTAAAGGACTCCGTGTCGCCGGGCGAAGTAGGTGTCGAGGACTCTCGGCGTGTCGAGGTCAGGGAGAGGACCGCTTAGGTGTTCCGCTGCCGTTGATTGGATAGGGACTTAGTGTTCCGATTGGACTTCGATGAGGGGGTAAAGTAAGACCGTTGTCCCGGTGGGGAATCCCTTTGGGGTTCTTCATTTGAGGCGTGGCGTCCAGACCGGATTCCCGGCTCGTAGAGGGATCTCTACGAGCTTCCCTCATTAGAGGCATGGTGAATAATTGAAGACTGAGTCCCTGCTGTCTGGGGATCGTCAGTTCTCAACTAAGCAGTTTGAGGCGATGGCACCCCTGGAGCTGTGTTTATGCTTGGTTTCGGGTCCGGCTCCAGAGGGGGGGGGGATAAAAACTGATGACCTCAAAAGATAACTTATCTGATGAAGATATGAATCTTTAAAATTAATTTGATACTTGGAAACTAAACATCCAGATCATAAAAGCAAACCCTTGAAATTTTCGAAAGAAAATTACATTCTTTGAGAGATCAACAAGCTTCTTTTTATAAATCAAGCCATTCTGAAAAATGAGACTTAAAGCATCTTATCTCGTAGCATTAAGAGTAGCTAAGGTATCCAAGCCCATAAAATCGCAGAAAACCTGCTACAATTGATATGGTCAGTGTTGTAATAGGCGTGGAAGAAGCAAATAAATTGAAAAGAACTGCACTTTCTAGCCGCACAGAATCAAGGCGAATCGACGACATGACTGCTGATGTTCGCGATCAGATAATTCAGTGAGTGAGTTCATGTGAATTTTTTAGTATTCAGTTTGATGAATCAACAGATGTGGCAAACATTTCTCAGTTCTTATATTTTGGAAGATATGAATGCGGTAGGGAAAGATCAATCAAAGAAAATAAGTTGTTTTGCAAATCAATACCTGGTCATGCAACAGGACAAGTCTTTTTTGATGTTTTGTTATGAAGCTACTAAAAACTATAACATAGATTGGACAAAATGTATTGCAGTATTTACTGATGGTGCAAAGGCGATAACAGGAAAGAATAGTGGATTTCTGAAAAAATTACTAGATCATCTTGTACCAAGGACAGAATGGACATGGGTAAAAAAAAAGCCGGAAAATCTCAATCAAATTCTTTTTAAAGCTGTAAAAATGGTTAATTTCATTAAAATCCTATTACACAATAGCTGCTTGCTAAATTATGTGATGAAATGGGCAAAAAGAAAAAATCTCCTCTTTTCCATATAGAAGTCGGATGCATATCGTGGGGGAAAGTGGTGAACCCTTTATTGGAATTACAAGATGAATTAATACGAGTAATATTTTCCCAGGATAAAAACGCCATTCTCATTTTTTTACTGAATAATGAGTATATGTTGCTGTTGGTTTAATTAGCTGATGTATTTTCACATTTAAACGGATTATTCAACTTCAAAGCAAAAATTTTGATATGTTTCCATTACTTCCGATTACATCGAGAAAGGTATGGATGAAGGAGACATTATTATCACTACAGTTTGGATAACATGAAGATGCATTTGCGTGAGCTAAAAATTCAGTTTGCGGAGTATTTCCCGGAAGATAAAAATGATTTCTCGAAGAGATGGGTACTGAATCCATTTAGTGAAAACGTTGTTGCAGCTGTTAAGTTATCAGTTGAAATTCACGAACAGCTAATGGAAATGTCTGCCGGTGAAACGTTACAACTGCAATTCACATCTGAAAATTTAGATACATTTTGGATAGTTTGTCGACCTGAATATGGAAATTTAGTCACAGGAGCATGAAAATATTAATCCCTTTCGCCACGTCTTATTTCTGTATTTTTAAACTTTTGCGTTTTTCGTCCATGGTTGCGCTAAAAACTACGATCGGAATCGTTCTTTAACAGATGAAAACAATTTTCTTTTGCGTGTTTCTAACGTAGATCCACGTATGAAAAAACGTTTAAATGAAAAACAAACGCAAGCATCTCATTAATTTATTTTCTTTACATGTGTATGTGTACTTTTAATTGTAAAAAAAATGTTTATAATAAATTAATTTTTTCTCATAAAATGATCTCATTATTATTTACATGTAGATTTTTATTTCTTTACGTGTAATTTCACGATCCCCAGGTTAAGAAACGCTGCACTAGGCTAACTTATTGTTTACTGTCACTAATTTATAGGGGAAATTTGGTTTTTCTCAACTTTAATTGTATTTTTGGAAGTGAGATGTTATGGGAAGTGTAAATATTGTATCTAATGGTGCGTAAAATTTGATAAAAACTTTTTCTCAATTTTTATCACTTGCGAAAACATTCACATTTAATAAACGTAAATAAAAATTGGATGATAATGAAATGGAACTTTTTGTAGCGTACGAAATAATGCCACTTCTGAACGGGATTCGAAACCACAACCTATGGTTGTAAGGCAGAACTCTGCCACAAATATCTGCTAATTTTTTATTACGTTTTTTTTAGTAGTATGTAACACAATAGCTTAATATTATCATAAAATATTAAAGTATTAGAATAAAAATTATTCATTCTAATATTTAAGCAGTTTTCATTTAGATATGTTGATATTTTCATGTTGTTTCTGTAATACTATTTTGGAGTCAGCCATCGCTTCGTTGTTATTCTGTAAGTTTTTAATATTACTTGGTAAAGGCACTACTTTTTTTAAACACGTTACATACATCAAATAAAATATTTTTTGCTCTTAGAAACTTTTCTTTTAATCTTTTTTTTATTTGCTTAGTAGATCTGCCTTCTTGGTTGTGCACTTTGAAATACTTATTAATTTCTGTCCATTTAAAAGTTATATTAAAACTTTATAATGAAATATTGCTTTTTGTTTAAAATTATATAAAACATTTCTCTGTAATATAATAGTTTTTTATTTAAAAACTAAATAAAAAAGCCAATATAAGGTTTTAATGCTTCATTCTACCTAAATTGTATTGTTTAACCTATACAATAACAAAATCCTAATAAAAAGCGAATCGTTTACTTGATAATAACTCCCATCTTTCCCAACCGAACGTTTTTCAGCAGCTCTAATATTAATAACGATCTTTCGCCAGTTCTCGATTTTAATATCTGAAACTGATTAATATTATTACAAAAAACTATTTTTACTTCCTTATACGAAGTTAAAGGAAGTATTGTGATCGCGAAAAATTTCGGTTTTCATATTTCAACGGAAATGTCCATTTTGACCATCCGTGGAACCTATTTGATTAGTTTCGGCGTGAGGGCTGTACGTATGTATATATCTCGTATAACTCAAAAACGATTAGCCGTAGGAATGAAATTTTGGATTTAGCACTGTTGTAACATCTAGTTGTGTATCTCCCTGTTTGATTGCAATAGAAATTAATATTTTAATTAATGAAATATTTGGATATATTTGGTTATATTTCTCCTTTTTTTTTAACTTTTTTTTTAAATTTAAATATATTAATTTAATAGTTATTAACCCGTGATTGTAAAAAAAATTACAATATATAATAATTCAATGATAATAAAATAAAATTAAATAAAACTTATTAGTGAAATAAAGTTTTATGTACTTATAAAAATGTGTAAATGTAATTTAATAGCATTACATATGTGCATATGTAATATGCTTAGTGAAACATGTGATTATTTAATACTAACTGAAAATTATAATTTAGAATCGTATTACTTTTGGACTTTCTTAGCAAATTCTTATAAAAATTGTATTTTTTTTTTTTAAAATAATTTTATTTAATTATTTGATAGAAAAGTAAAATAAATTTTTGAATTGTATTCAATTTAAAGTGATTGTTGAAAATATTTTTTCACTTGTGCGTAATATGCAAAAGATTATGGTGTTTCATATAAATAAAAGTTAATAATAATTAAAGTATTCCGGTTAGTGAACTCCTGTATACTGGTTACAAAAATTCATTTTGACCTTACGGTGTAGAATAAGCAGTTTTTATTACTGGATTTTTGAGAAACAATTTATTTAAAGAGTAATCAACGGACTTTTACTGTATCCTAATATTCCAGGTAAAATTGTTGAATTAATAATTTTATAAATATTTGATGCTAATAAAAACTAATATTTTAGCAATTGTGTAACTGTTCACTTTTATTAAAGAATTGGAGGATCGTATCTCACTTTCAAATGAAATACATTTAAATGAAGTGCAGCAAAAATGTGTGTATGTAAATTAATAGACGTACAAGGAAGTCATGTGGTGTCTACATCAGATTTTTTTTATTTTTAATAATATTAATGTATTTTTCTTGTTATACTGATCTTTTCTTCTTCATTATTTCATTACCTAATGTTTCCTAAAATAAATATCGACGGAAAAGCTGAGAAAGAAAATTTTAACTGTATATTTAAGGACGTACTTTCATTGTATGAAAAGATAATCCTTAAATTCTTAATAGGTGAAAAATGAATTCTGATCTGATTCCATTGTTGCACTGATTTATAATAATGTTCTTCAAGCGTGACATTATTCCACCGTATCAACTAATCTCAAATAATAAAAACACCTCCTTTTTAAAACTAATTTCAATAACAGATTTTTAAATTATGAGTTTTTAAATCTCTCGTCTTTTTTCTTAAACTGCCGATTCTCTTTTAAATATTGTTTACCGGTTGGTTTTTGTTATGTTTTTTAAAATTAAATGTTTCTAACTTTTTTACTAATTTGAAGTTAAAATTATATACTACATGTAAAATTTAATGAAAAAATAAAATTATAGTTTTATAGAATATTGAGTTTATTATTTCTGTAACTCTTTTCATTGTTTTTATAGGTTAAAGTGTTATTTGTATCTTAAAAAATAATATTCAACGTTTCCAGTTTATTTTTAAAGTACAGTACATACATGATACCAAAAAAAAGTATCTGTAACCGAATATATGTTTTATAAATTTTATAAAAATTGTAATTATTTATCGAAATCTTGTAGTTTCAATATAGTAATATCCTTTTTATTTTCTAGATTTGTCTAGATTCAGTGGCGCAAATTTTTCCTGTAAAATGAATATTTAAGTCAAAATACGGTAATCTTTTACGAACTACATTTTTGGATTTAATTTCAGAAAATCTCGATGTTTTCTGTTTTATTTATTTTTTTGGTTAGTGACTTACTAATTTACCAAATAAATTTCAAGCTTTTTCTTCATAATGTGATATGTAAACTTAAAATGTAAAATACGAAATATGAGTATGTCATGCCTGATCGATTCAAACTCGAGATGAATTCCATCTCGAACGAGACCTTCCGGATGAAAGACTGAGACGTTACCAGTTCCGTGTATTACCTCGGATGTCAGGATTATTCGATATTGTGTAAGAACATCCCTTGTCAATTTATCCTACTATAATAATCACTCTTTATTTTGTAAAAAGATTTCTTCATTTAAAAATGCTAAGAATACTTATTATTTTCACAGGTTGATATTACTTCGTACTCGGTAGTTAATTTCTATTACATTCCAAAAAAAAGGTAGATTTTTAGCAATATCATTTTTTTTTTCAAGTTTATTAGGTCATTGCATATATGAGATAGTCAAGTATAATTTTAAATTATTATGTACTTAGATTTTATGAATTTGCATTTGTGTAAAAAAAATTTTACTGTGTAAACAATTTTCTGTATAAAAATGTTCTTTTAAAATTTTTGAGGGTCTCTTGATACATGACATTTTTAAAAGTTTTATTTATTTACACACGTAATAATAAAAATAAATATAAGCAGCTCAAATGGATATATTTTGATAGTCGTTTTATTAATACGTTATCGTATTAAAGGTATGATATGAAATCTACTACAGCGAAGACTCTCTCTTATCATAGCAGAGCTGTTATAAATTTTAATATCCTTTTACTAGTGTTATGCATTTTAAAAGCAAAAACAGTCATATCAGTATAAAAAATTACTGCAGGAAACATATTCATCCCATGTGTGCTCGTACGAGCCATAATTATCCTACTGTCATTCCCGCTGGACAAAAAAAAGTTCATCGGAGAATCCATGTCATGTAATGAAAACAGTAGGGAATCTGGTTATTAGGTCGCTACCAATGATAGGTTACTATTTTTGATCTGTTGACTAAATAAAAAAAACGTTTTTTTCATAATAACACTTTTTTGGTCTTTTCTTTTGCTTATTTAGCTTTTAGATGTAGATTTTTTAGTGTAATTATTGAATTATAGTGTTCAGAACCTATCTAAAAAAGTACTCACTTAGCACCTCTTAGATTTTATAACGTAGGTTTAATTTTTTTATAGCTCGATGAATGTTCGCAAAATTCCTTATTTTGTAGTTAATCTTCACATTTCTTACGAATATTTCGTAAGTATTCAGATATCCCATGCATCTCTCTGGATTCGGGGCCCGTAGGCACCCGCGTCCTTTGTTCGTGGCGTGTGAGTAAAGTATAGTCACGCAGACTCAGGGCTATTAATTCGTCATTACAAATCAGCAGATTTCAGAGTCGAGACTTTTAAGGTTGAAATCCTGGGTAAAGGCAGTTACTTTTAAATGGATTTGAATACTATATAGTGGATACTGGTGTTCTTTGGTGATTGAGTTTCAATTAAACACACACCTTAGATATCCTTGAAAAGCTCTCAATGAGGGATTATTACTGAAGTTAAGAAAAAGTCTAAAATTCAAATTGTCTTGGATTTTGAGGTTTTTTGGACACTTTTGATTTAATCAATTGCAAACAAAAGGGGAAGATGCACAGCTAGATGTTACAACAGTCCTGAATCCAAAAATTCAACATCCTGCGTCGTTTATCGAGTTATGCGAGATTCGTACGTACGTACGTACAGACGTCAGCCAAAACTAGTCAAAATGGATTCAGGGATGGTCAAGATGTATATTTCCGTTGAAATCTGAAAACCGACATTTTTTGCGATCACAATACTTCCTTTAATTCGCACAAGGAAGTAAAAACCATTAAGCAGTAACGAAGTTGAAAATTCTACTTTTACAAATAACAAATATCACATTTCCTTTTAAATTTTATATAAGTACTTTGTACTACAAAAGCAGTAATTAGATTAATAAAATTTAAATTCTTGCAGAAATGTAGAGAAAACTACCGATATGCTAGCGAATATGTCCAATGAAAATACAAAATCAAGGTTACTCAAGGAAACATTGATAATACATGAATCTATATAAATATAGATAACTAAAATAATATATTTATATATCAAAGATAACATTTATATACTGTTGTATGTACTAGCCGGTTGGAACACACTTTACTTGCCCGATTGTCTAGCCAGTGGACGAAGCCACCTGGATCTCTGGGGCCCAGGTCGGCCCAGGCGAACTCCAGAGCCGACCCAGGAGCTCCCCGGGGCCTACCGCATGGCTACAGAGCTCGCTTGGCTCGCCGTTCCTGTCAAGCCAGAGGGCTCCGCTTCTTGAACCTCCGCAGTGATCGTTACCTTACGGTTGTAAGAATAAAATTGATATTTAACAATTAAAGTATTCAGTCTTTATAGAAATCTGAAAAAAAACTAATTGCAAAAGATAGAATAGTAGTAACTATAGTAAGTAAATTACACATACCTTTGACGAAGAAAAATTCATAGCTTATTTTTATTGCCTTAGTGACAGAAATGTAATGATGAACTTTAAGGATTAATCTTTTTTCTCTAATGAATATTTTTAATTCACAACTTCTCCTCCAAGGGGGCTAGGACCTGGGACTGTATATATATATATATATATACACACACACATATAATACAAAATTATAATTAAATTATTTAAAACTAATTTCTGTATGATGCTTGTTTCTACACCAAACTGTTTCTTTTTAATAGAAGCCTGCAATTTCCAAAACATTATTTTTTCTCTTAATAAACTCTCATTCCAAATCTCTATATAATAATGCCAGCATTCTCCTTATTCAGCACGAAACAATGCAGAATATTGGATGCACTGCGGAAGGTGGTACTTTATACATTCATATTCGCAAAAGTGATTTTCGTCTGAAAATCACTTTGTAGACTGTTAATTTAGATGGAATCATTTAGTTTAAGCCGTTGTTGGCTGTAAGTATAACAATTTTAACAGATTTTCGTTTACTGTACACCAAATAACAAAATACAGAATAGCTTGTAACACACTTACAGTGTGATGAAGGTGTTGGTGGGTGGTTTGGTTGTGAATGTAATAATAACTTAGTAGTACAAAGGTAAGCGTCTACCGCAAATATCTCTCTTTAATATTACTTTTATTGAGGCTTGAATCTTCCAAGAAGGATGAATGGATTCATATAATGAGAAAAGTTACAGAATTCTGACTGTAGTTATGAAGATGCGGTTTGTAGATGTTTACTGCGAAATAAGATACAACTTAGTGACGTACAACAAACATACAACTTCTTATTTCGATTGACGTTCTAGTTACTTGCTTAAATGTATATAGTTTAGTTTAAACAGCTTAAATTACTTTTAACTAGCTTAATGTAGAATTTCTCACGTCATAATAATATGCGCTTTCAAATTTCTGCTTGCAAATATAAACGCGGTTTCTCGAGTACAGAAACTATTTTACAAAGTGTTCTGCGAACGAAATACCTCGCATCCTTTGTAAATATACGAGAAAATTTCTTTAATCATTATTCTTGCTGATAACATTTTAATAGATTTGTTTATTAAGACGTAAGAAAAATTTTGTCAGGTTTGAAGCATTTTATAGTTTTATTTATTAGTCATGAATTTTTATTTGATAATCTAAAGATTTGTGGGAAAAAAGAACCGGATTAAATTCTTATCTCTTCTCCAATACGTCACACAAGTGAAATCTAGGCTCTGTATAACTGTTGCAGACGATATTGCTAAGGTTTAAACCTTAAACGATGTTGTACACGTTGAAGCATCGCTTATAAAATAACAAATATAATTTTAGATTCTTACGTAATCGCTATTTCTAAATTGTTTTTTAAACGAGAAATGATTCACAGATTCTTTATCGTTAGGATTCAGTAATCTTATATACACTTTTATATTTGTATAAACTTTTACATTGCGATTAGATGGAAGGACGGAAACTAACTATAAGTAAATGAAAAGATAGTGCTCCGATTTTAGTACGACTACCTTACCTCAAGGTAGCTTTTTATCAGTGAATTCTCTTTCAAGATTAAAATAATAATCTTGTAGACTACCATTAGATCCGTTTGGAGTTCGTAAGTTATATTCAGGCAATCATGGAACGCTGAGATGTTCAAGATGTCACACAGATTTCACTTATTGATAAGTCAATAATTGTATCATATTATTTACTTTTTGTCATTTTACATAAATTTCGGTTTATAAACACTTAATATTTTATTAATAACCCGATACTAAAGAGGTGAATAAATTGACTTTCATACCTATTTATTGAGCAAAATATTTTAGCAATGAAATGCGTAGCGCAGTAGAAGTGAATATGTAGTTTTATGTTTTATTAATACAGACACAGAATTAATTATATATATTTTAAAAGAATTGATATGAGAAAGTTTTTAAAAAAATTATCCAACTTCTTTAAAAAATAATTCTTACATTAATGCAATCAAAAAAGGAGTTTGTTAGCAAATATTTAAACAGATTTAAATAACCTTAAATAATTGTTTTTATGCGTATGTGACCACCTATTATATTTTAATTATATAATTTCTTTCTTTGTTAAATAAAGAGATATGCTTGTGTCATAATTCTATAAATATATACGAGCGTAGTACTGCTCATAAACCTTCTTAGTGATTTTTTTTTCTTATGTATTATACTTAATAGTATTTTCTATATTTTAAACACTCTTAAATGGAGCTAGAACATCGTATAAAACTATTTTATTTAAGACATGTGTTAAAATGTGTGAGTAATAAATTGTTGTATTAATTTTTTAACTATCAGTATAGCAGTATTTTTATAAGCCTACATCATGTTAATGACTTATTAACGTATTCATTCCGAAACAGATAATTAACCACAAATCAGCATCATGTTTTAATTTTTTTTAATAATCCAGCCTCTTTCCAATTTGGCATTGTAAATACCCGATAGTGATTATTCCTTAGAAATTTACAGCTATCATTTTTATTTAATTCACTGTTTTATATTTACTTCTGTAAAAATGTCAGCTGTTTATTATATTAATTTTAAAATTGTATTATCTCAAACGTTTTTTATTTGAAATTATTCTGGTAATTGTGAGCCTGAACTTCCTTAACCTTAATCTTTTTCAAATTGAAGTATGTTGAAAAATATGTTGTATAATATTACAAGTTTCAAAAGTCGGAGGAGTGAAATTACCTTAGTATTCTTCCTCAGAATCAGTAACGCCAGTAGCGTTGTAATCAGCTGTTCTGGGCAAATCCATCATATAGTCAGGATACAATGAAGTTGTTTGCTGGCCACCTAGGTAAAATAAAATAGCTAAAATATATATATATATAATTTGTATATTTAACGTTAATTAGACGAAGGTAGCGAGCGAAGCGAGCGTAGGTTATGTTTGGTTAGGTTATATTGATATAGTGCACGATACGTCATTACACGGAATCAACATAATCTAACCATAATAACTTAATAATTTAAACATAACCAACGCTCGCTTCGCTCGCTAACCTCTCTGATTAACGTTAAAAATAAAAATTATATACAATTAGTTATACGTATAGGTGACTTTATTTTTATATACGCAAACTATTGTATTTCAGTAAGAGTCCCGTATAACCTATAAGTACCGATATTTTAACCTATAAGTACCGGTGTTTTTTTGTACACCCTATAAATCCAAATTACTGTTTCAGATCTTTTCCCAAATCAATTTTAACAATTTTTACTTTTAACAATATAATACCTTGTAGAGTTAGCTACACCAGCTATCACACACGCCACCCTTATTGCCTATCATACAAAAGTATATTATTCCCGGCACAATAATTATTAGCGAGTGCTGGAAGATATACAATTGTTTGCAACACGAGGGCTACAAAAATTTAGCGATGAACCACAAATTTAATTTCATACATTCGGACACGGGAGCTCATACACAGACAATCGTGCGTGAAGAGAAGTGCGTTCAAACGTTTCTCGGTAGGAAATTGTAAGCACCACTTGCACGAGCATTTCGCAGAGTTCTTTTTCAAAAGAAAATACAGGGATTACAAGAAACGAGTACGTCATTTATGGTCCAGTCTTGCTTCACTGTATCCTGACTATATGATGAAGTTGTCCAAAACCGCTGATAACAACGCTGCTGCCATTACAGATTCTGAGGAAGAATAATGAGGTAGGCATTTCAATCTTCCGGCTTTTGAAACTTGTACTTTTATTAATTATATAACATATTTTTCAACATAATTCAATTTGAAAAAGATTAAGGGTGAGGACGTTCAGGCTCACAATTACCATTATTCTACTTCTATATATAGGCCTTCATGATTAAAGTTGAATAGGTGTTCAAAAAATTAGTAAAGTTGTTTGACAATTTGTATTGAGCGGATGAGAATTTTTACTAGTAAAAATAATAAATTCTAAGATTTTCAAATCTGTTCTTTACATCATGCTAAAAATATGTAAGATATTTATAAAGAAGATAAGACATCTTAAAAAATAATTTAATGTTACTTCTTGTAGCTTCTAATGCCATCTAATTCGGTATTAATTTTTATGGTAGGATGGTAAAAAAAATTGTTAAATTTCTCGTGATTTTATTTATATTAAAAAAAAATTGGTAATACAAATTTATCAAAACAAAATCTATCTTAATTTTATTTGTTTAAATTTAAACAGTTATTTATTTAATATCATCTAAATATTTATAAAATAAATTATACTAGATAAAAGCGCAAACTATATCTTTACAACCTGGTAGTTCCACATCTTAGGTGTAGCACTCTAGAAATTG
This sequence comes from Lycorma delicatula, assembly GCF_047948215.1. Taxonomy (NCBI): domain Eukaryota; kingdom Metazoa; phylum Arthropoda; class Insecta; order Hemiptera; family Fulgoridae; genus Lycorma; species Lycorma delicatula. Next base: position 115,614,734 of record NC_134456.1, read on the forward strand.
AAGACTGTAAAGTAAGGTGAAATATCAAAAACAAAAGCCACTTTCAGGGAATCTGTATGTGTAGATTTAGTAATGTTATCTACGTAAGGTAAAATTCATTGCATGCGTTAGTATTTGTTACGGACTAATGAGAGTAATAGAGTTATCGATTAAAAAAAAAAATTAAAAAAAACAAATAAATGTAATTTTATACATTCAAGTAACATGAAGTGGTTTAAATAATGATAAACAGATGATGAGGTTAACGCCGCTACAGTTTGTTTTGAATCTGTAGTTGGTTGGCGCATACTCATTTAAATATGTAATAGCTTGTTTTGCTGCTCTCTGTGTAGGTTGATGTTCTGCTACTGCGCGTACGCATGACTCACTATCTACTTCCCTCTGTTAACAGACTTGTCTGAGCCCGTACAGAGCGGCCAGTTGCATGTCTGTCACGTTAGTTGACTTCTTTTTTATATTCGTTGTTGTTATATTTTAATTACTTGAAATTATTAATTTTTTAATTCAATTAAAAATAATTTAATCGATCGAGATGTGTTCTACTACTGGAGGTACGGAATGAATTTTTATATATTTATAAATTAGGAGGATATTCACTTGTGTTTAGTTTTATTAGTGTAATGAAGTTTGGTATTTATTTTATCATTAGAATTCCCTCTATTACTCAATTTGCTTATTATCCCTGAAAGTGGATGTTTTGCTTTATTTATTCTTACATTCATTTCGCTTAATTTGTAATGTTACTTAAGAAACATATAATAACCACCTGTTTCCTACGGGATACTGAATGTACGAAATTCTTACTGAAATTTTTAATCTTGACTTCCGAAGATCTGTTTTCTAATATTTAATTTTTTTTTTAACGAGATACGAATCACCCTCATGATGTATAAAGTAATTGTCTTTGTTAAAAATGTAAGCCTTACAATTTTACACAAACCTTAACATCTAGACTTATAATTACTTAAAGTAACTATTATAATTTATAAATTATATCTTAAAAAATAATAAGTAATCATGATACATCGCAGACTACCATAGTATCAAGCATCTGACTTAAATGGATTTTATTTGTTGAAGTTAATTGTATTATTTAACAAAGGTAATGTTTTAAAGTGTTAGAGATTTAATTATACATAGATTTTTCCAACGTTATTAAATCCTTTTACAGCTCGATTCTGAAGTGATGATGCTTGCTTCTCACTCGAGTTTTATATTTTATATTTTACGACGGAATGGGAACTCTACAGATGTTTTAACTCGGTGATAAAAAAACTTTTATGACAGAGATTGTACAAAAAATGTTTTTAAAAATTATAGCATATTAGATACAGTACTTAAGGTTTATCTGATACCTATTAAATATGCTGTTTTATTTTTTAATAATGTTATTATTTTGCCCTTAATTGTATGCTTTTAATTTATACTTTACTGACTTCCAATGTTCTATCTACTTTCGCTCTGTTTGTAACAGAGTGAAATACGTAAATCGGTCTAATTCTTTTTCTTTGATGCCCTCCGTGATAGAATGGTAGCCTTTCATCCGCAAAATTTTGGATTCGAATTCTGGTGAGGCATGGCATTTTTTACACGCTAAAAATTTTCTATATCATATCCCACATAAAAGCTGTATAAATATGGTGTATTAATCGTCTAAAAAAAATTTAGCTTTGCTAATTTTATCTTCTCGACGCTTGGAGGAGATTTCTACGCCAAAAAATACAAAAGTATGACTAGAAAATTCTTCGATTCTGTCTTAATGTGTGTGCGCATATATATATATATATATATATATATATATATATATATATATATATATGTGTGTGTGTGTGTTTGTGGCTGCGCTTTGGGTATATTGTGCTTTATGTTTTTAAAGGATTTAACTTTCTCTTTTGATCGCAAACTTTGTTGGTTGTTATTTTGTGCAGGACGATTGATTAGGTATAAGGTTTTTTATTTTAACTTAATGAGAAAGTACGCCATTTTTTAGGTTATAAAAATAATACTTTCGGAAGTCCTTCAATAATATTTCCTTTTCCATGTCCCGAAGACAGGACATGGTAAACTTCATCAGGCACAGCATTCCACCCTTAGTAATGGAGTTCTGTAAGATTTTGTACGATTTTACTATTTCGATGTACTGATTTCATATATTGTATTATATTTAACGGTACGCGCGTTTTGTGTGTGTGTGTGTCCACCTACACACAATATTAACTCTAAATTAAAAGTTGTAAGGATAAGAAGAATACTTTTTAGTCTTAATCTAATTAGTAATGTAGGGGCCAATTTTTTAGCTTCTTTAAAAAAAAAAAAATATTTTGTTTAAAATCCAAAATAGTATAATTTATATTTATTTTGATAATTTGTTTTTACTTATTGACTCAAGTAAATATTTAATTAGATTTTTGTTTTTCGTTTCTTATCGATGGGAAAATGGTTTCTAAATATTTTCGATGACAATATAGTAGTTTGACAGCAGTACTGACAAGAAAAGTAGTCAGTACTTATGAAAATATTTTTTGGTACCATATTTTCAAGTATGTACAAAATGAGTCGCATTTTAATTAATTTATTTTTCTTTTTAATACATCCTTTAATATTCCAGCAAAGGGAACTTTGGTTCCCTTTGCTGAAATTGGTGGTTTTTTCTTTTTTTTCCGTCTACTCGACCCGCCCTCCCAAGGCCAGATCCAGCTTTCCAGAATAACTCGGCCCTGGTTGGAGGGCCACTATCTGAAACCACCCGAGTGGCCACGCCGGGCTATGCCGTTCCTAGCAGCACCATCCGGGCAGCCGGATGGTGCAGCCGGGTAAGCCTATTTCCCTACTACTGACGGGGTATCCTAAACACCCTTAAAGAATGGGTAGTCGTGATCAATATGCTTGGATTTATTAGGGTTTCTTAATGACCATACATTCTGTGTTCGTGTTGGAGATTCTTTGTCGAGTAGCACCACATTGGAGAATGAAATGCCTCATGGAAGTGTATTAAGTGCTACCACCTTGTTTTCTATAGCCATGAACAGTATTACTAAATGTATGCAACCACCTGTCTCTATTTGTTGAGATTTTGCTACATATATCACGAGCCTATTCAACAGCCACAGCTGAGAGACTACTACAGAATACTATATCTCGTCTTGAAACTTGGTCCAAGATCACACCGGCTTCACGTTTTCACCTGAGAAAACAAAATGTGTATTCTTTTTTCGCATACATACCCTTTCACTCCAACAGTCCTTCTCAATGGAGAGTCAATTGCTATCTCTCCTGACGATAAATTTTTAGTTTTACTTTTCGATAGTCGTCTTATGTGGGTCAAACAGTTAAAAGCGAAATGTTTAAAAAGTCTGAATATGCTACGATTTTTTAGAAATTTTTTAGCAGTCTCTATGGCGACTGCAGGGATGTGGGTAGCTAGTGGCATCCTAGTAGCTGATACCCCATCCTGCCATCCTGTGTGAAGATAACAACCCCACCACTTTCTTGTAGAAGGTGCGTTTCTCAGAAGCATTACTAAAATTTCCTGTGCACGTATCTACACCTTAACATCTTCAATCCGGGAACAAAGACCATGAACATTCTGTTCATAAATAAAGGTGCTATGAGATGGCCACATCTACCACGTATTGCGAAGTTCAAGCAAGAAGATGTGGTATTGCAAACTTTCTTTATCCACCAATAGAAGAATATTTAAGTAATTCTTAATCTTATCTTGATAAATGTAGTAAATAACTTCTCATTCACATTTATATTACATTCTGCTATAATGGAATATTAAATACGAATAATTGCCTATAATCTATCACATGTATCATATGAAAAGTTATAATTTGTTGCATTGTAAAAGTGGAGAGTTAAACCTGGAAGGAGTAGACTGCTATTACAATCATTTACTACTGAATAAAGAATGAAACTAGGACTTTGAAGAGAATTATTTTTTTATTATTATTATTACACGATATAAATTTGCCGTAATTCTTTTTTCACTTTTAATGTAGCAATTTCGAACATATGGAGAATAAACAAAGCTGCTTCACATATACCCTAAAAAACAAAAAAAAATTACAAATAGAGGTTAATACCATATTACAATAATTATAATCATATCAATTAAGTAAAACTAACAAATTTAATAAATGTTCTGATATTTTTATAACCTTTTTCAGTCCTATCCTAACCTACTTTTCAGTCATAACCTGTTTCAGATTTTAGTGACTGTAGAAGTAGTTCATCTTGGCATCAATTGATTTTAATGCTAGCAGTTACTTTCAAATAGATAGATGTGTATTTAAAATATGGTCAAAAAGAGTGTTGATTGTGAATTGTGTCTGTTCATTTAGTTCTTATGCATTTTTATGAGTTTTCATCATTGCTGTTGCAAACAAGAATTCCTGATTAGCAGATAGGAAAGACCAAGTCTCTGTTCTGTTATTTATCTTTAAGATTGCCTTCTTACCAAATAGGAAATGTCCTAAAAAAAAGCAATAAAGAAATGGCCCACATTCCTTTATTACTTCAATTAACATCCAGAATGCGGTAGGTCTTTCCCTATCACATGTCAGTAAATATATGAAGGTGGTCCAGAAAGTAACTTATGTTTGTACCTAGCATGGAGATGGGTAGGGATAGAGCCATCATCTTGGCATCAAAATGTTTCTACACTCAGTACACAGCAAGCTGTCATAGCATGTGTCTATGATTTTTCTATTTTTTTTGTTGTGAATTATTGAAATGTGCGCTTCAATAGAAAATCGCACTGGTTGTGAGGTGTGTTCAGTGATTAGGTTTTTACTGGCAAAAAACCTCAAACCATGGCAACTTTCTGAGGTATACGGAGATGGAATAATGAATGAAGCTGGTGTGAGGCAGTGGTGCATTTAGTTTAAAAATGGCTGCAACAATGTTCATGATGAGGATCGCAGTGTTCAGCTTAGCCTTGTGACTGGTGAACTGACGATCAAAATCAACAATAAAATTTGTGAAAATCATCAATCGTTAAGTGTACCTTAAGTTTATTAAGTGTACCTACTATCGTATTATGATTACAGAACTTTGCTTCATTTCCCCAAAATTTCACAAAGTTTTCTGCATGAAATTGTATCTGGGAAGCTTGGTTATTTGTACAAGGTGGGTGTCAAAAATCTAAGGTGGCAGATTTCTACAGAGAAGAAATTGAAAAGCTTGTGCATCATTATGATAAAGTGCCTCAATTTAAATGGCGACTATGTAGAAAAATAATTTAAAATTGTCCCTTTCAAATATATAATAAAATTTCTTTTTTTTACTAGGTTGGTTTTTATTTCAAAATCTAAGTTACTTTCTGGACAGCCCTCGTAGAAGGTTAGAATGCTTGGCATAGTTCTGTGTATGTTCTTCCCTACAACCCAGCATTGAATGCTGGATAGAACTGATTTGATCTTAGGCCCTTGCAGTATGTAAGTGTGGCACAATGGCTCTCTACTACAGTGATATGAGTTCTACCAGTTTTCCTTTTACAACTCTTCAGATTACATCAGAAGGCTGGCAAATTCCATCCTTGTTGATTTTCTACCGTTAACAGCAAAATTATTTTGATTGATAGCATGCATATCAGATAAAATGCTCAGTTTCAAATTTAAACCAAATTTTTGATATAATGAAATAATCTCTAGTAACAAAGGGAACAAGCTTAAGAGATTGGTGGTTACTTGTAATGGTCATTTCATCAATGTTCGAAATATTAGAATTTTTTTAATGATATTTTTCTATACCAAAGAAATTGGTATTAATTTTAGAGGGTTTGAAAATAAAACTGCACATTGCCTAACTCTAAATACAATAAGTATAATCTACTTTCTTCTACAACATTAAGTCTTCAAAAAATGTTTCTACTTTTTTAAGAGAAAGTATGAAACAGGTTGTCTTGCTGCAAATGATATACCATCAGAATTTCAACTCTATTTAACAATGTTTTATAAAAAAAAAAAAGTAATGATTATTAGGGTCAAATTTTTCGTAAGCTTTTTGGTTTATAAAGGCCTGGTATATTTTCCAATAAAAATTATGTTATTCATTATACTGCAATCTTATTTTTAGATGGAGAGAAAACAAAAGATTCACAGAGAAATAAATTATGATATACTAATATAAAAATATGATATCATGTAATGTAACAGTTTTACTAGGTAAAAAATAATTTAATACGTTTCACTGTGTGTTTCTACTTAATTATAAATCAGAGTAAAAACTGTTAAAAATCCTTTTAACAGTTTAAAAAGTCCTATTTAAAGAACTTAAAAATCCTTTTTAGTATCACAAAAAATGCATCTCTACTATTTTGGTAACTGAAAATAATTTCATTTTAACCTTGATGTTAAGAATCTATGAATTTCTTACACACACACACACACACACACACACACACACACAATATAAACTGTAAATTAAACGTTGTAAGGATAAGAATACTTTTTAGCCTTAAACTAAGAAGTACTGTAGGGGCCAATTTTTTAGCTTGTTTTTAAAAAAAAATATTTTGTTTAAAATCCAAAATAGTATAATTTAAATTTATTTTGATAATTTGTTTTTACTTATTTACTCAAGTAAATATTTAATTAGATTTTTGTTTCTCGTTTCTTATCGATGGGAAAATGGTTTCTAAATATTTTCGATGACAATATAGTTGTTTGACAGCAGTACTGACAAGAAAAGTGGTCAGTACTTATGAAAATATCTTTTGGTAGTATATTTTCAAGTATGTACAAAATGAGTCGCATTTTAATTAATTTATTTTTCTTTTTAATACATCCTTTAATATTTCAGCAAAGGGAACTTTGGTTCCCTTTGCTGAAATTGGTGGTTTTTTTTTTCCCATCTACTCGACTCACCCTCCCAAGGCCAGACCCAGCTTTCCAGCATAACTCGGCCCTGGTGGTAGGGCCACTGTCTCAAACCACCCGAATAGCCACGCTGGGCTATGCCGTTCCTAGCAGCACCATCCGGGCAGCTGGGACTAAGCCATGCGGCATCCCACCCATGCGGTTCCCAGCAGCAACAACCTGACGGTCGGGACTCTGTATTTTCCTTGCCTTGCCTCTAATGGGGAGCCCTCTGAAGGAGTACAACCAGCGGGTCTATAGTCTTTTACAATCTCCTATCTTGCCCAATTAGTCCTTTTTCCCTCCAGACCCTTTTCATTCACCATCCTCCTCGGATTGTAGTTCTTCAAAAGCTTTCGTTCTCAGAACACCACTAATCATGCCAGTGATCATGGCCCAACTTCTAGGACCATGCAGCATAGGTACTTCGATATTATCAGGTGTAACCTCGTCAATCACCACAAGAATCTCCTTTCTATCCTCGGTCCACCTGATGCAATGGAAGATGGTGTGTTCTGCCGAGTCACTGCTCTCGTAGTAGAAGCACCGATCCGACCCTCTTTGCTTCCTCTCAAACAGATACTTATTGAAGCATCCGTGGCCGGACAAGAATTGTGTCAGCTCAAATGACATTTCTCCATGTCTTGTTGTCAGCCTCGGCTTCAACTCCGGAATTAGCCTCCAGGTCCACCTACCCACCTGTAACCTATCACTTCGCCTGCTAGCTTTTCAGAACCATCTGTTTCGGCTGGCCCCTTGGCATACCCTCTGCTCTCCTGGTGATCTCTTCTACCACTAGGTCAAACCGAGGCAAGGCCGCTATAATTACCGCCGCCTCTGTCGAAACTGTGTCCGACAAGCACTAATGACACACCAATGACAAGCAGTCGTTGCAATCCGACAAGCCTACGCCTGCCTATCTTCTTCTGCAGTGCTCTCTTCCAACCTGGAACCGCGTATAACACCACTGACCTTGCCATCGACACTAATAGCCGTCGTTTCGAGGAGCTCGGTCCACTGGTCCTACCCATCAAGCTGGTGACCGCTACCACCGTCCTTCTCGCTTTGTTAACAGCCTCGACCACGTGAAGTGAGAATGACCTCCTAGTGTCGGGCCACTAGGAGGACCATCACTAAGTAGCTGGTCTTAGTCACAGGGGCAATTTCAGCACCTCCTACCGCGAGTGTTATCGGACGCAAGTGACGTCGTCCTGCCATCGCAATTAATTTTTTCTCCAATGCCTAAGTGGAGCCTCCTTTCTCATAGCCAGTCGTACACCAGCCGCATAGCCTCATTACCTCTGGCCAAAACCTCCTCTTCCGTCCTCATAGTAACGGCAAGGGAGAGATCATCTGTAAATCCGGTAGGGTACACACCCTCTTGAGTACTGCAGTCTGAAGAGTCTCATATTCCATATTCCACAGAATTGGTGAAAGGACAGAGCCCTGGGGTATTCCTTGCCCAGTAACCTCCACATTCTTACACTCTGCACATCCCACCACTATCCTCCCTTTAAAGTAGTTCTAAATGAGCCTAACCAAATATGCCTGATGTTTCGTCTCGTAAGTTCTTGAACCACCCACCCGAATGGCATCGAGTTGAACGCATTACTCACGTCCAATAGCACCACCACCGGAATGGATTGCCTCCTCCAGGAACTGCTCGCCTCCTCATTCATCAACTCCATGACCCTGTTGATTGCTAAGGTCCGGTGGTAAGGCCCCTACGAAAGCCGAATTGATGTTGGCTGAGTCCCTCACCACGATAACATTCCTCCACAAGTCTCTCCCTCACCAGCAAGTACCCCTTAAAGTAACCTTTAGCCATTTTTAAATAACTTTTTACAAGAGCCACAAATTAATTTAAAACTTTTGTATTTTTCTTTAATTAAAGAAATAAGCAAGAGCAAAAATAATTTTTTAATTTATCGCTGGAAAGGGGTTAAACTTTAAATTCTATTCAAACGTAGAGAAAACTCAGCAGCATCGTTTTCAACTTCTTTAAAGGGTATTTTACACTTTCTTTTGCACTGTTAATTAAATTTTCTTCATTCTTTATTTATCTTTGTTAAAAAATATTGAAATCAGAAAATTTTCACTTGTTTATTGTATACCTAATTTTATCATTTTTACAACAATTTCTAAATTTGTACCTGATCGCATAATTAAATATTTGTTCCTAAATTTGAGTTCACGATAACTCTTTTCTGAGTTTTAAAAATTGACTCAAATCATGATGAATCAGATTTTAAATAGGAATACAGATATTACTATGAAGGTAAATATCTAATTTGATTTATTTTTTAGTTGAATTAACTACGTAGTTTAAAGCTTGTGAGAAGAATATTTATCAAAATTTTGTTATTATAGACCGTTAGGGTACTTGTTATGTCAGTGCTGCTTACCAAAGAGTCTTTAATTTCGTGTCTCTAGTAATATAATTACTTTCAAAAGATTAATGATACTATCCTTACTGAAAATTAAGTTACTTGAAAATTTGGTGATTTATCATTTATTCTCTGTTTAAACAGCAAAGAAATTCAATGGCCATAAGTGATATACACATTAAGAAGAGAAATAAAAAGGAAATGATGCGTATAGTTTTCTTTAAGATTGATTAAAACTTTTTGTCCACTGAGAGTAATGATTTCTTTTACAAAGTCATTTATTTTAATTGACTTCAGAATGAAGGTTGTTTTACTTATATAGAGCTAGTTTACATGATTTTTGGTCGATTTGTCACGTTGTGCAGTTTTGCACATTTTTGTATCGCTGAAAAAGGAAACTCTTTTACACTCACTGTTTTATTTTTCCTGATCTGACAGCTTGTTCTTCTTGAGAATTTCCATGTAATTTTATAATGTTTTTTGTGATTTATGTCAGGCTACCTACAACTGTCCTAGTTATGGCAGTTATCGTTATACGTTAATTATAGGAAAACGTTGTGCCATGGTTGTATACGAAATGATTGTGCCATGACCATTTATGGTTTTTGTTGAAATATAAATCTCGATGCTCAAAATAAAAAACATTAAAGTAAAAGAAAAACCTTATTATGTATCTATTAAAAAAAACAATATTTTAGTATAAACAAATAAGAAAAAATAGAAATCGATTACATTGAAATAAATTCGAGAACAAGTTTTGCTCATCAAAAACCTAAATAGCTATTTCAATTGTTATCATCATTAGCAAACACAATAGAGAAATTATAAATAAAATAACAAAATAAGTAAATCAAAAAAAGAAATAATCGTAAAAAAAAAATAAAAAATATTAACTGACAAATAAACAGTACTCACGAAGCACTATTAAACAACTGCTTGTATCAGACGGTAGTTTACTATTTCTTCTTTCTTAACTTGTTTGTTTAGTTTCTTTTTATTTATACGTTTATGCGTGTCTACTGTGTTAATGTTTTAAATAGAAATTTTTGTAAACTGTTTATATTAGAGTTCTCTTATTCTCCAATTTATTATTTGCTACCCTTAAAATGTAAATAAATCTTTAAATTAGCTTCTGTATGTCAGAGTAGGGTTTTTGTTTTAGTATAGAATGTTTTTGATCAATTTTTTCCACACATCTTTTAGAATTTGGTTAAAATCATTAACTTATTTTACGTCATTTATTTAATATTAATTGTAGGGTTATAAGTATTTTTCATCATTTATGAATTACAAAATAAAAAAAAAATAAATATCTGATTTGGACAACACATGACTTCCCTGAACGCCTATTAAATTACATATACACTTTTTTTAAATGAAAAGTACGTAAAATTTTATTTCATTAATAACTTCTGATATTTTTTTCATATTTTTTTTAAAATTGTTTTAATTGAATTATTATTTATCGTAATATTTTTTTACAATCACCGGTTAATAATTATTAAAATCAATATATTTAAATTAAAAAATCAGTTAAAAAAAAGGAGGTGAATTCTGATTCAAACCGATGTGCATTCCCAAATATCCAAATACTTCATTCATTTAAATTTTATTTGTCTACAACTCTGGAACCGATGAAAATAAGTACCACTTATGATATATTGTTGAAAAGCTCTTAATGAGGGCTTATTACTGAAGTTAAGAAAAAGTTTCTAAAATCCCAATTTTTTTTAATTTTGGGCTCTGGATTTTTAGGATGCTTGAATCTCGTTTTTTGGTTTGCTATGATTTTTTGTTAGATTTTTTTATATGAAACTGTTTAATCTTATAAGTTTATTATTAATGTTCATTTAAAAAATAAAATATTACGTAAGGGTTTACCCGTTGTAGTTAATTAAAAAAAATCTAATTCTGTTTACTTTGGTTCCATTTTAATTTTTTAGTTATTTAAAACAATAAGAAAAAATAATAATGGGAAAACTGTAACTGTAATTCAAAATCATCATTAAATTTATATTAATTAAATTTTTGTTTTACTAATTAGATATAATTAAAATCTATTTTCGATTTTAACATTTTTGGATTTTTACTTATCACTAAATCGCATTTTTGAGTGTTATCAACTATTTACTATTGTTACGAGTATTAAATAACATCTAATTTCCAATGTAATGTATCTGAATCACTGCAAGTTTGGAGTTGAACGGATGTACTTTATGTATTTACAAGTACATATACATAAATGTATCAGTTACTTTGTTGGTACATGATAACGTCACAGAGAGTAAATTCAATATCAGTTCTTCACTGGTACTCGTAATTTGTTACCGATATAGTACTAAACGACTGATTGCAATTTAATAATAATTACCGAACTAAATTACGTTGCATTTACTGTCGCTATTAATCATACATCCAAATAGCGAAATGTCAGTATATCAGTTATCATTTACGTTCTCCATCTTCCTAACTACGTTCAACACAGAAATGTTTATTGTATTTATGTTTATTTTAATGGTAAAAATAATAATACAAAATAAAGTATAGAGATGAGATCACATTGCTGAATGAATTTTTATTTATTTTTTTTTATTTTAAGAAATAAAATTCAATAATTTCTTAACATAACCTGCTTTTTACGTAGCATTTTATTTTTATATTTATTTTTTAATTTGAATGTCATATTATTATAATATTCTTAGTACGTTACATCCTTTGGCTTATCGACTGGTTAATTTACAGTTCAAAAATCAAGAATAATTAGATATTCATTAGGTACCTCTTGTTTAACAGAAATGTATAATAATAACTATGCCAAAGGTATTAAAATTTTAACTGTTTGAAACAGTCAGTAATCAATATAAAATAGACGACAATTTAAAACGAATAGTTTTGATTAGAGTAGTTCTGATTCATTCTGTACTGAATGTAAACAAATCAGCTCTACAATAAAATTGAATGAATGAAATGAAAATGTAAAAAATCTGATGTGGATACTGTGCATGACTTCCTTGTACGCCTATTATATTACATATACACTTTTTTTTTCTTTTTTTTTTAAATGAAAAGTACATCAAATTTTACGTCACAATAACTTCTGATTTTTTTCATATCTTTTTATTATTATAAATCTATATATTTAATTTTTTTTTAAAGTTTAAAAAAAATAGCAGATGAAGTCGGATTCGAACCGATGTGCCTTCCCCTTGTAAGATCCAAATATTTCATTAATTAAAATTTGATTTGGCTATAACCCTGGAACCAATGAAAATAAGTACCACTTATGATATATCGTTGAAAAGCTCTCAATGAGGGCTTATTACTGCAGTTAAGAAAAAGGCTTTTTTGGACACTTTTAGTCCAGTCGATTGCAATCAAAAGGAGAGATGCACAACTACATGTTACAACAGTCTTAAATCCAAAATTGCCATCAGGATCACTAAATTTACCTAATTTAGTTTTTTCTTTGCAGTCCGGTTTCACTTTTAACTGTTCCACGAAATTTCTAAATTTACCTTCCTTCCTCTTTCATTCATCCTGTAATTTTTCCTTCTGGGATGTCACATTCACGCGATAAACTTGCTTTGGTTTTCCCGTTTTTTTCGCGATCGATAATTTTTAGTTTGTCTCCTACTGAATGTGATTTCCGCTTCTGCGGCATTTTTTGTGTTCTGAACTCATGATTTTACACTCAAAATCAAACTAAAATCATATTTCAACTCTTTAAGAATTTTTAGTATTTTAAGAATTTTTGGCGAGTGCAGATTCTTTTGAAACCTTTTAGAAGTACACAATTATTTCCGTGCCCCGTTATTTCTGCAAAATTCTTTGGAATGCAATGGTCACTATCAAGTAGGGAGTGTGGTGAGGGCGAATCTAACGGTGAAATTGTACTGCAGAACCAGTCTCTGTAAAATTTTTAATGTTTTAACTCAGCTTTCAAAAAAAAATTTTATTTAAAAATTACAGTATTTGTTATTGGGGGACATATTTTCCTCCTCGTTACATTCAAATTCACGGTATTTTGTACTATTCTAAAATAGATAAGTGCCAAAAGGTCGAGTTATAACAGGTCCTCATTTCGCTTGGTAGTTGAATCCTTTTATGCGTTTTTATTACTTTTTACCGGTTTCTTATTAATGTGTTTGTTTCACGCATTACCGAGGTCTTATTTGTAATAACAAATTTAGACCTCGTTAATTCAAAAATCAAAGACGATCTTTCAGAAACAGAAAGATGTGTGTTGATAGTTGAATTCAAATAATAAATAAATCATTATATTTATTTTATTATTTTTTTTGTAAGGGTGCAAAAATGACTTTAAATTTTATTTATAATAATTACGTAATTTTTATCTTTTATTTTTTGTGCATAATTATAAAATTATTAGTATTATTATTATTTTATGATGACTCGTCCGTTACTTGTAGAACTGGTTTAAACTTTTAAACCAATAAAACATTTTGACAGGACTTCATCTTTTAGTCTCAGTTCTCACCATTAGGATAAAGTTAAATTTAAGCTATGTAAAAAAAAATTAAGTTAAGGATATATCCAGCCGTAAGTGAAGGTTTGTAAAGACATTAACGAGAAACGTGATTTTAATTTCACAGTAAGTTCAGCTACTGATAAATCGTCTCGTGACTCTTAACACACCTCCCTACAGTTTCTCTTCTACTTTATCTATACCTTTCTACAAGAAAAATGACATGCATTTAACATCATTTTCCTAGTCAAACGCTTTACGAGACACTAACTATTAGAAGATGTGCTACTTTTATTAAGTGCTGCTTTGCTAGCAACACCATAATAAAATTATCACAATAAAATTTATATTAAAATAAAGATTAATTATAAAATATGACACAAATAGTTCGTATTAAGTATTTTTTTCTTTTTTTTTAATATTTTTATTTATAATATTAATCTACAGTGCAATTCCTTGGGATTCTCAGTACCCGAAAATGTGTAGTTTTGTTTTTCGATGTATTCGTTTAAATGAAAATGGGCTCATGACTTATTAAGTTATTCGGAAAGTTGTTATCTCTGACTAGGTATTGAAATCTAATGGCGTACTACGGGCACTGCTGAGTATCTTGGAGTAGAAAAGCTTGAACCATTTGCATCTTGTATGGAAACATTTTTTAATCCGGTTTCACAATTTTCTGAAGCGATGTTCTGACGATGCCTAGTTGAGTAGAGTGACAACGGGTAGAGGCAGATGGATCCTCAAGGCCGGCCTTCGTGGCGCGAGTGGTAGTGTCTCGGCCTTTCATCCGGAGGTTCCGGGTTCGAATCCCGGTCAGGTAAGGCATTTTCACACGCTACAAAACATTGATATCATCATCTCTGAAGCAATACTTGACGGTGGTCCCGGAATTTTAAAAAAAAGATGGATCCTTAAGAACACTCTGCCGTACAGCTTCCACCGGAACGTTGGTGTGCATAGTGCGTACAACTAGGCTGTAGGCTTTTACAAGTACTCGAACCTTAGAACTTAGACTTCCTAGCGGATGAATATACAATACATCCGTAGTCTAGTTTAGATTGAACCAATGCCTTATACAATCTCAATAATATCTCTTTATCTGAGCCCCAATTAATGTTCGAAAACATTTTATAATGTTTTGGGGCTTTTTTGCATCTATCACTCAAGTCCTGTATATTTAATCCCCACGTAAGGGATTTATCCAATACCAGTCCTAAAAATCTCACATTGTCTTTATATTGTATTGGATTATTACCGATTGTCAAAATAGGACTTTGATGAGGAATTCTCTTCCTACAGAAGTGTACACAGCACGTTTTTTCTGCTGAAAATTGAAATCCATTATTCCTTGCAACTTCATTTAGAGCGTTAATCGCTCGTTGCAATTTGTATTTCACCATAGCAGTCTTGTTGCTGGCATACACAATTGCCAAATCATCAACGTAGACGCTTTTGCTGATTTCTACTGGAATGGCTAATATCAATTTATTAATGGCGATCATAAACAAGGTACTGCTCAACGGCGAACTTTGTGGTATGTCATTTTCCTAGATTCTTACAGATGAATATTCATTGTTGACGCGTACTTTGAATGTACGGTCGTTCATATAGTTGCTGAGTAAGACTGGCAGATTGCCACGAATGGCCCATTCGTGTATCTGGAGCATTACTCCATGTCGCCAGGTCATATCAAAAGCCTTCTGCAGATCGAAGAAGACTCCGACACAATGCTTCCTTGTGATAAAGCTGTATTCTCTAAGTTGATCATTTGATCTGTGGTAGAATGGTATTGCGGAAACCCTGCTTGATATGGTGATATCAGGTTTTCTTTTTCTAAAACCCAAACGAGTCGATTATTAATAATTTTTTCAAGTATTTTTCCCATAGCGTACGTCAAAGAAATAGGACGATAGCTATTGGGATCTGTTAAATTTTTATTTCTCTTCGGTACTGGAACAACATGTGCCCTTTTCCACTGCTGCGGGTACATTCCATCCCGCCATATTTTGTTATAGAGATCTAATAATCTGTGTTTTGCAGTGGTATTCAATTGCCTGATCATATTATAATGGATTTCATCCGAACCAGCAGCTGAGTTGCCTGCTTTGTCCAACGCTTTCACGAATTATTCCAATTTAAATGGTACATTATATGAGTAATTATACTCACTTATGAAGTTTAGTAGACCTTCAAGTTCTTTTTTTGTCCGAAAATCTTCGTATTAGGCTGTTTTGCTGGCCTTCTCGAAATGATTGGATAACAGCTCTGCAATTTCGTTTGGAGTGTTCTTAATTTCATCTTCACCTTGAAGGCTAGTTATGGGAGCAAAATTTTTACGCCCACAAATCGCCTTCACTTTCCTCCAAACGTCTGATGCAGTAGTACTTCTGTCAATGGATGATACGTATTGCTGCCAGGATCGGTTCTTCGAATCTGTCATGAGACGTGTTGCATACGCCCTGTATTTTTTAAAGGCAATAATATTCTCTGTGATAGGACGTTTCTTAAAGGCGTTTATACGCCCTTTTCTTTCTTTTTGTAGCTTCACTTATTTCATCGTACCACCATGGAACGGGTTTCTTCGTAAGTTTCCCAGATGTTTTGGGAATGAATCTCGATGCCGACTCAAATATCGCATTTGTTACAGCGTCGACATCGTCCCCGATAACTCCAATTGTTTCGGGGAGTATCGTCTTAGCCGTGAAGCTCATCCAATCTACCTTATCAAACAACCATCTTTTAGAGATGGGGTATATTTTCCTTGTAACATCAGTTACAATTTGCACCGGGAAATTATCACTTTATTATTATTACTACTATTATTTGAATGTGTTTTTATTATCACTCGATAGCTACCGTATTTGAAGTTCTGATTATTATTATTTTTTTGTATTTGAATATATAATTGTTGTTATTATTATTATTGTATTTTGAATATTGGGTTTTTAATTTATATGCGGGTTGTTGACTTGTGGCTATTCTTAGATGATTTTATGAAATATTGTGCAACATACAAAGGTTTTGTGTTACTGTTCGGTTGCACAAACAAAACAAATAAACAAATAATTTTTATTATTAAATTATTAATATTATTATTATTGTTATAATTTAAACTATATAAATTTGTTTAAGTTCATTTTTTACTTTAACGGTTGCAATTTCGAACAAGTGTAATATAAAAAGGGCTGCTTCACAGATACCCTAAAAACAAAACAAAAATTACAAATAGAGGTTAATACCATATTACAATAATTATAATAATCATATCAATTAAGTAAAACTAAAAAATTTAATAAATGTTCTGATATTTTCATAACCTTTTTCAGTCCTATCCTAACCTAGTTTTCAGTCATAACCTGTTTCAGATTTTAGTGACTGTAGAAGTAGTTCATCTTGGCATCAATTGATTTTAATGCTAGCAGTTACTTTCAAATAGATAGATGTGTATTTAAAATATGGTCAAAAAGAGTGTTGATTGTGAATTGTGTCTGTTCATTTAGTTCTTATGCATTTTTATGAGTTTTCATCATTGCTGTTGCAAACAAGAATTCCTGATTAGCAGATAGGAAAGACCAAGTCTCTGTTCTGTTATTTATCTTTAAGATTGCCTTCTTACTAAATAGGAAATGTCCGAAAAAAAAGGCAATAAAGAAATGGTCCACATTCCTTTATTACTTCAATTAACATCTAGAATACTGTAGGTCTTTCCCTATCACATGACAGTAAATATATGAAGGCGGTACAGGAAGTAACTTATGTTTAAAACTTCTAGATATGCTAGGATTTTTTAGCAACACTAAGCGGGGAACTGACCGATGATGTATGTTACGTTTTTACTATTCTTTAGTTCGGTCCCTTATGTATAATATCGGTGTCGCTCAATTAATAAGGTAAATGATAAATGTCTAGGATAAATAAGTAGTTATAAAGATAAATGTTTTTTAATCTTAATTTATCTTTTATTAAATGATGGAATCAATAAATACGAGGTAAACAGCCCTAAAAAATCTATATCGAAAGAAAAAAAAAGCTGACAACACAATTGTTTCTGATCCAAGGCTTACACACAACTCAGTTTAAAATATTTATCATTTTATTTAAACTAGCTCTCCGTCGTAGCTTCGCCCGCGCAATATGGTTACTTGCGTTTCCGATAACGGTCAATCTTTTTATTTTATGTTTTTTAGTTAAGTTACCGCAAATGCCACCGTCAGTCACACATTCAGTAACGTTAGCAGTGGCTGTATTGGTTGAGCCACAGCGTCGTATACCTTTGCGCCCCTTAAAAAATCACCCAGAAAATGTTTATAGGATATTTTTAAGCCCAAATCTACTAATACCCCGAATAGTAGAGTCGGAATTAGGAAAATTTACAATCATTATTCAAACTTTTTGTACCTTTCTTCATCCCCTTTCAAAATCGAATTTCAAAAATCTAGAAATTGATTTATTGACGTGAAAATTACACTCACCAAAAATCAGGTTGATTTCTTCTATTTTACCGAGAAATTAAAAAAAATAACAGGATTTCAAAAACCATTCAAAAATCCAATTTAACCCTTGAAAATCGAAATTTCAAAAAAAATCTAGAAATTGGTTTAAGGTATTCATAATCTTTCAGTTCAAACCCAGCTCACGCAATGATAAACAATCGCACTTCGCTATTCATTAAAGTTTGTGCTTCAACCACAAATCTCCACTACTATATATATATATTTTTAGATATTTTTCGAGATGAAATATATCTAAAACCTTCTCAGTTATGCAAAAAAGCACGAGTAAAAATTTGGATGAGATTGATCGAGCAGTTTTTTGTTATTCCCAAACAATCAAAAACCCTCTTCCTCTTTATATAATAGTAGCCTACAGATAATATTTTTTCGTTTAACTGATTCACTGATTTTGTTTAATTGCTAAAGCGTGTGTGCATACCGTATTTAATTTGCGCCGGTGTGGCGTACTAACAGCGACAATTAGTAATTAAACTAATGTAATTACACAACTTACACAGAACAAATTTCACTTGTACGGTTGGCAAACTGGTGTAGCAGCGAGGCTTATCGCACCAGGTACCAAGTCAAGCGGAAGATCGAGTTCGAGACCCAGACAGACCGACTTAATTTGTTATACTTTAAATATTAATTTATTTAATTCTACCGCTATCCTGTGACGTTATAACATATCAGATGACTACAAAAGCATTTTTTGGGTGATGGGTGGGGGCGATTTTTCAAATCTTTTTTTATAAATATTGTTATTTTTTAATTTTAACAAATGTGCTAAAAAAAAAATATGACCTTAATTAGGCGAAATCTCGAGATACTAAGAGTTACCTTGCTCTACAGCATCACCCCCATGACCTTTTAAGTTGAAATTTTAATAGCATCGATGCCCCATATATAAAAGTAATCTGACCAATTTTGGTCAAAATCGGTCTGGTAGTTCTGGAGATATAAGGTAATTTAGAAGGCAACATCGAACGCACGTACATCCGAACATTAACATCTGGAAAATTTCCATCCGGTTGTTTTTTTTTGGGGGTTCCTTAAGTTTTTTTGCGGGGTCCTTAAGAAACGTCAAGATCCGGTGAAAATCGAATATGTCTAAATTGGACCGATTATAATACTTTCCCTTCTAGACCCTTCTAGGTTTGCTATAACGCTATCTAGACAGGAAATTTACAAAAATGGAAGGACAAAGATTTTGTCACTAAAAATAAAATTACTTCAGAATTGATGGAGGTGCAAATTAATTGTCTATTTACAATGGGTATAGCTCAATTCATTGAACAAGGAATTCTTCACTTACTATTTACACATCAGATCTTTCGTTTACTGTTGATAATTTTTTCACGGCGCTGGATAAAAAAAAAATGGCGCTATACGTATATTATTTGAAGCATCGTGTAGTACTTTAAATGATTAACATTCATCAATTCAGCGTGGATTGGCCAAATCGTAATGAGTTATTTATTTTGTAGTACTTTTTTTCAAAAATATAATTTATTCATTTTATTACCATATGTTTATTTGAACTGCATAATTCTTATCAGAAAATAAATAAAGTATGTAAAAATTATATTTTTTAGTTTTAAAAAACGAGATTCATCAAAATCGTTGAAAAATATGGTAAGAATTTACTTCTTTTTTTTTTTATAACTAATTTACTGATTTTGTTTTGAGTATTTATATGTAATTTTGCTTTCATTATATGTTCCATATTTGTGTAGCAATCATCGCCTGTATTCAGGAAGTGTTCATCATTTGCAGTTGCTTGTTATTCAAATGCAAATACGAAGATTTTAACTAAAAAATATTTCCATTAATAACCAATTCATCGAGGCCGTCACAAAAACTTTAATTACAGAGTAATTTATTGATAATTGACTTATATTTTTTGTCAGTTATCATTTTGCTTGACATCTTCAGACTGGATCAACCGATTTTTATGAAATTTTGTACCATTGCTTCTGAATATGGATTGATTTGCATAATTATGCAATGAACTATTCTCGGCTTTTATTAATTAAAGGTAAATTTATTGAAATTTGATCGAACGGAAATTTCTTACCTGAATAAAAAATCCCTTTCGGCACACCGGAAGGCGGTGCCGAAAGGGTTGTAGATTTCACCGGTGCTATATCCTCCTGAAAATATTTCCACTTTAAAGTTAAGAAAAATTTCAAATTTACTCAATACGAAAATGGTTGCATGTGAAAAAATTTTCACATATTTAGCATATGACAAGCCCCATCTTCTTACAACTCCATCAACATTTTGATCATCCGTTACCGTAAGGGTAAAAATCAAAAATTGTTTCAGAAAAAAGTTTTAGACTAACTGTCTCTCTAAAATGTCCTCTAAAATCTTTAGAGGACTAACAACCTCTTTAAACCGATTCGATATTGTGCCTATTAATTATAATTATTTTATCTTCAAAACTTCATTTTTTCCAGCCCTTGGGCCAATGATTGGTAATATCAAAAATCTTTACTTACCTAAGTTTTAGGCCCTTATCCAAAAAATAGCAGGAACTTTAAAAAATATCGAAATTTAAGCAAATTCGATGCTTTACTTAATAAGAAAGTTGTAGCAATATTTTCTTTTCTCGGAAACCCCCCCCCCCCCATTTCCATCCCCATGGTCCGATTTTGGTCGTTAATGAACTCGACTGAGATTTTGAGACGAGTTATTTTTAAGGAACAATTTGAAAGTGATTGGCGCAAAATTACGGCAGTTATCGTGTCCACAAGAAAGTGAAATATATATAAACTTTTGAGCTGACGGTGGTTTTGGGTCCTGGAGGGATGTGACATGCAAAGATAAGTGGAAATTTTCTGGAAGTCGAATCATGGTACTCGTTACAATAGATATGTTTCTTATGAAATCTACCTAATTGTTAACTATAAGCTACAAAGAAATGGTATGATACTTGATGCCAAGATCAGACTATCTATGAATACCGATGAAAAATAATCTATCTGAATAATATTTATTTTGAGATAATTAATTTAAAGATATCTTCGCCAAAATTTTTTTTTAAGAAACCAAAAATCCACTTGCTATAATTTTCATTTACATTGATCCGCCCGTTGCAAGGAATACAGTGAAACAGGCGAATGGAAAATAATGTCGGTAGTGAATTACTATTATTGCTTCACTGAGCCAACAGGAAAAAAGAAGTATTCTTGTGTGTATGTATATATTATAATAAAAACTTAGGATTTGTTTATATAGAATATTTTAAAAAGACATTAACAATAACTATTTATACAACCTTCCGTAACTGTTTATTGTATGTTATGTAATCGTCTTAGTTTTTATGTTATGGTTATTACTTACGTAAAAAAAAATCTTGGGATATTGTCTTTATCATAAAACATCTCGAAATAGAAAGCTGGAAGAGTAAGAAAACCATAAAAAAGTGATTGCTTGTAATCGATTGTTCCTGCAACGCAATGAGATTCAGTCCACGAATTGTAGCAATGGTATTTTACTAACTCTAATACCGTCAATAAAATAACGGTCTATCACAGACAGATGTTGTTGCGATATTACTTTCAATGCAAATACATAATATTATGTAATATTTTTTTTAGTGTATTATTTATGTTTAAACGTAGCCATATTAGATATTTTATGGGGAAAAAATTAAAAATGTTCTATATTAATTTATCCACCGACTTAAATAATAAAATCCGATTTCTTTTAACGCAAATGATATTTTCAAATAGCTTGCACTCGGATTTAACCTAAATCGACTTCATTTCTAGTAGAGAACAGTGATGGACCGAAAAAAACCTAAATTAAGTGGAATGAACTGGTTTCAGTTAAAATAACTTTCTTGTTTTACGGTAATATAAATTAAAGCGAACAAAATGCGGTCGTATCGTCGTTCCTGTGAGAAATAATTTGAGGCCTAACCAGTATTTTATTTTCAAATTAATCGGTTTACGGTTGTGTTGGAGTGATAATTGGTGCTACGCTTCTTCGACGGATGATTAACACTTCGAGTTCTGGCCGAATAGGTTATATTTAATGCTAGCGGCTTCTCGATTACGTACGACGTTTAATCGGATTTGAGACGAAAAGATATGTTCTGGTATTGAACTTTTCGAGGTAGAAATCACCGGTTGCGTCATCATCACACGGACTCGGTCATCTTCCGACTCTTATTCTCGGTATAAACATCTCTTCCTTATGCTGATGAATCTTCAGTATTTGAAACCACCTCCTCATCTCTAAAATGTTTTTATTATCTATCAAATTAGTTTTATCAAATTTTTTTTCTGAAGAGTCAGGCCATTTTCAGGACTTTTTCTGAGTTTATTAAATCAAAAGAATTATTGTCGGTTAGCTATTATACGGACAAATACAGTACGATAAAATATTATGAATAGGATTAAAAAGATAATGTTAGTTAATAGTTTCACTGTGAAACTATTAAAAATAGTTTCAAATGTCCATAATAGTTTCACTGTGAAACTATTATGAACAAAATTACAGATACAAGATAAAAAAAGCACGCAAGACACAAAAGGAAATCAGTAATGATTCGCTGCTCAAATAAAACTGCTTCTGGTGAGAGATTAGTTACGAATATATTATTACTTGTTATTATATTAATATGTTATGTTAATCTATTTCCATTATATAAGTAAATACCAAATAAATAACCAGTTCCGAAATAACGGAAAATTAATTTTTAGCCTTATCATTGGATGCTATATTACTGAGTAAACTAACTTTCATTGTTTTAGCCATTAGCAAACATTATGAAATTGTTATTAGGCTTGCCTAGTCAAAGCCCGACTAGTCCTAAAGCAATAATTGAGACGACGATCAACGCATATCGTTACATAGATACTGAATGCAGCAACTGTGAATAAAGTTAAATTAAAGACATACGAATCTAGGTTTAAATAGAACAGATTTCATAATTTCAGATCAATAAAATGGTAACTATTTGTTCAGCCATTTACCTCAAAAATATTTTTAAAATATACAAATTTGTTCATATTTTAAGTAAGATAAGATTAGTTAAGTAGACTTTTTCTTAATTTCAGCCATTACATATTTGTTATTAATGTCACCGGAGGTATT
Organism: Lycorma delicatula; assembly: GCF_047948215.1. Lineage (NCBI taxonomy): Eukaryota > Metazoa > Arthropoda > Insecta > Hemiptera > Fulgoridae > Lycorma > Lycorma delicatula. Next base: position 115,638,075 of record NC_134456.1, read on the forward strand.
TTTTTTGTTTTTTGTATCCAGAAAAAATTATCGTCTTACTGACTTTGATTGTATTAAAAAGTTTATAATTAATAATTTTTTCTCCATATAAAAATTCTAATTCAGAAATTCATTCCAACGCATCTTTAAATTGTTTCATAATATCCATTTCTCGTTTTTTTTCATTCTTAAAATATTTTGTATATACTGTACTTTGCTTACATTCCAAATCATTTGTTTTTTGTTTTTTTAATAAAAAAGTGACTTGATGAGTATTAATTGCACGAAATGTAATCGCTCTATTTTTAAAAGTGGGCCAAGTTAATAACTTTTGGGTTTATTAAAAGAGAAAATATTTTAAAGTATATGTAATTTATAAAAAAGCATCAGAATAAAAGTTAAATTGGAAAAGTTTCCTTTCGTATTTTCCCCCATTTCTCTCTTCTTTTATTTTATTAATTTGATTAAAATTTCGAGTGAGTAAGTCTCTTTATTTGGAAAAATTTAATAAAAATTTTTTTAAATATTTCTAAAGTTTATTCAAATTATCTATATAAAAACCTTCTACACTAGTTTAGGATTTTGTAATAATAATCTCTTACTGCTAATGGTTATTAGTTTAGAGCACTACATAATTATAATGGATGAAATTCAATTAATGTTTTTGTTTTAATATCCATTTTTTCAAACTTTTCCCAACTCGGGTGTATTTTAATAATTGTGTTGTATTTTTACGGTAAAAATACTTGCTGATAAAATACACACTAACACTGTTATTTTAATGTGTATTTTAAAAGTCAATTGAATTAAAACCACAAAAATAACAGGTTGTTCATTTAATTATTTGAAATTCATTGTTTTAAAATTAAAATTGCTACCATGTAAAAAAAAAAGAACAGCAATCAAGAAAAATGTGTTTTAAATAGTTTAATCTATGACCACCGAGACTCAAAAAGTGACAAATTTAAGATATCTAGATCAACAAAGAATAACAGTGTTTTACTGTTCAGTATTTCTAATTATTCTTTAAAGTTTTATTAATAGAATAATTTACTAACCTTCTAGTCATAACAGGTTCAATTACAATCATTTTTGACTTCCTTATACGAAGTAATAGAAGTACTGTGATCGCGAAAATTTCGGTTTTCATATTTCAACGGAAACATCCATTTTGACCATCCCTGGATCCATTTTGACTAGTTTCGGCGTAACGTCTGTACGTACGTATGTATGTATGTATGTATGGACTGTTGTAACATCTAGTTGTGCACCTCTCTTATTGATTGCAATCTACTGAAAAAAGTGTCCAAAAAAGCCTAAAATCTAAAAAAATTTAAATTTTGAACTTTTTCTTAACTTCAGTAATAAGCCCTCATTAAGAGCTTATCAATGATGTATCATAAGCGGTACTTATTTTCATTGGTTCCAGAGTTATAGCCAAATAAAATTTTAATTAATGAATTATTTTGATGTTACAAGGGTTGCACATTAGTTCGAATCGGACTTCATATCCTTTTTTTTAACTTTTTTTTTAAATTTCAGTATATTGATTTATTAATAATTATTAACCTCTGATTGTAAAAAAGGTTTTTACGATAAATAATAATTCAGTAACAATAATAAAATGAAAAAATATCAGAAGCTATTAAAGAAATAACATTTTATGTACTTTTCATTTTAAAAATAAATGTGTATATGTAATTTAATAGGCGTACAAGGAAGTCATGTGGTGTCGTCATCAGATTTTTTTTTGTTAATTTTATTACTGCCTAGTTTCTTGTTATAAAAAATACTAGATTTTTTATTAGAATTTCTAGGAATGAGTATTTAAAAAAAGTTTATGAAAATAACATAATAATGATAAATAAAAATAATGAATATAGCGTACAAACAACTTTAAGTACGAAATCCTGTCATATTTGTAAAACTCCAAGTGGGGGTTTATGATAGCTGTTAGAAGAAAAAATTTCTTCCATGAAAATCCTCGCAGATTACTATATTTGTATTGTTTCATCAAGAATAATACTGAGAACAATAGGTAATGTTGTTTGGTTTTTAATCAACTTCACTCTTTCTTATTTTGTTTAATTCTTAATTTTCTTTTCTTTCAGACGATTAGTTTGGTAATTAATCTATTTTGGAATAAAAAATTTCTTTTTAAGTATAGGGTAGATTTCTATCTCGAAATAAATTTAAAAAATATATATACGCATAAATATTTGAAACCACAATTTTGTACTCTCCAACCAGGAAACTTCTACATCTCTCCTTAGTTGGTCATGGAATAATCTTAACTGTCTAGTTCAGTGGAAAAGTTTTTCTGACAGACACGTATTTTTTATAATTCAATTATAATAAAACATAACATAATCGACACTTATAATAATCGGTGTTGATTATTATATTATGTGCATTTTTCTTTAAAAAAATATGCGTTAATAATGCCGGCCTTTAATATTATTATAATCATTTATGCATAAGAGCTCTAAATTGTTATAAAAATAGATTATTATAATTAAGTGGAACGGTACGCCTAGAAATTATCCTGTAGATCAATGGAAAAGTAAAAATACTGTGAAACTGTGGTATAAAAGTATTTTAACAGAAATAATTACTAGGGGGTATATTAGGAGCTCAATTTGTAGAAACGTCAAGTGAAGATGCTGGGTTTGAACCGGAATGCCTTACAAATGTAAAACACTGACCTAATAAAAAAAGAAAAGCAAGGCTATTTGTAGCTTTTATAATGTAGGTGGTGAGAAATGGAACCCGTTAAACTAAAAAGGGATCTACATAAAATACTGAGCTCAAAAAGAACGTAAAAAAATAGGGAAATAGCAGAAAGAAATATTTTTATATTATTTAAATTCTAAATAATACCTTCTATTCGTCTTGGTTTCTATAAAAATTTATCCACTGAATTTATATTTAAATGTGACTTTTCTTATGATATTTCTGTAAATTTATTTTTAAATCGCTTGGTTTCATCCCTTGTTCAATACATAGTAAATACTACTTTGTTTCATAAAGCAAATGCGCTAGTTCTTTTTTAATAAATGAATAGTCTTTTAAATGACTCATGAAGACTCACTATTACTAAAATTATTCGAATTCGTTAATATAAAATTTATCAGGGTGTTTTATTCCTTTAGAAAAAAATCCTGCCCAAGCTCATGCGCTTAGATAACTTTTTAAATTCCACAGAAGAATAAATAATAAATTAATAAAATGCGTGTTTTTAAGATAACAACGTTTTGAATTTGGCGTCTATGAGGTGTAAACAAATGGCATGCATAACTCAGTTATTTCCAATCAATAGTCAACTGTTACCAACAATACGTTATTCATTTTGTTAGTTGTTTTATTCATGCATTTATAATAAGTGCTACAATTCTTTATCCAAGTGTGAAAGTACGAGAAGTAATCCGATTTTTGATAGCAAAAACCATTTCTCTGACTGAAATTCACACCAAATTTATGACGTTTACGGATCTTTATTATGAGTTACGCTAAAGGAAGACAGTGGTGCCATTCATTTCGAGAAGAGTGGATGAATGTTCATGATGAAGAACGTAGCAGCTGGCCGCCGGTGTTATTGATGTTTTGTTTTAAAAGTTGGCAAAATATTCTGGGAAAATCGGCGCTTCACTGTATCACAATTGTCTTTGATGTTTTACGATCTTTAATTTATGAAATTTTTCCTTATAGCCCTGAATTAGCTCCCAGCGATAATTTTCTTTTTCTTCACCTAAACAGCAGCTTGCATCCCAAATGTTTGACGACGACGAATTGAAAAATGGCCTTACTGCGTGGAGTTAAAATCACTGGCGGAGTAATTTCTTGAAGATAGAATGAAGAAGCTAGTGAAACGTTAAGAAAAAAGCGTTGAAGTTGAAGACACTTATATAAGAGAGTAAAAAATAAACGTTAGTTCTATGAGTATATAATATAGTTTGTTCTTGTATTTCAGTTTTGTTTTTATTTCAAAACGAACCTTACTGTAAAAATACGCCTCGTGAATTTTACGGGAAAAATATAACTGCCCAGTTTATGTACTAAAAGAAAAAGATTTCTCCTGTTAAGAGTATAATCCTCTGTTAGAAGAGCGGAAAAGGAAAGAACCGGTCATTAACCTTAAAGGTTTTTGTGATTTATACGAGAATTATGTTATATTAAAAAAAATTGCAAACACCATAAAAAATTATATACTACTTGATCGGGGCAGAATACAACATGAAGTAATAATCTTAACAGTTAGAAAAAGACGAAGTGATTAATTACAAGGTATGATAATTTTGCTTCGGTGTACAGATGGAAGCGCGGATACGAAGGGAATGCCACCACAAGGAAGACGTATTGAATATTTGAGTTTTCAGAAAGAATCTGATCTGTTTTTTCTTGAGACTGAGGTTTTATTTGGATGATGTGTGTTATGTTTCAATCGATTTCATCATTATCTTACAATTGAAATGTTAAACGGATTTATATAAGTTTCAGAAACTATTTGGAACTTAAAGAAGATCTTATCTATTTTAAATATAAATCTTCGTCTGTTTATGATTTTAGTAAGTTACATCAAGTTGTAATTTATAGAAAGCTTTTTTTCAGTCGGTCTGAAATTTACTCTATTCATAAGTCGTTCTTCTACTTCTACGTAGGAATGAAATGTATGAATAAAAAATTTTTTTTTTGAAGGAATATCTCACTGAATTTGTTTGTAGGGGAAAATAAAAGAACTTCTTGACGACGTAATGAGTTTATGACCACTTATGTTCCATACCATCTCTACGTTTTACCGCTAATAAGCATTGATCAGAACTGAATTCACATTAATTTCAATAATGTTTACCCTTTCGTTGAAATATACACTTATAATTCAATTTTAATCTTGAGCGGAGATAGATTAATTTATATCGGTTGTTTCATCATATAAACGTCATAAAATGTTAATTTACATGGTCTGCTTTCATTGATTACATCACAATTCTAATTATAGTCAGAATTATCCGAATAATATTATCAAATATTTTCCGTAGTGAACAACAAATTTTATCACCAAAATCAAACACTTTTGTAAGTTGTGATAAACTTAAAGAAAAATTTGAATAAATATACAATTTATTTAAATACACATAATTTTATAAAAAACAATTGTTGTATAAAATCTGTTTTGTAAATATTTTGAAAGTCCTATTTTTGTGGTAATTGTAATCAACTTAAGTTGTTGCAATACCGTGGATACCGGTGTTCTTTGGTGGTATTTTTTTTATCCAATCCCCCTAGGCTCCGACCCCCCGCGGAAGCACACTCGGTCGTAGGGCTGTCATTGCTTCTAACTTTCCGGGCGACCATGCCGGAGCCGGCTATGCCGGCATGGGGTACCACCCGCTCAGCCGGGAATAGGTCCTCTCAATCGCCTGCTTCAAACTGTTTTAGATGGGTTAGGAGCCCTCCGGGATTTGGTCTTTAATTGCCTGTCTCAAGTCAGAAGTTCCCCAAACAGGGGACCTCCGACCGGGACTCGATCTTTACGCTTTCCCTTCCTACTCACCTCAGGAGTCCTCGTTCACTTATCGGGAGTGCGACACCTCAGCATCGCACTCCTCATGAACAGGGCTATCCAGCCACCTACTACACTACCCCACTAGGTACCATCCTCTTCCTCTTCAACTTCCTACATCGCCTTCCTTTTCAAAATATTACCTACCATCCTACCAATTGGGTTTCAGTTCCTGGGGCTATGAAACATTGCTTCTATTACATTATCCGGTGTTATTGCACTAACAGTAGCCAGCACTTCCCTCCTAGCCTACTCCCATCAAAAACTGTTAAACACCGTGTGTTGAACAGTGTCGGATTTCCCACAATACATACACTCCAGCGACCTCCTTCTCTTTCTATGACAGAGGCACTTATTAAAGTAGCCATGGCCAGTCAAGAATTGCATCAATTCATAGTTGACTTCACCATGTCTCATGACCAGCCATGGCTTAATCTGCGGCATTAGCCTCCTCGTCCAGTTACCCACCTGACTCCTGGATCACCTTTGCTGCCACTTATCCAACATTTCCCCTTTCGCCTGACTCTTCGATTGCTCTTCCGCTCTTTCCACCATTTTGTCCACCAAAAGATCCCACGACGACATCCCAGCTATTACCAACGCCACCTCGGTCGAGACTGTACGATAAGCCTTAATTGCCCCAATAACCAAGGGCTTCTGAAGGCTTAACAATTGTTTCGGGGCCTTTTTCTACTTCAACGCTGGTTTCCATGCCGGAACTGCATACATGACTACGTACCGAGCCACCGATACCAGTAGTCTCCTTTTCGCCAAACTCGGTCTGTCAATCCTGCTCATTAGCCTGCACACCGCAGCTACTATTCGTTTACGTTTCTGTATAGCCTACAGCCTCGACCACATGAGGCTGAAAAGATCTCTTATTATCGAGTCAGGCTCCAAGGTACTTTGCCATGGTTACCGGTACAATCTCCACACCTCCTACCATTAAACTTATTGGAACCAACTGCCTCCTTTGTGCCATAACCAACTTGAGTCTTATCTAAGGCCAAATGAAGACCCCTCTCCTCCAATCAGGGATGTACCATCCGCATGGCCTCATTGCCCTTCCTCACTAATTTATCCTCCCTTTTAGCCGATGTAACCAGCGACAAATCATCGGCAAAACCGGTCGGGTACACGCCCTCTGGATAAGCCAGGTGGAGCACTCCATCATAGGCTACATTCCACAAGGTTAGCCCCAACACCAAACCCTGGGATACTCCGGCCTGCATCTCAATCTGAATCTGGGCTCCCTTAGCACAGCCTACCACCACTATTTTACTTAAGTAATCTTGAATCAGACGCCGCAAGTATGGGCTGACCCCTCTTCTCTTAAGTTCATTCAGGATCCTCCCAAATGCAGTGAGTTAAACTTATTACTCACGTTCAACAACACCATCGCCGGGATGGACCTGGTTCTCAACGTCCCAGACACAGCATCAACGATCTGCATGATTCTATTTATCGCCGCCGTAGTTTTATATCCTTTCCTAAATCCAAATTGGTTCGGGCTAAAACTTTCCCCTCTCACAATCTCTTCTAAAAACTTTACTTTTTCTTCCTGGTCAACGGGCGTATATTTAACTTAAAATTTAGAAAGCACATGGTATTTTTTTACATGTTTATTTCTTACAGAATAAAATTTAGCTATAATTCATTTCATTTTAGTAAAAAATATATTTTCAACATTAACTTATAAATCGGTGCAATTTATCCCAATCGATAGCTCATCCCTTAGGAGGTCATGGATGAAAAATATCCTTTCTAGAATGTTCTCACCAACATGGGAGTAGTATTTAGGTTCCTGTGATAATGAAATCTCTTTGGTTATAAATTAAAACCCGAGGAGTTTATTGTGATGTCCTTTAATCAATAAATTCACACATTGGGAAGAAAATTTCAAAATGTTTCTGATATTATTTCATATGGTGTCCTTAAAATCTTAAGAAATACATTAACCTAATAAGCTTTAACTTTTTTAACAGTTTCGCTTTCTGATATATATATATATATATATATATACGATATTTGCTGTATGTATATATATATATATATATATATATATATATATATATATATATATACGTATACCATAACCAGTAAACCATGACCAGTAAACGATATTTGCTATACAGCAAATATCGTTTACTGGTCATGGTTATATCGGTATCTCCAAGGAATCGACGATTTTAGGTCATTATAACCGATAGTCACAATAACCGATGTTTAGGTAGCTTAATGGTACTACTTAAATATGCCATCTACACGGATATTGTAATACAGTAATAATAATTATTAAACATAATAATAATTTAGTTCCACAAAAATATTATATATATATTAAAAAAAGAAACAAAAAACTAGCAATAATAAATACAAATTCCTCTATCGTGAATTTTTATCGCAAAGTCGTAATTAAATCACTATTGAATGATTTACACAGGATACCTAAAATAAAATATTGTACCCGCACGATATGATACGCTCACAGCAAAAGATTAATAACAACTGAATGTGGCTGTTTCAGTTTACAATAATCTGGTACACGAAGTTAAAAGTAGAACTACAGTATCCATGTAAACAAAAAGGAACCGTCAAAATATTTCTGTAGCTACAATATAGATATACTATGTTATTGATGAGTCGCTTCTATCCGTCATTATAAAAGATAAAATGTTACATTGCAGTAGGAAGATAAGTCATAATAACCAATATGTCACTTTAACCGATGTAATTATAAACAATGTACATAATGTATTTATATATTAACAGCATACCAAAGCAACCAAGAGACAAGTTTTAGGTCACTATACTCGATATGTCGTTATATCCGATGTCAATATAAACGATACTGTTGGTATTAACAACATACCAAACCAACCAAGAGACAAGTTTTTGGTCACTATATCGTATATGTCATTATATATGTCACTCACTATAAACGATACTTACTGTATATTGTATTACCAGGGGGATGAAAAATAAAGTCTAAAATCGTTTATAACTTCATTTCATATTTTTTTCGTAAAGTTCCTTTCCTGACAGTGGAGGAGGTTTCAATTTTAGTTGTCTTAATTATAAATTCAAATCTTTCGATTAAGATTTCAACAGTTCTTCGATTTTAATTTCATTTTAATCACTGAATTTGTTATTAATTTAATTATTCTTGCCTATTAATTCGCAAGTTTTTAAAAAAGAATATTCTGTTGTAATTTTTATAAGCATTTTGTGTGTTCTCTGTTTTTCTTAACCTCTGTGGGTATATTTCTTTAGTGTAAGTTAGTGCAATATAAAAATTATAGATATCTTTTGTTTACTTAAACAAGTTTAAGGTTAAAGCACTTAAAACTGATGAAGAACTAGAAAATGATGTAGAATAATAAATTTAATGGTTAAGCAGTTTTGTTATCAAATAACTTTATTTTAGAGCCGCTTATGTAGTTTAAATATCCTAGGCTCATTACTTTTATGTCATATGACCCAATTACACGTTTATACGGGTTCCTGGAATATTACAAATGTATTATTGTATTCTTCAGTCTACAACTCGATTGAGTGTCTTGTGTTTGTACGTTAACTAATTGTATTTACCGCTCGATAAAATGACCTCGTAAAACAGAACACGCTTTCTAAAAACGCATGCATAGTGAAAAAAATATCGGTGACATCCAGGAGGGCTGGTGATACGTAATAAGATTATCCGTAACACATAGAGACGTGAGTGCTTGCTCTCTTTACGAACGTCATTGCAATACTGCGCCATCAAAATACTCAACGACTTCTACTTCTAAAGAATTCACATGAACTGTAAACTTTTCAAAATAAAAACGTAAAGCTTTGCTTTTTCAAGCGTAAAATAAATTTAAATAAATTTTTAATTAGAATAAACTTGAAATAAATGTTGTAAAAAAAATTTTACCCGTGAACTTTATTATTATTATTTAGTGAAATATTAAAATTGACAGTTCTGAATGGTTTCTTATTTCTGTTTTTTCCGTTTCATGAAAAATATGGATTTTAAATATTCATAAATACTTTTTTTAATGATAGTCGTAATTAAAATTTTAAAAAATTCTTGCACAGTTCTAAAAAAGACCGACTTTCGTTACTTTATTTTGTATAAATTTTTATGCAAGAAATATACAAAATATAAATTCAATGAGAAAACCAAAAGAAGTATTATATTTAATATTAAAATATTTTTTCTATTTCTACAAAGATTAAATCATTATAACCGTAATTTGATGAAATAATTAAAAATAACGAGTAGACCGTACACACAAGCATCTCACTCGCCACTGTAACTCACTGCATAAGCGCAAATGAAAAATACACCAGTACATAGTCAAAATAACCTCAATTGTCGGTTGTCGACATTAAATTAAACGTAACTGAAGAACGAATCAACCAATCTTCATCAGATTTTTACATGCACAGCTTCAGATGCTCTACTACAGCATATCTAAATTTTAAAGAAATGCATTTATTAATTTTGGAAATTTTTGATCCACAAATTTTATACATTGGCTATATATAATATATATAAGAAAAAAAATATTTTAAGTAAACGGTATATCGTACTCCTCATACCTCAAAATGTAAACAAAATTCAATTTCGTCCCCCAATCCTACCGTGCGACCGAAAGTATTACCGTACTCTTCTTCGAGAAGTCGCTAAAGAAATATATATATAAAATTATAAATTTATATGTGTTGAATGTAATTAATCATTTTTATAATTGAACGAGTTATTAGAGATTCTGTATTCTATTTTCTCGGTAAAATATTTCACAAGTTTCTTAATTTACCTGTTTATAAATTAGATGTAATTTAGAATTACCACACAAAATTAATTAATTTCATTTATAGAAAATAAATAAAATAGTTATAAATGAATCTGATATTCTTGAATAGAGTAGTAAGGTTTATATAGAGATTATCTAGATTTTTTTTGCGTTTCTTAACATATGTTATTCATTGAAATATTCTCCGCATATCATTAAAATTGTATACTGGCTAATTTTCATTTTACTGACTATTCTAAAGTAAAACAAAAATTATTATGTCTATACAACATCTAAAAAAGTGTATTATTGTCCTGATGGTGAATAATTTCAACATCTAATGGAGAAATAGCTGTGTGTGTATATATATATATATATATATATATATATATATATTTGTTTTATTGATTCAGTTCCTCTACTCCTACAGTGAATCCTTACTATCCTGAATAGGACTGAAGATGCCAGGGAGCAATAGAAACAAGGGAGATCGGTATGAACACAGCAGAACTGTTTAAATAAACTTTTGTATGCTTGTTTGTACGCAGCTTTATTTAATAAAATAAAGAGTAGAAATTGAATTAAATTAAATTGATAAAACAAAATAATTTAAAAATACTTAGATAATATAGAATAATTTTTTTTTTTTTTGTTTTGATCAGGGAATGAAAAAATGAGACTCATTTCCTTTTCTCACACACACCGCGCGCGCGCATACACATACATACACACACTCATATATATAACCAAAATGTTTAATTGTTTTCCGAACTTTCGATGACTGCCCACCATTTTCAAAACAGTGTTGAAGTAAGAATTCACTAAAAATGTTAAAAAGCAAATCAAAATAATCATAAAATAACTTAAAAATAAGAGAGAAAGGTTAAATATTAATGATCGTCATTTAAGTTAAATCTAAACGATGATGTTTTAAAGAAAAGTTTTTATTTTTAGTTTTCATTCAAAATTTTAATATTTCATAAGTAATACTTTAGTTGCTCCTCTAAACACAAGTATAATAATAACTCACAGTAAACTCTAAACAATTAAACGTTCATATAAATCATTGGTTCTCAAACTTTCTCGCCCACCGCCTACATTGGGAATCAACACTTTTCTAGCACCCCAAACTTTTTAAACTTACGATCTGTTAAAAATCTTAAAAATCTGTTTTTTTAAGATGCGCTTTTAAAAACAGCGATTGCAATTATTGATTTAAACGTGGCATATCCTATTTTTGAGTTGAAACTTACGTTTTAAATGAGAGCAGTTAAAACGCATATTTAATCTTATTTGGAAGTATACATGATCTTAGGAACTGAGAGCGGGTGATACATGTTACAGTCTCAATCTTTAAAGATTTTAATACCATGGCACAAAATGGACAAAAGCCAAAAACTGCAAGGCTACATTAAAGACCTCACAATTTGTCATTAAAGCTACATCAGCTAGATAGATCAAAACCCTTTAATTTCCATATTTATTTGTACCAATACGTTACCTTAGATCGAGAGATATACAGCATTAAAGATAAAACTGGCCTTTTCTCTTTAAAGTGGAATATTTCGATTCAGAAAAATCGTAGAGACATACAAAAAAAGAAATTAAAACTAAAGTCTTAAGCTTTTAAACGATTTTAATGAAAAAATTTCGTTTCCGCCATGCGTTAAAGTAAACACGAAGAAAAGCTTTCAGATTTTTAGAACTTCTCTTCTCACTGATTTTTTTTTAATTTAATGATTATTTAAATCTGAAGTATACTGTCAAAAAGTAGAGTATTCAAACTTTAATTTTTTTAATCGTCTCTTGAGTCTCTTGGTTGCAAAGTAGAACTAGTCTGAATAATATCAGTTTTTATCAAAAAATATAGCTGTCCCTTTAATTTTTTTTTTACTAGCGTAGTAGGTATTTTATTCTAATTTGAAATATCAGCAAAACATAAATTTGGCTTTTTTTTAATCAGCCGTCGCCTTCCTAGACCTCCTGAACGTCCCCAATTTTCTGTGGGCCTTCTACCCCCCCCTCTAAAGGCCTCCAGCGCCCACAAGGGAGCGTTATCGCCCACTTTGAGAAAGAATGAAACAGTTATATTTGGGAAGCCTATTTATAAATGGGATTAATGTCGCGACTTTTTTATTATTTTTATAATTATTATTTAATTCATTTTAAAATAATTTATACCTCTAAGCCTGTCCTTTATCGACAACAAAAAAGTTGTTCTCTTTTAAAAGTGAAGGATATTCAGACTTCATTTACATTTAAATATATTTAAATGGTTTTTGCTCATTTGATCACAGTTAACCCTTTTTAAACATTTATTTTTATTCATAAGAAATAAATAACTTGTACGCTAACTTTATTTTACTATTGAGAAAATAAACTTTTGTAACCGAACTAAAAACTCTGTTCTTTTATATTTCTTCAAATTCAGTAGAAATTCTGCGTCCATAAACTTTTTTTTAAAATAATAACGGCACTCAGTAAAGTTAATGTAAATGCTTGCTAGTTTTTGTTGAATAAAATATATATCGGTGTATGTATGTTTATCAGCCATAGGATTCTTTTGAAAAATATATACTAAGTTGCTATTCAAAGTATAGATAAAACTAGGAGCCGTGCATCAGCCGTTTAATTACGGTATAGACAAGTAACTTCCTAATTTCCTTTTCCTATTAGAACCAAAAAATACTCGTTTTTGGTTCATTCATTAAATAAATATGCATATATAGAATCAGTATGCTGTAATTTAAGATTTCCTCTATCCAGGCGTTTATTTATAGTATGGAACTCGAACTTTGTAATACTTTTGATACCAGAGAAGAAGAGGACGGCCTGGTCGCATTTACATGACCCTATTTATCAATTGGCTATAAAGTAATTTACTTTTTAAAGATAATTACAACAAAAAAAAAAATTGAAATTTCTTACTTTATGTACCGAACTAAAATTATTTAATTTGTTCTTCCTAACGTGAAAATCTATTAAACTGATTAAAGATTGATTTAATCAGTTTAAATATTTGTATTTTACAGACAGATTTTATTTGTTAATTTTCACCCATTCATGACACACCTGTAAAATTCACCAATAAATATTTTTTAAATATTCGGACTAGTCCACCGGGCTGGTCTAATGGTTAACTCGTCGTCTTAAATCGGTTGTTTAACAGCTGATTTTTTCGAAGTTTTGAGCTTCAAATCCTAGAAAATGAGTTTATATGTCATACATATCATTCTCATCTCATTGAACCGTGGGTGGAGGGTAGCTTATTGTTCACTAGTTGAACAGATTACAACGTGCATATTAGGAAAAATAATATATTCTGATTAACAAATATTTTAAACAGATATGTCCGATCCTCACTAATATAATTTATAATTATTATTTAATTTCCGTGTATGTTAAGTGATTTATAAAATTAATTTTAAAGAAAAGATAAAATCATTTCAATTCGTAAACTGTTTGGTTGTATTTTATCTGAATTTTTTTAAAACCTGTAATTATTCATTAAACAAACCGAGTAGAATTCTCACATAGATATTATATATTTAATTAATAATATCAGATGTAAATGACCTTTGATAGTGTTTGGAAATTCAGTTTTGTAGGTTTTTATTTTTTATTTTAGTGCAATATTATATGTTACGTTTAATGCAATTATTTAAATAAAGCCTGTGTATCACTGTGTAGCTGTACTTGTGGTACTTGGACTCATGAAGACGAGCGCTCTATGTATAACGATACAGCTCTTCATATGTAAATTTTTCCCTGTTGTCATTGAAAATGTGTTGGCATTCACCCAAGTGCTCTTGTGTGTAAACTGGAATATAATTAAAAAAAAACAGTTTTTAACGTTTATTAAAAGAAAGATTACTACGGTACTGCGGTGCTTGCAGAGAATATTTGAAACACAAAAAAAAAATATATTGCTAAGTAGTTAAATTTAAAATTAATTTTTATTTATTTTATGATGGCCATTTTATTTATCTTCTAAAAATCAGGTTTAAAATGTTGATAATACACTTCAACTGTGTCATAGTCTCATCATCATGTGACACTCATCTGTCTCATATCGTCAGCATATTATAATTTTTTTCTTTCTTTTTTTATAAAAATTTCTACATTTATCACTTTTTATACTAGTCTCTTTAAATGAAAAGCTCATCTTTGGAAAAAAATTAATAATAATAATAATAATAATTAACACATCGTATGCATAATATTAAAAACGGTAAATGTTTATATTTACGAGTTAAATATTTCAATATATGTCTATTATTTTTTATATTAAATTTTTATGATGGGAGTTTTATTGATTTAAGTCCAGTAGGCATAATTCTTCAAATTAGATTATTAAAATTAATTTAAAATTCGTCTACAAAGTAAACTCATTATAACAAATGTGATAGGTTTTATCTAATATTTAATTTTTTTGATTTTTTTTTAAATTATATAACCACTGTTCGTTTGGAAAAAAGAAGAAGAACGAAATCATAAGAAAAGAAAAATAACGTCATTGGTAAAATAAAAAAAAAGCTGACAAAAACGCTGTAATACTTTCCTGGTATTGTTATAAAATGGAAAAATAATGTTACATGAAAATAAACCGAAAATGGTTTTGATAAATTAAAAAAAATCGGTATTGCTCCCAAAAAATTTTTTGAGGTCGTTTTTACTACTACTATGGCTAGAAGGCAATTAAAAAACTCGGTTAAAAAATATGGTTTCTGGTGAAGAGGAAATTTCGTGGCAATTTTTTTTTAAATGACGGCAAGATAAGCATGCACGTATGTACTGAGTGAGATTAATATAAAATGGAGTTATGTTTGCAAAATTTTTAGAAAATTGACCTCAAAAACACCTCCTCCCCATGGTGATATTGATCCCAAACTTTTACCAGAAGATTCCCCGTATACACGAGTGTGTACAAAATTTCATCAAAATCGGTTTAGCCAGTCAAACGTTATTAAGCTTCAAGCACACATATATACGTACGTACGAATATTACCCCTCACTTTTTTTTGTTTATTGAGGTCCCTGGGTAATGTAATGTCGAGAAATAAAAAAACCCATTCCCTGTATTTTGACTGATACTTTCCTTCTTACAAAATTGATCTAGAGCTATGATTCTAGGAAAGTAAAAATCTCTCCACAAATATTTGAATTTATACGCTCTCTGAAATCTCCTGAATCAATATTACTAAAATATTAGTTTCAAAATTTTCTATGTAAACTTTGTATTTTAATCTATAATCTGGAAATTAAATAAGATAGCTTTCAAATTCTAGAATAGCAAATTAATATAATTTTATTTTTAAAATTGCTGGTTGACAGGATCGAGAGAACTGCGTAGAAAGTTAGAACAAAATTTGACGCGGTTTTTTTATCCTATTTCTTTTTCAGTTAAAGCTTATCTGAAAGTTCAGTATCATCAGAAATACCACTCGATACACTATTAAAAAGTTAAGCGAAATGTTTTCTGTAAAAGGATCCCAACCAAGTAAAAATTTATTTTTTCTATGGTTCAACTTATCGACTTGAAGTTCTTATATAACTTTCCTTCTAATCAGGGTAAATTTTGTTTTTCTATTAATGAGGGTATGAGTTGTTCTCAACTGTTAGATAATTCTTCCTCACCGCTAAGAAAGATTTCTTCATTTTTATTATTGTATATTTTTCTTACTATTATTTTTAATAGTTTGGGCGTTATTAGGGTGACAATAGTTTTCTGGTAACCTCAGGAGTTGGCATAAATCTTTAAGTTATTTTAATACATTTAATATTTCTTAAAATGATAAAATTATTGTATTCTCTGATGTAATTTTAAGAAACTTTTATTATATCTTAATATTGAGTGTCTCAACGTAAGGTAGAATTTTGACGGATTTTTCTAAGTCTATACTAGTTTATAAAATCATTATAAAACCGTTTTCAATAACTTCATTTTGAAAAAAACATAATTATATATTGGTAAAAATATACATTTTGAAAAAAAAGCATTGTCCTTTAAGAAGTATCTTTGATAAAAAAAAAATTAATTACTTAAATATTGCATTGTAAATAAATAAATATATATACATATATATTATGTATATATACATACATAAAGTCTGTTGATGTAGAATCATTTAAAAAATGAAATTTGTACACGTAGAATGTCATCAACGTAAAAACTTTATCTGAATATTAGCATCAACCCTTTTTCAAATTTCCGTTTTTTTAACCAAACAATGGATTCAATTTTTTTCTATTGTTACTTTTCACATATTTTATCTATCACTCAGCATTATTTTGCAATCTAATTAAAAAAAAAATTATGAATTAGTCATTTAAATATTGTTTATTATGTTGTTTGAAATTAATTCGATATAAAATTCTCTGCTTACGTTAAAATCGGTTTAATTTACTCAGTTTATAGATAAAAATATAATAATCAACCGTGTGATATTTCTTTAATAACATCAATGCTATAGTTTTAGGTAAAACATAATTTTTCAAAATTCTTTAGACAAAACTTGCGCCCTTATTGATTATATTTTAATCAATTAAATGAATCTTAAAATTGAAAAAAACGTTTTGGATGGTGTTATCAGAAACAAAAATCGTATGCTTCAATTTACATAATTCTTTTTGTAAACGTAAGAAAGCCAATACTAATTTAATTGAAAAAAAAAAAAGGTAACTCAGCATTTTACCTTTTGATTCATAAAATTCATTCGGTTTGATTTTAAATACAGTTTATTGACACATTTTGCGGACATACGGATGGTATACTTTTGTTGTTTCATAATTCTAAAGAACTGAACTAAATTCTGAAAATTAAAAATGTTAGAAAAAATTTTAAAATAATCCATGCTCGCAGCTTACTTAAAAATTCGTGCTAAATTAAAGACGTTAATCATATTCAAGGACATCTTCACGTTCAGTAACCGTGGAGTTAGCCAGTTATATTACTTCCTTTACTTCGTACAAGGAAGTATTGCGATCGCGAAAAATTTCGGTTTTCAGATTTCAACGGAATTATCCATTTTGACTAGTTTTGCCGTGACGCTTGTACGTACGTATGTATATTGCATAACTAAAAACGATTAGACGTAGGATGTTGAAATTTTGGATTTAGAACTGTTGTAACATGTAGTTGTGCCCCTCCCGTTTTGATTGCAATTGACTGAACCAAAAGTGTCCAAAAAGCCCAAAATCCAAACACATTTGGATTTTAGACTTTTTCTTAACTGCAGTAATAAGCTCTCTCACTGACAGTTTTTCAACGATATATTCATAAGTGGTACTTATTTTCACTGGTTCGAGAGTTATAGCCAAATAAAATTTTAATCAATGAAATATTTTCATCTGAGAAGCAAAGGAACATCGGTTAGAATCAAACATCATCTCTTTTTTTAATTTATTATTATTTTTTTTTTTTAATTTAAATATATTGATTTATTAACCCGTGATTGTAAAAAAATTGTTTACAATAAAAAATAATTATTCAACCTCCGAGTTCACCGTTAGGCATGCTTCAGGAATGAGATGAATGATTTTTAGCGTGTGTGAAAATGCCACGCCTGACCGAGATTTGAAGCCGGGACCTCCGGATGTAAGGCCGAGACGCTACTACTCGAGCCACGGAAGCCGGTTTTTTTCCATTCTGTTAAAAATTTTAAGGGTCACGTTCAGACTGATTTATGACCAAATTGGTTAAAGGGAAAGCTAAATAAAATCTTAA
Organism: Lycorma delicatula; assembly: GCF_047948215.1. Classification (NCBI taxonomy): domain Eukaryota; kingdom Metazoa; phylum Arthropoda; class Insecta; order Hemiptera; family Fulgoridae; genus Lycorma; species Lycorma delicatula. The sequence goes on from NC_134456.1 coordinate 115,656,124, forward strand.
ATGACAATTTTTTCTATATCTATCCATTTTAAATTATAATTTGGTTGAATATGCTAAAACATACCGTTGATAATAAGCAGCTAGTAATTTTTGGAATTTTTGGAAAGGGCTTTTTCTGTACATGAACTGACTGAATCGTATGATCATCTAAAACGTTTTTGATCTAATTCTTCATTTATTTCAAGTTTCTCGTTCAAGTAAGTAATCTCAGCAGCCGATTTATTTGATGCAGATTTTTTTAATCCTACCTGTAGCCATTTTCATCCACACGAAATAACAATATACTGGATTTTTTTCGTACCGATCAGTATATTCAGCTCATTAGAAACTAACCCACCGAATCGGTCTAGTGGTGACCGCGTCTTCCCAAATCAGCTGATTTGGAAGTCGAGAGTTCCAGCGTTCAAGTCCTAGTGTTACGTTCCACTTTTGCCTGGCTAGAGCTCTCCGGCAAGCAATGGTCATACGATGTCCTACTTCATAATATCGCAAGAAGTGATCATTATGATGTAGCGACTTCTATTCTTTCGGCACCAGAATCTGACCCAGAGCGGTCGTGTTGTACATTCAGTCCGGATGGACACGCATACTAATGTTCGGATGAACGCTTATATTATTTGTATACTTATATGTTATTAAGTTCAATTATATGTTATCGAAATGTCAAGACGACAAGAAATTAAATAACAATTCAATAAGTAACAAGGCATTGTTTCAATTCATCACCTATGAGTTGACAGTTCATACGCGCTCTAAAACCTACCACGAAGGTTTTACGGTCCTCGTAAAGGATCTAACACCTAGTAAAGTCAGTTATTTTTACACGGATTTGAATACTAGATCGTGGGTACCGGTGTTCTTCGGTGGTTGGGTTTCAATTAACCACACATCTCAGGAATAGTCGAACTGAGACTGTACAAGACTACACTTCATTTACACTCATACATATCATCCTCATTTATCCTCTGAAGTATTATCTGAAAGGTAATTACCGAAGGCTAAACAGAAAAAAGAAAGAAAACTCATTAGAAACTGATAAAAAGTGTTGGTTAGGAGTCGGAACTGATGAACCGATAACATTAAAATTGAAGTTGTTAATTCGATCCGTCTACCTTCCGCTCTCAAGATTAAATGGATTTAATTTCTGCTTTAACACGACATACACAAGTGGGGAGCGTTATTTGGCCAAGCATAACAATATACAGCTACTAGTCAGTTCCTTTTTTTATCATAAGTAAATATTAAAGAAATAAAATTAATCTATTTAAGTGATAAAATTGTATAGCGATTGTACAGATAAAATAATTCGCTGACCTCATTCTCTTTCTTTAAAAAAATGAATTAATCGGGAGAATAGTTAAGAAAATTCACTCTAGAAAGGAGATTTTTGATCCGTTTGCTTTTATCGATATCTAAAAATAAAGATTTATTTCAAATGATTATTTATTGTATTAGAATAAATAAATATTTTATACATATAGGAACATAATTATATTTTGTATTGATATCGTCATTGGTGTTTGATGTACTATTCTACGGACAACCAATAGGAACTGCTTCATTTGCCAGAAAGGTTCTAGGAAAACCATAAAGAAGACATGACTAGCGTAGCATTATAAACAACAGATTAATTTCATAAAAAAAAAGAACTGGTTGGATCCCATACTATACCTGATATTTCCGATTCAATCAAATTATTAAGTTCTTGATGAAATTAAATATATTTCTGAAATTGCAAGAGAAAAGATTCTTTTTCTAGATTATTATATTTCTGAAAAATTAATGACAGTTATCGGTAGAAATATTTTTCCTAAAACCATACTAAATATTATAAGGTAAATTATTTTTTACATGAAAATTTAAATGTCTGATGCATATCTAAAGTCTTTACAAGTCTAAAGTATAATGTTCCAAATAATTCAGGTAATACCGATAAAAAAGAGAAGTTTCAGTAATTACATTTCCTGAGGTTATTACGCAAAAATATCAGTTTTCCGTATAGATAAATTTATTTATATTTTCATTTTTAGTTGAACCAAAACTCCATCAACGTTAACTTTTTTTTGTATAATTTAATATACAATTTTATTTATTTGGTACTTTATAATAATCTCTTTCTTTTAGCAGTATACCATATAATCACTATTTGAATTTTTTATTGAAAACGTAAGTTTTTTTACGTAAGTTTATAATTAATTGCAATCTGTCGGAAGGAAAGTTTAGTACGTAAAATTATATTTATATGCTCATTATTAAATGTTACGTAAAGTGTTTTATTTTATTATTTTTTATTGCTTTCCCTTCTAGTAGTATTGAAAAGAAATCTCTGGATTAAATAATGACGTCATCCATGGATTTCCATATACCTCTTAGTGTTTTTAAGTTCCTTGATTCCAAAAGTAAGAAAAATCTGAGTTAAAAATTACGAATGTATACTCAGATTAATACCATCAATCACCGAAACTCACAGTATGTATGTTACCGTGAAAGATCGATATCTGGCAAATGTTGATATTCTTGGGTGAATGTCGACCGACACATACCAAATACGTCGGTGAAAGACCGAAATATTTGCTTATTCGATCATTCGCCGGTATATGTCGACAAAACAGATAAGCTCTGGTGGGGGTTGAAACGATAACTAGAAATTTAAAAAAATCACCTACTACCAATCTCTAAAGTAAATAGATTACGAAAAACCCTCGAAAAAAAAGGAAGTTTAAATTTATGCCAAACATAACTTACGCTCGCTTCGCTCTCTAACCTTGTCTAATTATCGTTAAATATATAGATCAAATATGTTATTATTCAACATTGGAAGCGATTAATCAAATTCACCGCATTTATATAAAAAAATAATCAGATTTTAACCATTTTTTCAGAAAGGGCCAATCAGGATGTACAGAAAATGTTAACTGCACGGATGAACGATAGCGATATAAATAAATGGTCAGATGGTTTGCCCTTTATTGAATTTTTTTATAAAAATATTTTTCAGCTTTCATCATCAGTGCTTGCATGCTGAATGCGGTTAATTTGATTAATCGCCTCATTTCACGGTAACTTATATACAGATTGATCCACGGAAAATTTAACAAACTTTCAGGTTACACTGGTGAAAATAAAAAAAAGCTCAACTGGTGAAAGATTTCGAATGAAACAAATTTTAACGATACAAATAAATGGCCAGATGACCCAGAGGTGTTAAGTCACTTTGGAGACCAGTTGATAAATCCACCACGTCCAGTCCATTTCTTTGAACCTCAGGAATGATATATGAAATGGTACATCATATTTTACAGTGGTTTGTGTTGTATAATGAGCATTGAAACCGTTACAGTTTTTAAACGAATAAAAAAGGAGGAGGTTGAGAAGTCTTATGTCGCAAACCTAGTTGGAAGTTAATGGAAATGTAACTTATATTTTTCACTTTAAAAAAAATAATTACCTTTTCAAATAACATTCAAAGTAATATTTTTGAATACCATTTGAGAAAAAATTTGGTAAAGGGTCCTTATATCTGAAAACTGACTTATATCTGTATAATTTTTACTATTTTTATTTATTAATATTTTTAAAATTCCTGGTTTTTATAGTATACTAGCTCTACCCGCCACGCTCGTTGTGGCACATTGTGGTTGCATGGATGAGAAATGAGAAACAAAACAAATCATACGTTTCATAGAAGTTTAATTTTGCAATACTTGTGGATATACAATATTTTTTTGTTTTTCCACTGTCTGAGTAGATATAAAGGCTATCTGGTTTGCCGACTCGGGAACACGCAACATACAGTTGCCCGTGTGAGAAGCAATCCGCGTCTAAATCTAAACCACACAATTCTAAAGATTGACCTTGAGCTTTATTGATTGTGATTGCAAATGCCAATCGAATTGGGAATTGCAATCTTTTAAATTAAACTGGTGTATCGGTCGGGATTATCGGTTTCGAGGAATGAGATATTCACCTTTGAAAGGCGCCGTTAAAATCGTTGCTTCCACTACGTTATTCATCAATTTCTTAACTGCAAGTCGCGTGCCGTTGCAGAGTTTTGGCTGATTAATATTCCGCAAGAGGATAATTGTCATTTATTGATCGAACCGTTGCTAGAATCAATCTAATGAGGAATGTTATCGTAGTTCCTCCTGGCGCATCCAAGAAGAAGGTCCCCCCAACTCCGTCATTTATCATTTGCATTATGCGATCATAAATGCCTTTCTGTTCACGCGTTAATTTGGGAATGTTTGATTGGACATATGACTGAAGATCACCGATGTTGTAACTCTGTTCACGGCGTAAATCCACATCAAATGAAGCAATCGCTGCTCGGGTGGGTGAGCGCATTCCCAATTGACTAAGAACTTTATTTACAGTAGCTAAGCACTTGATAAATATTTTCAATATTTATCAGTGCTTCGTTGTAATTGCCTTCTGTAAATTCCATAGTCATATTGGTATTTTTTAGGCGTACTCTATATTAATAATCTGGATCAGATGCAAGTGGATACGTTTTTTTTTTTTTTTTGTTAAACAAAGTAATTGGGAACAGCTATTGTTTCACATGTGAATGCGGTTGTCTTTTGCTAGTATGGCGAGTGTACCCCTCGCTTCCGGCAGATGGCGCGGTCACTGGTACACAGCTGACCGTTAAAAAAACTGTTTTCTCGCGGTCGCAGGTATGTGACTGATGCGTAAAATAAATAAAAACAATCTGTGATGCGGGTTATATATCGTGCTAAAGTTTGAGCTCAATCGGTGCCGAACATTTTGAGTATTTGAAGCGTACACAAACGAAGTTAACATTTTTATATATAAAGATTTGTTGGCTGCAAAAAAAAGCCTTTAAATTACACGAATTTGAATTATTTAGAAATAGTTTAGCGGTGTATTATATCCTTTGGAAGAGAATTCGGTTATTGTCTTCGACAACGCTTCTTATCATTAAACGAAAAGAATTCCAGCCGTGTTATAGAAAAACAACGATATCCAAGTGTGGCTTAGTTCAAAAGGAATAATTTTTGAAGAGGTTTAAGTTAATGTTCTATCATTGCAAAGGGTTTCAAGTATTAAAAGTAATTATAGTCCGTATAAAATTGGTTTGACACACAACGCCATATTGGTAAGTCGTGTTTTTATTCGGCTCCTAACGTATATGTTTGCGGGCCTCCGTGGCGCTAGTGGTAACGTCTCGGACTTTAATCCGGTGGTTCCGAGTTGGAATCCCGGTCAGGCATGGCATTTTCATACGCTATAAATCATTCATATCATCATCTGAAGCAATGCATAACGGTGGTTTCGGAGGTTAGAAAAAACAAAAAAAACGAATACTTAGTTGTGTGGTTTCAGTGTTACTATTTGTGAATTTTATTCTTTGCCTTTAAATATCAAAGAACGCTAAATAACCAAAAAACGATTGTTTGGTCATATATATATGTAACAAATAACCTAACAAAGGATTTATTGATCATTATGTAGGGATATTATTTTCTGTGTATTTGGTTATTTCGACTTTTTATGTTTGCATAGTCTTAAGTCTATCTGGGCTGTAAGAAAGTTGGGTGTTTTAATTTATTTACTGTAAGTCATCCTTCTTGGTGGCTTTTCTTTTTGTTTTGGTGTTTTTTTTTTGTTTTTTTTTTTTTTTAAATAAAATACAGATGTTTTAGCTGTTAAATATAATTCAAAGAAATTTATTACTTAATCAGTTGTGATTTTATTTACACTGGCAACGGCCATACGGGCTCTTTGTGATTGGTCGTTGTGTTTGACAGCGTCCATCTTGCATTGATCTGATTGGTTTTCCTTTGTTTACATTCCCATCTGATTTATTAGCCTCTTATTTATTAAAAAACTGTACAAATTAAAAATAGATAGATAGATTTATTAAAAATAGATGAAAACAATCTTTGATGCGGGTTATATATCGTGCTAAAATTTTTTTTATCGTGTTTTTTTTTTTTAATAAATTACAAATGTTTTAGCTGTTAAATATAATTCAAAGAAATTTGGTCGTTGTGTTTGACAGCGTCCATCTTGCATTGATCTGATTGGTTTTCCTTTGTTTACATTTCCAAATTAAAAATGTACAAATTAAAAATAGATAGATAGATTTATTAAAAATAGATGAAAACAATCTTTGATGCGGGTTATATATCGTGCTAAAATTTGAGCTCAATCGGTGCAGAACATTTTGAGTTTTTGAAGCCGTACACAAACGAACTTAACATTTTTATGTATATATAGATAACAAATGGAAAATATTATAGTTACCCAACAGATGATTCTTTCCTCTGTTTGGATCTCCGGAATGTTAGTGTCTCAGCCTTTCATTCGGAAAGTCTCCAGTTTGAATTCCAATCAAGCTTTTCATATACTACGAGTATAAGATTTTAGTTTATTCATGCACCAGCTTTAATACGGTGAATTAGCATCTATAAAAATGACACTCCCTATCAGATTTTTCTATTTCTCAATGGTTTAAAAGTTGATACGTTCTGAATTGGTGAGTATAGACTTGTTTAATTTACGAGGGAGTGTTATTACAGTGGGAATAATATTTTCAACATTTATTACAAGTGTTGGTCTTTTTAATTGTTTTTTTTTTTATTCTTAATGTTTTCATTAGATAGCCGGAAACATAATTTGAGGCAATTTTAACTGAATACTGTATCTTAAAAGCAAAATATATCTCAGTTCAGAGATAAACTATGGAAAAAATTTATAATTAGTTTTTATAATTCAATCAAAAATATATTTTTAACGAATTTTCTTAAAATAGGAATTATGCAAATAAATATATAATAGAATAAATATCGTTAAATAATAATTATTATTTTGTCGATTTCCCAAGTGGAGTGGTAGCGACCCTGCCTTTCATCCGTAGGTCCCGGGTACAAATCCTGATCAGGCATGGCATTTTTTCATGTTATGCTACAAATTTCCATTGAGCTAATGACCAAAGCAGTTGATGCCCGTAAAAAAAAACTAAAAAAAAAAATTAATTTATGGTTGTAATTTAAGTTTTGTACAAATATAGAAAATTAATTGTCAGTACATTTATGTAACATTAATTTCAAGTTTTATTAGACCGTCAAATTTTATTCAACCTGTTAACAACCTTTAAAATAAAAAGTTAGCTCGTGAAAAGAAGTAATCTAAATGAAATACACCCATGTGTTTCATTACATTATTTGTAATATACATTAGACTTTATTGTTGAGCTACTTGCTTGAATATACATCGCGTGCATGTTTCAAGTTAAAGAAACAGAATAAAAACTAACTTATGTATTTAGTTACTTTCTTTTTGCTCTTCATTTCATGAAGCAATTTAGCAATTTGCTCACGAACTTTATAAAACAAATATCTTATATATTGTTATGTTTATTCATCTGTTCAATTTTGAAAATTTTTATTATTTAATAAATTTCTTTTATTTATTTACCGATATCAGCAAACATCTGCATTTACATTTTTTTTAACTACATGTAAAAAAACACGTGGTTTTTTAATCGTGTCAGTGAAGTGAATTAAAGTCTAAAATTACAAATAAAATCTGATAAAAAATAATAAATCAATCACTTTACGACTTCTATTTGTTAAACTCATAATAATTAAACAGTCAATATTATAATTTCATGCAAGAGATTGTATTTTAACAAAATGTTTAAGCGTTTACTTATGTTATTCTTTTATACTTACAGAAACACAGGAAAAAAGACTAAAAATATACAAAACACTGCAAAAATACGTGTTTAATTTGTTTACTTATTACGATTGTATATATATAACAGTCATTGTAAGCTCAGAAAAGCTTATATTCTTATGCTCTTTTTAAAAAAAATTGATTTGAATAATTCTCAAAAAATATATAGCCAACTTTAAGAATAACAAGCATCCCAAGTCATGCCAGGCACGTAGCTAGGATGTTTTCGGGGGGCTAAGGGAGCTGATGATGGTGATAAAATAATAATGACAATCATTTTATACTGAAACGGTATTTTGTACTTTATTTTGTTAGAAAATATAAAACATATGCTTTGATTTAATACGTATTTTACTACGAAAATAAGAATCTTAATGTTAGTACAGAATCTTTATCATAATCCACATTTATACTTCACACTCACACATTTACACTAAAATATATGAATTATTAGAAAGCTAGTCATTGATTTTTCTTTCTCGCCATAATATCTAAAACTTCAAAACAGGATTAACATAATATCTCTGTGCACTGACAAAGAAATTAACGAACTTAATCTTCCATCCCCCGACTTGTTACGCGCAATCGTTTTGGCTCTCTTCATTGTGGATAACGAGCGTTCATTAGTACATGTTACCGGAAGAGTCGCTAAAACTTGCAACAGTAATAGGTATTCGGCAAATATTCTTTATTGCAGTGATCCAATACTTCAATTACATCTAGTATCTTATCGCACCAAATAAGATGCTCCGCTTGGAGGACAGATTCAGAACATTTATTATCATAATACATCTCTATGATTTTTAGTTCATCCACTTTTCCAGGACTAGCTGAACCTGGCAAAAGAACTTGAAAACTTTTTAAGAAGATAGAATTGTCATTGAATGTACTTTCCAAATGCTCCTTCAACGTATCGGTGCATGGAATAAAAAAAGATACTCGGTATTATTCTTCTGTCATCGTAGTATTGTGATTTTCTCTTTGTCCTTGTTTATCATTTATTCGCGGAGTTTTTATTTCAGCTTCAAAAATCTTGTGCGACAATTACTTGGCAGTTACAAAAATATTTTCTGCGTCATCTCTCATTCCTTGCAGTAATGATAATGTTGATTGGACAGTTGAATAGCTCATCGGTTAATTTTTTAGCCCCTCGGTTGTTTGTGAATTACTGCAAAAAAAAAAAAAAAATAGTTATTTCTTCAACAAGTAACATACTATTTTTAATCGTGAGAATTTTCATGGGATACATAATATCTAAGTTAAGACGATAACCAGCGCAGTGCACATATATGGGTTTAGGATAATCTCTTTTAATTCGGGTATGAACACCACTAACATTCCCAGAAAATGTTCTACCACCGTCGTAACGTTGGCCGACACAATGTTCCATGTTCAGCCCCATAATACCAGATTTTTCTAAAATCACTTTGGTCACATTTTCAGCGCCTACATCGTAAAGCGGAACTAAACATAAAAAATCTTCCCGCAGTTTAGAGTTTGTGATTCAAAATCAACGTATCTGGCGTAAACACAATCGCACAGTATTTGTAACATCCGCCGTTTTCATCACCTAAAATAGAAAAACCTTAAGCACAATTTATTTTATTTATAAGTTTTTCTTGTATTATTTGAACACTTGTATCGATGATCTTATTTTGAATGTCCGGACTTATGTAAGAAGCATTCTTTTTAGAATTTAAAAGATGATTTTTCAAGTTCATCAGCGTTATTGGTTAACTGGCATTTCTCCCGCCACCACCCCATTCGGTCGCCCTAGAGCATAGACCAAATGTCAGTGCCAAGATACGGATACTGTGCCTCTAAAACAGTTTAGCGACCTCGTTACCTAAAAGCTCCGAGAGCTACCTATCAGCGTGAGCAGATTAAGCAGGGTGCTACTCACCATCCGCTTATTCACTTGTCAAACTAAATCTAGATCGGGGAGGCGCACACCTTGTTACTAATTACTAAAAGTCATTGAAGTTAATAAAATAAAAGATGCAATTTAGGCTGTCACGCCTCGGTCGCTGTATGCCAGCTAGTGCCTGTCCACCATTTAAAGCGCTTGGAGCTTGTATCTGGCTGGTGGACAGCCATTATCTCAGGAAAAACTTCCCACAGCGGCGCTATAGGAATCAGTATAACCCAGATTAATTAACAAAACTCTAGCGATGACGGTTGAACTTCATCGAGGAACTACCACACGGTCCGACAATGCGGCTCTCGCCACACTGACTCGCCGTTTATGAGCGGCCAGTTTTTCCCCTGACCTCTAAGTTCCAGGGTGGCTCGGTCTCTGGCCCCCCCAAGAGCAGGATAGTCGAACATCATATGCTCGTTCGACTGGACCTCCCCGCAGACACACAACTCATCAGCCGCTAGGCGAAACCGAAACAGCTATTGCTTCAAATCCACATGGTTGGTGAGCACTCGGGCACCCGCTGCCCTTAAAAATGAATTCGAGGCATACCATCCCCCCAGATCCTATATAAACCTATACAAGGATCTTCCCTTAGTCGTGGTGTGCCATTCAAGCTGCCATGCCTCCATCGCGAGGCTCCATAGCGTCTTCTGCAGGCGGGAAATGAGCAACTGAACGAAATTTAGATCCGGTGCATTGTGATCGCCGTTCCGCTCCGGTTCTAGTCCGGCTCGAAACCACATCACAAATGCCTCGGCTTCCCGACCTCTTCGCAACTTCCACATGGCTGCCCGAACTTTCACCACTAATTCGATTGGGAGAGCCTTTCCCAATACGGTGGTAGCCTCGTAGGAGGTTGTTTTAAAAACACCAGTGCATACTATCAAGGCTCTGCGCTGGGCACTCCTTGAATTTTGAAGCGGTGCTCTATTTCTATCCAACCTATGCGCCCAAATTGGCGCCGCGTATGCGATCATGCTCTCGAAGACACCTCGGTACACCAAGTACATTTGACGGCCCGACAGCCCGTAATCCTTCCGAGCAATCCTAAGTTTGTGCATCACAGAGACGGCGTCCGCCGCAACTTGCTTAATGTTGTTACTAAAAATCAACTTGTCATCAAATAAAACACCTAGGTACTTATGAACCCTTACTCGGCTGGTCATCAGCGTTAGCTAGAAATCGCAAAAGACTGCGAAATTTTTCGTCATTCACAGCAGGTTTTTCTAAGCTAATATGTCCATAGTGGACATATTAATAATGATAGTCATTATAATGATAGTCATTATCACCTCGCACAGGTACTTCTTGTTCACACAAAATAAAATTGTTTCTATTATAAGGATTATTGCTGCTCATTTTCATGTTTTTCTTATGCCTTCAAAAAATCCAGTTGAATTATAACATCGTGATTTTTTCCACTCGTAACGCGTAAAATGTATTCAGACTTGACAATACTGTATCGATGATATGCGTGATTATTGTAATCATTCAATTTTTCCACACCCTTTTACCAGATCTTGAAAGGACTTGAAATTAACAAAGGATTTGCAAGCAACAGAACAGATGTCAATTTCTTCAATTTTAAATGAATAATCTGGCATAAAATATTCCGTGATATCATTGCCGTATTTCAGGTTGAAATTGACTATTAGCAACAATTCGAATTTCTGGTGATCTACATCTCTAGTTGCAATGTCACATTTTAAATTCTCACATTTACACATTATCTCACTTGAAATATTTTATTTAGCAATGCAGGTTACATTTATTTTATTATTCTTTTTATTAAAAATGATGTAATTGAAAACGTCGCTTTTCGCTTTGACTTGGTGTAAATTATATGAAAATTAACATGAATAATGAATAAATGTTTAACACAACGGTCTATTGCATGCATTCACTTATAGATGTTCACTTTTCCATAGCTCGAAAGATTCTGATTGATATTTCATCACAAAACTTAGAAAATAATTTAATTTAAAACTCCTATTATTGCTTTATTAAATACTCATTAATCTAATGTGCCATTAATTAATTACTCATTAGCTAAGTAAAGCTAAAACTATCTGTCCAACAGATCAACAAATTATTAGGACATTTTTAAGGTTAACCCGCCGTTACTCGACGTGTGGGCGTCAACATCACATTGATATTATTTTCTTTCCTATTATCTTTATGCTTACGTTAGATTCTTGAAACGCCTCTACCTGCCGGCGCTTAAGTTTGGAATACAATAAGCAAGTGTTGCATTTCTGGCTTGTGAGAAATCCCCAGTAATCATTTATTTCTATTAGTATTGCGTCAGAATGAGCGCGGCGCTCACACGTCGAGTAAGCGTTACTCTTGCAAGATAGAGTAACGGTGGGTTAAGGTATGTAGGAGGGGATTATTGACTAGGGAGATGATTACCTACAGTTTTATCTCAAATTTTGTGAAAATCTTTTGAGATGTTACATTACGAAAATGTAAAATGCTGAAAATTTTACATTTTCATTTTTTGGACCCAACTTAATAGATTTAACCCCTGAATGATAAAGTCTAATAATTGTCGGGCAAATAGGAGCTGCAGCAGGCCTTATTGCCCGACAATTTCGGGGGCTATATCCCCCTTAGCCCCCCGCTCGCTACGTGCGTGCATGCTTATTACGGAGATTGAGAAAAGTAATGAAGTGGTTTCCCATCCAGAGACTGACTGTGTAATGAATATTATTATACTCGGAGAAAGCATTCTGATTGATGTCTCTTGTACATAAGGTGCTTTACATGTGCCAGATAGATCGGGATAGATCATTGTAAAGCAAAAAAATTAAGGACTTTAGCTTTCTGTAATAATAACATTTTAGGATGTGAAGAAAATCTATTTTCATTCATAATTACTATTTTTACCATTTTGATTTTATTAATATCTTTAATTTTAATTTTATAAACAATGCGTAGAAGAGCTTTCTGCCCAATTTTCTTGTAATATTTAGATCATTATAATGAGTGCATATATCTATATCTATACTATTATATAAAGAGGAAGAGAGTTTTTGTTTGTTCGGGAAAAACAAAAAACTACTCGATAAATCGCAACCAAATTTTTACCCATATTTCTTGGCATAACCTAGAAGTTTTTTTGCCATAACGTTTTTCCTAGCATTACTAAAAAGATTTTTTTAGATATATTTCACCTCGAAAAATCTCTCTCAAAAAAAATGTAGTGGAGGATTTGCCGTTAAAGCACAAATTTAGTGAATTGAATTGATGAACTGTGAACTGTGAGACTCTATCACTGTGTGAGCTGGATTTGAACTAAATGATTAGAATCAATAGAATGAATAATATTACAAAAATAATGAATTAAATTTACTTTAAGTAAAATAATATTAAATAGATTTAAAAAAATTCTGTTTAACAATAATAAGCTTCCTGTGGGGACTGCGGGACTTCCGGTTTCTATAAAGGCTGAATACTTAAATTGTTATTTATCAATATTATTGTCACAACCATGAGGGTAACAAACACTAAGGAGGTCTAGGTATAAAGAGGTCTAAGGAGGTATCTGTATGAAGATGGATGAGACAATATGTTAAGCACATTTGCAATTGCAATTTTTATGGATGTAATAATGCTTTAGTAATGTCTTTTTGTACATGTATGTTGTCTTATATTATCTTATCTATATTATGAAAAATGTATCTATTAGGTAAAATTAACCACTTAATCTGTCTAATGATAATTAAACAATGAACAGGATTTGAAATAATTATGTTAAGATGGCTGGAAAATATAAAGATAATTAATTTTGTCCCTACTTATATAAATAATCTGTGTTCTAAATACAAATCTTTCACTTACAGCGTAAAGAATTATGAAACAAGTATATGATGAATAGATTAAAAAAAAAAATGTTTAAAGTAAATTTTTTCTGCCAGATAATTGTAATTTTATATTTTCTTTCATGTTATCACATTCTCTTATCTTGTATATGTTTTAATTAAAGAAAAATTGTTAATTTTGTTTAAACAAAATATTGTTGCTCAAAGTTTTCCTGATTAATAATTCCTTTATTAAAATCAGTGTTCGTAACTTTAAAAAACTTTTTAAAATTATATTACTTGGGAAGATGTGTAAGTGTGTCTTTGTTTAGCTTTAGTAAATAAACAAAGTAACATTTTCGGTTCTGAAACTTCAATTTAGCAGTCTCGAGTTTTAATCATTAATTAATAACTTTTCAAAATTGATCAGATGAATGCTTCACTAGTTATGTAACTTTAGAATGACTCAGTTCAAACTTCATGGAGCCTTTACGTTAGTTTCAATCTACTATTCTAATTTGCTGTCAGATTCTAGAAACAGTTTGTTCGCTTAACTAGTTTAAATCATTAACGATTATTCAAGATACTTACTTTCCATCCTTGTCGCAATTCATTTATTTTTATAACTATAAATTGAACCTTCACTAGATTTATAAGCCAGGAGTAGTTTGGAAAACAAAGTAATATGTATTTCATTATAAACATTCTGTTTAGTGTTTTTTTTTCACCTACATTTATATTATTTTGATGTTATATAGAATTGCTATACCTTAATCATCTGCATCTTCAATTAAAATTTGAATTATAGAAAAGAAACAAATTTTTTTTGTAGGATGTAGATGTAGTATTTTGTAGAATGAGTTCAGTTCTCTTGTTTGTTTTATTATTATGACCTGAGACATGCTACATATGTAGTTTAATGATGAAGTGAGATTGATAAAAACGTATTTGATAAAATACTAAACCTAGGAATGAAACCCACGTCCAGATGTTCTAAGAGCTAGTAACTTACCTCTATAACATTTGTAGAGGAGTGGATTCGACAGTTTCTGTGTAATCACATACTTGCCATCATTCAGTTTGGTCCTCTCGGCCCTCATTTTTTTTCTTTTGTCCTTTATTTCGTTTTTGCTTATGTTCTCTTGCATCCAATCTCACTTATATTATAATTCATTGAATTTTCTGACAGAATTTATGTACAAAACTCCGACACCAGCAAATATTAATAGAAAATTAAAGGAAATGAATAGAATCTCCAAAAATTTATATTCATCATTTTGTCAAGAAAAAATATGTTACTATCTTATGTAGCCTATGGATCGTCTTTCTTTTTGTTAACTGTTTTTTCTTCCCTTTGTTCCTGGTACATCTTGCTTTCTTATTTTGTTAGCCAATTATAAATAAGCCAAATACAATTTCATAACCAGATATATACTTAAAATTACTACTACTTGTCAGAAAAAATGGAATGAATTCCATTAAAGATGTCAGTAGTATTTCCAATTGCTACTTGACAACAATAGAAAAAACAAAAAATCTTCTCATGAAAACTAAATTACTGCACAAGAATTATATCTCATCTAATTAGATACTCCACTCAACAATAAAAGAATATGCAACAAACCAAAATGTAGTTAAATTATAAATACATGTCGAAGATAATTGCCATCATAAACACTTGATCTACAAAGCCAAGCAAAACTTTAAATGTATTTTTACTTAAACTTGTCTCTCAAATGTACTAATAAACATGTATGCAATTATTAGATTCAAAAGCTTCTATATAATTAACAAATCAAATCAAATACAGTACTCCACACATCAAATGCAGTGTTGCATTTACACGCATCAAGTGCAGAACGTAAAGCACAGGTGTGCTTCACCTGTGAACAGTAGCATAGCAGCCATTACCTTCACAACCCCATCAAAACCTAAGTGAATTATCATAAACAATTCTCATTTCTCCTAAGCAATGATTAAATTTCACATACCTTGCCAACACCTGTATCAGTGAATGGCCATGGCTCAGTATTCTGAGCCAGGTTGATGCTCAGAATTGAGTTGATTCCTGTACCAGCAGGAAGGGACAAGGAATATCAAAACATCTGCGCCCGCAAACAAACAAATACACACACACACACACACACACACACACACACACACACACACACACACACACACACACACACACACACACACACACACACACACACACACACACACACACACACACACACACACACACACACACACACACACACACACACACACACACACACACACACACACACACACACACACACACACACACACACACACATATGTATGTGGCTGCATAGGTGCACATGCACCTGACTGCGCTTTACAATGAAAATGTTTACATTGCAAACAGTGCTGTAAAACAGATGCTGTTATCGAAAAACCTCTCTGATAACTGCCTGTGAAATGCCCAAAGAAGTAGAAATTTGTAAAATTTTGTGCCATTTGATGTGTGGCATAATAATAGCTAAACTCAGCATGTAACATATTATGGGAAAATTTGTTCTACAGTTGATAACCAAGAAACAAAAATATAATAAAATTGTATTTAACATAATAGATATATAACGCAATAGATTATTTCCTTTTAAATAGTGAAATAAACACGGAAACCTTTTTAAAAATTTTAAACAGCTAATGAGACTTGTGTATTCACCCAAAGCTATTCGGTTATGATGTAGAAACTCTAGCACAATCACTGCAGAGATGTGAAGATCACCTCTACCAAAAAGTAGTAAGGCAAAGTCATTCCATAACCAAGTTCATTTTGTCTTCATATGCCTGTTATCAATAGACAACAAAGTCCTACTTAACAGTAATGCAGAGTTTGTGATAAGCAATGAGAAAAAGATAGGCAGAAATATGAGAGAGCAATTGATCTGTGCTTTTTTTACTCAGTGCATTTCTTATTAATGTTAGCAAAATACACTGCAACTATTATTCTTTAACTCTCCTACTTTCCAAAATCTGTACAATAATCCTTTTGTTAAACTAAAATCAACTTTGAAAGACTGCCAAATTGAAAATAATCCAAAAGGTTACAAAACATTTTTGTGAGACTCTATGGCATGAAAAGATTTCAGGAAGCTTACCAACAGTAAAAAAATAGACAAAATTCAGGGAAAAGTGTGTTAATAGTGCAGAGAAATACTTTGAAGGTGATAAGCCAGAACAAAAAGTTAATTACCAAGTAATACTTGTTTTTAAAGTACGTTTGGTTTTGTTATGTTTGGTCAGCTCTCGTGCAGGATAAACCAATAAAGAAGGACAAAGAATGATTTATGTGTAAACTAAAGGATTAGTACTACTAAATAGAGAGGAGAATAACATTAAACCAACTTAAATAACAGATGACCTAAAAAAAGATGTTATATGTTGCGTACAAATATTCATAAATAGATAGTGAAACGAAACAAAATTCATAAAAAAACTTATGTATATTCACTTGGTCTAATAATTCACTAACAAAATATCTTAAACTACTGTGATTAACAGTGCATGTGAATGTGAAAGTAAACTATGCATTATGATAAATGCCCATAATGGATGTATACTGTCCTAAAATTAGCTACTTGCAGATACTGTATTATTATTTACAAGCTGGTCAATCAGGGTTTCCTGTTTAGCTAGGTGGCTCCACCCTTTGGACTCCCACTGTATTTGATATCTTTGGTCATGAATAATATACATTGATAAATAAAAGTTAAATTATACTGACTTTACAAATACCTGAAAAAGATACTGATATAAATTTGCAGCTGGAGTCTGGGCATAGCTGGAGTTGCAGTTAAACTCATCCTCATGAGTTCATACTGATGTCATTGTAGAACTACCATGGTCATGTAAGGATAGAAGTAGCTATAGCTATAATGTACAGATTAAGTATGGCGATCGTGAAAATATTGGTGCCATGACAGAAGTGTGTTCATACTGTCATGCTTGGAAATGGAAAGGGGAACGAAAATAAATATGTTGTACATCAGGGAAGGTTCGTTTACCTGTTAATTTTGAACTGTCAAAGATACTTGAAGCACTGTTGAATGAAGACCATCCTAAATACAAAGATTTTCTAAACAATACAAGAGCTGATATCTGACAACCATGACAATATCAAACACAGTGAGGATCCACAGGATGGAGCCCCCTGGCTAGATGGGAAGGGCAAGCAAAGAAAGCATTGATAGCTATTTAAAAATATGCAATCTTATCAGAACATGCAAGAGAAATGATTTTAAATTGTCAGCAATTGCAGTGTTAGTGATTAAGCATTGTTACAAAAATTATTTTGTTTCATTTTTAAATTTAATCTTTTTATAATAAACAGCCAAATATTTTATAAATATTAAGTCTGGGCATAGCGCTTTTAGTTAGCAGCTAATCGAGAATCACACTCTACAGTTGTTTCAGAGAACCAAGATATTCTCATTCTTTTAGCAGACTGAATAATAAGAAAGACTTGAATAATAAGAACTTGCTCCTGGGCAAGAAAAGGAGTTCTACAGATGGCCAATAGGCTGGGCAGTCATGTATTACTCATCAAAGTTCAAAAAGCTCATTTGATATGCTGGTTGGGGAGATTGCTGGACCACCTAGGAGGCATTAGGACAAACATATGCTATATGAACACATGCATGAATGCATGTGCATGCACTGTACAGCAAACATTTCTGTTTCCCTTTATTATCCGTCTTAATATTTTTATTTATTAACTAGTATATCCAATGTTTTAATATTTTTATTTGCTTCTTAATTTTATTTTATTTTTGTTCATTTTATTATTATTTTTAGGTTTTAATAATTTTATATCTGTATTTTATTAGAAAGAAAAAATATAAATGAAGGATAAGGTTTTTAATTTAGCAGTTCTATTCTGTTTATGTCCTCTGTGCCATCACTGTCTGATGACAGGTTCATCAGTGCTGAGATTCACTGTTTTCATTATTGTGATTCACTGCTTTTGTTATTATCTATTGTGAACCTTTCAATTTAAATGTTGCAACTCTATCTGTCTCATAATAATTCTGCTCTATTTTTAAGATGCATTTGTAGAATTGTTTCCAATATTCAACCGGAAATCAGAAAATATTTTCTTAGCCATTTCTTTTATTAGATTTAGACGACAAGACATTATCTTCCTCAACATGGGTATTTTATTTTCTCCCAAATCATTCTATCGGATTATGAGTGGTATGATGGAGGATTCAGGATGGTACAATGCAATATTAATATGGTGTGACAGTTTTCTTCCAATATTTTGTCGAAGAGGTGCCCTTATTAGTCACACTAATTTGTACAGTTAATTTTTAAACATATCTCTTGAGTACGGAATATTTCTGCTTTGTACTCTGTCCAACAGTTCTTGTTTTCTGCAGTTTCAATTTGGCACCTTGTGTAATTTTTATAACAATCGTAAATTACCAAAAGTGATCAAGCTGAATGGTAATTAAACCTGATCCCAGTAATTTTTTATAGCTATAAGTATTAGTGTTTCAGTATCCTTCTTGTTTCTATTTAAAACTCAAAGGTGGATTCAAAATTTCTCCTACAGCAAAACAGGTCTGTATCAATATCAGCTTCAGTTCTGTGAATACATGTTTTTCTTTGTCATTAATAAAGTCATCAGTTATAACATAAAATTTTGTATGTGTTGAGTGAATGTTCATCAGAAAAAATAACTAACTAGTCTTCCTTATTTTTCTACCATAATGTTCATATTATTTTCAGTCTTTCATCTAAAATCCATTCACCTCAGAATTTCCCGTACAGTTTTGTATGTGCAGTTATTTATCTATAGATTTGTTTGTTCCGTTTTTTAAACTGTTAATAACTAGTTTAACGTAGGCAATTTTTTATATCATACATGAAAATTGCATACAGTATTTCTTAATGCGCATCTTTGGAAGTTTTCAACACTGACATTCTTCTTCATTCTTTTACAAAATTTTCCAGGTGAACTAAAATTTATATTTTTTTCCAGTTTGTATGATTCTGTCATATTTATGCATCATATAAACCAATCTTGAGCTAGAATGGGGAAAAAATTTAGTTTAGAATTAAAAAGAAATCCTTTTAAAAATTTTCCAATTCCAGAAGTGATTTCTTGTTCTTGTTTATTAGTTTTTTAGGTAACACATTTTTTCCTGTGTAACATGGTCGTAGAACTTTAATTAATGACATTTTCTTCAAAATAACTATCTTAAGACAGTCAAACTCAGTTTGTACTACAGCCTATAAAGAAATTAAAATAATTATATAACTATTAAAAATTATATTTTAGTTATGATAACATTTAATTTTGTTTTTATTTTATTTTATTATGTTGAGAGTTACAACCTTTATTGAATTTCAGTCTCATATGCTAACTAGAGTAATAAAGAAAATTCCTAAGTTGATTCCAAGCAATAACAAAACAGACACAATTGTAAAATGATGAAGAAGTAATCTCATGACAGTCTGTCTGTATATATCCATTCTCTCTCTATTATGTTTTATAATATCGTCTTCGCTAGTCTTTCATTCTCTCACTTCATTTAATCATTCTTCTGGAAAATTATGCAACCTATTGTAAATGAGTAAAGAGTATGTAGCGGAAACAGAGTTAATTGAAGTGTGTACTTTAACAAAAAAAAAAGGTGTTACTGTCCATTGAGTTTCAATATTATTGTGTTAGTTATTGTTTTAAACAATCCTTTCGTTATTTAATAGGATTTAATTTTTCTGAATGTATTTCACCTTTTTTTTTTAATTTTCATGTTATTTTTATAAACAATTCATTACTGTTGTTATCTGTTACAATACCAATTTTATAGCGAAAGATATATTTTTATTTATTTGCTTAACGTATTCAAACTTAAAAAAGTTTTAAAATTAAACATACTTAAAAATTATTATTAATATAATATTTTTATTTTATTTTATTTCTTTTTTGTAAAAAATGTTTAGATAAAAAAAAAATCTGTTGTATTCCTGTTGATACTGCAATATTTTTAATGCAGTTTTAATCTATTACTGGGATTTATTTAATGTATTTTTTTCTTTTTTTGTAATATAATATTTGCAAAATAAATTATTGATTGAATTAAAATTATCAGTTGAACTTACAGTACATTAAATCTGGAGTTAAAGAAAGGCTAACCGTACATATTGGATAGGCAGTGTTTTTCATCATTTAAAACGGTTATACCTGAATATAAATTTGAGTTTTCAAAGTAGGATGCGCCCCTACTTCAGCCATCATCAGTTTTTCGTTTGTCTTAAAAACTGTAACTCCCGCAAAAGTTTTGTAAAAAGATGTTTTGTAGATAACACTATCTGTAACTTTTTAATAAAGAAGTTGCAAACAAAAATAAATCTAAAATTAAGGGATGAATACTTTCAAAGCGTAATAAATTTCCTTAAATTTATCTTACGAAAAATTTAATCAGAGCTTTTTTATAGATCTTTCCTTAAAAAATAATTTGATTTACCAATGTGCATAATTTTCTTTATTTTTTGAAGTGTTATAGCACCTTAAAACGAAGCAACTAAAGTTTCAGTGAGGTACATAAGTGTATAAAAATTACATATTCAGAACCTTGATTTCCGACCCGTTCGTCGATAGGTCACCGAGGATCTCCTTACCATCTGAACCATAGACTTTATACCTCTGTACGTTAGTTCAGTCTCCACCTGGTTGATGACTTGCTTCGTATTCTTAGTAACGGCTTAGAAATCAACGCCTCCAGTTCATCGTTGCCTGATTCATCCTCATTTGAGGATGAGTGACGCAATTTTTTCACCAGCAGCCCTCGAAGATAAATCCTCAAGTAACAGCCCGATCTCCATTAAGCCGTAGTGCTCTTCAGGTTTCCTTACCGGTTATATAACAACTATCGTGGGATACCCCTCAACATTTGGCTCCTTAGGCGTGCCGGCACACCTTTGCGATGACCTAGCTAAGCCTCCCTTGGCTTTGAAATCCATTTTCTTAAGATTGACACCCGAACGCGGGAAAAATCCGACAACAAAACTAGAGGACTTTAAGTTTGATTTATTGATTTGATAAAGGCAAAAGTGGATTGGAATAAATACACGGCGGGAAGGAATTCCCGCTCAGATTAACCTTAAACCAGCCTCTGCGTGGAAAACAAGTTTCCCACCTAAACTAACCTCACTAACTGAGGTTAGATTATGTCCATAAAATGGACTAATGGCGCAACGCAGGTAGAAACTCCCATTAGACCTAACCTCTAAACTGGCTGACCGTGATAAACAACTAACAAACCGGTTGGAACTTGTACAACGTTCAAGTAACAATAGGCCTTAATAGTAATTTTAAAAATACAGATAGCACTAGAACAACGCACTCTCAATCACACAATCCTTACAGTACTAAAATAAATTGAAACAATTAATATGCAGTAGTCCTTGAGGATTATTATTTAAATAGCCAAGGGCGTTAACGTCTATTCAGCTACTTTTCGTTTTGTAGTTTTAAAAAAATAGTAATACGTTTTTTATAAAATTCATGTTTTTCGGATTGTCTATTAGCTAGTTTTAGCCTTTGTTCCTTTCGAAAGTTATTAAATGTAAAATAGGATAACATTAAATTTTAATATTTTTTTTGAAATTCTGGGTTGAAAGTTGATTTTTTGTGTATATAATCTTCATGTGAATATCTAAAAACCAATTTTTAGGTTTTTCAAAATTCGACCTTGAAAGTGGTGAAGAAAGGTAACTAAATTTTGAAGAACGATTACAAATTTTCCGACTGTACCAAACGAGATATTCACTCGATTTGAACTTGAAATACTCTTCAGATAAATATTAAAAATAATTTTCGGGATTTTTTCAATTTTAATTTTTAAGGGGTGCGACGGTGTACGGCGTGAAGGCTCAATCAATTCAGCCACTCCACTGATACTGAATATGCAACGCGACTAGCTTCACCAGCTTACGGTTATTTGACTAAAAAAACATAAAATAAAGAAATTTTAACAGAAATGATAAACTAAGTACGATCACCTGCTAGTGGTATTAGGTAGAGTAGCAACCCGGGTCGGCCTGGATGCTTACTTCGCCAAGATAAATGTTTTGTCATTGAGCCTGGATTAGCTGAAATATTCGCTGCTAGGATGAGAATGGGTGTGTGGAGAATGAGAATGGATGTGCTGAGAACTCTATGTGGAGCTGTGGCGTGGGAGGGTAGAAGCATTGACCTAGGTCCCGAATGCAAACCACAGCAGAGAGAGATAGCGTATGTTTTCTTTAGAGGCTAATTAGATTTATGCATTTGTTTCTTGATTTTTAAGTAAATCAAGAGGACTTTGAATTGCAGGTCAAAATTGTCGTTCGTTTTGTTGGTATTTTTGAGGATAATATTTTGTTGTTTAAAGACCAAATCTGAATGCATAGTCTAATTGAATTTAGACATAGGAAAGAGTTTTTGTGTGAAACCTTCGGTGTTAGAGGATGGCGCGGGGATCGCGCATCCGCAAATCGGCTAATTTGACAGTTGAGGGTTGTAAGTTATGGTGGTCGTGGTTAGAAGAGCCCGTACGAAGGCAATAGTAGGTTGTGTAAATAAACTGATGGAAATGTCTGCAGAGGCAATTTGCATCAGTGGCAACCTGATGCAAAGGCCATACTTATGAATGTGTTGTTATCAAGTTTAGAGGGTCTAAAAGACGACCTCCGGTAAAGCCCATCAGGGCTTGCAACGGAGGAAGTGTGGTGCGACCGGGATCGTCACAAGGCGGATGTCTTTCCCTCCGAGATCAGGATGTTAGATTGTATTTTTTATTATGTTTTTAATTATATCATCATCTTCGATTGAGATCTAGTGGACATTTTATTTTTTTGGGTATATTTATAAATGTAATATTTCTTGAGTACTAGTTGACAAAGCGAATTGAATATTCGAAGAATTTACAAACTATTGCTGTGTACAGTCACATTCTAGTAGTATTAATTCGGTGGATAATTCGTTGACTGTGAGTCAGTGGTAGAAAAATTACACCACTGAAAATTGCATTGTAAACATTAAGGAGTCAGTTGATAAAATTAAAGCGTCGGCAATCAGTGCATACAATCAGAATCTGTGGTCCGACATTGTCAAGAAAAAAATTAAAACTGAAAAAAACCATGATAACAAAACTGCTGATAAAATCGTGAACGATATTGTGCAAATAGCACATAAAGTTTAAGGTGAAAGTTTCAATAAAATCGATACTTTCGATGTACATGCATTATGACAAGGAAGAATTCACGGAAGAAGAACTTGATGAGCTGATAACACAGGCTTTACCTACTCCGGAAGATGAAGACAAAAATGAAGAAGTTACGAGTAAATTAATCTTAAAATCT
The DNA here is from genome assembly GCF_047948215.1 of Lycorma delicatula. Taxonomy (NCBI): domain Eukaryota; kingdom Metazoa; phylum Arthropoda; class Insecta; order Hemiptera; family Fulgoridae; genus Lycorma; species Lycorma delicatula. Next base: position 115,679,935 of record NC_134456.1, read on the forward strand.
ATTAACCAGATTTTTTGTCTAGCCAAGCAGCTAATAACGAAGGTTAATGAAACTGATCTTTTTCTAGAGCGATCAGTAAATTTTAAACGACAGCTTGAAGCAGCATTAGTGCCATACAGCGAATTACGTAAAGAACTGAAAAAAAAACAATAATTAACAAATTAAATTTTTTTTCTAAAAAGAATAAACTAAGTTAACTTAGGCCTACATTACTTGATTAAAACATTATATTCTTAGTGTTTACTATTAACGGTTTTATACATACTGTACATAAGTTTTTCATTGCTCAAAATAACATGACATGAATAAAAATACAATACTATACGTAAGTAAACATATTTATTATGACTACATTCACTTATAAGCATATAGTATGTTAATACGTAGTTTTTTTTAATAGGTAATGTAGTGTACAAAATTGACATTCGGGTTATTTAAGAACGTAACCCCCTTTTTTCCATATAAGTTTGGCTTTTCTATTCGCAGTTCCGTTATTCGTGCTATTTACACGGAATGGAACCCCTGCGAATAGCGGGGGATTACTGTATATTCGGTTTTTCAATTAAAACTTTTCTTTTTGTGTGACATTTTCGCCATCTGAATCCTATACTTTTCATAATTTTAACCAATGAATCTCAGCCCCAAGGGAAGTGAGTTCGCTCTTTTAGTACTGGAAGTAATTTTCTGGCGCTTGCTACTACTTCCATTGCGACGTAATAATTTTGGGAATTGTACATTTATCCATACCATCGACAAAAACTTTTCGGTTTCATTTCCGATTGTTCTTATTTTCTCGGGCGTAAAAAAATTGTATTTTGATAGTATTACTTGGTCAACATTATGTAGGTAACTCTATGTAGTTTTATTAGGTAATACTCGTATTTCTTCAGCCTCTTCACCGGTAACAATTATTCTAGTAATTATTTTGCTTTTTTATGGCCATTAATAATGAAATGTTCAAATTTTTCAGAGAAGTCAGCTGTTCTCTTAGTTGCCTGACTGATCGGGTAATTAAGAGGTTTACATTTTGATTCGCTGTCACAATTTTCAATTACTGTGCTAATTAACTGTCGAGCTTCACTATGAACGACAAAGCTTCTTTTTTCTTAGTTGACATACTTGTTTTAGATTGGATATCCATTGTTCGTCCTCATAATAACACGTTAAAAAAACAAAAAATTAAATAGATAATAAATTATAACACTGACGTGACATATGTAAACACTCACTCTCTGAAAACTGAAGCCGAATAAGTTAACAATAATAATAATTACAAGATTTGGTTGATTTAGAATAAATGTCAGTGAAGAGCAAGGAATAACAGGTCGGTATTGTAATACATGAAAGCAAACATTACTATAAAATATAACTAATACAGCAACTAATATGTTTTCACAAATGCACTACTACTCGTTGTACGGAGTACAGCGAGTACTCCGTGTATCCACGAAGCAATACGTCGCGCAATACTTTACATACTTAGATCAAATAAGTGGGCCTGAGGCTGTAACCTGAAAAAATTAGTCTACTACATGTTGTGATAATAAAGCGGTTACCAGAATGTTGAGAAGATGCAATTTACTGACAGGTCAATTGTTATTGTGGTCAACATGCTATCTTCTAGATCAGTCGATCTCAGTTTGATTCCCGATAAACTTTTGTTATTCATCTTCTCCGTTAAAATAAGTGTAGAATTATGTTCGAATTTATAATGTTATAGATGAAATTAATGGCTGAACAATTCGGTCGGGCCATCAAGACTGACTGTGATAGGGTCCTACGACGGTCTCGGCCAATTGACGGACCCTTAGGTAGTGGCCAATCCACTGATCGGGGAGTGCCTGGAGCCGTCTGTTAAACGCAGGCGGAAACCCGGGAAAAAGTGATGATCCTCTGACCTTAGCGTGCTGCGCACAAGTGTTAGGTCCGTAGGAGAAGTTACCAGCGTCGCCCCCTAACGGGGATTATCGTTGATAACGTGTGCGCTGAGCGTCTGCAGATCTACGGGCGCGTCCGTAATGATTATGTTCATGCCATCAAGGAAGCTAGACTCAAGGTATGGCAAGAATCCATGCGCGAGTTGTAGCGCAACCCCTGGCAGCTCGCAAAATCATGTTACCGGCCAAAGTCATTGCACGTGCTGTCCAGTGTTCGGTGCGGGTTTGGGGGTGGTGACCACACTTTAACATCTGTGGCGACTTACCAGGCGTTCCTGGGTACTTTGTTTCCGGATGCTCCGGAGGGTAAAGCAGAGGTCGGCGTTAGGGCGGGGGCTACGACCTTACCTGGCGTACAGGCTGTGGATCCCGTAGATATAAACCCAGTGGTTTCTCGAATGGCACTGAAAAAGGTACCGGGGATTGACCAACTTGACCCGGATATATTCAACCATCTGCTGCCTGTCATAAGAGAGCCACTTGGCAGGCAGTTCACGGGGTGCCTTAGCTGGGGCTGCTTCCCGACTTGTTGGAAAGTGGCTTTGGTGAGGGTGCTTTTGAAGCCAGGAAAGGATCCTAGTGAGGTCTTTCTTGAAAAGCTGGTTGTGGGACGGCTCTGGGAAAACGTCGATACGAACTGTTTTCTAAATCGAGGCCAGTATGGCTTCATGAAAGGGGTTGACACCGAGGATTGCATCTTAAATGCTCTTGCTGAGGTGGATAGCGCCGACTGTAAATATGTTTTGCCAATTTTTATAGACATAGAGGCAGCATTTCCTTCCTTACTTTGGAGTTCTGTCCTCTATGAGTCGAAACGCCGCAATGTTCCCGTAGGTCTGCAGGCCGTAGTACGCGACTGTTTGTCTAATCGTACGGCTCTGTTTAAAGATGCGCACATAATTGTGAAAAACATCGTCACCAGGGGAAGCGCGCAGGGTTCCGTTCTCGGTCTCCTACCGCGGAACCTGGTATTTGACGGGTTTCTGGGATTGACATTTCCAGAAGGGCATGGCCCAGGCTTTCGCTGATGACTGTCTCCTTTTAGTTCGTGGTAATTCACGACCGCAGCTGGAAGATCGAGCGCAAGCGGCATCAACCACGGAGGGCTGGATGGACATTCAAAATTTAAAGATTTCTGTACCCAAGACAAAGTTTATGCTTGTCAAGTATGCAGACAAATAATTATCGTGCAGTCGAAACCTCCTCATTAAGTATAAAGCTGTGTAAACAGCCGAGTGAGAGCTCATAAGTACCTAGGTGTTTTGTTTGATGAGAAGTTGCTGTTTAGCAACCATATTGGCAAGTAGCGGCGGATGCCGTGTCAGTGATGCACAAACATAGGAGGATTGCTCGGAAGGATTATGGGTTATCTGGCCATCAAATGTACATGGTGCACCTAGGAGTCTTCGAAAGCATGACCTCTTACTCGGCGCCCGGTTGGGCGCATAGGTTGGATATGAATTTGTAGCCTTAATTGTATGCACTGGTGTTTTTAAACAATCCCCTACGAGGCTACCACTGTACTGGGAAAGACTTTCCCAGTCGATTTAGTGATGAAGTTTGGACAGCTATGTGGAGATTGCGAAGAGTCCGGGAGGCCGAGGTATTTGGGATGCAGTTTCGGGCCGGACTAGTGCCTAAGCGAGAATTATACCTCTAGACCAACGAGCCATTGCCGGACTAGTACCGGAACGGAACGGTGATCACAATGCACCGGATCTAAATTTGGTTCAGTTGCCCATCTCCTGCCTGCGGAAGAGGCTACAGAGCCTCGCAATAGAGGCAGGCAGCTGGAATGGGATGCTACGACTAAGGGAAGATGCCTGTACAAGTTTATTCGGGATCTGGGGAAATGGTATGCCTCGAGTTCGTTTTTAAGGGCAACGGTGTCCAGATGCTCACCAACCATGTTAATTTGAACCAATATCTGTTTCGGTTCCGCTTGGCAGCTGATGAGCTGTGCGTCTGCGGGGAGGTCCAGTCAAATGAACATCTAATGTTTGACTGCCCTGCTCTTGTAGGCCAGAGGCCGGGCCACCCCGGAACTTAGAGGTCAAGGGGAAAATTGGCCACTCACAAGCGGCGAGTCAATGTGACGAGAGCCTCATTGTCAGACCGTGTGGGAGTTTCTTGATGCGGTTGCTACGTTCAACCGAACTTAAGGAAAAGACTCCTACCGCACTGCTGTTGGAAACTAACCAAGAGATATATGGCTGATCACCAGCCAATTAAGGCTCCAAGCGCTTTAATATGCTGGACAGATACTTGCTGGCATTCAGCGACCTAAGCGTGGCAACGAATTGCTGTCTAAACGAAGTAAATTTTAATTTATGGATTTTTAGTAGTTAACGGGGTGCGCCTACCCATTTTAGTAAATATATGCCAAGTAAGCGGTTGGGACACGTAAGCCGGTGGTATATGGCACCGCGCTTAGTCCGCTTACACTGTTAGGTAAACTCTAGGAGCTATTTAGGACACTGATCGCTAAACTGTTTCGAAGCTCAGTAGTCGTTTGTGGCACAGTCTTATGCTTTAGGGCGACCGTATGTGGGGGGGGGGGAGGTGGTAGCGGAAAAAATGCCAAGCAAATCAATGTTCGAATTTATAACTATAATAATAATAAAACAAAAAATTTTACTAACAATCAATTAGTTAAAATTTAAAACTCTTTTACATGATTTTAAGAGTTTAATATATAATAACCCGAATACGAACTTACAGGACTTTGATCATGCAAAAAGATAAAAGAAAGTCAAATAAACTAAACTTAGTGCAGCTTATTTCTCTAAGGACCTCAACTAGATACGTGAAATCTTTAAATTTTTAGGGCGAGGTGTAATGTAAATATTTATACATTTTAAAAAAATGTATAAATACATTATACATTTTTTAAAATTTGAAAACTTTTTATTAATTATTTTAATAATTTTATATGTCGATCGTTGGTTTCTATGTATCGAATTCCCCAAGGCACAACTTGGAAAAATCAACAGTAGAATCTGAAAGTTTTTAGTCTAATTTTTGCTAGAATTATTCTGCTGTAGAGTGGTCCCTGACAAGAACCGTATTTCGAATTTCAAATTGGTTACATTTCCAGTAAAGTTAATTAAACCAACCTCTTTTATTTATTTGAGCTCCAATTCTTTTATTTATTTAAGAGACACTACGGAAAAACGTTTACGGTAGCGTCGATCATCATGATCGTACAACACTTAACTGGTTTTCATTCATTAATAACGTCACACACACGAAACAAGACATCTAATACAGTAATTGTTAAATACAGAATGCTGTTGGAGAAACTAGAAAGTTTTCAGAAAATTATACAAAACTAATTGTCATATTTAATAATGATTTAGATAATTTTGTGAAATTATTTGATAATTTTTTTTACAGAGCATAATGAAATTGTTAGGAATGCAAGGTTGGAGCGTTTGTACATTTTCCTAATTGTAACTCACCCAAATAAAAACAGTTTTTTAGTATTTCTGGTTACTGTTTTTCAAATTAATTCTATTGAAAAATTATTTATATAAAAATGAAATATAGTTTATAAATTCTTTTAAGTTATGGCCTTTATAACAACGTTTTATTTACAACGAACGGTTTGAATCTTGAATTTATTGCAACAGGAAATCAGATTATTTCACCAGTATAGTATACGATGTATTATTGTGTATAATATATACCTAGTGTTCCTAAGATAAGGAGCAAAATTCAATCTATTGCGCCTTGTTAGTGAAGAAGAATCTTACCTTAGTCATTGTGTAGAGATCATAAACCCATTGAATTTGTCTTTGTTTCTTTTATAATGCAGCAAAATAGATGGCGAGGGAAATTATTGATGACTTAATAATTGTAAGTAGAGGTGATTAATGAAGATTAATACCATCCATTATTAATGATTCAGTTAGATATACCACCTACTTGCTGTTCATTTGATACTATTTTTGGTTGATACCATCTTACTTTCTCTTTTTTATAGTTCATCCATACTTTTATTTCAAGTTTTATGGATATAATTAACGTAGGTTAATTCTAGGATATTAATAAAACCTTTATACTTAGTAACCGGGAAACTATTTCTGAATTATAATATTACACTTAAGCTGCTTTAAAATTTTGTTTGTTTAAAAGGTAAGATGAAATCAATAATTGTTCCTCTATTAAGACAAACAATTTGATGTTCTTCATATACAATCGTTGGTCAACTACAAAGCGAAGTTATATCTTTAACGAATAGAATACATTGACGTTGACTGATGATCTATTATCTAACAATGTGTTTTCATGACCTATGTTTTTTTTATTTATTCTATAATCTAATTTAAATATTTAAAATATTTACTGAAGGCAAAATAAAACGAGATAGAAATTTAAATTATTCAGTATTAAACGGCTCTTTCCAAATACTGTGCCTTTTTCTTCCATAGAACCTTTCAGACTTAATATATTGTCTATATGGAGCTATTGTCTTCAGTAGAGTTTCCGATAATAGTTGTAATTATGGGGTCATATTAAATAAATTTTGAAAACGTTATAAGTCATCTATGAATACCATATTACATCATTTTGCATTTGTTTTTGAATATTTTTTGTCGTGAATTTTTATGTGTTTATATGTTCAAATGCACAAAGTACATTTTAAGTTAAATATTAAATTGGACAGACTGGACGAACATTCACCTACAGTTGCAAGAAATGCACCCAGGAATTACACACAACAACAGAATTACATCATGGAAATAGGACATACATAATAAAGAAATTAACTGCAAAATGGAAATTTTAGCACATAAAAACTAAAATCTCAACAAATATGAGAAAAATAAAATTTATAAACACATAAAATTTCACAAGTAAATATATTAAACGAACAAACACGACATAGATGAAATAATTTTATTAATATTATTCGATTATGTATTAAAAGATTTTCTAACTTTTTCAAACGAATACCGTTAACCATAGCGTTACCGATAACTCCACTGAAGACAGTACCAATATTTAACTACTATACATATTATGCAATAAACATTTCCAGTATTCTTAATGTGTCGTCTAATATCTAATATTTATATTCTAAGTTAAAAATAAGTTTCATTTATATTTAAAAAAGTTACAAAATTTTTGTAACTCATATTAAATTGTATCGTTTTAAAAATTCAAAAATTATACTACTAAATAATGTAGAATTTCTATCAGAGATAAATATTTGATTTAAAATATGTGGTAAAGCCTATAAACCTCCTCTTTGAAAGTGATAGTTACATTTAACAGTTCTGTTGATACTACAATGCAGTATTCGATTGTACAATTTTAATTTCTATCTTAATTAATAATTCCTGTTAAGTCAAAAAATAATGTTAATTTCAGTTAAATTTTCAACCGAAAAACATTCCAGTAACCCATATAGACATTTTCTCAGTCTAGCGTGTGTAGAATATATTGTAAACTGTAGAAAGATTTACCTGCTCTTCTGTTCTAATGTTCAATAAAAGAGAAACCTTGAGAAAAAGAAGGTCAAAATTGTTTGTCTAATGGTGCGTAGATTGATTGTTTTTTTTTTTTTTTTTTGCTCAAGTGCTACTGGCAGCTACCGAATAAAACACATCTTTTTAATAAACGGTAAAATAAAACGCAAAAAAAGAGAAATAGGTGATCGTTTCAATTTTTTCTTCATCTGTATGCCTGTTTCCAAAAAATCGTTTGAATAATCAATTATTTCCGAACTGTATTCAATGAAATCCTTGAACTGGATTTCTTTTAAAACAGGACCAAAGAAGGTAACTTAATTACTTTGTAAAGTAGAAATCGCATACTGATAATGAAAAAAAGAAGATAGTAAAAAAAGATATAAAACTAATTTGACATATTGCTAAATTGCTAATATACATATTACACATATCTTTTTGTGTAACTGTATGTTACACAAAAAAATTTGTAGGACCGACTATTATAAGAGAACTAATATTTCATATTTACATTTATTAATTTTTTTTTCCTTAAAATGGATCGATAGGAAGGAAAGAAAAGACATTAGCAAAAGATTAAAATTTATGAAAGAATGTACCCCAAATCTGCTAAAATCGTTTCCTAATTATTTTTAACAAAGACAAAACCAAATAGTTAAGTTGATTTTATTCTTTGTGTGGTCGAAATCTGTTCACTTAACTTAGTCCGGGTCAATCACATCCAGCAAAAGTGAGGATGCATCCGCATAATTTTTTTCGTAATTGCCTTACTGTTGTGTGCTTATATAATTAGGGGTTTTTAATAATAAAAAAAAAAAACAAAACAGAAAATGTATTTAGAAGCAATTCTGTATTTTAAAATTCTCTTAGTACTACAATTTTTTTGAACAGCTGTCATTGCATACAAGGTATTAAATTAATAAAGAATATTTAAAATAATAAACGTTAATTTTGATTCTTACTTATCAAATGTTACAAAAAGCCTACATAAATTAGTGGTAAGGACTAATTCTGAGGTTATAAAGTGGTGGCTAATTCTGTTTCTCTTCAAAAGTGTACAGAACCTGGTATCCGTTGGTCACATTATAGATGTATTATATTTTCATAAACCTGTAATTTTTTATGCTAAAAGATAAGGAGAGTGTAGGTATGCATTTAATCCATTTTTATCGAATGTTTTTACTTTCTTAAGTTGAATATAAGTTGTCTAATTTTGAAACGGTTCTTTTGAATTATGCCCACATCATTAGGTTTAAATTTCAAAGTTCTGAGCTTCAGCTAAAAAACTAATTTTTTCTTAGTTTTTTTTTGCCACCTAATTTCAATGAATTTGAAAGAAAAACATTTAAATTTTATTTCATCAATAAAAAGCGATTTGAAGAATCTTCGTGCATTTTGCACGTATGTTATTATTCTACATCAGAGATACTGCTTTGTTAAAGGGAAGGATTTCGATATATTTAAGAAAATTTGAAATTTAAGAAAATGTTAGTTTTTGGCCTTACTTCATTAAAATCTACTTACGAGTGGATTCTCATGTATGTAACCATTAATCATCATCATACAACGAAAATACCAGAGATGATTTTAAATTATAGTTGGTGTTTATTGTAGTCATTTTAACCGCAAAGTCAACAAGAAAGTACATATGATAAAACTCTGAAATCTAATCAATGCATGCTACTCAACCGATAAAACCCAAATTCTAGGATCGTTTCTCCTAAAATCTTAATTTGTTTTACTGTTAAAGGAATAATCTAGAAAATGTTCTTCAATTTTTTTCTTTTGCGTTTAAAACTTTTAGTCGGACAAGCACACCCATATAAATTGTCACTTTGTGAACCGTTTTCACAAAGTGACAACTTAAAGTTTAAAATAACTTCGCTCGTTCATTTAATTTCATAACTTGTGGTTTCTACGTGCTAGAAAAAAAATAGCTTGAGAGAAAGCAAACTGGATAACCTATATAATTCGTGTATAATTTTGTATATTGTATATAAAAAATATTTTGTATGTTGTACATTTTATTGTGCTGATTTACGTTTAATAAATCAACTGAAGTAACTTTACTCTTATTGGTAATGAAGTTTTAAAACAACAAGTAACCGCGTGATTTCCTTGAATCGATCGTCTGCAGACACGTGTATTATCTATCCATACGCCTTACTTCTGACGTTGAACAACACGTTTATAATGCACGAGACTACATTCTCATACTCTCTTCATTCCAATGAAGTATGTCGTATACGGATGTGCTTTGTTGAAAGTTTCTCGTTTCATAAATTCAACGCTTTGGGATTTTATATAAAATTATATTTAACACTAAAGAAGTGAAGCTAGTTTGAAATGGTTTTCATAGAGGTACGGAAGTTATTATTTTTATTAAAACTTTCTAAAAAAAAATAATTTTGTTGTTTGATTTAAATTAATTTCTAACGCTTTTAATTTTTACCTAGAATTTTTAAATACATTTTAGACGTAATATCTGATGGAAATAAAAACACTTTTTATGAAAAATAAAACATCGGTTTATGACATTATTATTCCATCTACAATTAGGTTCTTAAATAAATTTATATTGTTTTAAACGAACGCATAATCAAATTTGTTTATTCACTTTTCCTCGACTTGAAATAATGTAGTTTCTCAATTCTTTAGCTGGTCTTTATATGTAACGAAATGAAATATTTTATAGATTCCTAAAATCAGAGAAATGTTTTAAATCTAAAATTAGTTCTGGATTATATTTCGGTTGTACTTTATATCCATTTGTTCAGATAATTTCAATTTTAATTCCTCTCCTGTTATAGATTCTCTTGACGTTACAGTCAGTTTATTTTAAGTGAAAAAATATGCAGATCAGCAAAATCAGAGAAGCAGAAATAGTAGAAAAACTTTATCTGCATAATTTAATTCAAAAGATTTTTATAATAATGAATAATAATATTATTATTATTATTCATTATTGTTATTAGTTTTATACTTGTTTTTTCATTATCATTTTATTTTTGGGTTTACTTAATATTTTTAAGCTCATCTTTATATAAATCAAAAATGGCATTTAAATCAATTTTTAAAAACAACACAATGGAAGATGGAAAGGGGGTTTGTTTTATAGTACGGTTTCACCGCAATCTTTGCTGGTCAATTACTCAGGAATTATAGCTTTTATAGACAAAAGAATATTAAATTATTTATAAAACATTTTATTCTTAACAATGTAATTCAGAATAGTTTATCTTAAAATGTATTAATTAAAGTGAAAAAAAAAAAAAAAAACATTTGGTCAGAATCAATCGGTAGTAGTTTTTTCGGAGTTTAGAAATATCCTCCGTTGGAAAGAAAATATTTTTATTTAAGAAAAAAAAACAATCTGTGAATAACCAGATTTAAATACTTTACAGAATTTTTATTTTTTTTCTGCAATATTTTAAACTAATTTGCTAGTAGCCTTCTATCTTGCCAATTCTCAAAACCTAATTGCATTTGTGATTTTGTATTTTATTTTTCTTGAATAATTTTGAAATAATTATTAAACAGTTTAGTAATGAGTTATTTTTTTAAACATATGAAAGAGAAATAATCATGCGCTCGTGTGTTATTTGTTTTAATTATTTTCATAATAAAAATGTTTTTTTTTTTTTTTTTTTTTTTTTTAGTAATTGGTCTTTATGAATAACTCAGGTCAAACGTGTTAAATTTTACGAGTATATAATACAATTTTTTCCCACAGTTTTTTTTTACGTCTTTTTATATATTATTTACGTATTTTTTTTATTTATTTATTTTTTACTGATAGGGCTGTAGGCTATGTATTTCTTTATGTCTTCCTTTAAACATATAAGAAAATAATTTTAAAATCTTCAATTACATTAAATTGTCATTTATATAATATATAATTAATCATTTATTTGTATGTTATGTTTAAAACATATTTACTTACTTTAATTAGTACTACTAATTTTATAAATGAAATCAATGTATTTTTTCCTTTCAATCAACCGATAGATCGATTTGTACTTAATTGTTATTTACTTTATACGTAAAGTGAATACTATCGCTTGTTGAATAATTTTAACTTGGTCATCATTTCTATGAATTTTTTCAATAATTTTTCCATTCTTTTGTATGTACATACACACATTCACAAAACAAATATTATCCATAATATTATAATATAATATAAAAATATATAAAAATTTATATCTTTTAAGTAATTTATGATTTAATATTAGTATGGATTCTATCATGCAATGTGAATATTTTGTTACAAATATACACACATACCTATAGTATTATTATAAGATATTATGGCTAATTATGGCTTGCTTTTACTGTATAGGATGTGAACAATATTGTTGTTAATATACCATGATCTCCATGTTCCACATCTAAATTCTGATTGAATTTTGTTCTTGATTGGTGTTCCCTTTGACCGAATGAACTAAATTATTTTTTGAACGTCCCCCTTTAATTTCAGTTCCATAAATATTAAAAGAAACATAATAAATTTAAGCCGGTAAATTGGTGTAGGCTATCTTAAGTAGAATAATAATGAACGATAAATATTACATGATGTGAAAGTTAGACTTTTACCTTCTAATTAATTTTAGTAAATGTATTAATTACTTGTTACGTCTACACTCGCTTGACAGTAGTAATTAAAATTAACTTTAGATATTGAAATTTATTGATAAATAAATAAATATTTTATTTATACTGGCGTATTAAGTAGATCACGTAAAGAATGGCTAATTATCTTGCCACACTTGTTACCTTATTATTCACGTACTGCATCAAGCGTTGATATCTTGGTTGTTATTTTATAGTTCATATTGTTATTATGTATAAAAATTTATATCTTTTAAGAAATGTATGATTTAATATTAGTATGGATACTAGCTTATTTACATCATGCAATGTGAATAAGCTAGTCGTAAAAACGGGAAATATGCATTTCCCGTAAGGTAAGGGTGAAATAGTACATTTGAAGTCCAGAAATTTGTTTAATTTTTTAATTATACGTTTACTATTATATTTATTTCATTGTATTGTCTAATTATTCTCATTTAAAATATAAAGTGGTAGACACATAGATTAAAAAATTAAATTTTTTAAATACATTTTTTAATTTTTTAATCTATTCTTTAGGAAACCAAAAAATAACAAAACGTAGTCAAATGTAACCATTTATGACACTTATAACCCACATTTACTTTTCCAGTTAGAAGGTAAGAGATTATTAAAAAATGAATTTTAACAACATGTTTAAAATTCAAAATGTATCCATTCCATTTATGAAGTAAAGTTTAGGAACGACTAAAAAAAGGATTGAAAACTTTTGGAGTTTAAAACTGGTATACTATTTATGTAGTAAAAACCATCCATATTTATTGCAATATTTATTTATTACAACCATATAAATATTTATTACAAAGTACAATAACGAACGATTTATCTATGTTATTTACAAATCATGAATAAATATCGAAAAGTAAAACACTCACATCAAACACTCAAAACTACAATTAAGAAAATTCCTTAACGTAGAATGAAATAATCCGTAATTCTTGCAATATTTATTGCAACTTAATTTAAAAATTAATTTATTTTAATATTTATATGGTATAAATCGCTAAAACTGGTATACTGATTTTAACAAATATAAACTTGTACGTGTAAATGAGATAAATAGAACATAGTGGTCTACTGGAAACAAGATTTCAATACTTTTTAACTCTCAAAGGTTATAAAAGTGACTTTATTTCACTCTCAGATATTTGACAGTATTACATTTTACTTTTGAAACAAGAAGTTTAAAAACAAAGAGACTCAAATAAATAAAAGTTCATATATTCTGAAATAAAGATAAGCTTAAAAACAATATGATTTTTATTAAATTGTATATTTAAAATTATAAATTAGTATTTAAAAAAGTAATAAATAATCGTTTTAAATTGATAATTATTTAGAACAAAGAAAGAATGTAGAAGGTTAATAAAATTGTGGATGATTTTAAAGACAAAACAGATGACTCGTACATCTTATGGAAGAAATATGCCGAGGCAATTCCGTTGTTATTAATATACTTGTAGTAACCATGATATTTATTTATTTATTCCTTTTTTTGTCTTCAGTCATTTGACTGGTTTGATGCAGCTCTCCAAGATTCCCTATCTAGTGCAAGTCGTTTCATTTCGGTATACCCCCTATATCCTACATCCCTAACAATTTGTTTTATATATTCCAAACGTTGCCTGCCTACACAATTTTTTCCTTCTACCTGTCCCTCCAATATTAAAGCGACTATTCCAGGATGCCTTATTATGTGGTCTATAAGTCTGTCTCTTTTTTTAGCTATACTTTTCCAAATGCCTCTTTCTTCATCTATTTGCTGCAACACCTCTTCATTTGTCACTTCATCCACCCATCTGATTTTTAACATTCTCCTATTGAACTCATTTCAAAAGCTTCTAATCTTTTCTTCTCAGGTACTCCGATCGTCCAAGTTTCACATCCATGTAAAGCAACGCTCCAAACATATACTTTCAAAAATATTTTCCTGACGTTTAAATTAATTTTTGATGTAAACAAATTATATTTCTGATTGAAGGCTCGTTTCGCCTGTCTATTCGGCATTTTTTATCGCTCCTGCTTCGTCCATCTTTAGTAATTCTACTTCCCAAATAAAAAAATTCTTCTACCTTCATAATCTTTTCTCCTCCTATTTTCACATTCAGTGGTCCATCTTTATTATTTCTACTACATTTCATTACATTCGTTTTGTTCTTGTTTATTTTCATGCAGTAGTTCTTGCGTAGGACTTCATCCATGCCACATTCATTGTTTCTTCTAAATTCTTTTTACTCTCAGCTAGAATTACTATATCATCAGCAAATCGTAGCATCTTTAACTCTTCACCTTGTACTGTTACTCCGAATCTAAATTGTTTTTTAACATCATTAACTGCTAGTTCCACGTAAAGATTAAAAAGTAACGGAGATAGGGAACATCCTTGTCGGACTCCCTTTCTTATTACGGCTTCTTTCTTATGCTCTTCAATCATTACTGTTGCTGTTTGGTTCCTGTAAATGCTAGCAATTGTTCTTTTATCTCTGTATTTGAACCCTAATTTTTTTTAAATGCTGAACATTTTATTCCAGTCTACGTTATCGAATGCCTTTTCTAGGTCTATAAACCCCAAGTATGTTGGTTTGTTTTTCTTTAATCTTCCTTCTACTATTAATCTGAGGCCTAAAATTGCTTCCCTTGTCCCTATACTTTTCCTGAAACCAAATTGGTTTTCTAACACTTCTTCCACTCTCCTCTCAATTCTTCTGTATAGATTTCTAGTTAAGACTTTTGATACATGACTAGTTAAACTAATTGTTGTGTATTCTTCACATTTATCTACTCCTGCTTTCTTTGGTATCATGACTATAACACCCTTTTTTTGAAGTCTGACGGAACTTCCCCTTTTTCATAAATATTACACATCAGTTTGTATAATCTATCAATCTACCCCAAAATTTTCCTTAACTTTCCTGTATGCTCCGTCTATTTTACCAATGTTCATTTCTCTTTCCACTTCTGAACACTTTTCTTTAATCCACTCTTCTTTCGATAGTTTGCACTTCCTATTTATAGTATTTCTTAATTGTCGATAGTTCCTTTTACTTTCTTCATCACTACATTTTCTACGTTCATCTGTTTTTGTTCATACGTTTTCATTTATATTATTTATTCATCGGTACACAACAGAACAAATCCGCTTACAGTGCACCTAATATGGAAATGGAATTTTGTAGCCCATGAAAAATTTCATGCCTGACCGGGATTCGAACCCGGTACATCCGGATGAAAGGCTTAAACGGTACCACTTCGCAATTGAGATCTGCGAATCTTATATTATTACGGTTAAAGAAATCTAAGATCAAAATTTAACATGACATTTAATTCCAGGTCTTTTCTTATTAAGTTTTAATATTGAAACTTAATAAAATAAAATAATGAAATTATAAGAATAAATAAAACAATATCGTTTATGATATTTAGTACTCTAAATTAATAAAAAAAAAAAGACTTATTTTGATAGTATACTACTCTGGGATATTCATATTTGATTAATACTTCAATGTCGGTAATTAATTTATTAGTATTTTAGCTTTTCACGGATCATTAAATTCAGTCTCCATTTAATGAGCTGGTAATCTGATTTGCATTGGATATGTATTCATTCAATTACACGTCTATTAACTGATACCGGTACCATTAGTATATCTAACGTTATTTCTGCTGGAATTAAGTATTATTTCATTCTATATTAAAAAATATTCAGAATTGTAGTTTTGAGTATTTTCTGTTTTATTTTTCGATATTTATTCATGATTTGTAAATAACATAGATAAATTGTTGATTATTTTATTGTCTAATAAATATTTATATGGTTAAAAAAACTTACATAAATTCTAGAATTTTTTTTTAATTACGCAGGTTATTTAATCTACCTACATTCCGTAATTTTTTTTCTGTAAATTTTAATTTTTTTACCTAATTCATCGAGTAAGAATAACATTTTAAACAGTATTTATGTTGTATTTTAAGTTTAGTAAAATTACAAAAATTGTTTACCGTTATTTGCAATAATAGTCTTTGCTTGCCTGAAGGAACTAATTTCAGTTTCCAGACTGTATTACTTCCATTTAAAAAAAAATTAATTATTAATTTCAGATTAAAGATTTCTAAGTTTCTAAGTTTTTTTGTAAATAACGATCAAACAATTTGAGTCAAACAACTTTTAAAAATTGCTTTCTACTTTTTTTTTATTTTCTAAACTTGTGAAGATATAACTTTAGATATGAAAATTAAACAAAGAAACAAAATTTAAATTATCTCTTACAGTTTCAATAATTAAATTGACAAACATTATAAAAAATTAAAAATTAGTTCTGAAATCTGAATTCTTCACGCTAACATAATAGTTTTGTTTTTCTCTCTCAAAGCACTCTCCTGTTATAGCTTCTAAGGCTTAAAAAAACAAGTACCAACTTAATGCTCTTGTCAGTACCCTTAAATGTAAATTTTAACTAAGTCGCATCAAATAAAAAAAATGTAATGAACAAATTGAAGAATTGAATTAAACTTTGAGGGGAAAATGTGAACTCTTTTAATCAGTAAATGATATTAGTTAAAGAGCTCAGGATATAAACCACAAAAATATTAATTACTCTTATTAAATCGTTAACTACTTTCAAGGGTCAAAGACTGGTGGGCCCACCGACTCAGTCCGTGCATCAGGACATGGTACGGGAGGAAATTCGGTGAGCTACGGCTCACTCAATTTCTGACCGGCCACGGAGCATTTAAGACTTATTTCACGGGAAGCAGAGGGCGGACGATGATGAGTACCTGTACTGTGACGAGACGGACACCCGTGAACGTGTAATTTTTGAGTGTGGCAGGTGGGCTGGTGAACGTCAGGCATGCGAATTGCTGGTGGGTCCGTTGGACACTGGGAACATTGTCAACAACACGTTAGAAAGTAAACATTTGTTCTCTACCATCTCACGTTGCGTCGCTGGGCTAATGCAACTAAAGGATAGGCGAGCGGGGTATGAGGGACAGCCCTCTGTGAAGTTACTGTTCGTCCGTGCTTGCACGGGTGGGTGGTAGTGATGAGGCAGGGACTCCTGAACCCCCCGAGCTAAGAAGACCGAGTCCCGGCGGGGTGGTCCGGGGTGGAGCCCAGAGACAACATAGTCAAGCCTGGTTACCCCCTCTGGTGGTTAAAGGCGGGGCACGAAGAATAAGATCCTATCGGCTCGCATGACGGCGAGCCGAGCTGTAATGCTTAAAGCCACCTTCCGGAGCTGTGTTATGCTTAATTACTGGTCCGGCCCCGAAAGGGGAGTTGGTAAGGTGGTAGCGAATCCAATACTGTCCGTAGATGGGATTCCTACCCTCACCAGGAAAAAAGAAAAAAAGGGTCATGATTATTAATTATATATTTAAATTTTGCATTCTTAGTTGAAATATTAAATAATAAATATTCTAACAAATTGCATCTTAGCAACAGAATATAATTATTTTTAGAAATATAGTTATTTTTTTATCGCTTAATTTTTTCTTGTTTTTTTATGTAATGCCCCTTTTAAAGAAATTTTAAATATAAAATTTGAATTTTATATTTATGAATGCTTAGTTGATTTTCATAGAAAGTCATGTTTTTGAGCATGACCTCCAAAAAATAGCATTTAATTTTGTTCTAATTAAAATTCTTTTAAGGATAGAAATTTCTCTATATTATTAAGATGGGTTTTAAATTCAAATTTTGTTGATAACTAAATGTTGTGAAATACTGTGCCAGACGTTCCTGGGAATCAAATCCTGCTCCAATATATAACTTATACTCTCATATAACTCTTTTTATGTACTCTTATATGCCCAAATACACTCGAGTGCGCGTGTGTTTGCGGTATATTCTTATAGTTGATTTATGCATTATCTTTCCGATCAATTTCTCTCTTAGTCTGTCTCTCTTTTTTTATCAGTTCCACTTCTTTTGCAGTTTGAAATATTTTTATATTACAAGATTTCTGCAGAAGTATATCGCATTTTATTATCAACGTTTTTTTTTTATTTGTAACGTTTGTTTTATTTGCAGCAGAGTTCTTTAATAAAAGAAAGGTGTTTTAAAACAGCTTTTTTAATATTAATAAATATTTTTATAATAAAGATTAATAAATATCTTTACCGAGGTGTGTATTACACTTCAGAGAATCTCGTTTCAAAATAACATTTTTAATTTTCCTTCATATTTAATAAAGAAAGTATTTTTAGAAAAATTAATATAGGTCAAATGAAATTACTACATGGAAATAGTTTTTTATTCTCTTTAAGGTAAAAGGACTGTTATACTTTAATAAAGATAATTATCAGTTAGTACAATTTATACATTCATATGCAACCCCATCTCTATTTTATTGTGCACAATAAAATAAGTGCGCGCGCGTGCCTGTGTGTTAGCATCATACTTTCTAACTCATAGTCATTCTTTCTATTGTTTGCAATTAATTCTTGTAGTTAGATATAATAAACTGAATTTTAGATTTAAATGTATAAAATGTAATTGAAAATAGTTTTCTCCTCTTTATAAGTACAGTTTCACACACACACACATATATGTATATGTTTAAAATTGCATTGTTTGACCTATATATTTATTCAGTCTATTGGAATGTAGGTCAATCTCTTGAACAATATTACTGCAGTTTGTTCACTATGAATAGAATGGTATAATGTCACTGAGCAGTACTACCTCTACAGTCTATTGAGTTTTGCTGCTTCGATATCTCTAGATATGTAACCTATGATATGAAGCTAAGGGTTGTAAAATTTATTTAATTATATATTTTTTGTGATAAATGGTTTTTATCGACGCAGTTTCATTCTTATTAATTATATATTTATTAGTGTATTCGTTTATTATAAAAATATATTTCAATTTTCTTTTTTTAAAAAATAAATAATGATAAATATCATGTTTTCATAGCAAATATACAACTGATTCCTAAATTATTTTTACGTTCATAAAAAGACCGTTAAATCACTTCCTGAAACTTGGAAATAAATTATGAAAACTTATTTACGAGATCTTTTTTGATTATTACTGAATCTGTACCGTTACTCTTACTATATTTATTACCATTCAAACTAAACATTATTATTTGCTGCTATTATTAATAACACTGATAAACCAAAGACAAGAAAAGAGTAACATACAAATCTAATGTAATAAATCAAACTAAACAGCACCAAGTATGAAGTTTTCCAGAATGTGATACAAATTGTTATTTTATTATTGTCATTACTGGGCTTATTACTGCGTAAAACCGTGCAGCAGAGTTACAAAGTTAGTATCTGTTAGTAATGATGTTCACTGTACAGACAAACCCTGGGGTAACCAGAGTGAAGATATTACTTTGTGGAATTGAATATCACTTACATTTCATTTGACTTGGAAAACCGATTTGAAGTGATATACATGGATTAAAGAAAAAAGCAATGGGAGATTATTTCACTCCTTACTTTCCCTAGTATACCTGTCATGGGTTACTGTTTATTCTTGAGCCTTTGAATACCATTTTTTTAGTGCTATTTTTTTTTTCATATCAGTCTCTGACAGCTGCTCGGTTATAAATTTTGACTGACTGACAATTATCCTTAAACATTACCGGTTTTATTGGTAATAAAGTTATTTGATAGCAATAGAATGGTCTTTGCTAACCTTTTAGTTTATTTTCATCATTTTGTATTAGTTCACGTAATATTTCTCAAAGGGACAAGTTGTGGTTAGTATAGAAGTCATAGTAAGTAATCTTGTATTATTATTACTATCCTATAAAATGTAATTTGTAATTTTTTTAAATGGGTTTCTTTCACTGCAAAGGTACAAAAAGCTCAACTTAAATTTCCTGACAAATTATTTAAAAATTTTTTGAACTTTAAAATCGTTTTATTTTTAATAAAAACGTCAAAACGAATCTTGCTACGAAGACTGTTTAAATTTTTAACTTCTTTTATAGGTCGATCTCCTTAGCGGAGTGGTAGCGTTTCGGCTTATAATCTGGAGGTTCCAGGTTTGAATCTTATCAAGCATGGTATTTTTCATACGCTACAAAAATTTCATTTCCATACTCCCAGCTTTTCTGTTATCCTCTGTAGTGAATTAACTTTTAATTCATCAAGTCTAATCGTACACGACCGGTCAGTTACTCTTAACGGAAATCCAGTATGACTCCCTATAATAATTGTTATTAATATAATTAATTTATTAATTTAGTTGTGACTAATTAACCACATAAATATAATTTAATTTATCAGTATGGTCCATCTTTTAAGATTAGATTTTAGCTTCATCTCAATTTTTTATTTTGGTTCTTGCTCTAACCGTAAGTTTTTGACCAGTTTGCAATTTTAAAATTAAACATAACAGTATCTTTTGTTTTTTAATAAAACCATTCCTAATTAAAAGATTTATTACTCATAAAATTCCGTTATCTGAAAAACCGTTGGTTATAAAAACCCAAATTTTGAAAGGATAACGATAAAATATTAATTATTAGTAATTAACATACCCTGTTTTTAGAATTGTTATAACCCCCTTAGATACGATTCATTCTTGTGTAAAATTGAATGAGATTAAAATTTAGGCAAAAATGGTTACTTCTCTTTAGTTATCTTTTTTTTTTAATATTAATGAAATGAAATTCTATAGAATAAAGGAAGATTACTTGGAAAATGAAATACCACCGTTAATTTTTCCACCATTATTTAATTAAGACTTTCCCGTAACTAAGTTTCAAGTACACCGGCACAGATTTATTTAAAGCGTTAGTAGTGTTTTGTCAAGACTTTTAATTTTTAATAAAATTGTTGATGTATGCTACATCAACATCATACTTTTATCGAATTTCAGTTTACTTTTTCATTCCAAAAGATTTTTTTTTAAACAAAAAACTAAAAATAAATGTGTATTAATAATTATTATCAAATCCTTTCAAATTTAAGGAATTTGCTGATACTAATTGTATTTAATTAAACATAAAACTTTTTATTTTGAATTCGTTTATTTACATTTTGAAACTACCTGTATAAGTAAATCGTATAATAGACTGTCACTTGAAATAGGATTATCCATTGATAATCCTCAAAGAGTACAAAAAAAAAATTAATATGAATATATACATAATAAAATAGTAACTACGAAATAACTTTATGATATTTGATAATGTCTGAGAATATAGTTAAATGCAGAATTAATAAATATCTTCACACCATCAGTCAAATCGGATGCGCTAAGAGAACAACAATAAATGAAATATTAAATTTAAGATAACCATAGATATATAATAAACGTAAGCATCCATAAATTTGAATAACCAAAAATAAAACAAAAACAATTATAAAAGTAGTATCTCCAACAAACCCGATCATCATAACAGTCCATTAACCAGATCAAGCACACGAAGCCTTTCTAGTCTCCTAACATTCTCATTGTTGTCAAGTAACTTCAAAGGTAGATAAATAACATGCGTCTCCATCCTGGACACATACCTCGAAACTAGGCGTTCAACTTCCTCTCGAACTATGAAATTTCTATGTAATCGTATATCTCAGTATTCCTCGTGAACCGCGGCGTTTGTGTTATATTCCGTAGCATTTTATTGTGGAACCGTTGAATGATTTCCACAGTGCTTTTACTGGTTTTGCCGCCCAAGAGTTCAATTTCGTAAGCCCATACCGGCTTCAAGAAAGATTTACATAGCAGAACTTTGTTGGACAAAGAGAGTTGAGATCCGTTACCCAATGTCCATTACATCCTTTTAAACTTAACTTCACGCAATCTTCTTTTCTCCCTTATATGATCTCTTTAATTTAAACGGTGATCAAGGTAAAAACCAGACACCAAACCTTACTGGCATGAGGTATTCTGACACCGTTTAATTGAACTTCAGAACAGTTTTCTCTTCTCATCGTGAACATTACGTGATGGACTTTTCCCGATTTTCCTTTATTTTCCATCTACGAAGCAAAACGCTGATGGAATCCAGTACAGATTGTAATTTCTCCTAGGCTATATTCGGGTTACCATAAAAATTAAAAAAGGTAAAGATTATTCCGTAAATATCAATTCTCCTAGTGTCCTTTTTAGGTATTTTTTGCAATTTTATTTACATCGGTTATTTTTTTATTAAACTACACATTAGTATTAAAAGAACTTTCCTACCAAGCAGTGCATATTCTAAGTAATTATTATTATTTAACACCTAGCAGTAGAAGAAGAGAAAGAAAATTAAATGAAGTTGTAAATAAAAAAAAAAACAAAAAACGATGTAATAACGAGAAGAAAAAAAAAGAATATGCAACAAATTTTAAAATAAAAATCGAAGAAATAATGCATAGTACTCACAGCTGAAATTACACTTAAGACACTAAGGTCCAGAAGATGTAGTCGTTTTAATCTTCTAACGTCATGCTAACGGTCTAGGAAGTTCACGGCTAATTGACATGTGTTTCTTAAGTCGCAGTTCGTACGTTGAAGTGAAACGTTGTATTTCCTTCCAGACATATCGTATACCTAACTATTTCTGTATTTCATGTTTTTTTGTAAACCAATATGCCTTTGTTATATACGCTCGTTTATTTTGAAACCGCTTTACGATTTAAAATTTTAATCTTGCTCGCAGAATTCCAAAGTTGGATCATATCGTTCAGATCGGATTTAGAATTCTTGAATATATCAGCAGCTTATAAAAACATAATTGAGAACCTTTGTCCGATAACCAGAACATTTTCTTGAACTTTATCTCAAGCTGCCTTCTCTTCTCTCTTATATGAACTTTCCACATTAAGCGAAGGTCGGGATGTAGTCCTAGGTTTACACTCTGTTTGCGGAATTACAACGCCATCAAGGTGGACCCGTGGGCAGTCACCTCTCCTCATCGTGAATGCCACATAGTTCAATTTTGCTTGGTTAACCCGTACCTTCCATATCCTCAACCATCTATTGATTAAATCCAACTCAAATTGTACGCTATTAGATGTTACAATTGGGCTGTCATCAACCCTGAGAACAGCTGTGTCTTCCACAAAGGAATCTCATCATATAATTTCGCTGTGGTTCAGTAACCACAGCGAAATACATACATACACAGCGACATTATATGATGAGATTTATAAAAATAACATGAAAATGTGTTTCTTGCTTTCTTTACTAGTTTCTTCGGTATTAGTTGTTTTATTTTTATTATCCAATCGTTTAAATGTTTAAAAGCCTTTCTTTAAAGTTCTTGTTAAATTTTTGGTAATGTTTATTGAGCTGCTCTGACGTATCTGTTTCGTTTTATATAAAAATCATTACTGTTGAACTACCTTTTTTTTAATGTAATAATTTTTTTTATAAGAGGTAAAATATTTAGCAGAATTCATATTAGTTACTACTCTGAACATATACCTGACTTAAACATTATATTATTTTGAATGTTAGGTCTACCTGATTGTTTGCCGCACTAAGATATCAACTATTATTTGGCGCTGTTTACTTTTGTGGAGAAAGGAATTATTGCCCCTAATAATTGTGGAGAAAGAAAAGCTTCGGGCAAGGTATTCTTCTCCAATCAGTGGTTACTTATTTATTTACATACACAACTGCAGCCTGACGACCTAGTTACCGAGAATGAGAAAGGAATTTTGTTTCGTGTAAAAAGTTTTAAACTTTATTCAAATCTAGAGGCTTTCGGGTAAAAGCTAGGATGAAATCCTAGCTTCCTGCGATGCTGCAAAACCCAGACTTAAACCCAGTTTAAGTTATATTTAACTGGACTTATATGGATGTGGTATTGGTGTGCTTTTGCCGTTGGAAATCAGTTTACAACACGAACAGCATGTGAGATTAGATGAGGCAAACAACCAAATTGTAGCTGAAATATCATCTACTGAGAGCAACGTTCCATTTTAAAACTTCACATCATAAGATCAATTTTTTGACCGAGTGCCTTTTTTTAATTTTAAATGTAGGCTACGCTAAAATAATATATTTTTTATTTTATTTATTTTAGTCGCATTTTGTGAGATTTTAAATGTTTAATCGGAAAGGAAAAATCTATTCTTTATCTTTAAACTTAATAAATGGTCGGTTAATACGTATTGATTTTTTTCCTAAATCTTGGATTTAAAACGGTAATTACCCAACATAAGAACATTATGTTTTCTTTTTTAATTAATCGAGAAGTGTCCTTGAACATTTACAACGCGATAAATTTTTTTATTCATCGGCTTACTTTGAATGCTTCATTCCTACATCTGTGTCTTTTATAACTTCATTTAGTAAATCTCCGTAAAATCTTGAAAAAATATTCAGATTATTTGGCATGATTTGCTAAAAACGTATCAATAATTCTTTACGCGATGGTAGACAAAGTAAGCGAATCTTTTCACTTATCTTAATCCTCGTTGATAGAACAAATCGAATAAAATAATCTCTGCTAAAAATCTATCTACACAGCAACCTTTAATTAGTAGCTGTGCCAGTTTATTATCCGATCAAATATTTTTTAAGAAAAGGAATTCGTAATAAAGTTTTGATTTTCCTAATATTACATGGTCTTTTTTTTTTAATAAACTAGTTGATGTGCTGTTATTCAACACTAGTATTAATTAGAGATACTACTTTTTTAACTACCCAAGTTGAAAGTTGAAATATTCTAATCACTCTTCTAACGAAATATCTTTGAATTATTTTAAAATCTTAAATATTTAAACTTTTTATTGTAAAATTACTACCTAAACAAAAAAAAGTTAAATATTATTTAAAAATGATGTTACTGAAGGACATAAAATACCTCAATGAAAAGTAGTATGGTAAACATTGTTTTGAAAATGTCTGTTTTGTTTAATAAATAAAACGTAACTTGACAGAAATCTTGCAAATATAAAAATTACTTTATTCAAAATATTTACTGTAATAATACATTTAATATCAATAAAATAAGGTATAGCTGTTTTTTTAATGTTTTATATTACTCTATTAGAAGATTTATAAATAATAAAAACTTGTAAAATGTCTATTACTGTAATAAATTTTCCATTCTATTACTTTTGACTAACAATTTAAATATTTAATTCTAAAAATTTTGGCGATCTATCTAACAGAGTGGTAGCGTCTTGGTATTTTATCCGCGGGTACCGGATTCGAATCCCCTATAAGGCATGGTATTTTTTGTACTTCACAAAATTTCTCTTTCATATTTTCAAGTACAACTTCTGTGATGAATTAATTCATCAAGCAAAATTATTTGTAATATTTTTTAATGTAAATATTGTTGATTATTTCTTACGGTTTGGAGAAATCTTAAGAAAATAATTATCGAGTAAAATATCAGTTTGCTTCATATTCTTTCCCATGAAATATTGGTTATTAGAGATTTTCTGGACAGTCAACTTACAAATTAGATAATTATATTTCTAATAGATAAAAAGTTTTATTTCAACATATTTCCATTAGAGTAAAAAATTACATAAATAAAAAAAATAAAGATAAAGAATTCTGATGAATGACTTTTATTAGATTAGAATTAGATATAAAGCTCTATTCGATTATTCAAATGTTAAATTAAATACGCTTATATTTTTTCTTTATTTTTTTATGTACTATTTGTTCCTGTATTTACCTCTAATTCACCTAATCATGTTGCTGTTTCTTCTTTTCAATTGAACTACAACGCTTAACGTTTTTGTTTTATAAAAACTTACATTACTAAAGAATCTGTTGAAGTTAAAATTTGACATTAGCAGAGATTTTGATTTTCATACTTATTAACGAATATTTCGTAAAGATAAATCTGCGGAATGCTAATAATGTGCACACATCATAAAACGGCCATTCCAATGTAAGAAATTAATGTTTCTTTATCACCTTCGTAGTAATTTTTTTTTGTAAGTTTTTATATTATTTAGCAGTGATATTATCTGCTATAACAATATATTAATGAAACCAGTCATTCTGAAGACGATAAAATGAACGAAATACGTCAAGAAGATTAAATTAAAAGTAATATTACCCTCTGTATGCTTCTGTAGTTCAGAGTTTTCTTATAATCTTTTATAAAAGAGAAAAGTAATCTTTTAAAAATTGAACTTTTATTTTAGCTGGTATATAAAAGATTGCTGAATTTTTTTCTCATTTCTAACAACTCAGTTACTATAAAAAAATTTAATTTGATATAAACAATAAAATGATAATTTATTTTACCACAGACAGTATTATTTTTTTATTGTTTCTTTTTTTTTCTTTTAAATAGTGGCTAACACTTACTTGAATCTTAACATTAACAATAATAGTACTTTTACTTCTTTGAATCTTTAACATAATAGTTAATTTATTACAAAAATTTGTATTTTTTAAAATTTAATTATTTGTATAAAGAAGAATTGGTTTTTTGTGAATCTGTTTACAGTTACTTATATAAAGAATGTTGGACAATTTTGAATACTATATTTTTTTTATTTATGTAGTCTATTTTTAATTAAGAATAATTTCCTGGATATAAAAATGATTTGATTTTAAAATTTGCCACCGTTTTGAATGTTTGTAATTGAAATGACGTAAAATTATGTTAATTTTTTTAAAATTAAAAATATATGAACGTGAAAGGGATTATGATTTTAGTTTCATTGCTTTTAGATCCTATATATTTACCTTTTAAAAATGGCTCAATTATAAATGAAATTATTATAAGTAAATTTTTTTTTAGATATGAAATATATGCATTTCCCTCTTTTAAAGACGAATAAGTGTATTACTAAAGGATTTCTAAGGAGTGTACTCTAAGGAGTATTAATTACTACTAGGAGTATTAATTAATTATTACTACTAAGGAGTATAATCTAAGGAGTATAAACAAGTTATTTATAATGAAATTACTCATATTAACAAGTGGCATTTGTTGATTTTTATTTAAAAGTTTGGCGTTGATTTGTATTAATCCTTGTTTCTTTTTTTAATTATTTTATTCCTATGTTAAGATTCCACAGATTCCTATGTTAAGAATCTTGTTAATTACGTTTTAAATTGTTTTTAGCTCATAATGAAGCTATAAATCCAGTCGGTTAACCGTGCGTTATCAGTTGCCGTTAACTAATAATTTAAATATCATTAGCGTTTAGAGTTTAGTTTGTTTACGTACGTACATTCTTTGTGATGCCCAGTGCGTGTGTACATGCTTATTTACAGACGTGTGTTTATTTAACTTATACACACTCACATGTACACATGTAAGGAGGGTGGAGGACGAGGGCAATGCACGAAGCATCAGAGCGCAGAGAAACTTCCGCTAGTAATACTCCGTACTCGCACTTGTAATATAAGTAAATACACGATATCAAAACCTTATATCTGTTTGTTAATAAAATTAACATTATATATAAATTATACAGTGTTATCATCATTCATTGTAAGAAGATATTGTGTAGTATTATATAATTCTGCTGTAAATTATAAGTAAAGAAATCATAATTTGAGACCGAATTTTTTTTGTCTTTTTCATAGTCATTTTGTCCTACAGTTTATTTTCTTGCTTTATAGATTCAGCTGATATATGGAAGTCAAAATTTTTGAAATATGAATAAAGTTTTAAGACAGATATGCTACAAAAATTATGTAAGATGACATATCTCTTTGCTTTATTTAATTCTATATTAACTATATCAAATAAAATTTATCGGAAGAAAAGTTACATAACGACAGTTTATTTATATCAAAGTAACTAAGTTTTGAAGACTTTAAATATGAATATTTGAATTACTATCATGTGAAGTTTGGAGTGCGTGAAAGTTAGAAGTAGTTTTAGGTTCGTTTTATTTTTCTAGAAGAGTTATGGTTCCAGAAGACTCAGAACAAAGATAAGAAAGAACACGGTACACTTTACGACTTAATGTCGTAAAGATTGTTGCGTGTATTTTATTAAATTATATTAATAATAAATATTTCCCCCTTCAAGATAAAAATAGTTTACTAATAAATCATCATAAAATACTACAAATCACTTCAATTTTACTTATGACTGTATTAAACTATTTGTAATCAGAAAACGTAAAACAATTTTTAATGTTTCAAACTGTAATCTGTGAAATAGTGAAGACACAACAAATATTTATAATATTTTTTCACTCATGACATCTTACTACCGAGTATAAATTCATTCATAATAATTCACTTCAAATTATTATCTCCTCTTTTACATAAATAAGTATTTTAAAATGATTATAAAAAATATATAATGAATATAAATAATTCTAAAAATATTTTAAAGTTTTTTCTAAATCTAACACCTCCTTCAATAAAGGCTAAAAATAATAAAAATAAAGTTTTTAAAAGACTATTCTGCAAATTATAATTTAAAAAAAAAATTGTAGGCATTTCTTGATAACGCTATATATAAGGTATAAACTTTCAAAACTTTGTTGAGAAATAGTTAAACCGAAGGGAGATAGAGTAAAAAGAACAAAAACATACGTCAATTTTAAGAAGGGTTAATTTTTAAAAAAATCTTTTTGGATTTTTTGTATATTCACTAGATAACAAATTTAATTAATTTTTAATTAAAAAAATACTTTTTTTAATTCCGTAAGGGAGGGATATCACGAGAAAACCAACTTTGATTTTCTTCAGAGGGATTTTAGAGAAAACTATTAAAGCAAATTTGTTACCTACAGTTCATATAGAAACAATTCAAAAAGGCTATTTCAAAAAATTAGCCCCTACCTCTTAAAATTGAAATGCATATTTTGTTCTTTTACTCTATCTCCCTTCGGTTTAAATATTTTTCAATATTTTTTTTAAATTTATACATCATACAAAGAGATAACTAGAAATGTCTACAATTTTATTTTTAATTATATATTCCGGACCTAACCTGCAGGAAAGTTTTTTGAAAATTTTATTTTTCTTATTTTTATTGAAGGGGCAATTAGTTTAGAGAAAACTTCACTTAAGGAAATTTTTTAAGGATAACTCAAATATGAATATTTTTAGAAAAAAGTTTTGTAAAATTCATTCCCCACCTCTTCTTTCCGTTTTTTTTTTTTTTGCTCTAAATTTTATTTTTTATCATTAATAGCTAGTAAAGTCATGCAATACTTTACCAATTTTTATTTTTTATTTCTGCCTATCTTCACTCATTTAATCCTTTAAGTATTTTTTGTTTGAGAATTTGGGGTTAAACAAAACTAATAGGTTAAGAGATTATCTATTAATTATCTTTAAACCATCGGTAATTTCAAGTAAACATTAACGAATTGTAAGGATCAGCAAATAAGCTGATTTGTAATAACATAAGGTAAGTAAGGTGACTTGTAATAACATTACATCACACAATTTTTAATTTGTTTTTTTGAAACTGATGTAACAAGATATGTAAAGTCAGATTTTTGGCCACTAAAATTCCAAATTAGTTGTAAAATCAATGGATAAAAGAGAGGGTATTACAATATCTTTCTCCATACATTGACTAAAAATATTATGCGTAATAAATATATATTTTCCTTAATATAAATATATAATAAATCACTATTCCAGCTTAAAATCAATTAATACTGCTACTTCACTTTAGTTCTTGTCGAGTACTTCAAAGAGATCCCTGCTGCTTCTTTAGAAGAGGGTTTTTTAATTAAATGAATCAGAAAATAATTAAATTCTAAAATGTATCTATAGATATTTATTATCTCAGTTATTGAAATAAGATGAATTATTCTCTGCTATCATAATTTGTAGAGAGATAATGAAACTGTTTGTTATCTGGTACTATAATTATATAAATTTTCAAATGCAAATTATGAATTTCAGTAATTTAAATTAAATCTATTATTTCCCTAAATCAGTTATCATGTTCAAATTTTACACGTTTATTAACTGATTAATAATTTTTTTTATTATGGACATTTTTCTCAAGTGTGAGGAATTTAAAATTGTTACTGTTGGTTTTTAAAATTGTCATGTTTTCTAGACCAGGAAACAAGTGTTTATTTCCTTAATACGATCGGGACAATTTGATTTTTGCTTATTTATTTATATTACTGTAAACGTTTTTGATCTCTCCATTTTCTATTCCATGTACTCAAAATTAATTAAAAATATTAATTAGTTAATTTTATTTTTAAATTTTATTAAAAATTTTAATAATAATTTTATAAATTTTTATTTAATTTTATTTAAATCGATTCTATAATAAAGGAATACAGAAGTTATTTTTTGTTTGTTTTAATGTTGTGAATTTAATTTTTTTATTCAACATTTATTGATTAATTTTTATTTTTTATGTTCAGTATAAATTTTATTAATTAATTTTTTTTTAACTCGGCGTTTTCATTTATATACTTCAGGATTCTTTAATATTCATTCTGTATGTTGAACATTTTAATGCTGTTATTTGTAATATTGTTTTACGATGGGAACCCAATATTAATTTACTTTTCGTTTTCTATATTTTTATCTAAAAAAATCTGATGTGGACATCATATGACTTCCTTGTACGCCTAATAATTTACTTAAATACTTCTTTTTTTTTTTTAATGAAAAGTATATAAAACTATATTTCATTAATAACTTCTGAATTTTTTCATTTTTTTTTTTTTTTTTTTATTGTTATTGAATTATTAATTATCATATTTTTTTTTTACAATCAGAAGTTAATAATTATTAATAATCAATATATTTAAATTAAAACAAGAAGGTTAATTCTCATTCAAACCGATATACCTTCCTCTTATCTTATAAGATCCAAATATTTCATTATTAAAATTTTATTTGACTAACTCTGAAACCAATGTAAATAAGTAAGTTATTTTTGGATTTTGAGCTCTTTTGGACACTTTTGGTTCAGTCAATTGCAATCAAAATGGGAGTGCACAACTAGATTTACAGCAGTCCTGAATCCAAAATTTCAACATCCTACGGCTAATCGTTTTTGAGTTATGCGACATAGTACATACGTACATACAGACGTCACGCCGAAACTAGTCAAGATGGATTCAGGGATGGTCAAAATGGATAAATCTGAAAACCGAAGTTTTTCGCGATCACAATACTTTTACTTCGTAAAGGAAGTAAAAGAGAAATATATTGTTGCTTTTTATTTCCAAAACCTATGTAAGATATTATTATGAAAACTATTTAATTGCATATAGTAATCTAGATTGATTTGTTTATGGTTTTATATAAAAATTTCAACGACATATGTAATCCATAATTTTATTTTGTGGATATTTTTACTCTACTGCTAATTATTATGTTTTTCAAACAATGCCAGAATATTTCGAATATTAAGCTACTTCGAATATTAAGACAATTTTTAAACCTTCTTCTTTTAAGTAATTGTTTTATTAAATATAATTTTTTTTCCTTCGTTTATTTACAGTCGCATCAACGACCTAAATAAAACTAAATGATCATAAATAATAATAAGACAATAAACACCAAACACTGGATAACTAGCTGGAATATGAATAAAAAAGGGGTAAGAAATATTAGAACATCACCACTAAAGTATTTTCACTCCGCGCACAGCATTCCGTAAGGGATCTCACGTAAGCAAAACCGCTAAATTAAGTTCTTCATCCCACTATCGCACAGTCTTTCGATGTATTTCTTCCGGTTGAGTAAAGCCTTCACATTTGAACCCAGGTTTAATTGTCATCGAATAGACCCGAACATTGGGCAATTTATGAGTAAGTGGTTTACGGAACATTTTACATTGTACGCCTCACAGTTCTGCTGAATAGAGCAAAATAGATTGTTGTGGCTTAGCTTTGTGGGCCCAATCTTCAGCTGAGTTAAAATGATTTGATCTCTTCTGTTGTTTGGAGTAAAAAGGTTTTTCGAAGACCTTCTCCGGGTAGCATGCAAGGCTGTGGAAGAACTCAGCAGCCAATTTGATTTATTCGTAGTTCTAATAATGAAATTACTTTATTAATAATTCATTTGTTTAATCGGGTTAGTCTTGTGGATAAATTCGTCATCGCAAAATCAGCTGATCTTCAAAGTCGAGAGTTCTAATGTTCGAGTCCCCATAAAGTCAGTTGCTTTTATACGGATTTAAATGCTAGACTGCGGATATAGGTATTCTTTGGTGGTTGGGTTTTAATTAACATCAAGTTTCAGAAGCGATCAGCCTGAGTCTGTTCCGGATTAAGTGTTTACCGGTACATTTACATTCCACTACGTCAGCAGCTTTGTTAGGCCTGGCAAGTCGATAGTGGTAATTGCATTTGCAATTACCACAAACGCACCCTGTAGCTGGAAAACTGGTTAGAGATATTAATAAAAATTGGTTTGTTTATATTATTTCTATTAAATATGTTTAGTATTATGTTTTGGATTTCTTATAATACAATTTTAGGGAACGTAGTCTTAATACCATAAGTAATAAGATTATTATCTTTATTTATTTTAATTTTTGGGGTAGTTCTGAGTTATTTCTAATGTTGAATGTGGTTTTCTTAGTTTAAGGTTTTTTTTAATAATATCTCTTTTAAAGTGTTTGATAACATTTAGTTTAATATCACAAGCATGTTTGTGGATTATATTTTTATGTCTGTTACGTTAATACGTTTGTTTTATGCTATTGTTTCTGCTAAGACTTATTCTTAGCAGAACCCAATATTGTACAATTTATGAAACCAAAAAAAAATAAACATTATTATTATTATTATTTTAGATTATTTTTTATTTAAACAATTTTTCACAAAGGCTTAAAATCGAGATAAGTTAAAGTGTAAAATATTCAACTGTCTGTCGTTTTTGTTCAGTTGTGTCAACGGTAATTTCTATAAACTTATGAAGATTAATAAAAATTGATCGGGAGAAAAGTAAAATTACCTTGGTTTTTACTTCTTCTTACCAAGTAAAGGAAGTATTGTTATTGCGAAAGATCTCGGTCTTCTGATTTGAACGGAAATATCCATTTTAACCATCCCTGAATTCATTTTAACTAGTTTCGGCGTGACGTCTGTATATACGTATGTGTCACATAACTCAAAAACGATTAGCCGTAAAATGTTGAAATTTTGTATTTAGGACTGCTGTAAATCTAGTTGTGCACCTCCCATTTTGATTGCAATTGAGTGAAACAAAAGTGTCCAAAAAAGCCCAAAATCCAAAAATAAATTTGGATTTTGTTTTTTTTTTAACTGCAGTAATAAGCCCTCATTGAGAGCTTTACAACGGTATATCATAAGTGATACTTACTTTCATTGGTTCCAGAGTTAGAGCTAAATGAAATTTTAATTAAGGAAATATTTGAATCTTATAAAAAGGAGGCACATCAGTTCGAATCAGACTTAAACTCCTTTTTTTATTTAAATATATTGATTTATTAATAATTATTAACCTCTGGTTGTAAAAAAAGATTACAATAAATAATAATTCAATAATAACAATTAAAAAAAATATGAAAAATATCAGAAGTTATTAATGAAGTAAAATTTTATACAGTAGAAAATAGCTGCTAACTAGGAAATATGTTTTTGTAACTTCAGAATACAATGGAAGTCATATCTGAAAAATGGTATTTTAATTATTCTGAACATTTTTGTATAACATTGCTTCTTTTATACTTAATTATTGTTTTCTTATTTTATTATTAATCAACATTTGCTCGTTTATCATTAAAATTTTATTGCAAAACTTTCCAAGTATAGTTTAATAACATAATGGATGTTGTTCCAGTGGGACTACGGTAATTTTCTTATTAATAATTTAATTTACGTATAGAACTAAACGCGTATTAGGTGGTAAAGAATGCAACGAGCGTTAGGTTCTTCGTTAATCACACGCAAGATAATGACTTACCGACTTGTGCTCAAGTGACACGACAACTGTGATATCATGGCGTGGCATATCATATGATGTTAGTGTCTTATTTATATTTTATTATATTTTCATATAATTAAATGTGATGTCTATTAATTGTTTACATTTAATATTACACTAAATTGCTGTGAGTTGCAGTTTTTGTACTAGTCGTGCAAAATCCTTGTCGATAAATTTAAATCTTAGTAATTAGTTTCATAATTACGGTAAAGTCATTTATTTTATTCCCTAGTCACTTCATTACTGGAATTTTTTTTCTTAAAACTGAAAGAAAACTAAACAAGATAAATTTTTTTTAAACTACTTCATAAAATTTATTCAAATTTAAGCCTAGTTAAACGAGCAAAAATACTTTGTAATTATCTGATAACTAAGCTTTCTCATTGTCTTTGTCGAATTTGGACGTTTTGAACCAATGGTATTTCAGTTATTGTCTATTTCCCAAGTAATCGCTATTTCATTTGCAATAGTTATTCAGTTGACAGACGCAGGGACTTGGTGTTGAACGACCTGATGAGCGCAACGGCCTACACGACGGCTGTCTTCCTACGTTTGATAGGAACGATGGTTATTCGTGGATAGGTCTGATTCTCATCAGTGATTCTCCTCATAACGATCACCGCATCATCTTGTTCGAGGTGGATGCTGCGTTCTCGACGGGCAGCAGCGGCGACCGGGTAGCGATATCCTTAGATGGTTGCATTAGGTTCTGGGAATTAATCGCTACCAGGTTAGACAAGGAGGATGATATGAAACTGAATGTCCATGTAGAGGAGGTCACGGAAGTCTGTGTGATCGCACGATTTTTCGTCAGGAGGTCAACCTGTCGGGGTCGGCAGCTCTTGCCAAACTCAGGAATGCTTGCTGGTCAGCACGACTGCGGTTTCAGAGACTAAACGGTGGGACGGTCTTGGATCGGAGAGAACTGGTGAGAGTTTTGTTTGAGGTATAAGTTGGCTACCATGAAGTCAAGGACTGCTGGAAGCAGCTGTGCAGAGAGATCGACGAAGACGTCTGGAGTTGGTCGTGGACACCTGATCGTCGCAACGTAATTCGGGTTGAGATCCTTACTGATGATCAGCTGAAAAGTTGCGTAGCTGCGTTCTTCCCAGAGGGTGGTGATACTAGAAGGGAGGAGATATTGCTGACGATATCCCTCGGTTCTCCTTGGAGGAGCTGCTCGCCGTTATCCGGAAGATAAAGACAGGGTACAGTCCTGGGCCTGACAGTCCTCCTGTTGAGGTGGTTAGGACTGTGGTTGACCACAGCTAACGCGGTCCACAGTTGGACCGCGGCCCCATTCAAGGTCTTGCGTTCAACTACATCCTGGTAAACGAGCACATGCCAGCGAATTGAAGATGATGCGGCTGGTGCTGATCAGGAATAAAGGATGCCCTGCCGACAGATCGCTTTATTTGATCAATAATTTCACCAATCTGTTAGAGAAGATGCTGGTAATGCGGCTTGCTGACAAGATCGCTAGAAACGATGGAGTAAGTCCTCACCAGTACAGTTTTCGGACAAGAATCTCGACGATGACGCGGTCAATAGGGTAATGAATACGATCGAAAATGGGGTTATTGGATCGAGACATAGAAGGAAAATCCCGGCGCTCATCTTCTTTGACCACAGTAA
Source organism: Lycorma delicatula (assembly GCF_047948215.1). NCBI lineage: Eukaryota > Metazoa > Arthropoda > Insecta > Hemiptera > Fulgoridae > Lycorma > Lycorma delicatula. The sequence goes on from NC_134456.1 coordinate 115,715,406, forward strand.
CGCGTTCAACAGTCTGCTATGGTCAACGAACTTCGAGTCGCTTGCAGATAAGGGGGTCGACGCCTATTGGAGGAGGGTGCTTCAGTCCTATCTCTGTTATAGGATTATCATCGCATCTAGCGTTAACGGCAGGGCCATGTTTATGGTCGATCGGGATGTGCCGAAGGGATCCTTGCTGCCTATTGTGGATTGTTGTCTACGATGGGTTCCTCAGGTTAACTTTCCCTGAAGGTGTTTCGCCGATCGCATTCGCTGAGTACTCGGTTCTGGTTGTAGTGGGTAGGGCGGAGCAGAACGTGATGGATAGGGGTAACGAAGCCATCGAGTTAGAGAGAGGCTGGCTACTGGATAAAGGACTGGAACTGGCCCCGGAGAAGACTAAGAGTGCTGGAGAAGACCAACGGCATTGGTCATCGCTGGAAGGCGGAGAGTGGAGTATATCGTCTTCCAAGTACAAGATGTCTCTGTGCTTCCCAGTACTCCCCAGTTCAAGCTTCCCAGTTCCCAGTGAAATGCTTCCCAGTTCAAGGTAGTGAAATACCTTGGGGTAGAGCTGAACGAGAGGCGTTTCTTTAGGGTACCCCAAGAGAGGCGTAAGAGACGAGCTCCATAGGACACCTGCCTAGTTAAGAGCCTTGAACACAGCGTAACAGACTGACCCTTGAGCGGATCCTGAGAAGGACATCTCTGCAAGTTTTCTCAGGCTACAGAACTGTCTCCTTTGAGGCGGCTTTCGTTATGGCCAGTACGCCGCTGTTAGACTTGCTGGCACGGTTCAGGGATGACTCTTACCGGGAGAAGGATAGGGCTTCTTCTTACGACATTCTTCTAGACAGGTGGCAGTCCAGATGGGATGAATTAACTAGCCAGTTAAACGTGTTTCGCCGTGTGTTTTGGAGGGGATTTGGAGAGGTAGACTCGTTCCTTACTCAGATGCTGTCGGGTCATGGCTGCTTCAAGTAGTATCTGAATATAAGGGAGCGCAGCGAGGACGACTTGTGCTGGTATTTTCACGTCCTTGATGATGTCGAGCACGTGATCTTTGTGTGCGATAGATGGACGAATCCAAGGGCGCAATATGTGGTGGTAAAGAACTCGCTAGACACGAACAACATAATCGATGTCATGCTTGGTAGCGTCGAGAAGTTGAATGCGGTCTTCGAGATGGTGAGGAGCATCACTGTGTGGAAGGGGGCCAGGGAATAGGATTAGATTAGACTAGATTATGTTAGGTCAGATTAGGCCCCGATGCGGATACTCGTGTTCCGCCAGTGCCCGTGGGTTCCTTGTGTTCCTTGTCGCCTCCTTTCTGACAGGTGATCCTGCGGTTCCTACCGGAGGCTGTGTTATACTTATGGCGAGTTCGGTCTTCGCGTGTTGTAGAGGGGGAGAGGTTTTAGTCGGTGAGAACTTTACATTACCATTCGTGCGGGCGGATGTTGACTGTTACAGATTTCCCCTCCTCAATCGTAAAAAAAATTCGTTATTCTAAAATATAAAATTAAAAAAACACAAATATGTTAGTTTTGATTAAATGAATAAGAGAATTATTTCAAAGAAAATCAGATATTATTACATTGCGGATAATCTGACATTTATGAACTTTAAAAATTCTATTAGTACTTCGCGCCAATGCGTGTGGTTTACAGTAATTCTCATAACATATGATTATCTGGCGTATTATTTTATAAAAACACCATATTATTTATGTACATGGTAGCTGTTACTGTACTTTCGCTTTCCTTTGCGTTATTTATTTTTTTTTTTTTTTAAATACTAACTCATCCCAATCATAGCAACAGTTAATTTAAATTATTATATTATTCCTGACTGAAATAGTTGTTGCGTAGAAAATTGTATGATGAATAGATAATCTTTAGTCTGAAAATTTCATATCCTTCGAGAAAATTGAGAAAATATCTTCAATACTTCACTCAGGCGTGAATTCAACTAAGCTTAAAAGACAAAAAAAAGGATACAAATTACTACACATAAAACAATCATTTCTCTTCAAATTGACCGTAATTACTGAATTTATTAATACTTATCATACAGGATATAGGTAACTCATGAAGTTCTTATTTTATGTATATGGACATAATGTTTTCAGGTAGAATTGACACTTTAAATCAGTAGTTATGAACAAAACGGGTACTTTTAACAGGGTTTAGCAATGTAATTATGTTTTGCAATTCGATTAATCCATTATTGCATAAATAGTGGTAGCCTGAAACTAAACAAGATTTCAGCTGCTGACGGTAGCTTGGCTTACAACATATTGTGAATAGTGTTATTTCAAACTAAAATACACTCATGAATCACTTTTAGGTAACAACACACTATTTAACATACACTCGAGCTACAGTAAACTCGAGCTATAAATTTATCGTGGTTTAGGTAAATTCTATTTTGGTTAATTACGTTGAAATTTCCACTTCTAAACTTTGTTTAAAAAGTTTTCAGAAGTTATTATGACATAAACTATTTATACAATGTATTTTCAGGTTATCCACATTTTTAAAATGAAATTCGTATTTTTAAAGTAAAACAAAATTCCTTACTATTTCGTTAAGAAGATATCTACTATGATTTTTTTTTTTAATTAAAAAAAAACCGTTAGCATCTTTCAAGGTTTATATAAACATAGCTGATTTACATTTACTAATGACTATGTCAAAATGTTTAAAAGCATTGATTTTTCAGCTTATTACATCATAATGTAAAATTTTATTTCAACATTTCAGAATAATTCGCGACAAGAATGAAAGAAAATGTTTTTTTCGCGTTTGAAGTATAGTAAGTATTGAGAACTGAGAAGTGGCTTCGTTCCCTAATATAATTGCGAATGGCTCCAATAGTAAAGTTGTTTGTGTAACCAGTCACCGTAACATCAGAAAACGTTGTTCTCATTTCATTCTCTCTTTTTATTTTTCTATTCTGTTTCTCATGTTCCATCAAATGTTGAGAGGTTGTGCTAACTAGCCTTGGAATGGGCTTTTGTTATATTGTTCCTTATTTGAGTCTTCAAACAATTCATGGATTTTGAATTTCGTTTATTAATGAATTTAATAAATTGGTTATTTTCATTTCAAATAATATTCCTTCTAGGTGATTTTCTTTTTACATTTTATTATTTACTTTATTTCGTACAATTTTATAATAAACAAATTTAAAAGTAGGTCATTAGATATAAAAACATGTTTTATATATACGAGGTCTGTAAATAAAGTAATGAAACTGGTTCAGAAAAATATTTTGAGAAACTTTGCGTTCAGAAAAACGCAACGCTTCAAACGGTTTTCCCACTCTTCAGAGTAGTGTTGGAATTCGGAATTCTTCAGATGGTCGGTTGCATTTTTTTTGTTTTCTACTGTTTCAAAATGGTGTCTTTGAGGTGTTTTATTTTATGTTGGGAACAGGAAAAAGTCGCAATGACTCAATTCAGGTAGTGGTTGAGAAACTACAGGAATGTTTTTCTTTGCCAAAAACTCATTAATTGAGAGTGCAGTGTGATAAGGTACATTGTCTTGAAGCAGTATCCTGTTGTCTTTCATGACTGGTCTCACGCGGGTAACTCTTTTCCGCAGTCTTTCAAGAATTTTTCGATAAAAATATTGATTGACACAGTCTATACTGTAGACAAAAACTCCAAAAGTCTCTGATTCGCTCAACATTGTCGTCACCTTTTGAAGTTAACGGTCTTCCAAAGCGTAGATCGTCCGCAACTGATTCCAGGCCATCTGAAAATGTTTTAAACCACCTAAGAAATTTGGCTCATGACAGAGCGTCATCTCCGTACGCCCTTTTCAATTTTGAAAAAGTTTCAGTAGCATTCTCACCGAGTTTAACACAATAATTGATTGCACAACTTTGCTCATAATTAGTATCACTCGTTTTTGTAACGCACAACAAAAACTCGTTTCGCGAAAAGTTTGTTTCCGTCTCACGTGGCAACAATAGACTAAAAATATTAATACCTAATATAAATCAGCTGTTCATATAACCAAAACATTTACTAGTAACTTTACACTTTTACCACTTTGGCTGCCAAAAAAAAAAAAACTAATCTCATTACTTTATTTACGTACCTCGTGTATATATATAAAATTTATTCTTCAAATACTGATTTACATTACATTTTGTAGATATTAGTTTGGTTTTATGAAATATTCTATGATGTTTGTTTCTGCCTCCAGATCGGATTCAAATTCCTTACATGATTCCTTAAATTCCTTAAATGATTGGGTTTTTTAGATCGCTATGAAATTCTTAATTTTTCTTATATGTCCAAACCGTTCCAGAATCATTAATTAATGCAGTATTCATAACACCTTTAGACAAATTTACTTCTAAATTCTGTTGTTAAGGATAATAAATATTTATCTTTTTTTCGGTAACGTAGTTTTTAACAGATAGAAACTATAAATATTTTCTTCCTGTAGATATTTATCAGGTATATATACAGTTAACAAATTGTATAAATTTTTCCCGAAAAGCTCTGAAAATATTTTATGAACAGCTTTTCAATTGATTTCAACTGCCAATTTACCTTCACTTCAATTCAGCTGGGAGCAAAGAAAAAAGTACGTAATACTCGTACTTTTTTTTAAGTGCAAATTAAACTGTTTGAAGTATTTGAATTGGTTGTATATATTTTAACTGTTGCGAAGTGTATGTCACAAAGTACACATATAAAGAACAATTATTTGAGCCCAGATTGCACATACTACTTTCTGGGGTTACATAAAAATTGTAGATTTTATAACGAATATAAACTACTTTTCCTTAAAAAAAAAAAAAAAAAAAAAAAAAAATTATAACTGTGTGAATTTAAAAATTTTCATTTAATGTGCGTTACGAATAAACTACCGCTTACTAATGCAGGTAGGATTTTTTTATGTGGCATTCAACAGAATTAAACCTTATATGGGTGGTGATGAATATTTTAGTCGTTTAAATTTTTAGTATTTGGGGGAATGTGAATTAGAGGGAGTTTAATTTATATTTTTTTAATTTATAAGGTTAAAGTAGTGATTTCCCTCTTTTGATTATCGAATACTTAGGTGCTAACTTTGTAAATTTGCATCTTTATACGACAATAAAATTTGAGTGTCATCGAACTTTTGAAGTTACTATACGCGATTTTTTATTAGACGTGGACTTTTCCTGTCGAAATATTTCGTAGGGGAAAAACGTTTTAACTATGCATAATTTTAATCACAGTTATTGATTAAATTATGAAAATTTTGAATTATGATAACCTTGTTTTTACTTGTACGAAGTAAAGAAAGTATTGTGATCGCGAAAAATTTCGGTTTTCAGATTTTAACCGAAATATCAATTTTGATTATCCCTGAAATCCATTTTAACTAGTTTCGGCGCGACGTTTGTATGTACGTACGTATCTCGCATAACTCAAAACGATTAGCTATAGGATGTTGACATTTTGGATTTAGGACTGCGTAACATCTGGTTGTGCACCTCTCTTTTTGACTGCAATCGACTGAACCAAACGTGTTGAAAACAGCCCAAAATCCAAGAAATAATTTTGATTTTGATCTTTTTCTTACAGTAATAAGCCCTTTTAGAGGTTTTCAACGATATATGGTATGTGGTACTTATTTTCATTAGTTTCAGAGTTGTAGCCAAATAAAATTTTAATTAATGAAATATTTGGTCTTATAAGGGTCTCCTTTTTGAAATTTTTTTTTAATTTAAATATATTTATTTATTTATTTTTTATCTCCGGATCCACCGTTAGGCATTCTTCAGAGGATGAGTTGATTGATTTGTAGCGTGTGTGAAAATGCAATGCCTGACCGGGATTCGAACCAATAACAATAAGAAAATCGTTAATAACGTAACGATTATTAACGAAGTATATAAGTTTCATTTAAAAAAAAAAAAAATGTGTATTTGTAATTTAACAAGCGTTCAAGGAAGTCATCTGGTGTTCACATCAGATTTTTCTTATAATTTTTATTTATACTCAAATAAGTTGGACGACAGCATTATTTATCATGGTTGTGAGGTTTTTATTATTTATTAATGAGTGCGCGCATATTGCTTGGCTTGATCCTTTTCTTCCTTCATTTTATACCAGGCAATAATAAAATATAGGAGAAGGTAAATTTGCTACTGCCACATTCATTTTAGTATGAGCCATGCTATATGTTTCATGTCGTCCTGGTATTTCTCTACTAAAAAGAGAACTTGACTTCTTTTATTTAAGGGGGTTTGCCCCGTCATATACTTACTTAAATTTGCAAAGATAGGTACATATTTCTCAAAACCGTTTAAGAAACTCAACCATGTTTTTATTTTATTCCTTCTATTTTTTTTTTAATCTTTAAAAACTTTTGTTTTAGTAAAAAATAAATAACTTTTTTACAATTTTTTCCACAATCTTTTTTCTCATTAACATTTTTGAAAGATCTTTTTTTAGAAATTTGTTTTTGAATATTTTGCAATAAACTCCCATTAAAATCTTTTTGTCAATGAATTAAAGATTAAAAAATTTGTTAAAATATTTATTGGTTGCCGAGAAACATGTACCAAGTGAATATAAACAACTTTTCGTAAAGATTATTTTATAAGTCCTTTTACCTTGCCAATATGCAAACCAAGTTTATCTATCTTCAGCAGCTTCATAATTCAGTTCTTCTCGTAGCATCACTTATTTCTTTCCTGGCCTTTTTTGAATTTCTTGAATTTTCTTTTCAGAAATTTTAATTCTTTTCTCAACGGTTTCTTTTTCTCAATCTTTTTCACTCGGTTTATTAAATTCTTTCCTTGTTTTAATCCAGTTTTATCCAAAATCTTGCATTCAGTTATGTTACCCATGTAATAGTAACTGATTGCTTTATACATCCCTGACTCCAGAGTAGTTAGAGAAACAAAAATGTTTTTAATTATTCTTGACCAAACAACGTTATTGAGTGATTTGCAGGCTTTTTGAGTTCTGCCTTGTTTACATTTTTCAAGTAAGGCAGAAATTGACAAATGCCTAAACATAGGTTTAACAGCAAACATTACATCCTGAGGCAAATGAGTATGCTTTTTGTGATCATATTCTATACCTTTTAGTTGAATTTTTCTGTATTTGCACAGACTCTTTTCACCTTTAGGGCGCAATCTACGTGAGGGTTGATCATTACTTGACCCGAGGTAAAAATACATAGCTCATATGGTTGTATGCGTGTTATCGGTACTTCCTCAAATTTCTTTTTATACATAAACCATAATAAGTTTATATTTCAGAAATTTTATTTAGTCCCCCAAGTCCTATTTATTTAACCTGCCAAGTCCTCCAAGCGATTTTCCATCAGGTAATTTTTCTTTCCCCATTTTTGTTTTGAAAGCACGTAGACGCGACCCCATTCGCTTCTGAGCATGATTCACACATTCCAATTTTTCTATTTTAAAATCTGACCCGCAAGGTTACATCTCAGCAACGGTTTTGTATGCATTGCTATCACCATCACCCAGATGACAAAAATAAAATATAAATTTTATGCTATTTTCCGATCGTTCAAACATCTTTATAACTCATTCAAACTCCGTGTCTCCGATTGTTCCGGCGTAATTAGCACAGCTAGATTTTTCATGTTTATTTACAAATTTAGTTTTACATCTACAGTATTTGGAGAATAAATCAATAACTTTACTTACTCCAACACTAACTGCAGAAACAAAACCACGTTTAGAGACGTGTGTCCCTCTTCCTGTCAGTTCCCATTAAAGGCAGCAGAAATGTTTCTATCATCGTCATTGTGCTCAACTGGCTCCTCTACAGCTTGTTTCATTGACTCAAGACACATTTGTGGCAGAGCAGCAGTAAAAATTTTACTGTAATAATTGAATTTAATGGGTTCAAGTAGATTCATAACATTACAAAATATTCTGCCTGCACTTTCACCTTTATCCAAGCAACGCATAACGTAAACAAAACGCATATTGACATAATGAATGTTATTATTATTACAAGTTTATATACCTACATCTGTGTTTGTTGTTGAAACAATGTTTTTACATGACATAATCTCGATATTTATATTGCACGGCAGGCTTATTCTTTTATCAATAAATAGGCATACGGTACTGTGATAGTTTGGGATACGCTGAATTTCAAAATCATTTCCCATAGACAAGATAAACTTACTACGTCAAACTGAAAACATTAGGCGTATAGATATCATAACCATTTAATTGAGCACTAAGATTTTCCTTAGATCAACAACTACTTACTTACTGCACTAACTTTATTAGGAGGCTGATAAAAACCTATACTTGTTTTTAAATTCATATCGTGTTTTCTGAAGGCAACCATATTTCTTAGCATAGGCTTACCTACATTTTTTTTTAAACCCTGGGTCAACTCTGGCATTTTTGTAATATAAATAACAAGCATCACATTAGTACTTATTACACTGAAATAAACCTGAAAAATCTAAACCAATAACAAAAAAAGTACCATAATGACAACACTGCTTTTATAAAATAACGTAGAATTCTATCATATAAAAACAATCTTAGTTTAATACACTATTCAGTTTCGCAAACTGTGGGTAAAAAAAATCACAAAGTGCGGGTAAAAAAATATTTACACCGAACACAAAATAAAAATTACGAGGAGTAAATTACAGGGGTACAGGAAACAATAGTTTTTTCATAGAAAGAATGCCTAAAGGTGAATCAATGTTTTATATCAATTTAAACGGAAAACATGCGAGAATTCAAATATGCAAAAAACAAAAAATCGATATTTTGATGACTTTTTCTCGGAGCGAACCTCAAATAAAGGACGCCTCCAACCTCTACCGCATTTCTTAGTTTTACCCATATTATTTTCTTCTCTTACACAGAAATAGTGTCAGTTGAAACCAACCTTTCATCTGAAGAAAGGTTTTGTTAAAGAATAAACCGGGAAAAAGAAAGAAATCTCTTGCGTTATAAAATTTCTATTCAATATTTTCACGCTATTTCTAGGTATTGTGATGAATTAAACAACTACAAAAAAAAATTATTACAAGAGAAAAAAGTTCTTTATTAAGCTAATAGGTTGTGTAACTAAAGCTGAAATTTTAGTTAACAGATGTTTTCAGGATAAAGCGTTCGCTACTTTATGTTCCTGAAAAGGGAAATTTGATCTTTCTCTATAATCTTCCATCCGGAAGATCCCGGGTTCGAATCCCAAGTTAGGCATAGTATTTTTTGTTGCTATAAAATTTTCATTCCATATTCCCGCACACAAATATCAATCATACTGAAATATTCATATTGTGGTGAATAATTCATCTAAAAATTAATGAAATCTAGAAAATATCAGGAAGTCCTTTAGATACCCGTCAGTTTTTATTTTATTATCATTATTTTTATTATTGTGACTATTAAAACTCTTCTTAACCAATATCTCGGTTTGATATTGTAAAACTAACCAATTTTTGTAAAATGTTGTATTTGAAAAGGTCTTTTTTAATCATTTAATAATTCAAGTTTATAATTTTTTGGTTCTGAATTTAAAATTTCCTCAATTTTCCCGTAATGTATTAAAGCGATGAATTACTGTTACTACTCTTTTGAATAAATAACATGGTAATCGATATTATTGTTAAGTTAATAAGTTTTCAACAATTAATGGTGTTCTAAAGTTAATAACGCCTGACAAAGGAAGAACAGCATCATTTAATATCCACGATGAAAGGCATCAATTTAGCACCAGTGATTGGATACAGCATTTTCATTAAATTTTCATTAACCTACCCCTCGGCTAGTTAAAAATTTGTTTTTATTTCTAGCAGTGTTACTCTTTAAGTCACCTTTTGTTCTAAATAATTAAAGTAACCTTGAAACAGGATTCGCTCATATGTTTATCATACTTTCATATTTTTTTCTGAAGCCTAATTTAAATATCAGCAGTGCTACTTAATTTTGCTCTAAAACACAATAATATGCTTATTAACTGGGGTTAGGTATTAACTGAGGTAGTTACCTAACTCCATTTCTCCTCAAAAAAATACATTATCATACTAATTTTTTTATCCATTAATCAGATTAAAGTGTAGTCACATTTCAGTAACAATATATTACAGCTGTATTACATACTGATTGATAATTGATAAGTTAGCTATGTTTTGAGAAAATTTGTGTGGATCGTAATTGAAATAGCATTTGTAATTCACTCAGTTACTTCATAAAACAAACAATAAACTCGTATTCGATGTTACACGGTTGTGTTTTGGATTACGTTGGAATGAATCATGGTGATTTACGTGTTTTCGTAGCAAATTTAACGTGTGTTCCTAGTTCATTCACATTAAGCGAATTATTTGCTTATATAGAGTAGAACAAAAAAAGTAGTCTTTATTTCTTGGATGTGTAAAATTATGAGTAAAATTTAAAATGTGCCGTAAAATATTGTGCCGTGTGCCGTAATGTGTGTAGCTTTACGGTACACGCATTAATTTGTAATTTAGTCATACTGTTTGTTTATCTATAATTAGTTGTTATGATTACCAACCAGAAATAGTTTTTTTGTCATATGTTACGTATTTGAGAAATAAGGTTTTACCGTTGTTATATATAGGAACGGTTTAAAGTTATGTGTAGTATGTGTATTGTTATCCGCTAGAAAGCGGAGACCGATCGACCAATAGTGAAACTAGTAGAAGATTCGTTACATATATTCTGATACCAGGAGTTCATAACCAACATACAGGGTTTTTAAATGTACATACAGTCGCTTCGTATTGCCTCATCTATATTTATAATTTTTTGATTTAAAATCTGCAATAAAAAAACCAATGCCTTAGAAAAACTTTTCAAATTGAAGGGATTAATTATAAGGAAAAATTTATATAATTTTAGAAAGAGAATTTCCCGAATTGTACCAATTAATTGTACTATAATTTTTAATGAATCTTTCCTTTTTAAATATTTATCTAATTATCTTACTTTTTTATTTATATACTTGTTATTCAATATGTAACTTGACAACTTTTATTAAACATGTAAGAGGGTTTTACTTTTAGCTATTTTAACTGTAATTAGTCAGATAATGCATTAATTGCTGATGCTGGATTTACACTGAATACACTAAAACGTTACACTCAACAACATCCATACGATTCGCGAAAATTGTTTGAACAATGAAAATCGATTGACTCTATATCTAACATCTAACCAATTCAGTCTAAACCTTATCGTCTATGTTTCTGACAACCACTGAAAACAGCCGAACTGAAACGCAATTTCCTCGTAATCAACTAATGCAAATAATTAGCACGAAATGATAAATGCTTTTAGTAAAGTTAATAACGGAAAAAAATTCAGATTTAAATCATCTGTTAGCCTCCACTATAAACTTTATTCAGCTGTTTCTCAGAATAACCAGTGAGTTCATACAGTCAAAATCTGATTTTCAAAGCAATACGTTGATAACTAAGAATGCAAATTCTTTCCCTTAATACTGCATCTCATGTTCTGTCATCAACTCAGTTATTCACAGCATTATTTAATAATGACGTAGCGTAAGTAACAAAAGATTAATTAATAATAACTCTAATATTAACTGCAGTAATATTTTTCAACTGATTGTAAGCTGTAAGTTAACGCCTGATTTTTCTTTTCTGTTATTAATGACGTATCAAACCTTTTAATGATATAAAATATTTATTTATTCCTCTACTTATCTAGTTGACAAAAGCTTTATTGTCTAAAGATGATCTGTAAATCAATTTATATTAATCATCTGAAACTTCTCTGAAATACAAACAGTACATAAAAACATGAAGACGAAATTATCATAAAAAACTATATTTTCTTTTTTATTTAATTGTCATCATTACTTTCTATCAATCCCGTTTGAAGGACGCTACTGAATTTTGTATTCTTTAAGTTTCCATCCATTTATAAACATATGTACGAGATGTTTCCTTATTAACAATTAAAAATAAAAGCTGTTAAGTAAAAAATAAATAATAAGAATTCTTAAAATAAATAACAGGATCCTTAAAATTCCAAATCACTCGTTTGAGAAAATAAACCTAGAAAATAAAGAACTGAAATGATACTCTTACGCAGTAGTTATATCATAAAATTTCGGTGCACTGATATCACTGAATATAATCACCAATAAGTTATTTATGAATAATTTTTAACAAATATCTAGTGATGTATGAACGACCCTTTGTAGAATAAATGATGTGAAAATTATTGTTAGATAGAATAAATTGTTAGATTGTGGATACCAGCTCAAGAATAACGAAATTATGAAAGATCAAAGATAAAACACAGATAGATTTACATTATCACGTTTGATACACCGTATCGGAATATTAATGGTTCAAATACACTTCATGTTGCTATCTTGAGTAAACTGGCGTTTAAAACGCAATAGAATTAATGGTTTTACAAAATTCTCAATATATTTATAATTTAGACTACCTATGTTTTTTAATTTATGACAATCAATAATAGATTAGACATACATAATAAGTAGACAAACATAACAAAAGAAATAACACCTCAGGTATAAGATGCAAAATAAAAGCAAGTTTTTTAATAACCAATGACAATTAAACATTTTGACAGAGGTAATGTTTGACAGGTAGTGTGCAGCTACATTATTGCTGGCGGGAGTAACTAAAAAACCTTACGGTAACCAAATTGCCCGAAGGATTTGCTTGCTTTTGTAGAATGTGGAGGATCTACTTTCTATATTTTACTACCAGGCGAACATAAGTTTAAAGTAATAAAGTTGTACTGTTTGCTACGTCTTACGGAATCTGTGCTAACTTAGTTACATTATAAAACAACAAATTTAAACATTATATAAGATTTTTTTTTATGCTGTACTTTTTTAGAATATATATATAGATAGAGTCTATTTTAATCATTTTTTTTTTTTTTTGTTATTAATGTATCGGTTAATATTTGTTTCCAGCTTCCTTAATTCCTTAAGTATAAATTCATCCTTGTATGTTCGTGCCATGGTATTCTTCCACTAGAATATTTATTAAACAATAATTATTCTCATAATTAATGATATACTTAATTAAAACTACTTAATACCTTATTTATTTCTGGAAATATTAATAACTATTATTAATAGTAATTAAGAAAAGAGTAGACATCGCTTATTTTGCACTGAATTTAAGAAATGAAACACATTTTTATCGTAATTGATTTTGGAAGGTTTGGTCAGTCCCAAAATAATTTTACTGTATTAAAATAGCATAAGATGTATATGAATATAGTAGGCTCTATTTGCAGGTGCACTGGACATCAATGAATAATGACAATATTGCTATGGTTTTATTTTTCGCTTTAATATATACATTTTTTGATATTTCTCAGTTTTTATTTTATAAGGCTGTAAGTAAAATTAGGATCTACCCTCCGTGAATGAGAGCTAATTAATTGTTAGCATTCTTAAGAGCAGTTTTTGATCACCATTTTAAAATTGGAAATTTTATGAAAAATCAGTAAATATACTGCGTTTTCCTAAAATTAGTCGAAAAAAAGAGATTGGTCGTAAATGTAGTTGGTTACAAACGGACGAAATGCTAAATAGTCAATTTAAAATAGGACCTACTTTAAAATCTAAATCAATTATTTTAGTATTTTACTGTTATTATAAAAAAAATTTATACTGAATTTTTTCGTTTGATTTTTTTTTTCGCTCAGTCAATAAATTATTTTTTTCTTTAAAAAAAAATAAGAAATTGGTGAATTAAAAATCAATCTTAAATCTATAGTTTTGAGATTATATTGATGTATCCGTTCTAGCAAATTTTATTGTTCAGCCAAAGTCTGCTTAAATATTATTAAAAAAAAATGTTACAAAGCTCACTTAATTTTTGAATATATTTTACACCGAAAAATTTTACTACAATTATTTTTTTGTCATCAATTGTTAGTGGTTTGGATTTTTCCATTCGTTTTAATCTGCGCTTATCTTTTAATTTCAATCATTTTTGTACACATTACTTTTTATAAAAATGAATTTATTTTTTTTAAAAATGCAGTAATGGAATACAGGCAATAAGTAAATGTTTTTCCTTTTCTCATTAAAATAAGAGATACACCAAAACAGTACATTTAAATAAGCTAAATTTATATAATTTATAGACTTGTACAGAATTTTTTATTCATTTAGTAGAAATAAGAAAGATCCACAATGGCGAGTCCTACTGATAGTCTCTATTTCAGCATCTCATCATTATCTACTTCTCCGAGATGCTACTGCAACCACCACTGAAATTAAACATTCATTCAATGTTTGAATAGATGAAGTAGTAGTTCGACGAGTGATAATAATTTACGTCGCATATACCAGGATAAAATTTTACCGGCTATAGATAATATAATAACTAAGTAAAAAATAATAATGATAAGATTTCCATAATTTTAATAAAACTTTTTTAAAAATTAGTTTTTTAGTTAAATGTTAATCATTTTTCTATTTATAAAGTACTCGTTCTTCTATTGAGTAGAGGGAGTGTGTATAATACATTGTTTCTCGACTGAAGAGGAAATAAAATTTGCTTTTGATATCTTTCGCGTTATTTCTCATCTTTGTGACGCATGTAAATTATAAAAATACTAGAGGCACTGGTCAGAGTTGAATTCTTCGAAGTTAATGATGTACATTATGTTGCCCATTCATTCAATTCGAACAAGTGGTTGCATACACTTTAAATCTGTTTACAGAATGAAACGTTAAAGTTATTAAATAAAATATTTCTTTAGTTTTATAATTTTAAAACATAAAGTTTAATAAATCTACACGACGTATTGAATAATTTCAACATTTATTGTAATGCTAGTACAGTCTGAAATATTTTATGGGTTTTCAGAAATACAAACAACTATCATGGTCTTTTTTTTAACTGAAATCAAATATAGATTTCGTATACGATTGCAAACAGCACGGTATTTTATTGATATGCGGACTTCAATTTAAAATACTCTAGCCAATGAGAGAATTTATTTTGTTGTAAAAAATAAAGTTTAATTTGTTGTAAAAATAAAATTAAAAAATGCCCATTTTCATTCAATTAGTGTATATCAAAGTTTTATTATTATGTTTTTATAATTTTTTTAATCGATTTTGTTTCCGTTATAGTAGCCTAATTATATTAGCTCGTAAAATATATTAATGAAATCACATCTTTTCTTTTTGATAAATATTTATTACACAGTTTTGTAGATTTTTTTTAGAAATATTTCTAATAAATACTCTTTTAATCGATAAATATGAAGAATATAAGTTAAAATTGAAGAAAACCGATCAAAATAATAGTTATTGGTGACAATTTCCTTGTAACATTAAAAAATATCTTCGATTACGTGG
This sequence comes from Lycorma delicatula, assembly GCF_047948215.1. Taxonomy (NCBI): domain Eukaryota; kingdom Metazoa; phylum Arthropoda; class Insecta; order Hemiptera; family Fulgoridae; genus Lycorma; species Lycorma delicatula. Next base: position 115,730,761 of record NC_134456.1, read on the forward strand.
TACATTGTAATAAAGTGTGCGGCGTGCTCATAACTATGTTGTGTCAATTCGTATGATGGTTACTTCATAAAATAATAAATGCTTATTAAGTTGTATTGCATAGAGTTTATCCATTTGATTCTATGTAGTTAACGTGTTTTAAATGACTTATTGTAAGAGTTTTCATTTTTAACTGTTGAACTATTTGGAAATTTAATTAAAATATTTTTATACTTATTTTTTTACTTTTCTTCTAGCTGGTTGCTATTGAATACTAAAAACATTTTTTTTAATTACTAAAATTCACCTTCATAAATAAACTTGGATAGTTAATAAGAGTAGTAATGTAGCCTAATACAGTTTTATTCAGGAAATGCGATTGTATAGCAATATTACAAAAATCCAAGAGTGCGCAGACACCAACGCGCAACCAAGGTCACAACAATGAGAGAAGAGATCAATACATCGTTTACGCTTATACGAGTGGTTGGTAATTGTGTCAGTTCGTAGCAGAAATTCATAGCGCTTTTTTTTTACAGCCAAAGTATATTTTAATTAACTTTGAATTAATATTTTAATTAATTAAAAACAATTGTGTTGGATGTTGGATCGAGTAACTTGTGCAGAACTTTTAATTCAGTGTAATTGTAAATCTGTATTTTTAGTTCATTATTGCTTGAATATTGTGTTTAACTTATTTTAATTAATTCCTTTTTGTATTAAAATTAATTGAAGTATTACGTTATTACAATAATTTTTTAATGTTTTAATCTATTATAAGGTTTTTTATCTAATTTCTATTTTTTTTTACTCTTTTATAAAACTTCTACCCGTTCGCTTATGTAGGTCACCTAATTTCCTCTGTCGTCCCTTTTAATCTTTTAACCTAATTACTTTTTATTTAAAAAATAATTTATTTTAACTGAGCAGAGATTGTAACATAGTTTGTTAGAATTTAATTATTATATGTTTTAGATTTAATAAGGCTTTTAATTTTTTATTATCATGGTTGATTTTTATATGAAAATATTAGAAATTTCAATTTCTACGAGTTTTCTTTTAATAATGTAGTCTATAATTTATAAATATAGCTTAAAATAGGAATTTACACTTTAAAAAGTGTAAATTTTCTTTTTAGAGAAACTGTTAATTTCTGCCCACTCCTAAAAGTACTAATTCCTAAAGTAAAACTGTAAATGAATGATGGTACCTTCTAAAATTAATTACTAAAAGTTTCTAAAATTAGTATATTAATAATTAAATATGCATATTTAAATTGTTAGAAAAGATTTTTCTAATAACAGTGTATTAAAAAACACTGAGTTACACTAGAAGGGTACAGAATGGCTCACGCTTTTGGATTTTTTGTGAGAATAGGGTGAACGACAAATAAACTTTGTAGCCTTGTAGATCTCCACCAACGCTCGTGCTACTCGCTTAGCCCTGATTCCATTACCGCAATCACATGCCAGACATAGTGTCAAATCATCTGCCCATACTTAACGGAAATGCCAAACCTGTCGAATGCAGCGTCAGCTGTCATATCCAACAGATCAAATGATATCCTCTTCCTATTCACATATTGAGTTGTCTCAAAATATGATTTATTTCTTTTCTCCCATCAATATTCCAATCAAAATCCAACACACCACTGCCGCCCACTCAAGGAACGCTTGAATCTATCTTCCCGATCCCAGTGGAGTATCACCAAAAGAAACAGATTGTTATTCCGGGTGGGGCTAATTCGGTCCCCAACAATCACTAGAATACACAAATTGATTTAATAATTTAACTGTAAAAATAAAACTGTTATTTATTGTAGGTTTTAATTTCTATCTCTCATCTAGAATCCAATTTTAATTTTCTTTTAAGCGACATGACGATTAAATGACATACTACTTTTAAGTAAAATCCCCGTAGGGAAAGTCATCCGCCTTGTAACGGTCCCAGTCGCCACATCACCCCTTCATTCCTATCCCTAAGGGGCTTTACCGGAAGTCGTCTTTTAACTACTCTAAACCTGATAACACATCACAGTCATCAGTTTGGCCTCTTTCAGTTAAAATCATTTTCACCCACTCCTTCCAAAAAGCGATTATTGTAAAACTAGTTAACCCTTTTTAAAAATTCCAAAAATTAAAGTATCCAAGTACAAAACCCAAGAGAAATATACGGCAAAAGTCATATCGTTTAATTATTAGACAACATTCAATACATCATCTTTACCATTTATTTTTTTAGTTTGAGAAACAAACATTATAATGTTATTAAAATATTTTCTTGACAACCTAGTAACATTTTATAAAATTACAGATACGTTGTTATATAATACTAAATAAATTTACTGCACTAAGATATTTTTTTTTCCTATTGCCAAGTATGTAATATTACAATAATCTATTTTTGTAGTATTTTAATGTCAGTACATAAATCATTTCATGATTATTACTTTTTGATATACCTTTGAACACATGATATTATTAAAATGTACAATATTTATTAAATAAATTTTATTTTTTATTTTTTTTAATTATTCACAAACTTCCCTTGCATTTTGTATTTACATATATTAATAGATTCACTGGAAGTTAAGGTGATACATAAAATGTTTGTACAATTTATGAGATTTTATTCCTAAGACGTAATATTTTCACTTTAATTCAAACCACGGTCATCTCATTAAAGATGACTTCATTAAAAGTCATCTCAAACAGAGCATTAGTTTATCAAATCTCTTGTTCGTCTAATGTTGACAATCCTGACACTGATTAAACAGAGAATCGGTATACAAAATAGGGAGTCATAAGCCGATTAATCAATAAAAGAGACATATCCCTTTCTTAATCCAGTTATTATGTTACATAATAGAGTAAATAAATCCCTTTTATACTTGCTGTACCTTAAGTATCAACTAAGCTATATATTTTTTTTTCTTAGTTCACATTGTATTCAGTTACTTTATTCACCTCATATCTTCTATGTGGCTGGTCTAGTGGTTAACTAGTTGTCGCGGATCAATTGTACAACAGCTGATTTTCAAAGTCGAAGGTACTTACATTCAAATTCTAATAAAATTTAGTTGCTTTTGTAAGGATTTGAATACTAGACAGTGGATACCGGTGGTTGGGGTTCAATTAACCACATGTTTCAGGAATGGTCGGCCTGAGTTTGTTTAAGACTACATTTCTCTCATTTAATGTCATACAGATTATTGTCATCTCAGTTGGCCATGGGGGGATTGATTATTGTTCACTAGTGGAACAGATTGCAATGTACATAATAGGAAAATAAATAAACAAAAAATATTTCTATTTCATTTCAGAAAGAAGTTCCCTTCGAACTTTACATTAATTCTGTAATTTTTCCTATTTTGTAGATTTCATAAGAAATAAAGAAAGATAGGTTAGATTTCATAAGAAAGCTACCTATTATAATGGGTACCATGATTCGACTTCTGGAAAATTTCTACATATCTTGACGTTTCACATCCCCCAGACCCAAAAACCGCCATCTCAAAAGTTTATGCATACGATAATATATATATATCTTGTCGCCGAATGGCTTTGATGGCACGTGGCACTTAATAACCTTATGGTAGCCCTGAAAAGGGCCGTTTTTTGCGTTACCTCTGAGAAGAGTTGTTGGGTCCGGAAGCTGGTCTCCGGTGAAGTCGGGGAATTGCAGCTCGTTTATTGAAATCAGACTTTTCCTAAGCGGCAGTTGTGTCCCCACTACAGCGTGGCAATCGGTGTCGGTCGTCCTTCACCGAGGGGGTTCTCCCCGAGCGATCCCACGCTGGGTCGGCTACTGCTGCTGAGTCCGCCGGTCAGGACAGTTGAAGCCCGGCAAGCTGGAGCGGGAAGGTAGCGTCCGCGTCCAGCGGGGATGTTGGCATCCGCCGGGAGGTCCCACGTTGAGGCGGCCAGGAAACTTCTTCTGTCTTCTTCCATCTTCTTTTTTTTCTTCTTGGTCTTCTCCAGATGGTGGTCGACGATGAATTGAAAATTCACCTTCGTGCATGCTCTTCTATTGGAGCCCGAGAGTGGTGGGATCGCAGCGCCGCTATGGTGGGAGAACTGCGCGGTCATCTGCGCGGCGGTAGTGATGCTGTATCAGCGCGTACGTATACTGTGCGCCAAGTTGCATCTGAGTTTTTTTTTTAATGAAAAAACCGAGACCCGGCCGGCGATGTGGGTTTCCGGATACAATTCGATGGTTTCGGCTCCTGCGCCGTCGGTTTGAGGGTGGCAAAAGGAAAGACCGCGCCCTGTCTCCTGTGGGGAGGCTGGAAAGGGTATAGCCGGGCCTAGTTTCTTTCGTTATTTTTGCTTAAAAATAACTTGTCCAAAAATCTCAGTCGAGTTTATTAACGGCTAAAATCGGACAATGAGGGTGAAAATGGGGGAGCCTTTTTAAAAAAGAAACAACATATCACTATAACTTTCTTATTAGGTAAAATATTGAATTCGTTTGTAATTCCTACTATTCTTTGGATAAGGGCCTAAATCGTATATAAGTAAATTTTTTTGATATCACCAACCATTGCCTCAGGGGATGGAAAAAATGGGGTTTTTAAGACAAAAAATCATACCTCACTTAATAGGCACAGTATCGAATGGGTTTAAAGCGGTCGTCGTTAGTAGAAACATTACCTAAAACATTTGTCTGAAACAGTTTTTGATATGACTAACCCTTACGGCAAGGGCTGACCAAAATTTTTCTGGGATTGTAAGAAGATGGGGCTTGTCGTATGCTAAACATGTGAAACGTTTTTTCACATGCAACCATTGTCGTATTGAGTAAATTTGAATTTTTTCTTAACTTTAAGGTGGAAATCTTTTTTATCCCCTACTTAGCACCTGTGAAATCTACCTGCGCCTTCCGACCTGCCGAAAGGGATTTTTTCTATTTCTTTATGTCTCAAAAATTTCTTTTTTTTTACAAACATTATTACGATATTGAATTCTTTTTTTTATAAAAATTACTTATACTTGTTAAAAAGAAAGATATTTTAAAACAAGTTTTGTTTTGTTGTATTATATTCGGCCGAAGAGTTTTTTTATCTATAGAGAAAAAAATAACAAAAGTGATTTTACAAAGTAAAATAAAAATATTTATTTGTACGCTAGCAACTAGAAATATTTAGCCATCAACCACAAAAATTAAAAATGTATTCGCTGACATATTGATGTCAGGTAGACACAATATAGTAGTAACTACTTACAACTGTATAAATAATTTAACAATAATTAAATTTGAAAGGTATTACTTTGTGTCATATTTAATTTTAACATAAATATTTAAAAATCCAATTTAGAATCATTTTTGAAATTTTATTTCTGATAATCAAATTATTACGCATCGATAGGATTTTTAATTCAATATAGGATAAGCAGCATCCTTAAAGTGATTAAATTTGTTGATTAATACTCATATCTGCATTGTTACGTCCATTTTTTGTAAATGGTCGATCCCCAAGGTGGAGGAGTAGCGTCTCCTCCGTCTTTCATTCGTGAATTCTGGGTTCGAGTACCGATCGCACAAAATTTTTCAGACAATTACATTTTCACACGTTACAGAAATTTATTATTCTCCATCGACGTTGGTACAGCGTGCCAGTCACAAAACACGGAATGTAGAGGAGTTAATTGATGTTGGGGGGTTTCCTCTCATTAAATTCAGTTATAAAGATTTATCACATCTATTCACTGTTCCAAAAGAACAGATCAGTAGAAATTTATTAGCGTTAAAAAAATTTAAACAAAATTAGGAATTAATTTAAATTGTACTGTATATTTATAAAAATATTTAATTATATTTGCTAATTTTATCTTATGTTTGTCTTTTTGTCATAACATTGAAATTCTTAAATAATAAATAATTCGGATAAGTTCTTGGTTTGTTAATTACTGATTTTATTGTCAGTATTTGGTATTTAAATATAATTCAAAAACTAATAACTTAAAATAAATGTCACGATTTTTCCTTGATATTTATTTTATTTTTTGTGATATTAGTGGTTCAAATAAAAAGTAATATAGCTTTTTGGCAGAGTTAATATTACGATTTTTACATATCCCAGTTTGTTTTGTTTGTAATTACCTACATGATTTAAACGCTATTTTAGCTGTCCAGAAAAAAAAGATATTTCTTGATTTAATTGTATATGTTTTGGATGCAGCAATATTTATCCATTACAATGAGATATTCCTGAAAAATATGATAGACAAAAAAAATACTACACCGTTATTTTTTCTGTTGCTTAAGGTTATCTTATTTGCTTTTTATAATACATTATAAAAAATGTGACATTTCATTTTTTTAATTTCCTTTATTGGTAAATTCCTGTAACAATTATCATTAAATAGAATGAAACCGCTGAAATATACCATTCATGCATTTAAGTATAGTCGGGTTATGTAACCCTTCTTGCGGAATATGTTGAAACTAAAATTACAGCTTTATAATCACATTGTAAAATGCATATATTTATAATGTTATGAGAACCACATGGTTGTTTGCTTGCTATAATATGAAATTTTCATTACTTATAATGGTCTTTTGTGAACATATGGACGAGCAACCGACTTAACATACGTAAACAAATTAGCATGTTCACGTACTTATACTTGAAAGCAAATGTAATTGAGTGTTGTATTTGAATTATGTCATTGCTTTTACAAACTGTACATTGCTGTCCTTGTACACGCCCCGTGTGCACTATTACGTACACACGCGCACATTTTATCTTCTAAGTAGAAAGTTTTGAACTAAGTACTGTATACGTAAAAAAAAAAATTTAAAAACTGTATTGTTAAATATTTGTTGTAGAAGTCAGATAAATAAATTAAAGGAAAATAATTGATAATATCTATCTATGAATCTAGTTGAAAAATAACGCCATAATTTATCAATTAGGTCTATAATTTCAACTCTCCTGTTAATATGCTTCTTCCTTTTTTTATCCTCTTTTCGTTCTATAAGTGTACAATTTTTGATACCTTTGCCTACAAGTTACTCTTTTACCTATTATGCCGATCTGAAGTACTGTTTTTGGTACCTTTTATGTTTACATGAATTTCAGTTTCTTTGGATATTAGTTTATACACAAATACTAACGCACCGTTGTTTATTTAGGTACACAATTTACATTTTATAAATTAGACATAATTTATTTATTTTTTTTTTAGCTCTCAAAAAGTGAGAATGCAATAAAATATATTTTTTTTTGTATAACTCCTCTATATTAATTTTAAAAAGTTTCATCTCATCGTAACAATTTTTTTTAAATCGTATCTCTTCAACTCAGTCTACTTAGAAGACGTGCCGATTCCCTCAGTTTAATTTAAAATACATGTGCATATATATATATATATATATCTTTCTAAAGCATTAAGTAGACTGTCATTTTTTTATTCTATCGTTCACATCCTTTAGATATTCTTTAAAGAGAAGTCTTTAAACTGTTTGATTTTTACAAGCAAATTAACGTTCAGTATTACTTCTCACTTAATTGCAATCTGCTAAACATATTATGTATTTATTTTTCCACAAAGATATATATTTTTTAAATTGTTAATAAATTATTTAATCTTTCATTAAAATATTAATATTTTGATCCATTTACGCTATTTGAAACGCATTTAGTTCTTGGATATAGATCGGAGATATCGTTATTTTGTTTACAATGAACTTTACTTATATGCCAATTGCAATTTATAAAAGTATTTTGAAACAATATTTTTTATGACGTAAGAAGAGAAAATGACTGATGATTTATCCCTGAAATAGAATTTCAAATTTGTTTTTATTTTATGAACTTCTTCTTTTAGAAGAAGTCATAAAAGACTTCCGACAAATCGAGACTTCCGACAAATCGACGTTCTAAACCTGGAACAATTCTAAAATGAATGTTGCAAGAAAGATGGACATCTTTCCTATTAAATTTATTTTTATGGTTTGGTAATTTTTTGTCTTACCATAAGTAAGACAAAAAAATTTTAAAAAATCCATTTTTCGGTAAAATCAGCTTAAATAAATTTTGTTTACTTGTTTTGATCATTTTAATTGGATAAACGTAATTTATTTACATCATTTGCGTATCCAACGTATTTCTCTAATATTTAAGTGTTATTAAGATATCAGCGCATATATTAATCATGGAATTAAATAAAATAGCCTAGATAGATTAATTTTTCTTTTATATTGTGATTTTATAATGTTATTTAATTTTTGAAAAGGCAGTTTTTTATACGTATCTCCATGACGATTTAAAAATAATTCGAGGATTTTTTAATATTATCAATAGAGAACTTTTATTTCAATTATTATTTGAATTAAGATGCTTTAACGTTACTTAGAAAGGAATTTTATTTTCTTTCATTTGGTAATTATTTAATTTATTTTTTAGTTTATTTTGGGTTTAATTAAAATATAAATAGAAACTATTATTTAAGTGTTTTTTTCTTTATTTATATTTATTTACATTTTATGAAAAAAAAATTGTCATTTAAAGATAAACGTCTTAACAGGTGGCTAGTCATGCAAGCTTATTATTTTTTCTTTATCCACCGTCAGTATGAATCTTACTGAACTGCTCTAATGAACTCGTTTGAAAAACAGTTTGAAAAAAGAAGCTGTAGTATATTTTTGTTTTATTTGTTTTTTTAAACACTTTGTTTATTTAGTCCTTAACATTCACCTTTGGTTCAGTAGTTGACTATCCTACATAATTAGCGGAATAAATCAATAAGTTTTCTTTAGATTAAATCAAATTTCTCTTTTTTACTAGCTCATTCATTATTATAATTTGAAATAATTAGTTAATAAATAAGTTTTAATGATTGTATTGAAACCTATTTACGAATACCTATTTAAACATTTTAATTTACGCAGTCATTATACAGACTGTACAATAGAAATGGTTTTTTATTCATTATTTATTAAACTATCCGTCTTAGATTGTTCTGAGAATCGAACTTTTTTATAAAGTTTACTTTTAAATGTACGAGTCGATTTTAAATCGTATGTCAAACATTTGAGTATAAAACTGATGATCTAAATTTAGAATTATATATTAGTAATAATAAATATAATATCCATTTTGTATTATAATCTTTATTTTTGTATCTACATTTCTGAACATTCATGTCAGGAATTCTATTACAGAAACCATATTTTACTTCCGTATTACAGAATTTATGATGGCATGTTCTTCCTGAACTTAAAATATCTATTATTATAAATGCTTTTTATACAAAACTGAAATAGCTTATAAACAAAATTTTTTTATGGGTATTATGTCTGATTAAACTCTTATTCTCGTTCACTTTTCCATCTTTTAATTTATCGGGCCGTTAAATCGTTTGGAATCTCTTCTATTCTCGGATTTCAATTTTCTTCAGTATCTCTTTTTCCATTATGTTTGGTCTCCATGTATCGTGTAGGTTAAACTCCAAACATAACATTTCAGTAGACGCTTCAAGTTTAATTCCATCTTATTACATAATAATTGTTTCTTTATATTAAAAGATTTCCTTAGTTACTGCTGTTCAATTATCATTTTCTCATTTTTCCAATCTTCTGTTAAATGATCTGTTTTATTTGCTTAATTATTTCTTCCTTTGTAAGGAAATTCATTGGTTTTCGCTTTCTATTATTCTTGTTCTCTTAACATTAATTTTTATATCGTATTCTTTCATAAGGTCTTCTAATTTTCAAATAATCTTTTTAATATGCTATGCAATTTATTTTCCTTCCTCCAAACTGATTCCTTAATCTTTCGTCTAAAAACATTTTTCTCCGACGTATGTATTAAACAAGACTGAGGATATTCACCGTCCTTACCTTATTTCTCTCCCTGGATCAAACCACAAGTTTTGTATCTTCATAATAATTTTGTATTTCAAGTAAAAATGTTAAATTAATCTTCTGTTTTTCAAATATATTCTTCAGCTTTTTATTTTTTTCGGTAGTTTATTCCATTTTATATAGTCGAATAGTTATCATACCGCGTTAAAACATTGGCAATACTTATTTTTAATTCGTTTTCATCGGTTACATTTTTCAGTCCCTACATATTTCTAAAGGATTATCATCATTAGCTGTCGTATAGTTTTGATTAAAGTGAGTTACAATAGGAGTATAACTATCGTCTGTGATTGATTTTTACCTCGAGGAACATTTATTTCAAATTAGACTTATTTAATAGAAAAGAGTTCTGAGAATTGTTATTGTTTCAATTTTCTATTAATGCCTATACAAAAAAATAATCATTTCTTTTCATTTTTCATCGTGCTAATAACTAATAATCTGCCTGAGGAAAGAATGTTCCATTTGTCTAAACTATATATGGTTTACAACTTAATCTTTACAAAATAAATTAACCAAAAAATATGTTACCAAAAAATATGAAAAATAATAATTAAGATAATTAAATTTATTAAGTAAAATCGTATAATAAATAACTTTATCTTATCTTTACCAAATGACAAAAAAAAATATATTTGATATCATATTTTTCTACTACAGAGATTTTTGTTCCACCAGATTTTTTTAAAATCCTGCTAATTAAAAATACATAACATTAAACATTTTTAATCTGTACCATAAACAACCTCATGCAACTAAAAGAAATTTAACGAATTATTACCTAAATCAATCTTAGAAATTAACTCCTTTCTATATTCAAAATCCTTTAAAGAAATTTTGTTTCTCTTATTAATGATTCAAACGTGCTTAAAATTTGGTAAATAACTAAATGATCATGGAAGAAAAAATAACGAAATAATAGAATAAAAAAAAAGACGTATCGTGTTATTCTGAAACAGATAAAACTTTTAAACCGAGTCACTTTTCTCATTAGACGTTGTAGAATTCCAAACAGCCATACCTTCGGAAAAAACAGAACGTTAAAAACATTGGCCTTAGATTTAAAACCATATTAAATTGCTTGTAGAAGAAATGGAACAAAAAATAATAAAATATTACATTTTACATTTATTATTAAGTATTGAATCCTTATAAGTTAACGTTCATAAACTTAAGTAATAATTAGGTTATTTGTCCTTTGATAACAGAACTATTTTAACTATTTTTGAACTATTTTTTTTAATATGATTTTAAAATAAAAGGAACCAAAACGAATATTTCCCTTTTACTGAAGAATTAGTACGATTGTGATCTTCCAAGTAATGTTTTAAGATTTCATTAATACTATAGCAGTCATGTAAGAGCATAATTAGTTTCCAGCCGGTTAAATTACAAGCAGCTCTGGTACTTAACCTAGTTTGTATTAACTCTTATGATATTTAGTTAATTAATTTTAATTTCCAACATTAAAAACTAAGTAAATGTCATACTGATAGCCAAAATAGCAACTTTTAAACTCCGCGATATTCGAACTTATCCAAAAATAGTAAAATAATTTTTTTTCTAATAATGCATTATAACGTAGCGTAAGCTTAAAGATTATTAATGTAGAACAGTATATATTAAATTATATTAGTAATATATTTCAATTAGCAATATAGCCATATAGAACCCGGGACTTTCATCCGGAGGTCCAGGGTTCGAATCCCGGTCAGGCCTGGCATTTTCATACACTACAAATCATTCAGCTCATCCTCTGAAGCAATACCTAACCGTGGTTCTTTTTGGAGATTAAAAAAAAAGATAGAATATTAGATATAGATAATCATTGGACAAATCGATGGTACAGATAATCGACTCGAATTAAATTTAGATTGGTACAGTCCATAACTATTGACTACGTAAATATTCACTACAAGTGGATATTTCTTAGCCAAATTAATGAAACCACTTCTTAGGAATAAATAAAAATTAAGGAACATAGAGCCGCCTTACTTTATTGGCAAGTATTATTTTATATTGATACAATCTTAAAATTATGAAAGAACGGATGATGATGATGGAGATGACTCCAAAACCATCATATAAAGCATTCATCAATACAAAATTAAAATGCATCATTAAAGTAAGAGTATATTCAAAAAGTTTTAAAATAGCCCAGCAGTCGCAAGTCGAAAGAGGTGAAGAGGCTTGCACTTTCCCCCGTGGTACCCTTTTCAGGGCCACGGGACAATATAAGGTTAACCGTCTGTAATTTGATTACAGCCGGTTCACGCAAAGGCAGGCTAAAGAAGAAGAAGAAAAGTACAGCGGAGATCAAAAAGCGACTCACCACCACGGACTAGAGTCCGGTCGACCGGGCCCAGCCGAGATGCAGCAGCAATGACAGCTAGAGTGAAGAAATATCCTAACTTCACCTCACCAAATACCCAACATCTTTCCCAAAACAATTTTACTTCATTCAGGACATCTGACTCCCTCCGGAAAAGGGAGCGCATTGCTTAACAGGAATACGCTTTTCGGGGCCTAAAGGCGTATTCCTGTTAGGCCGAAAGGCGCTAGCAACGAGAGGACTTCAAGGGACGGACTGAAGGGGAATCACACCGGGAGTGTGAAGCTCATGTGCACCTAGTCTTTCACGATCAGCCCCAGTCAATTACTTCTCATTGATCTAAAGGACCGGAACGCAAAAACCAACTCCATCTATAAGTAAAACACGAAAATCTATAACCGCCACTAAATAAATAATGACCATCCCGATAAACGAAAGTTACAGTAGGAAGGGTTATCCGTCGACTCTGCGATTAGTAGGGAGATAATAAACTCCCGTTTTCCTTGCGTTCCGTTCCGTTCGATGATGCACCACCACACTTGGGTTTACATGTTATCGACTACCTACATGAACAATCTCCTCAAAGTTTGATTGGCCGTGATGAACAAATTCCCTGGCCATTTCGATTCCCTTATGTTACGTGCTCGTATTATTTCTTTAGCGGTTTGTCAAGGACAGGGTGTTCGTAACGAAGGTCGTCAACATCAATGAACTAAAAAGAAGAATCGAAGCTGTATTTAATGGAATAATTCCAGATATTCTTCGTAGTGTGTAGTAGTGTGAAACTGAATATCGTCTAAAATGTCTACATGATATTCAGTTTCACAAAATGAACTTGTTTGAACATTTATTTTGTAAACAAAACTCTTTGAAATGCACTGTTCAAAAACATGCATGTAAGTACACGTACTTTCTATTTTTTATTAACACCTAAAATGGGCTGAATAATTTATGATCACTCTGTATATAACACTTTTATAAACCTTTGAAAATTTTTTTTTCAGTACGCGCTTTTTAAATTTTTAACTCTTTGTTTTTAATTGGCTGTTTTAGTGTATTAAAAAAGGAACCATTCTTACTTCAGGACGTTTTGAAACGTCCTGAAGTTTCATTTGAATATAAAAAATATAAAACTTAATTAAAAAACTGAGCTTGTATAATGTGTTCTTTAATTCTCAGGAACGATTTAATCTATAATCGTGAAATATGGCTTCGTAACGTTTTGTATTAAGATAATTGACTTTTTTTTTGAAAGAATCGGTTGCGGTGTATATGTTATATCTCAAAGGAGCTGGATTCCATAAAATATTTACTCGCTATAAAAATTATATTTTTATATTATTTTCAAACGTTTTATTTGTCGATTTAAGTATTCTAAAATTATTTTTTCTATTTATATGGAATTATCAGGCTAGAAACAGTTTTCATTTGTTATTAAAGAGTTGTAATATACAACTCCCACTCCTAGAAAGGGGAGATATAACCTTTTATAACCGCTAACCTGTCTACTTGAAACTTTATTTATTATTTCTTCCAAATGAGACGTGGTCAGAATGAGTGTAACAGGGTTGTAAACCTCATCATTCATAGGACTGTTTCATTTTTAAGGCATATTAAGGATATAAACCTTTTCCCCTTAAAATTAAAATCTATTAATTAAAATTCTTTTATAATTTTTTTCTAAATTATGAGTAATCTGAATAGAATAAGATTCAATTTTCATCTTAAGAATAGCTTTCACAATTCTTTAAAAGCAATTTTTTATTTAAGTAGCCCAATAATAATCTAATCGGGTGAATTTCATTATATCTTAATCTCGTAGTAACTTTGAATTGTGTAATTTTTATTAATTTATTTATTCTGGTTTAACAAAAGTCTAAAAAAATATATTTACTATTTTTGTAGTTAAAAAAAAAATTTGAATAATAAATTAATGTAGTTTTAAAGTAAATATAATTCACAATTTCATCACTAAAGTAGGGCTTAAATTTTAAGCTCCGTTCAAATGTTACGTTCAGGTTTACGGTTGCTACTATTTTATTTTAAGCATAATGTATCTTTAATGTTGACACATATTAAGTAAAAGAGAAGTTTAACTTTTACGAAAGTAAAAAATTTTGCATGAAAGTCTTTTTCTATAAAATGTAGTCTGCAATTTTATACAACATGAACCTAGTTGGTTTGTTTAAACGACAACTTTACCAGTAGAAATGTTCCCAGGAGATGTATGGAGTACGTCTCACCAACTATACACCACCTTGTATTAAATTTATGAGTTTACTCTGCAGTTCACTGTGATTTTCTTTTTTATCTATTTATCTGGATCTTTTCAGTGTCTTCAAAGAAATTCTTTTTACTATATTTTTACAATTTGCTGTCATTAATTATTTTTTATTTTATTTTATTTATTTGCATATATTTTCACAGCATGTTATTGATCGAATGAAAATTTAAATTACATTTATTGTTTTTTATGATAAATATTCCTCCACCTATAGCAGAATTTTCAGTTTTAACGTTGTTTTTAACATTTTTAGAAAGTTTTAAACACGCTTTGATATATGAGCCGTTGACATTTATAAGAAAAAAAAATAGTTCTTAAAAACGTACTGAAACTTGATAGTTATAGGTTTTAATCATTTTTTTGTTAGATGTAAGCAGATTTTTTCTATTGTTTTTTTTAAAAAACGGGTTGTAACCGACTGACAGTAACAAATATTAATAAATTTTATTAGTAGTAGTAAATGTTAACTACTAGATTACAGTATGTTTTTAAAAATTTATTTCATATATTTATTACAACCTACAGTTAAATTAAAATATGTTTCACAGTAACTTTTTAATATTTTATTAAAAACAAATAAGTCCAATATTATGCTACAGGTTATCATAAAAAATCAATTAAAATTATTTAGTGGAATTGTTTTTATAACGATAATAGGTTTTAAACAATCTACATAAATAAAGAATCTTCGTTTTTTGTGTGCCCTAATAACTCAAAAACTACTTTTCGCTGAAAATTTCACAACTTATTATTATTATTTATCCCGGGAGTGTTTACATGTTATTAGTTCCAAAATATTTATAATAACATAATATTTAATCACGTAATAACTATCTGAGGAAGTCATAATGACATAGAGAACGATCGATATAGACAATAACAATCGATATAAATGATATCTCTCGATTTATACAACAACATTAAATATTTTAATAAAAAAATTGTTAGTTCGTTTATTTATATGATTGATTTTTTATTTAAATAGTAGTGAGATTGGTGAGGTTTGAACTGTGGTAAAGATTATGGGGAAGCATTTCCAGGTATACTAATAGATAAATAAACTTTCAAAGCCTACAGCATTGGGGCTGAAAAATATTTTTCTTGTTTGGATATCCGTAGTTAAGAGACACTAAGAACTATTATACCACAGTTCTTATTAATGATAAACCTATATCATCTTCATCATTACACTGTATGATGTGAAAATAAATGAATTTAATGAATTTCTAACAGGCAATACAATAGGTTTACAGCCTATTATTATCCTTTGTACAAACTTCTAAAACAACTGTTCCATAAAAATAATAATAGAATAGTGTGTGTAAAAATTTTGTGTTCTGTTTTATTATTCAATCAGTTATTCGGTTTACTTTAATATAATAAAAAACAGCTGAAAACAAAGCTATTTCTGGTATTGTTTATTTATGTAGTGAAAAAATAATGATACATAAAAAAGTGTAAAAAATTTCAAAAAATCGGTATTTTAAACTTTGGTCAGTACCCCCACCCACCGTATTGCTCCCAAAATGTTTTTAGGAAGCTACTTGCACTACTACTACACTTAGGAAGACATAAAAAATTAGGTTAAAAAATATGCAATATATAAAAGGATTTTTTGATTTTTGGGGAATGGGGAGGTAATTTTTTTTTAAATAGTAAGATAAGCACGTACGTATATACTGAACTTAATATAAAATTAGTTATGTTTGTGAAAATTAGAGAAAAATGACCACAAAAACTATCTACCCCACTCATTGGATTTATTAACTCCAAACGTTTACTAACAGATTGCCCCATATAAAGTACACGAGTCTCTGAGCCAAATTTCATTAAAATTGGTATATTCGGTCAAACGTTATTAAGCTTCGAACACGCCAACATGTGTACATACGTACAAACATTAGCCACAATTTTTTTTGAGGTCCCTGGGTCATGAAACGTCGAGAAATGCAAAATAAATCCATACCCCATTTTTTGACTGCACCTTAATATCCTTTTTGCAGCATAGCTCTAGAGCTATGATGCCAGGAAAGTAGTAATAATAATAATAATATAAGTATAAAATTTGAACTACGTACGTTCGACATGTTTTAAAGAAAACTTTATTAATATTAAAAAAATAATAAATTATTAAACTAAAAAAATGATAAATTAAATTTCAAGATGAAGAGATGTTTAACCTTTTTTAAAATTGTTGTAAAAAATGCTTATTTTGTAAGTAAAAAATTAACATTGGGTCATTTTAAAACTGGGTTCATGTATATTTTTTAATTCCAATTACCGCTACGAAATGTTGAATCGCTTTAGTAAATGATAGTATCTTTAATCAATCTCCTGTAGCATAATCTCATCAACAGTCTTCTCATTTTTATCGTTTTCTTGTGAAAATAAAATTAAAAATAAATCAACTTTTTTTCATACATTGATTTTCATCAATTATAGTCGAATTCGTTTGCTTCTAAGTTGTAAATTCGATTTTTAATTAATTTACTGAAATCATAAACTTCAATATTATTAACAGTTTTTACTTCAGGAATTACGACTTCTTTGAGAAAGAAAAAAATGTTAATTTTAAATTAATACAAAATCTTCTCTGTTTTACTGTAGACACGTAATTGGCGTGATGAGTAGGTATGCGTGTATTAAATAGATATTACCTATGTGTATGTTGACTAGAGCAATTATTTGCGTCTTTCTTCGTCGTCTTTAGATAAAAAATGGAGAACTCCTGGGAATAAGTAAGAAAAAGTGAGAAATAAGAACAAAACAACTAACTAGCAATCTAATTGTGATTACTCAGTATAGCAATAACAGAAAATAATCTTGGCCGACATCACTTCTCGTCCTCTGTTATTCAGTTTACTTGTGTTAGAGCATTTTATTGATAAATCGTATTCTAAAGGGCTAGGATTGTAAAAATATTGAGTGGAATTCTATGTAGTTAAGAGGGTGTAATTAATAAATATTTTAATGAGTGGGTGTTTTGGGTGTAGGTGCGAAAATTATGTACATTATATAACATATTTTTATTACGCAACTCATTAAAACCAGTCTTAAGCAAATTTAAAACATCTGTCTACCTGTTTCTACAGTTTTGAAAAATAAATCTTCTCATAAGTATGATATCTTGATCCACTTTTGATAAAAATATTATAAAAAAAAGAATCTGTTCGTTCTGGAAGAGTTGGCCGATCTCTAAAATCTTAATCGAAAAATTCTATCTATGATCACAAATCAGCATATTTTAGTCGTTTTTTTCTTATTGTGATAAACATTGTCAGCTGTCACCTACATAAAGTAAATCAATACCTACACAAAGAAATCTTCTATTGACGTCGTACTTTATCTTCATGAGGTTGTAATGAGTCGCACAAGGATTTCCTTAAAACAATGAATGTATTCATTCACAAGTAATTGGCTCATTTAAGATTAATTTAATAATAGGCATGTACACAATAGATAAGTTAGTCACAGACACAGACCTATCTCTAAAATTTGGCGTCGCTACAAACTTGCTTATCTGGTAACTATGTTGTGTTTACACGGTTTCTGATATCTGTATTCTTCTCCCAAATATATTGTTGTTTGTGATTTTGAATACAGCCATCTGATACTAATTTTTTGCATTAGCTAGAAGTTCTGCGTTCAGATCCATCTGTTTTCAGTCACAACTGACTAAATGCCAGTATACTGTAATACAACTTGTACTAACATCACGATGTATTGTCCTAAGTTTCTCGCAAAGAGACAAATATTTCAACAGTGCAACATATACATGTTTCTTATCGAAATGGGGTTTTATAGCTATACATGTTGTTGAACTTCAACTGTAATTTAACTTTATTGTTGAAGTTATAGTTGACTTTATATATTCCAAAATACATAGGCAGTCATATTGCAAAACTTATTATTTTTTTCGTGATAACAATTATTCTATGTCATTAGCTGGAATTTTTTACTGTACTTTTTCTTTTCCTTTATCAATTGTTTTTATAACTTTTTTGAGTTTCTGCTTTCTATTTTTACTTTTTTTTTATTTTAACCTTAAAAAAACGAAGGTACACATTTCATTACAACTGGTCCTAATTTTCTAAAAAATACTCAAATCCTTTATGATATCAAAATATAATATTGTTGGTTTGGAAAAAGTTATACTTATTTACAGACCTAAAACTTACAGGAAAAATTTAATTAAGATTTTACATTCGTTAAAATGAACGGTCCCTAAATGTGTTTCATGGTTGAAATTTTATTCATCGTCGCTAAAAGCATATTTCTTCAACATCGTAATAGATTTATCTTTTGAAAAATAGAATGAAAAGATCTTTAATTGTACATGATTTTTTTTCCAAGGATAGAGTATATTTTACATTTGTATTTCAAATACATTTTTATTAGTGAAATTTTACAAATTATTGTTTGGTAATAAATTACCAATTGCATCTAAAACCTTTTTTAATAGCTTTCTCTACATACTCGATTTTTTCGTAGCCATTTTTCTTCTATGTATAGGGGGAAAATTTTAGGCTAATCAATTTATTTCTAAATGAAAATTTGTTGCGTAAAAGTTAGGAAATCAAATACTATAAGTACTCAAGATTGATATGTTACTCGTATTTATATACATATGTATCTTTATTGTATACATAGTACATTGTATACCTATATTATTGTGCACATATATTTTTTAAGGGTACCACTTCTACTGTTAGGGTAGTTTGATGATTTAAAATTATTTAAAATTTTTTCCACTTTTTTAAGTGCATCCTTTCTTTCTAACACTGAAATCGAATTACTTGTGAAACGTTATAATTGAAGTGTATAATTTTTCAATGTCAGTAAATTAAATCTCATTGTATGCTTAGGTTTATTTTACAAAGATATTAACCTATCAATATTTAATTTGAGTTATAAGCCGATTAATAGGTCAATTTATTAATCTGAAATTTAACGAAGTATACTTTTATAATCATAACAACTGTAGAATTAATAAAATATAACAATTTTGATTTAAAATTTCCTTTCTGATTTCACGACCCCCTGTTGCGACTGATAATTTTCCACGTTCCCATGAAATTAAAAGTGATTTTTTTAAATATATTTTACATATCATAAAATTAAAGCGATAAATTATAATTTTACAACACTAAATGCATTATTTATGACACTGCAATACTGTTATAAATGAAGATATTCGAAAAAAATACTATCGTATCAGTTAAGCCTAATGTTATGAATTCCACACTCGCCTAATGTAAGACTGATACTGTTTTTAGACTTCAACTTCCGTATAACTGAATAATTTCAGAAGTAGATCACGCTCCATGTTAAGTTTATTCCTATATTTGTTTTTCATATATACGAGACGAAAAAATGTTGTCTCGCACAGATATATAGTGAAAAATGGTAAAAGATGTATTACAACCTTTTCGGAAATTTCAGGATGTATCTAATGTACGCACGTATATTATTTTGTCTAAACTGACAAAAAGATTTTTATTTTAATGTATTTTTATTTTGTTTTTTTTCCAGGTGAGTGATTACAGTTGAATTTGGGTTAAATAGTTCCTGGTTTTTGTGAGTATCTTTTATATTTATTCCAATAGATTAAACTAACTTTTAGGTATTCATAGTTATTAATCTATTTTGTTTATTTTCACCTTCTTTTCATACCAGTGCAGTTTTCTTCGCAGGATAACATACAAAATAACGAATCTTGTTATTAGAGGCTTAAAAGCAATAGAAGTAACTGTTTCTTTGATAGTACTATTACAATTACTGAATCTGTAACTGATTTATCATTTAAAAATTATTAACAAAAACATAAATACCTCCCTTTTTTCTTAGCATTTATCTTATTATTTGTGTTATTTTTGAAACTATTTTATTATATTGAGTTGTTATTGTCATAAACAGAAAATTAATTTTTATTCCATAGAAATCAACGTCTGCATTTAGAATGTCGGTGTATACGTAAACGATTTGATTTATTGTCATAATCCACACATTCTTTATATACTTTTGTAAAAATATTCAATTTGACTCCTCAATTTAGTTTTTTAGAAACATCTTGTAATAAATTTCGATTATTCATTGTTATATATTGGAAGGTTATTGTCAGTGAAGTACCTTTTGACAGTTTTAAGCTTATGTATGAAAAAAATCTCGCGTGTACTTATGTACGCACGTAAAAAGTTATACTTCTTTGGCGTGAATAAAAAAAGAACTTTTTACGCATTCATGAATAAAAGTTTGAATAAATAAATTAAATTAAATAATATTTATTTTATACAGTTTAAAAAGTACTGAACTATTCGCTGTAATATAAAACAAAATTTATCGTATATATTTCGATTAGTTTAGTTCCATTAATTTTTCGGATGACGATTGAATAGGCACAAGGGTTATCAGCGGCTTATGTTATGAAAAATATGATACAAATAGTTTTATTTTATAATAGTGTATTTTATTAAAAAAATTGTATTTGGTAAATTTAAAATAATTTATGCAAAATCAAGAATTTATGTGATGTGTGCTATTATCTGTGTAATTATAAAACATAATTTTACTCACAAAAAATAATACTTACATAAATATTACCTCAAATTTTGATACAAAATTTTCACAAAAAAAAAATATATATACGCTGCAATATAAATAAATTTTTATGAATATGAACTACAATATTAAGTTTAAAATTTATTTTTTCAGAAATCCGTGCATATAAATACATATATAAATTTATTAGGAGTCAATATCTGTTATGTTTACAACGCACGTTAATCACTTCATTGCATTGATTGACTGACTGAATTAGGCACTACACACATGTGCGTGCAAACTGATCCACTTGGGCCTGCGCAAATCTTCATGATGTGTTACATCGGCGCGCGCAATTTCCGTAACTTGCTGAAAATACACTCTGATCAGTTTCTCCTAACGCGCCAAAAGAAGTATAATTTCAATAATTTTTTTTTGAAAATATGTGTTAGATGAATTTTCCCCCCCTTTGTGAGGGTTTACTCATAAATAAGTAGCTAATCATATGTATGAGATGTGGAGAAATAATTTTTTGTTTTCATTAAGGGTTGGATAGA
Source organism: Lycorma delicatula (assembly GCF_047948215.1). Classification (NCBI taxonomy): domain Eukaryota; kingdom Metazoa; phylum Arthropoda; class Insecta; order Hemiptera; family Fulgoridae; genus Lycorma; species Lycorma delicatula. The sequence continues at coordinate 115,752,323 of NC_134456.1, forward strand.
TATATCGGAAAATAAAATATAAGGAGACTATAGTCTCGTTGAACTAAAATTTTATTAGGTAAAAATCACGTAATTTATTATATTTATAGTCTATAAAATAAAATAAAAATTTAAAAACTATGAAGCAATCAAATCAAATATATAATAAAATCACTTTCTAATTTTTATATACTAATCTCATTTCAGTACATTGTGTGTCTATTAGTTGTTAAGTATTTTTAATTTTTATGGTACTTTGCAGTCGGTTGAATATAATAAGTGGATAACCTTAACCCATTTACTGGTCTGTTAATTCTGTAGAACAGACCACCGAATGCTTTACCCATTACTACTGTCTCTCATGTTGTCTGTTAGGTTTAATAAGATATGAAACTTGTGTAATAGACTATACCCCTGTGAAATTATAAATACTTTTTGTATAAAATAAATAACCTTGTAACTTTCGATATCTTTTATACTTATAACAAAATATGTATTTCCCAATATTCTTAAAGTTTCGGTATACTTATTACTAATGTTATTTTTATTATTTTATGTAGGCAATTAAATATGAAAAAGTTGTTTTTGACAGTTTTTTAATTACGCAAGTATTATTCAATAAAAACTAATTCAAATAAATTCACTTTAGTTTTTTCAATATGTATTTTTATTTTAATTTTTAAGTTTTACTGCCTTATAACAACATTATTAATAATAAGCATGTTTAGAGAGACAGAAATGCAATAGAGATTATATGTATGCATAATAGAATATTTACAATATGTAGACATACTTAGAGAGAGACTTAGCTTGCAAAATCGTATATTTTATTACTTAAGTTGAATTCTACGTACTTAGTGGAAGTAGTCTTTTAGTCTTACATCCTAAGAGATTTTCAGTTTTGGCTAAAATTAGGCTGTTAACAATAGTCATATCGTAGTAGTACACTCATGTTGGTACATAAATCAATTATTCGAAGTAGTATTAAACTAAATTAAAGTCAAACCATGATAAGTTTAAAGTATTTTTAATTTCGTAAAATTTGTTTAGTTATAAGAATTAACAAATTCTAGTTATTTTATGAATTTTAATGTTTTTACATTAATTCTTATTTTAAAGTTAATAATACAAAATACGAAAATAAAATATGTAGTAGTAATTTTTAATTATGAAGTCATGATAAAATATAAAAAAAGAAAAATATAAATAAAATTAAAATGATTTTAATATTATAGATAACTGATATTATAAAAGAATATTATCGTGTATTGGTCGTAAGATGTTCTATTCTTATTTTAAAGTATAAATAAAAAATCACTGTAGGTTCAAATTATACGGTACATTCAAACAAATCAAAATATTGATTTAAAATAAAATTAAAATCTTCTAAGATGTCAAAAACCTACTCCTGTTCCTAAAAGAGAAAATCAACTTTCACGGAAGCATTTGGTCTTTATGGCGCAGTATCAAAAGCATGGGTGGGGTTCAAATATAGGTAACAGAAAAATTTTAGTAGAAAAATTAAAAAATCGAAAACAAGTTACGTTACTTAAGAGCTAAAGAATACCGTAACAGACGTATAATTTACATGGACGAATCCTATGTACATCCCAATCACACCAAACTAATAACGTGGAGTGACGGCTCTGACCGTAACCTTGCTGCTCCGATTTCTACAGGCAAGCGTGGTTGCCTTGTTTCTGCCAGTTCCAAAAATGGTTTTGCCAAGAACGAACTTCATATATTTAAATTTCATTTAAAAAAAAAAGGATTATAACATGACGATATAAATTCTGTTAATTACGAGCAGTGGGTAAAACAACAATTAATTTCTAATCTTCCCTCTAACTCGGTCATTGTAATAGATAATGACGTAAATAATAATTCGTGACATAACGTGCATCTAAACCAAGCTCCGTTTTTGAACATGATCAATTGGCTTATAAAAAATAAAGTATCGTTTACGAGCACAATTTTGAAACTAGAATTGTACAATTAATAAAATTCATAAGCCACGTGTTACATTATTTAAAACCGATTCAGTTTTAGCCGAAAAAAATCAGTGATTTGAAATTACCTCCGTATTCTCCGGAAATAAATCCGATTGAAAAAATGATTTAGGTAGTTTTAAAGGTTATGTCGCGAAAAAAAATGTTAGTTTTAAATTAAATGATGCTTTGCATTAACTGAAGAACGAGCGAATTCAATTATGATTGCCGAATGGAAATTAAGGTGCAACCATGTCAAGAAAATAGAAATATCTTATTCGTCTCGGGAACTTTAACTGACAGTCAATATTAACGTAAATGGCGAGAGCGATGATTATGATCTAAATATTAGCGGTGAAGATATAAGCGATGATGAGTTATAATTGAAATATTATGATTTGATATTGTAAGTATCAGTTCAGATCAATGTTCCTCCTACAAAGCATAGTAGTACTTCCCGCACCACTTCTCCTTTGTTCTTTCTTCCATCTCCTACATCAATCACTTCCCCTTTAAATTTATTGTGGTTTGCAACAAGCCCTAATTACATATTAACAAATAGGGAATTTGTACATTAAATTTATTAGAAAAGATAGACAAGGTATTTCTATAATTTTATTTTACTGTGTTTATAATAAAACACCCATAAATATAGTTAAAGGATATTTTACAGTTTATATACTACATTATATAATTTATGTGCTAAATTATATAATTTATATACCATAAATTATTAGGGAAACGAAAATAACAGAAATTAAATTAAAAAAAAAAAGTAATCGTTTAGCATGTGTCGAAAACTTGAAAATAACAACGAATAAAAATATTAAATTACAATAAATTGCCGAGAAAATGGGATTACAAATATCCTTTGAAAAAAATAAACGCATTGTAAAAATTAAAAATTATCTCTACGGATGAAACAAAGTATGGAAAAATTAACTAAGTAAAAAAATGTGCAAATTTTGATAAAATAAGCGAGTACAATAATTATAATATTAATAATTCGAGCTCAACATTAAAAGAAATAAAATGGAATTCACTAATGTTCTACAGTTCAAAAGATTACCTAAATAATTTAATTATTTGTTGGTTAAGAAATTTGTTGAAACATGATCATTTTACCAGAAATTTTTTATTTCAAATTTTTAATAAAAAGAAGAAATCAAACATTTTGGAAAAAAATACATTCTCAACAAAAAAAAAATTGAAAAACCAGAAATGATAAACTAGCGTTTAAAATGAGATCCAACAAAGATATTCATGAAAATTTTAGACAAAATTAGAAATAAAAGAATCATATGTATCGGCATCTAATTAGAATAAATTCAGGAAGGTTAGCTCAAAGAATTTTCTAAATATAGTTAAATAAGAAAATCGGTAACAAAAAGATTAGATACAAACAAACAATTATAAATGAAATCGGTGTTACAAATTATAAAAATAGAATTCAAGTAAAAACATTACTAAAAAATTTCATAGGGTTCCAAAAGAAAGAATTTTCAAAATAACTGACGGATTGAAGAAAAAGGGAAAAAATGGGACAGAGAATGAGTTTCTAATCGAGGTCCCCAGTGACCACATCAGACAAAAATAAATAAAGATAAAAAGTATTATGAATACTGGCATGAAAAAGAAATACAAAAAGCTGTCATTATTATAACTAGGACATCAGATTGCAGTATTAGGAATTCCGTAAAAAAATATGAAAAGTAAAATCCTAAGAGGATTAAATCGATAAAAGTATGTTTATCGATATTTCAGCTTAAATGTGGGACAAAGTAGAATGTGGAAAACAACTAAGTCTATGAAAATAAAATATTTAATACAGAGTCTTTGCTTTTATAAGAGTATATGATCAGTGTTTTGAGTGAACTTGGTACCGATTAAAACAAAATGAACAAATGTAGATGAAAGCAACCGTGATTATGCCATTAAAAAACGAATATTGACTAATAGCCAATAAAAAAGCGTTCGTTCGAGTTTATACATTTTATTCGTTTAGTAAGGATAGGCGTCTGTTTTACTTACAGGTGTAAAATATACCTTACTAGAGTAATACGTTTTGCATATATATCTACCTAATTAGTATTCTCGACATCGTTATTTGCTTATCTGACTAGCCAGATCCAATGTGTATGGTGAATTTGCGCGTACGAGTAGTTTTCTCGTAATTTTCTTATATTATCTTTCAAATATATAACATAAACTGGACTACTCGCTGTTCCTCCGGGTTCAAGATCTCTTTAATTACCCAAAAGGAGAAAATCAGAAAAAATTCAATATAAATGTTTCTTACCATAAATTGTTTCAAATTTCATTCGCTTTGACTCTCGTCTCGTAATCTTTTACTGAAATTCATTCACAGCTAATAAATTAAAAAATAAAGTCCCCGCAGGTTGAGAAAGAGAACCGCATTTTGAATTTCAAGATAGTTTTTGTAGAAGTTGTATACGTTCTATTGCTATTAGTTTCATTGATTGGAATTTTTTTAAAATACATCTTGAGTTCGTAAGTTTAAAAAGAATTTACCCTTATTCTGGCATTCCTAAGCGATTAAATGTCAGAAATACAGGTTGATCATTAATTATTCAGCACATTCTAGGTGTTAATAAAAAAAATAACAAAGCAATGTATTTACACGCATGTTTTATTGTTGAACAGTGCATTTCAAAGAGTTTTGTTTATAACACAAATTTTAAACAAGTTCCTTTTGTTAACTGAATATCGTGTAGACATTTTAAACGATATTCAGTTTCACACTACACATTAGAAGAATATCTGGAATTATTCCATTAATTACACTTTTGATTCTTCTTTTTAGTCTATTGATGTTGACAATCCTGGTTATTTAAAATCTGATTTTGACAAACCTCAAAGAAAAAATCGAGTAGCTTAACGTTAGAAAACCGAGATGGCCAGGAAATTGCTCCATCACAGCCAATCCACCGTTGAGGAAATTATTCATGTAGGTAGTCGATAAATATAAACTCCAGTGTGGTGGTGCGCCATCTTGTTGGAAGTAAACGTTGGATTGCCGATGTTCAATTTGTGGTACTGCTTACTCGTGTAACATGTTAAAATGTCTAACGCTAGCAACCGTTGGATCTGCGAAGAAGAACGGTCCGATTACTTCATAAGCAATCAACGCACTCCAAACGTTTATTTTCGGATTTTTTTCGTGTTTTTCGAACGGTATGAGAGTTCTTGCTACCGGAAATTCGACAATTACGACGATTAATGTGATAAAAACATGAGAGGTAGCTTCGTCAGAGAAGATTATACTTTTTCTAAAACACATTATCTTCGTTCATTTTACGTAGAATGTCCATGGGAAAATTGTAGCGCAATTTGCACACATGAAGTTTTAGGCGCTTGTATAGAACCGTCACAATTGTCGATTACAGTTTTCCTAGTTCTAAACTCGCATGACCAGTCGATTTACCCGGACTTCTCTGAAAAATGTCTGTTACTCGATCCACAACTTTCTCGGAGACAGGAGGTCTGCCAGTACCTTTTTTGTGTACTATTCTTCCTGTGTCCTGAAACTGCTGATACCAACATTTAATAGAGCGTTTATTAGGAGGTTAATGGTCGTACTCTAAACGAAAACGTACGTACAGTAATAACAGATCCGCTTTCATAAAACCATATTACGTACATTCTTTCTCCTGCAAAGTAGCCATTGTTCAACTGACGAGCCCCTATCGTTACATCGCACCGGCATATTCATTTGAGATCGTTAGTAATTCTAGTATCTACATTAATGTGTGAAAAAAATCATCGCGCACTACATTGCTTTGTTCATTTTTTATTAACCCCTAAAATGAGCTGAATAATTTACGTTCACTCTGTATAACTTTAATCAAGAGGGGACTGCCTGCTGGTAAATATTTTTCGTGAAGATACTAAGATTTCACTCGTGTTAATCATTATTAAAATAATTTGATTCTTCATAGTTGTTAAACTAAGTTCATACATAACTCCATGTAAAAAAAGTAAAACAGATGCAATTGAGATAATAGGTATAAACTGAAATAAATAAAGCCTTCGGCTTCGATTTTTATACGTTACAAAAATATCATTAAACAAAACACATTTTAGTGATTATCTGTAAACATAACTTAATAATATATACAGTACGCAGAGAGAAACGAAAAATCGCGTCATTTGACGACTTAACTTTAATTGTGGTACATTAAAATTCTATATTAAATAACTTATTTTTCCAGAAGAATTATATCAATAAATTATACCAAAATCAATTGTGGCTTGCGAGAAACTTACAGCATCTACAGGACGAGATTTATTCGCCGATTAAATTTTTTACACATGATAATTAACGCTGTAAAATACAATACGCTCTCTGTTTAAATTTCACTGCTTATTTACTTATAATCCTCTCCGGAAAACGTAGTACGAGTACAATAAATAATTTAATAAAAGAGATCGGTCAAGCAGTTCTTGAGTTATAATCGAGCAACGGTACAAACATATGTACATACGAACGTTCTGAAGTATTTTGTATATAAAGATTATATTAATTAAATAGATATCATCCCACACAACATCATATATTACTAATTAACCTGTTTATTTAACGCTAAGGTTAGCATTTATAACCTTTGAAACTATTAATCTTAAATAATGTTACGTGAGTGTATAAACACGGCTAAGATCTATTTTATGAACTTTAACTTAATAAAGTGATAAAGTTAAATAATATTCTCCACGGATAGGAGACGTATTTCATTGTTAAATTTACCATGTCCAGTTACGAGTAGAATAGACTATATGAAATAAATTCATTGTTTAGAGCTAATGCAAAGTAATAGTATTATTTGGTGGTTTAAACTCTACTACGGTTTTAACATCACGTAGTACTGTTATAACAGTACTATGAACTCGATGCAGAACTTTCAAATTAATATAGAATTTCAAATTTCCTAACCGGATTACCACAATATCAAACAGTTATAGCTGCGGTTATTATATTTAGAATTAAAGTAAAATTAATAATTTTTCATACGAATTCATTTTTAATAGTTTCTTTTTCGTTAAGTAATTGTTTAAAGTAACTACTTTATTTTCTTGATATATCTGTCAATTCATTGAACTTTTATTTTATTATTTAATTAGATACTCTTTTTTCATAATGATGGTAAATTTCTCATCAAATTGTACGAACATTTAGCGCATTTCTCAGTTCATCTCTCTAGTTTATATATAAAAATTATGTTTACTATTTTTAATTAATAGTGGTCGGCTCCATGCAGGCCTTCGTGGCGCGAGTGGTAACGTCTTGTCTTTCATCCGGATGCCCTGGGTTCGAATCCCCGTCAATCACGGCATGTTTTATACGCTACATTTCCATATCGCATGCACAAGCTTCTAGCTTATGTAGCAATATCAAGCAAAAAAAAAGTTTGGATAATTTACTTTTTACTACTATTGTTAATCATTAATTATTTCTTTTAATATATTTAAATGTAAAAATTCCGTCGATTTTTAATTTAGTTTTGTACATTGAATTTTGATTTTGTTTTTCAATAATTACATACTCGTACAGTCATGTTTAATGTACTAATTTTTTAAAACTAATTTCTAATAATATTCACAGTGATTTTTTTATCATTTGCTTTACATTATTGCTAATGTAATAAAAAGATTTAGAAAAATCTAGATAGATTGCTTAGTAAAGTTTAAATTACATTAGAAAAATGATTAATTTATTCAACTTTACAAATTGAAATATTACTAACTTAATATAATAGAATTTATATTCAGTAAAGTTTTCCTTGAATAATATTTTCGGTATTCATAATATAAATTTTAACTTGTTGATATTGATCTATAATGCTCAATTTTTCTTAGATTAGAGTGTACAATTTTATTGATTTAATCTATTTTTTTTTTTTTTTTAATAAAAATTATTCAGGTTATAGAAATTATACATCAACAAAAGAAAGGAATTTAATTCGTTGCTTTTATGGATTTAATTTTATAAAGTTATTTACTTTTGATACTATTGAATTCATTTTATAATGGTTTTAAAACTTATATTTAATTATTTTATTTTCTAGTTATAATTTGTGCTTTAATTTACATAAAAATAAAAATATATTTTATAAAAAATATTAGTTATAACTTTATTTCTAAATCTGTATTTTTATTATTTTGTATGAAAGTTTGTTTACACGTTTTAGTCAAAAGAAGGAGACGATAATTTTCTTAATAATGTACCGCCTTCATGATTGTGAATTTAAGTTAAAAACTAAGTTAAAGTTTTTAACTTAAATTCACAATCACATTTCACAAACACATTTTATAAACTAATTAATTTAAGAAAATGTATTATTTCATGCCAATGAGAAAAATTAATTATAAAAAATAAGTAAATTTGGCAAAGTGGAAGAAATGTAAGTATAATTTGTCTTGTAATTTTCTAAATATATTACATTAACAATATCTTGACTACAGAAAAAATTTCAAATTGTACTCATTCTTCAGTAAATTATGTCTGTACTTTTACTAAAATCAAATAATTACTATAAAAAAAGAGGAAGAAAAAACAGAAAACCATATTATTTCTATCCTGTGAGAAATTGTGATAAATTTTATTACTTATTCTCGAAAATTATTTGTTTTCTAATATTGCTAAATCAATTTTGCTAAGTATTTTTTTTAATTTTTTTTTCGTTAATAATTTCCATTCTTTTTTTTGTTAGAAATTATAATTTTATGTTAAACGCTATACATATAAAACTATCTATATATATAAAAATGTTAAGTTCGTTTGTGTACGTCTTCAAAATGTTCTGCACCGATTGAGCTCAAATTTTAGCACGATATATAACCCGCATCAAAGATTGTTTTCATCTATTTTTAATAAATCTATCTATCTATTTTTCATTTGTACATTTTTAATTTGGAAATGTAAACAAAGGAAAACCAATCAGATCAATGCAAGATGGACGCTGTCAAACACAACGACCAATCACAAAGAGCCCGTATGGCCGTTGCCAATGTAAACAAAATCACAACTAATTTAATTAACAAATTTCTTTGAATAATATTTAACAGCTAAAATATCTGTATTTTATTAAAAAAAAAAAAAAAAAAAAAAAAAAAAACACCAAAACAAAAAGAAAAACCACCAAGAAGGATGACTTACAGTAAATAAATTTAAAAACCCAACTTTCTTATAGCCCAGATAGACTTAAGACTATGCAAACAAAAAAAGTCGAAATAACCAAATACACAGAAAATAATATCCTTACATAATGACCAAAAAATCCTTTGTTAGGTTATTTTTTTACATATATATGACCAAACAATCGTTTTTTGGTCATTTAGCGTTCTTTGCTATGTAAAAGCAAAGAATAAAAAACACAAATAGTAATACTGAAACCACACAACTAAGTATTCGTTTTTTTTTTGTTTTTTAAAACTTCCGTAACCACCGTTATGAATTGTTTCAGATGATAATATGAATGATTTATAGCGTATGAAAATGCCATGCCTGACCGGGATTCCAACTCGGAACCATCAGATTAAAGTCCGAGACGTTACCACTCGCGCCACGGAGGCCGGCAAACATATTCGTTAGGAGCCGAATAAAAACACGACTTACCAATATGGCGTTGTGTGTCAAACCAATTTTATACGGACTATAATTACTTTTAATACGTGAAACCCTTTGCAATGATAGAACATTAACTTAAACCTCTTCAAAAATTATTCCTTTTGAACTAAGCCACACTTGGATATCGTTGTTTTTCTATAACACGGCTGGAATTCTTTTCGTTTAATGATAAGAAGCGTTGTCGAAGACAATAACCGAATTCTCTTCCAAAGGAAATAATACACCGCTAAACTATTTCTAAATAATTCAAATTCGTGTAATTTAAAGGCTTTTTTTCGCAGCCAACAAATCTTTATATATAAAAATGTTAACTTCGTTTGTGTACGCTTCAAAAACTCAAAATGTTCTGCACCGATTGAGCTAAAATTTTAGCACGATATATAACCCGCATCAAAGATTGTTTTTATCTATTTTTCGCGTCAGTCACATACCCGCGACCGCGAGAAAACAGTTTTTTTAACGGTCAGCTTTGTACCAGTGACCGCGCCATCTGCCGGAAGCGAGGGGAACACTCGCCATACTAGCTAACGACAACCGCAGTCACATGAGAAACAATACCTGTTCCCAATTGCATTGCTTATTAACAAAAAAAAAAAACCTATCCACTTGCATCTGATTCAGATTATTATACAATCTGAATAAATATTCACTTTAATCGAGGTACTTTTGTGTGATCGTGTCGTGATTGAGCTGCGCCTTTCACCAAGGTCTGAATTTATTAGAAAACGACCAACAGTGGGATATATGTATTAATGACGCGTGCAACACTGCACATCCAAACCAAATTCGCGCATTATTCGCAATTATATTGACCGCTTGCTTCCCTTCATCTCCCACAGAGTTATGGGAAAGATATCGATCGCATATGGCTGAGGATATTTTGCATAGAGTACGCCTAGAAAATACCATATGACCATGGAATTTACAGAAGGCATTTACAACGAAGCATTGATAAATATTGAAGATGTTTATCAATATCAAAGTGCTTAGCTATTGCAAATAAAGTTCTTAGTCAATTGGGAATGCCAGCACCCACCCGAGCTGCGATTGCTTTATTTGATGTGGATTTTTCGCCATGAACAGAGTTACAACATTGGTGATCTTCAGTCATATGTCCAATCAAACATTCCCAAATTAACGCGTGAACAGAAAGGCATTTATGATCGCATAATACAAATGATAAATGACGGAGTTGGATGCGCCAACTCTTGGATGCTTCTTCTTGAACTCTCAAGATGCTTCTTCTTGGATGCGCCAGGAGGAACTGGGAAAACATTCCTCATTAGATTGATTCTATCAACGGTTCGATCAAAAAATGACAATTATCCTCTTGCGGAATATTAATCAGACAAAACTCTGCAACGGCACGCGACTTGCAGTTAAGAAATTGATGATAAACATAGTGGAAGCAACGATTTTAACGGGGCCTTTCAAAGGTGAAGATGTCCTCATTCCTCGAATACCCATAATCCCGACCGATACACCATTTTAATTTAAAAGATTGCGATTCCCAATTCGATTGCCATTTGCAATTACAATCAATAAAGCTCAAGGTCAATCTTTAGAATTGTGTGGTTTAGATTTAGATGCGGATGCGGATTGCTTCTCACATGGGCAACTGTATGTTGCGTGTTCCCGAGTCGGCAAACCAGATAGCCTTTATATCTACGCAGATAGTGGAAAAACAAAAAATATTGTATATCCACAAGTATTGCAAAATTAAACTTCTATGAAACGTACGCTTTGTTTTGTTTCTCATTTCTCATCCATGCAACCACAATGTGCCACAGCGAAGCGTGGCGGGTAGAGCTAGTTTATTATAATTACTTTAATTTTATATTAAGAAACATTTTTTAATTTTAGTTTCATAATTATTCTCCATACGTACTGTATTTTTGTTGTAGAATCTCATTATCTTTTAATGCAAAATTTTCCACATTTTCTAATGATTTTTAAACAATTTTTCATTTTTGGTTTGAATAAATAGCGAATGGCATTTTGATTCTTTCTTTTTTTTTTAAAGAAGTTATATATACAGTATTAATTGCTCGATTGAGCGAAATTACTTTATGATATATATTTCGTGAAAAATCAGTACAGCCATTTTTTTCTCCGTCCATTTCCCCGCCCTTTGGAGCCGGATTAGCGACTAAGCATAAGCTCAGCTCCAATGAGTACCACGCCTCAAGCTACCTCGGAAGGACACAAGGCCCCGCCCAGGCAGCAGGGACTTGGTCTTCCTTGCTTGCCATGCCTGAAATGAAGGGATCCCAAAGAGTTCCTCTCACTGGAACTCCGGTCTAACGCCTCGCCTCTAATGAGAAACCACAAAGGGATCCCCCATCGGGATTACGATTATTTTCTTTTCCTCCCACGGCACTGTAAGAATGTCCCCACCCGATCATCGAAGATGAGACCCCGGAGCCTCCCACTCCTCCCGGATGAAGTTGTCCTTTGCACATACCACAGCACAGCTGTGCACATATTCACGGCGCTGGTGCGGTGGGGCCACCTTACATCCTCAACCCCCGACTGTATGTCCGTGTAATCCACATGACAAATAACTAGGTTCCTGAGTGCAGTCCCTCCTCACGTGGCCGGCCATACCGCAGGCAAAACAATGACCACTTCGGTCTGGGCCAAGAAAAAACTTGGCCCTACGCCCTGAACTCCAAAACCGAAAGCAAAGTTCATCTGAGGCACGTCGAGTCACCCGGCAGGCCACCCAGCCAATGCGGATGCCCCCGTCGGATAGTTGTTTCTCCGCAAGAAGAGGTGGCACGGCCAAAGTGACCACCTGTGTTGACCCGTAGGCCGGCTGCATAGACGGAATTTCTACGGATACTGACTCCCCAATGACCTTACGAAGTTCCTTCATGAAATCGTCCCTCGTTGTGAGTACATCTAAGTCCTTGACGAGATCATGAGTCCTCCTACCACTCTTACCAGTTAATGCCGCAGTGGTGCCCTCGATCTTCTCCACAATGTCTAGGTACAGCCATTTTAACATTATGAAAACATACATACGTATAATATTATCAAAAGAAAATAATCCTCTTTTTGTTATGGGATGAACAATGAATATTAAATATAGAACCGCACTTTGGATATGGACAATGTTATGTACATCCAGTACAATATTATTTACTGTGTGTTTTATCTGTACAATATAGATAGGATCGTATTTAAAAAAATATTATGAAATCTGCAGTACTTAATTTATCTGAATATAAATCAAATTTAATAATTTTTTTCTTTCTTTATTAAATATTTTCAATATTTTCTCTGTATTATACGGGTAGTTCTAAGTTTATATGTCACCTCAATGTTTAATACTGTCGTTTCTTTGACCCTATCTACCAGTTACCAAATAAGTTTTTGTTAACATCTTCAGTTGGCGTACTTTCATCTACGTCAGTGTGAATAAAGTTACATTGGATATCGCATATTTAATAAATTTCATAGAAAACTTATTCATTAGGCAAACGTTAGATTATTTTATTTAGCAAACCCAGCTTTCATATTTTACCCACAATAAATCCTTGTAAAGGTTTACTTTTATACTTATTTGAATACTAGATCGTGGATACCGGTGTTCTTTGGTGATTGGATTTCAATTAATCACACATCTCAGGAATGGTCGACCTGAGACTGTACAAGACTATACTTCATTTATATTCATTCATATGATCCTCATTCATCCTCTAAAGTACTAACTTACGGTGGTTACGGAGGCTAAAACAGAAAAAGAAGAACTAGGTTTGAGATTTGACGATACGCCTGATTCAGATAAGGAATTACCTAAATACATTAATATGCATGGTTTATTTTGTAATACATAAACCAATTTTATTTATATATGTTAATTTGTGCGTAGTTTATGCAGTTTTTACGTTTACTGTATTAGATAATAAATTGTTATTATACAGATCGTAATAATTACTTGGACTTGAATAATTGTAAGAATTATTATTGCTTTAATTCCAAAAGCCCTGTGAAAACATTGTTCGTTAATCTTCTGATCCCAGATGGTAAACATATAGTTAAGCATCCAAATAATATATCATTTTATACTTTTCACTGTAGATTGTAATTATAATTAAATACATCATTAAATTAGTAAATCATCATCATCAGTAAATTTAATGAATTTCCACTGTTATTTATTTTGCGTAAAGATATGAATAAAGGTGGAAAGGAAGTGAAAGTATCTTCATGATATATTATGTTATATATTTATACCGTGAATAATTGTTACGTTCAACATCTATGCAGTAATTAGTACTGTTAACTGCCATGGCAGGCCAAATTAGTATAAATTAATGAGTGTTTGAGATTTCTTCGTTAAATTGTGGTTTTATCAATTCTACTTCTTTTTTAAGAACATGTAATTAACAGTGTACGCTCACCGACAAACGCATACACATACGCGCGCTCGTAACAATTAGTTCATTTCTTTAAAACGTGGAAGTAGACCCTATCTCATTCAAAGTGTTAACCAACTTATTAAGGAAATGAAATTATGATTTCTTTTTTTCATAAAGAGTGATTCGGTAAAATTAAATTTCTGTTACTAAAAATAAAATAAATTACGTTAAAGAATTATTGAACATTATACATTCTTTTAATGTCATGTAAAAATAAATTTAAATAAATTTTATCTTACAATGAACATTATTTATACAAATTTATAAGTAAATTAGTTATTTTTTAATTGATAAACGTTATTTATAAGTAAAAAAATGTTTTATGTAGATTTCATAAAAAGCTACCTATTGTAATGGGTACCATGATTCGACTTCCTGAAAATTTTGACATATCTTCGCGTTTCACATCCCACAGACCCCCAAAACCACCGTCAGCTCAAAAGTTTATATTTAATGTATTTATATATATGGTTTTGACGGATTTATTCCTTATATAATCAGGGGTACCTCAAGGAAGCGTTCTGCGACCCATATTGTATGTTCTGTTTACGTCTGACTTGGCAGTTACGGCAGATACCACAGTTGCAACGTTTGCTGACGATACTGCAATCCTTGCTGTCCATGAAAATCCGACTACTGCGTCTCGTTTTACTCAAGATTATATCACTCTCCTCGAATCGTGGCTTACATGTTGGAAAATAAAAATAAACGAAAAAAAATCAAAGCACGTCACGTTCACCCTTCGTAAGGAACACTAGCCTCCTGTTTCTATCTTCAATGTTCCGATTCCGAGATCTCAAGACTGTAAATGTTTGGGTTTTCATCTTGATCGACGACTTACTTGGGCAAAACATATCACTTCTAAACGGAAACAGCTGGATCTCAAGTTTAAACACATGTACTGGCTGATAGGACATAAATCTCGGCTTTCATCAGAAAGTAAATTATTGATTTATAAATCCGTTTTGAAGCCTGTTTGAACGAACTTACGGGCTTGAATTGTGACAATTGGACACTTCCAAACAAAAACACTGCGGAAACTGCTCAACATACCCTGTTACATAAGTAATTGCCTTATTTATATTGACCTTAAGTTGCGAACCATTCGGCAGGAAATCTCTCTGGTCAGCCTACGGTATCAAAATCGTTTGGATCGGCATCCGAATTATTTGGCGGTCAATTTATTACATAAAACGATCAGTGATTTTTCAAGATCGCTGAGGAACAACATTCTTGGTTTGCCTTATCGCTTCAATTAGCTGACTTTATGGTCTGGCCGTACGGAGTGCTCTTCTATTCAATTATTAAGTCACAAGCCACTGGGTCTGTGGCAACTTAATGTTAATTCAAATACATCTTATTTATTTACTGTTCTATGAACAGATTGTAGAGTTGCAGTGTCGTTATAATAATATATATATTTCACTTTCTTGTGGACACGATAACTGCCGTAATTTTACCCACTCACTTTCAAGTTGTTCCTTAAAAATAAGTTGTTTCAAAATTTCGGTCGAGTTCGTTTTCGGCGAAAATCGGACGATGGGAGTGGAAATGAGGGCATTTTTAGAAAAAAAAAAGTCGTATAACTTTCTTATTAAGTAAAATATCGAATTCGTTTAAAAATCCTACTATTCTTCTGATAACGGCCTGAAATGTATGTAAGTAAAGTTTTTTGATATCGCCAACATTGGGCCCAGGGGATGGGTTCTGAAGACAAAAAAAAAATTGTACCTCCTAGGCACAGTATCGAATTGATTTAACGTGGTCGTTAGTCGTCTAAACATTACCTAAAACTTTTGTCTGAAACAATTTTTGATATGATCAATCCTTACGTTAAGGGATGACCAAAATGTTACTGGAATTTTAAGAAGATGGGGTTTATCGTATGCTAAACATTTGACTTTTTTTTCACATGCTACCGTTGTCATATTGACTAAATGAATGGTAGTCGAGAAATAGTTCTGCAAAAATTGTAATTTAAGTTCCGTATATTTTGAATTATTGTACACTCAAACAATTACGCTTGAGCTTTACATTCTTTTATTAGTTTTAAAAAGTTTTAAATTGTTAAAAATCAAAAAATACGACTGCCAAAAACAACCATTGCTGACAAACATTGCTCTTTAATATAGGATAATTAAAGAGCGTGCGGGTGACAATTTTACATAAATAGTATAACTATTTTTTCAAACTTTTTAAATTTAGTTAAACATATATACGGATATACACACACATATATATAAGGATTCCAACGTGGGGTCATACATCTAAATCTGTTTGTTGAGCTGCTATGGTGGAACAAACTTACATACATACATATACCCTAATTACATTACATTCATTTTTGGGCAGTCGTGTAAAAACTGTCTACATTAAAAGAGTGTTTTATTAGAAAAGGAGATTCATAATTTATTTTGTATTTCGATGCACCAGTTTTATTTTGAGAATCTGCTGAAATTACTATATTTTTTCTGTCATTTATTATTTTTTATTTATTCAATAAAACAGATATAGGTGATATAATTTTATATTTATGTAACCTGTATTACCATTGCTTTCTTCGTTAAAACTCACTAAGCTTAAACTTAAAAAAATCTGATGTGTACACCACATTACTTCCTTGTACGCCTGTTAAATAATATATACACATTTTTTTAAATGAAGATTGCATAAAATTTTTTTTCATTACTAACTTTTGATATTATTATTTTTTTGTTATTATTGAATTATTATTTATTGGAAAAACTTTTTTACGATCAGAAGTTAATTAATAAAGCAATATATTTAAATTAAAAAAAAGTTAAAAAAAAGAGATGAAGTCTAATTCGAAACAATGTGTCTTCCCCTCTATAATTATATATATATATATATATATATATATATATATATATATATATATAATCATCTATAATACAACTTGTATTAGTTGTATATATATAATCATATATATATTTTGTATGTAAGAGAAAGAGAAAGTGAGATTATTATGAAAATGAAAACGAGAGAAATTATGATTACGGTAAAATATATTTTCTATTCTATTTTATCAATTTTAAGATTTTGGGGTTTCTGAGTAAATGATATTGGGTATAAAAGAATCAAATTGTTTATTATTGTATTCCACGGATTTTTTCTATTGACCCAGCGTCCAATATATATATATATATATATATATATATATATATATATATATATATATATATATATATATAAAATCATCTATATATCAATAAGCTTTATCAAATCCAAATAATTTAGCATTTCGATTAAAAAATATAATTTTTTTTCAGACTTTCCTAACTCTTTATCGTTGTAAATTTTATGGTAAACTAATTATTTATTTATATGTGATAACTATGTATTGTATATTTCTAATGTTTTGTAGAATACTCAATATTGTCTGGAAATTAAATTTAAAATATTAATAATGCAAGTTAAAAAACTATAAAATATTCCTTACAAAATAAATTATTTTTTAATGATACGAACTTCCAGTCTATTTAAAATACGTTTTTATTTTTTCGTCATTTATCTCTTAGTAGTACTTTTTATCAAATTTAATTGATTTTATTTAGTCTTGACATTTTTTATTCGATTCTTTTTTATCGTAAATTTGATACTATTGTTCCGTTGTTTAACCTCTTTTTTGTAATATTCAGTAGCATGGAAGATGTTTAACCGGAATTACATTGCATTACATTACGTGATTTAAAAAAAAATTCTAGTTTAAACAAGCTGAATGCACAGCTGTTTTTTTTCCTCCATATTCTATTATTATTTATTTATTATTACTTTTTTATTGAAGTAATTCTAGATGCTGAACAACGGGTATATGTTCTGGTGGATTACTTCAAACTGGTTCTATTCTACACACTTGTTTTACCACTAGGTTAACACTTGATGATATTTACTTACATGGTGACTTTGTATCATAACAGTATTTGATTACAATGAATACATTGTTGATAACTGTTATAAAAATAAGATACTGTACAATTTAAACCTATACTTTTTTATTTACTGATATTTTATTATATATTTAAAATTCAAGTGACAAATCTTGTTAGTTAAGATCTAACTTAAAACCTTAGATCTATAATTAATAATTATTAAAATTATATTATGCAAATGGAGTAAGGCTTTCACTTTTTTAAATAATATTTTTATCATTGAATTGTCAATTTTTTTTCTTTACAACAGTTTTTTTTTAAGAAAACAAAATTTTTTTTTGAGGGTTTTAGGGGCATCGACTACTAGGTCAATAGCCCTATCCCACTTATGTTAGGTTCAATCCATCCCACTTAGGTTCAATTATTCACATTTCTACGAATCAAAAATGTTCAAAAATTTACGTTCTTCTAACTTCGAATCCAGAATATTACTTTCTAGGCTTTCCTTTCGGCCATCCTTTCTTGCCCCGTTTCTCCATTCTTCTGACAGCCTCAACCTCTGATGACAGCGTATCTGAAGCCTCAGACATGGCATCGTCTTCCTCTATTTCGGATGCCAGTGACATTTTGCGGCTGACGTCAGTTGATGAAAGTTTCGTCGGTGCTGTTAGCATCTTTGCTAGGGAATCTAAACTAATAAGCGATGATGTCTCCGCGGCGGATGAGCCGGACTCTATCTCTACTGCAGTACTGGGTCCAGCTGAAATAGATGCTCTCACCGAAGCTGATCTTTGCGCTTTTGGAGGCTCTATTGGTACAGGTTTTATATTCTCTACGTCTGGTGGTTTCTCAATAAAAACTTGTACCTCCATTTCCGTAGATTCAGATTTTCTTGTCACAATTTCTTTAAGCTTGTGACTAGACGACGGAGTGATCCGTTTCTCTTTGCTAGATAAGTCAAGATTTTTTATTCTTACTTCAGTTGGTGGCTTAGTAATCGCAGGTTTAGCTGGTGATTTAAACTGTGCTGGTGGGTCTCTCATGTCAACGGCGTCAGTCCGGGGATGAGCCTTCTCATCTTTACTTTGTTTCCTCTGATGAGTTGACTCAATCTTTGAATCAATGATTCTTTCAATCGTCGTCGCAAGACTTGGAGCCATCGTGTTAAGCAACTGGTCCACATTAATTTTAGATGTGGAAGGGGCAGCCGCTGCTTCTGCGTAAGAAGTCGATGGTCGTGGTGTATGTTGATTAACAATTTTCTTCGCTTCAGGATAACTGACCTTCTGAAGCGTTTTAACTTCCTGAATCGCTGTTTCTAATTTATATGTAGGGCAGTTTCTTGAACGACAATTGTGATGCCCTTTACAGTTAACGCAGGTCGGAGGGTCTTTACATGGGTCCTCCTCATGTGTTTTCTCTCCACATATACATATTTCCTGCGCTTCACATCTTGCTGCTGTGTGTCCGAATCGTTGACACTTAAAACATCTCATCGGCTGCGGAATGAAAGCTCGTACATCAAGCCGATGGATGCCAGCTCGTACCTTTTCAGGAAGATTCGGCCTATTATATGTCAAAACATGCGAGGCCGAAGGAAGAATCTCACCATTTCTTCTCATAGTAAGTCTGCGATATTGAGTCACTCCCTGACTCGACATTTCTTGTACAATTTTTTCTTCTGTACAATTAAGAAGATCGCGACAAACAACAACTCCTCTGGATGAGTTCAGTGTGCTATGCGGTTGGACAGAAACCGCAAATTCACCGATCTTCTTCAACGCCTGAACTTTCTGGCTTTGCATGTCGTTGATGGTTTTGACATGCAATCCATTAAAAGTTTTACGAATTTCTTTGACAGGACCACCAGCACAATTAGTAATTTCTCTTGCGATTAAGAATGGACTAACTTTTTGAAAGTTTCCATTCTCCTTTGTAATATTTAAAAATCTTGGCTTAGGTACGCTATAGCCAAATAAACTTTTCTTTAATTCTTTACTGATTCTATCAGCATCTTTCTTTATCTTATCAGATTCCTTACTTTTTTCCTCTTCGCTTGTGGCGAATCGGAGGTTTCTAAACGAGGGTGTTTACGTGCACCCTCTGCCACGTTAGTTTGTTCAAGAATATTCATGAACATAAATCCCTTCTGTAGCAAGGCTAGCCGCTGGGGTACACCCCCACTCCAGGGCTACTAACCTTGGAGGTCCGATCCGGTACTCCGGTGGAACCGGCATATGTCCTGGCAGAGAGCGGATGCGCAGTCTCTGCACTGACTCCAGGCTCCTACTCACCGAAGCTTTCAGAGCTCCCATGCACCGATATACATGGGCACCATTGCTACATGCTTGCCATCGCAGGGGGCATGTGGACAACGGAAGGGTCTCCGTTACACCTGCAATAACATTGATCCTGGCCGCCATATCGCCAGCTCCAAGAGTGGTATGAGTCCATTTCCAAAATCGTTTATTATTCCATTTCCTGCAGGTAGCCGAAAAATCCAGTCCGTTTAGTGACCTGAAGTTGGAAACAGGTCGAACGTAAAAAAGCATAACCGAGGAATTTACTCGGAACCCCGTTAGCCAGCTACATGTAATGTACGTAAGTACAGCTGTTGCCGCCCTGGACATGGAACATAGATGTTGTGTTCCGAACGTGGGGATTATCTACCTCAGGGCAACAAACCTTTATTTCATTTCAGTTATTATTTTAAATAAATAAATGCATTTACTTAGTGGGTGCATAGATTACAAAAATCCATGAATTAACAAAAAGAAACTATTCTAACATTTTTCTGGACGAATCGAAGGAAATATACCAGATCAGGGTAAAAAAATTCATAATTGTAAAAAAATGTAATTGAGGTGCTTAAAGTTCATATTAATATATGAAAATAATTAATATATAAAATAATATTAAAAAAGACATTAAAAAATTATTCTTAATAATTAGGGCAATTGTAAAAGAAAATATTGAAGGCATTAATAGAAATGTTTTGAGAAACCACATATTTATACATGTTAATTGAAAATGCAGAAAATTCAGTTTTGTATCATTTTTAAATTAGTATTTTTTTTTTTAAATCTTCGGAAGAGTTTTATTAGACGAACAAATAAAGAAAGATTTCATTATTTTATATAAATTGATGGGGAAAAGTTTTTAAATTAAATAGTAATTCATTAAAAATGGCAACGGGAACATAATAAGGCTCTTTCTCGAAGCTAATTATTCTGTTGAATTAGACAAAAATAACTCTGTGGTTTCATTTAATAAAGGTTATGTTGCACTTTACGAGGGACAATCTGATATGACAAAGTTGCACATTCACAATTAAAAATCCATAGATAGTTCAGCAAATTGTATCCAAAGTACATGAATTTATTAATAAAATATTTACTGGTAAAACTTAAAATAATAATAATAATAACCAGTAAATAAATTAATAGTTTTTATAAACACATAGATATGTGAATGAATCCAAGTATCATAAACTGGGTGATTTAAAAAGGACTTTACAAATTAAAAAGCATATAAAACTTTACTGAGATAACTTACGGATTCGGTTGAGGTCTCATTTCATAGTTAAACGCATCAACCTGTCTTAGATCTATAATTAATAATTATTAAAATTATATTATACAAATGGAGTAAGGCTTTCACTTTTTTAAATAGTATTTTTATCATTAAATTGTCAATTTTTTTTCTTTACAACAGTTTTTTTAAGAAAACAAACCTTTATTTCATTTCAGTTATTATTTTAAATAAATAAATACATTTACCCACGTTTTGACTCAGTTTATTAGTACCGTATTCGGCCACCAACGCTGTCACCAGTATTGTTAAAGATGGATACATTTACTGGTGCGGAACGTGCTCGCTGCTTGTTTTGATTTCACGATTTGCAGTCAGCAACTGTAGTTCAACGTAATTTTCACTGAGAGTACGGTAGGGAGTCTCCTAGAATGCATACAATTTACTCTTGGTATCGGATCTTCGTTGAGACAGATTGTTCTTCCAGACAGAACCCGTTCTTCTTCCAGGAGGCATCCGTAAATGGTATCGTTTAATCTGGATAAAATTTTGTAATTCCTCAGTTAGACGATCATAATCAAGATGGACGCCAATACTATCAGCAAGATGGGGCACCACCTCACTACCGTCTAGAAGTGAGAGATTTTCTTGATACTCGATTCCCAGGTCGGTGGATTGGTCGTGAAAGTCCAATTGCATGGCCACCTCGCTCCCCAGATTTGACCCCGCTAGATCTTTTTCTTGTAGGTTTTCACTAAAGATCAGGTTTTTATGTACGGCCTTTGCCTGCTGATCTTGTTTAGCAAAGACTTCCAATTAACGCGTAACGGTCGACCCCCTGGCTTCAGTATGGAATAAAATCTATTTCGGGTGAGATGTATATCGCGTTACAAATTGAAGTCGTATCGAACCAAATTAAATGTTCGGTGACAAACTTGATGTGCTTTTCTATGAAATGAGACTTCAGACGTATCTGTAAATTATCTAAATAAATCTTTTTATGCTTTTAAAGTAGTGAAGTCCTTTTTAAATCCCTATGTATTATGTTAATATATAATAATATGGACGGAAATAATATTATATTAAGGACAGGAATTTACGTAGGAGTAGTAATCATTTAGTAATGACAAATTTTGAACTCTGTTAAGATGCTACAAAGCTAAACAACATAGTTTAATTTTGTTATAGGCGAAATAAATTTAGTCATCCAATGAGGATTGTTATCACCTACCAACACACCCAAAATTTCGAATTATTGTCAACGTAAAAGAATTTTACACAGTTGAGTTTGGGATTACAATAAATATTTTATTCTTGATCTCATTAAAACAATGTAATGGACATTTATTCAAGTGCGAAATTATTAAAAATAAATATTTTTAATTTGATTAAATTAAACTGCATTATTGTATAAGAATGTAGTAAGCTGTACAAAATCATTTACAGTTAAAGATTGAACATTTAAGTAAGAAATAAATAATGTAAAGGTAAAAAAGGTGAGTCAAAGTAACAAAGGAAATTTAAAAAATGTAAATAATATTACGTTAAGCTAACGAAGTATTAATAAGTATTACGTTAAGGTAAATATTACGTTACGTTATAATATTTCTAATTTCTGCTTAACATCTCGGCTCTCAACCAAACGGTTTACTTAGAAAATACTTTCGGAAAAACGGTAACGGTTAAAATATAAGTATATAAGTATAAGTATAAGTATAAAAGTAATATAAGTATAAGTATATAAGTAATATAAATACCTTTATTAAATATTTTTTTTTTTAAATTCCATTTAAATTAATATTAAATTTCTTCCATATAAAACAATCTTAAACCCTTCTGGACATATGGTATACAACTTTGAGTACATCAACTTGCAGAAAAATTGAAAACTTCCAAGAGATTTCAGTCAAACATACTTCGAATCATCACGAATTAATTAGTATGCACCTATTTTTCAGAATCTATAAGAAAAATATAGACTTGAAGACCAAATATGAAAGAAAAGTAGAAAGCTTCAAAAATGTAGAAGCTATAATACTTTTGGCATTAGTAAAACATCTTGAAGACTGAAACAACTATATCGAACGAATTTATTTAAATAATTACATTACCACAACTCGTTAACGACAAATTTTATCTAAAGATCAATATTCAAAATATTATCTATGAAAAACAGATTTTAGATATTGGTAATTACGGTGAAAAAAGTAAATAAATAAAATATGGTTAATCACTTGGGCTGGTTTGTTGCATTTTTTATTCATTTCTATACTGCGCTTTATCTTATCGTCCTCGCTGTATCCTATATGATTAATTATTTGCTATATGTATTCTAATCTTTGTCTCTAAACTTCGTTATCCTTTAAACTTTCTTTTTCCATAACTTGATTAATAATTACCTTAGGTATATTAGTCGGTATAATAAAATAAATTTATAATTTAATGTGATATAAACAAATAATGTGATATTTCATAATTGTGCTGTAAAAATTTCATTGAAGAATTATATTTCTAAAGCAAAAACATGATTTTAGAGGTACCACTGAAATAAATTTAGAGGCTTGACTTTCCATGCATCAGTAATTTTTTATAGTTTTGCATTGATTTGGTATAGAAATTAAACCGAATTTCATATAAATGACTTAAAAGAAAAATATTTTCTCGTAAATTACTAAGGAAGCCAAATTAGAAGTTTTTAGATATTTTCTTTAAAAATCTCCTTTTGTTTCATTTTATTTTTTATCAGAAATTATCATTATAGTCCTCTTCACATTACTTTTTCCCTTTTCTACATATTTATTTCTTCCTTTATTTTAAAATAAAATTCCTTTTAATTTTCTTTTAGCCTTATCTTGGCCGTTTTATAAAATTATGAATGTAAATATTTAGCATCAAATTCATCTATAATACTCTAACAGTCTTATCAGTAATAATAAATTCCTTTTAATTTAAAAATTATTATTTACTTTTTTCAGTTTTTAAAAAAATATTTTAAGACATTTAATTAACCATAACATTAAATAAAATAATTCCATAATGGTAATTCCTAAGCATCGATCTGTTATCTTCGAGAATGTTTCTCTTTTATCTTTATATTCTATCCTTAGTGAAAAAAAATTTAATGTAAAAATATCTTTATAATCTACAAATATTTTTTTATGCTTTGCTGTATCTTTTTAATTGTTTTCCATTCTCTTCTGTTATTACTTCTTTCATCAATCTTATTGACTTTTCTTATTAATGCGTTAATCTTTCCTACGGTTTTTGAAAATATGTATTCCAATCTACCGATTCTAATTTCTCATCTTTGAATCGTTTGTTTATCTCCTTTGTCTTGATCTTAAAGAAGGCTTAGCTGATTTTCTTCTTTGTTTTTTCTTTCATATTATTCGTATTTTATTGCAGATATCTTGTTTGTTAGCTGATGAAAATATGGACAAATATTTATATTAAAAAAATGGCATCCTCTGAAAATTTTTCTGTTCTTTATATTTGATATCAGATCATCGATAGGTTTTTTCTTTTTTTTTTTTGTAAATATTGTTTTCTTACTGATAAATATATTTCCGCGGATATTTTTTATTATTAATATCTTCGTGTTTTAATTTTGTATTAGATTCTCACTGAAAATGTTGCATTTTTTGTAGTCTCTTTAAAGCTACATTCCCTATCTTGTTTTCCTCCATTTAACTATTTTTCTAACGATTTCTTCGTATTTTTATTCAACTCGGTCAGCTTATCTTTTATTTCACCATTATTTTGTAATTATATGAGTAATTAAGCTTATTTTATTTACGAATCAGTGAATTAATTTATATTTTACTTTGTTTATTTTTCCTATTTTTATTTAATTTTATTTTCTATTTGATGCAATGAAGAAGAAAAGTTTTGAAAACCGTATTTCAGTGTATTTTAGACACAGGAATAGTAAAAATAAACTTTTCTTATTCACAACACGTTTTGAACGTTCTTATTTGAAGTTATAGAATTTGTTTTTGTTTTGAAGGATGTATCTTATTCTTTGATAATATATTCAATAAAGTTTGAATGAGATGATTAAAAGCAAGTACAAGTAGAATAGACGAGCTTTTTCGTTTTCTTTATTTAAATATTCTTAGATATTGTTGTGAATGGTAAATTAAGTTCAGAATAATTGCTTTAAATTGTGCATAAATTTTCTACGTTCTTGTTATGAAAAAAACAGATATTTACTCATATTTGTGTATAAATAAATTATTAGTCAAATCAGTTATTGGCAGTAATTACAGAAATAGTTATTTCCATTTTATATGCTAATATATTTTTCTTCTTTTTTTAACAAATGGTAAAAACAAACAGTAAAATTTTTTAAAGGGAATAACTCTGCTTTATTTTAGTAAATGAATTTTAAATTAAATGGATTTATTTATAATTAACAATAATAAAACACAATGTAATTAGTTTTTTCTTTATATATTGAATATCGAAATAAAATGAAATGATATTTAAATAGCAACAAAGGAACTAAATTATATATATATATATATATATATCTATATATATATATATATATATATATAAAATTGCGATTAAAACGTGAAGTAATTTATTTTTTTATATACATAAAATTGCTTGTAAATCTTTTATGTAACCCTATTGCATCGGTTGCTGACAGAAATAGGTTTTATTGAGTAAATCTATTTGAAGTTGTTGTGTATCGTTACAGAGCTGAAGAAAGCAATCTGTTGTTCTCTAAACAAATAATTTTAAAACTTCTTTGTGGTTCCCAAGTCTATTTTTGACAACGGAATTTATTTTAATTTTCTGTTTCTCTTACTTATCCGTTCTTTGTAAATATTTACTGCAAATATCATATTTAACATGTTTTTTTTTATCAGCTATTTGAATTTATACATTTATTTGAATTCAACTGACTGACTAATTCTTTTCAATCAGACTCCTCGAATAATAAATCTATATTTGGTTCCTTTTTTCGCAACCGTCGTTATTACTGATTTTTTTTACTGTATTTTTGTTTATGTAACATTACCTAGAGTTAATATTATTAATTTATTTTTATTTAATGTAAATCATCTTTCACTTCTCTTCCTCCGGCTGATAAAGCTAAAGAACCATTCAACTGCGTTATCCAATTCGAAAATCGATATTATCCAATGGATATGGAAACAGAGTTGTCGGTTAATAATAACCCTGAATACCTTTTAATTACCTATTTTTTATTAGATAAAAAGGGAGATATCGATTAGATTTATTTTTTACGCAAAAATAGGGATAGGATCGAATCTTTTTATTACTCTTTTGCGTTATTTAATAGATAAGATAAAAATATCAACTTCCGTTAATGTTTCGAGAAAATTAACTTAACCATATGTAAAGTAAAAATGTAATAATTACAAACGTTGACCAAGGTCACCTTTCTTCTGATTCTAAAGCTGATTCTATTAATATGTCTTAGATGGTCGGTTTAAAATATTAATTACTTAACTACATTCTTCAAGCACATTTGATTATTTATTATTTTATTCGTTTTTACTTTTCGTCATAAATTAATTTTCTAATCCGGAATCTATTTTTTCATAATTTTTTTAAAATTATTTTTAATATATACCGGTAGAAATATCGGTGTATGTCAACGTTCACATTTCTTCGTTTTAATTTTTATCCTTATTTGTGACTCACTTTGTGTGATTTTCTGTTATACAAGTACATTTTGGAAAAACTATAGATCTAACAGCTTTATAGAAATTTTCTTTTTTTTACTGATTTTTCCTTAATTAAAATTTTATTTAAACAAAAGTATTTTTTCATACGCCAAAAAAAAATCCCTTTCGACACGTCGGACGGCGGAGTTAGATTTCACCGGTGCTAAGTAGGAGATAAAAAATATTTCCATCTTAAAATTAGGAAAAAATTCAAATTTACTCAATACGATACGTATGAGGGTTGCATGTGAAAAAAAGTTTCACATGTTTAGCATACGACGTATCTTCTTACAATTCCAGCAAACCTTTGGTCATCCCTAAGGGTTGGTCATATCAAAAATTATTCCAAAAAAAGTTTTAGGTAATGTTTAGAGGACTAACGACCACTTTAAAGCGATTAGATACTGTGCCTATTCCTGTGCTGATTATATCCTGTGCCTAGGGAGGTATGACTTTTTGTCTTCGAAACATAATTTTTTCTACCCCCTGGGCCAATGATTGGTGATATCAAAAAACTTTACTCATATAAGTCTCAGGCTCTTATTCAAAAAATAGTAGGATTTTTAAACGAATTCGATATTATACTTAATAAAAAGTTACAGCGATATTTTATTTTTTTGATAATCCCCCCTCCCATTGCATTCCCATGGTCCGATTTTGGCCGTTAACAAATCTGACCGAGATTTTTGGACGAATAATTTTTAAGGAACAATTTGAAAGTGATTGGCGCAAAATTACGGCAGTTATAGTGTCCAGAAGAATATTGAATATTGAAATATATATATACATATATGTATTTATAAACTTTTGAGCTGACAGTGGTTTTGGGGTCTGGGGAATGTGAAACGTGAAGACATGTCGAAATTTTCCGGAAGTCGAATCATGGTACCCATTACATTAGGTAGCTTTCTTATGAAATCTACCTAAAACATTAGATTGTCTAAAAATATATTGAAATAAATTATTTTGTAATTTGGGGGGTTTTACCTATTTACAATTCCTTAAAGTTGGATAATTCATTCGGTTTGAAAAATAGATATTTTACATAACAATAATTTATTTTTAATTATTAAAGATCTTTTAGTGATTTTGAGTCCATTTAAAACCATGACTTCGTTTATATTAAACATCGGATTTTAATTATTAAATATCACGTCATTATTTTCAATTCATATAAATTTAAAATGATGCGTTAGTATTAAAGTGTAACCCTATTCTATTTGTATTGTATTTTAATATAATATTAAATTTAAATCTGTTTTTCATTTTGTAATCTATTTTAAGCGTATCATTACAGGTGTATTATTCGTATCTTTGTTATAAATGTTGTTTTTTAAGGTAGGCATTTTTAGGCATATCTACGTACAGATGTGACGTCTGTACGTAGATATGTGCGTATGCATCTCGCGTAACTCAAGAACGATTATACGTAGAATGTTGAAATTTTGGATTAAAGACTGTTGTAACATCTAATTGTACAACTTCCCTTTTGATTACAATCGACTTGACCGAAAGTGTCCAAAAAAGCCAAAAATCCAAAAAATCTGGATTTTTTACTTTCTCTTAACTGCAGTAATAAGCCCTCATTGAGAGTTTTTCAACGATATATCATGAGTAATACTTATTTTAATTTGTTCCAGAGTTATAGCCAAATTAATATTTAATTAATGAAATATTTGGCTCTTACAAGGGGAAGGTACATCGGTTCGAATCCGACATTTATATTTTTTTTTAAATGAAAAGTATATAAAATTTTATTTCATTAATAACTTTCGACATTTTTAATTTTTTTTTATTGTTATTATTGAATTATTATTTATTGTAAAACCTTTTTTACAATCAGAGGTTAATAATTAATTATTAATAAATCAATATAATTAAATTAAAAAAAAAAAATGTAAAAAAGATTTCACCGGTGCTATGGAGGGGTAAAAAAAAATTCCACCTTAAAGTTAAGAAAAATTTCAAATTTACTCAATACGACAATTAGCGTGTGAAAAATGTTTCACATATTTAGCATACGACAAGCCCCATCTTACAATTCCAGCAATATTTTTGTCATCCCTTGCCGTAAGGATTGGTCATATAAAAAATTGTTTCAGACAAAAGTTTTAGGTAGTGTTTAGAGAAATAACGACCACTTTAAACTGATTCGATACTGTGCCTATTAAGGTAGGTATAGTTTTTTGTCTTCGAAATCCCGTTCTTTCCAATCCCTGAGCCAATGTTTGGTTATTTCAAAAACCTTTATTTGATAAGTTTTAGACACTTATCCAAAGAATATTAAGAACTTTAATTGAATTCGATATTTTACTTAATAAAAAGGTTATATCAATATTTAGTTCTTTCGAAAAAGCCACCCCATTTCCACCCTCATGGTCCGATTTTGGGCGTTAACGAACTCGGAACTCGACCGAGATTTTTTGTCTAGTTTTTTTAGGGAAAAATTTGAAAGTGATTGATGCAAAATTACGGCAGTTATCTTGTCCACAAGAACGTGAAATATGTATTTATAAAATTTTTGAGCTGACGGTGGTTTTGGGGTCTGGGGGTTGTGATACGCAAAGTTATGTCGAAATTTTCTGGAAGTCGAATCATGGTACCCATTACAATAGGTAACTTTCTTATGAAATCTACCTAATTTACGAATTGTTATACCCATGATAACAAAACTTTTTATTTTATTTTTCTATCTTCAACATTATGATTTGGGAATGATTCTATTCGTATTTTAAGAGTAAATAGATGAAATGATTAGTGGAAAGACCTTTCTAGATATTGAATCTGAGACCCGCTCATATAGAAGCACAAAAAATCCCTTAGAATGTTTTTAATAGAAAATGAGTATGTATCAGAGTTCTTTCCAGTACTTTTCTTCTTATTCTTCATTTTTAATACTTTATATAAAAATGAGAGAAAATTAACCTTGCCTTTGCAAACGTCTTTGTGTACAATTTACCTTCTTAGCTTTTATTCCACCACAAATTTTTTTTATTAAGAATTATAGTAAAAAGATATTTCTGAAACTATGATTTTTATAATATTTATTCTGCGCGTTACTGTATGCTAAATCAGATACTGTATGCTAAATTTAGATCAGTTACCTAAAGAGGTTAAGGTGACCTGATAAGAACCATAAGCCAAGCGCAAAGGTTTTACAGATATTTTGAAAAGAAATAAGCAGCTCACTAATAAAAGTGAGAAGTCTAGTGATTTTTGGTTACATTCTTCATGTAACAAAACGTAGTCCTACAAACTGGCATGTCTACACCCCCGAAATTAAGGTACATCATTATTCTGTTTATTACAAGATCCTAAAGGGGTGACCTATGATGGATAGTTTCAGCCATACCTCAACTACCCTCACAGTACCTAGCCCACTGGCCGCAGTGGTTCTCTCCTTTCTAAAGTTATTTTCATGCAGTCTTAAGCTACGTAGGCCGCTTACAGACTACTCGATCGATAAACAGATATAGATTTGAAATTCATTGCTGTGTGCATCTACGAGATTTCCAACTGATACTTCAAAAAATAGTAACAGGAGAAAATGTCTGTTATACTTGACATTAAATTTATGTCCAATTTTTTGTTGTAATTAGATACGCCATTTGAAAGTGCACCTGAAAAATTGCAACAATTATCATTCCAGTTATATCCCTGCAGCTTATATTTTACGGTTAGTGTATGAAATGATGCACATTTTTTAGATGTTTATTCGTACAATGAATATTGTTTCTATTCACATACAATCTTAGACTCATACACTCTGAGAATAATAATGTTACTTAAATAAATAAATTTATCCTTCCATTAAGAAACCATACAAACCTAATAAAAAGAAGAAAACATTTTCATCTTTTTTTACATTAGGTGTTCCTCATGTTTTTCATTTATATATTTATTTTTTCTTTAGTTTATTTGTATACTTACTATAAAGACTTATTGAGGACCTGAATTATAAGCCTTATTAACACAATGTCTTTATTATACTCGTATTGATAGCTTAAATAAAGGAATAAACAAAATTATTAACCATTTAAAAAAATATATATATATAAGTTATACTTATGAATACTTATTATATATTTATTTTCTACTCATTATATTAATTCAATTAATTATTACTGATAAATTTTTGGTTAACTCCAACTCTATGATAATATTAGTAATAAAATAAATAATATAAAATTTACATTGTTACTTAACCTAGTAATTTTTCAATATAAGAATATGAGATATTAAAGCCGAAAAATCTTAATTATGATTAAATTTTAAATGGTGAGCACTGCTAAATCTTAACGTATACCATTTTTAATTTATTTTGATTAAGCATTCACGAATTTAATGCGTGACCAATAAAATAAAGCCTCAATGTGTTGATAAGTTTAGTTTCCTCTTTAGCTATTAGCTTAGATTAATTACAGCATATTTATAAAAATTTATCCGTTGATTGTTTTTTTTAATTATTCCAATAGCAAATTATTAATTAATTAAGTGAAGTTGATTAGTTTTGTAAAATACATGATAACTTTTACGTTTATTTTCATCGTATAATAAATTTATTAAATCAGGTTAAATTCATCAATACATTAATACTGTTGACTTAAACATGGTTTATTGATGTAGGAAGCAGTACTTGTAATGCAATATTTAAATTGAATAGTGATATGCCAATATCCTAAAAGGGATTTAGCTTAATCATGCCAACCGTTAACAGTATGTTAAGTAACATACCGGTAATCCGCCCACCGACTGGCTTATATCGTTACTTTTATTTAAACGATATGAAAAGTTAATTCATTAAATTCCTTAAAAACATTTCTAATTAAATGAACCCAATTTTATAACCGTATCAGTCATTGATAGCACACTGTTGATCATTCTTGTTTCTTTATTACCATTATGAAAAAAATATGATAAACATGTTATCGTTTATAAATAATTAATAAATTAATTCAATTATTGCGTATTAATATTTTATTTGAAAACTGGCATAAAAATAAACTAAGTTCATTGGTTTACTATTTTTTATAAAACATTTAATATAACTTTCAGAGTGATCCATTCTGTAAGATACGGGTACGCTAGATATACTCATATATATGTTGATTAAACTATGTTTAATCAAAATTACTTTTCAATAATACTTTTTTTAAATTATTTTTTAGTTCTTCGTTTAACTACTTATTTTTCCTGAATTATCTATTTCTTAATTAATCAATTTTCTATCATCTTAAATTTAAAAAAAAATTGTCTTTCAGTGCAATGTATTTTGACGTAAGTTCACAAATAGAAATTTTTTTTACAATCTTGATTATCTGCTTATTCCTTTTTTTTTAAGTAATATTATACTTGTTATACATATAACTTTAATACGTAACATTACTTGTACTGAAAGGTTCCACATTGATTTTAAATCCCTAGCACTCAAATATATATTCGTCTATATATTCTCGTATATAAAAGAACATGTGAGTGATTCATAATCAAATCCCAGCAAAGACTACTGAAGATAAATTGATGAGAATTTATATATACATTCTTCTTACGATGTAAGTGCATAATAAAAACGATTTTTTTTAAATTACGAGTTTCAAGGGTTTAAATGGAGTAACGATAAATTTCACTATTTTTTTTTTTTTTTTTAATTTCTCTGTAAAAAATGAAGATATAGACTTGATTTTACGTATGTGTAATCTTTAAGTTAATATTTAAAAACCATTTGTTAGATTTTTTGAAATTCGACTTTAAAAAGATGTAAAGAAATGTAAAACACATTTTAAGAATCAGTGTAAATTTTCGCAATTTCTGACTATCTAAAAACCATTTTCGGGTTTTTTGAAATTTAATATTTTGAGTGGTAAAAAAACATAAATTGTTTTTTACGTTTTTTTGCCGTTTTACGCTATTATTATTGAATCAATGTTTATGAGATTGCTAATATTGTAATGGTAGTTTATGTTTGTAATTCTGATTAAATATTTCGCGAACGGAGTCGCGAAAGAAGACCTAAAAACCAATTAGTGAGTTCTATACTGACCAAACGGTTGCTCTATAGAAATACACTGATTTATATTTATTTATAATTATATTTATTTAATAGGCTTTTATTTTTATTTATTATTATTATTCCCACAGGCATGAGTTTAATGAACAGGTAGGTTCAGGGGCAGAGCTCCTAAATATCTTTAGGCTAAATAACCCCTGACCATGAAAGGAAACGCAAATAACCATACAGCACGGGCAAAGCCGAGACGGGGATTTTAATATATGTATGTAGTGAAACCACCACATCCCCAAGCTCCTATTGGGAATTAACTAAAAAAAATTAAATGAAAGGTAGAGTTGTAACAACTATTTTAAAGGACATTAACAAACAAATATTCTTTCTTAAAAAAAAAACTTTAGGCTACGACAACAACCCTACCCACAATAGCGGTCATTTAATATTTTTCAATTAGTTTCAAAAATGACCTATAATACACTCCCAAGTAGTGGTCTCATTCCGAAAAATAAATCGTTTAGAGGTACGAGCTATTTCTTGGTGTTTCAATATTCAACTCTAAGAGGAAGTACTGCAGACAATTTTGAAATAAGCTGTGAAAAACATTGAACAGTCGCCATTTTTGAGTTGACATAGCCCGAAGTTTTTTAAATCAAAGCCTTTGCTTTATAATGCTCATTAAGATGGTTAGTCATAACCCTAACCTATCAGTTTAAATTTTTTTGTTACTCCTCCCGGGATCTTGAAGAATAATGCTCATATACCAAAAAATAGATTTTTTTGAGATGGGAGGATTTGCTAAATCTCATTCTTTTACTTTTAACTATTGAAAAGATATTTAAAATCTTGTCCTTTTTTAAGAGAGTTGGTACAAAATCGCAAATTACTATAAAGAAGTTAAATCTAAATACAAATACGAAAATAAAAATATCGTAACCCAGAAAGTAATGAATGTTACGACAGAAGAATATAATATATTAGGAGAGAAAGCACATACATACTCGTGTAGTAGCAAAGGATTTCGACAGAAAAATTAGAATTGAATGGTTGAATTTGAAATGCGATGTTGTTAAAAGAAAATATTAAAAATTATTTATAAATGGAAAAAACAAATGTAAAAAAAAATGTCGTAAGTTTAGACAAGATAATAGCAAATTAGGTCGAAAATTGAAAATGATAAGTGCAGTAAATGTGTTGATTAGATACGGCTAAAGATGACAAAAATGTAGTATGTTTGACACCGGTTTCGAATGATTCCGATGACTAAGAACAAACAGAAATATCCATTAAAGATAATTTTTTTAATCTAATCCTAAAACAATATTAACTAAGCATTACGTTACTAAATCCATTGGTTTTTGAAAAAGTTTTATTTTCTACTTATAACTTAATTCCTAGCAATCAATTGGTACAATTAACTATTTTATTGATCCTGGGTCTGTAATTTATTTCTCTTTCACTCCCTCTCTCTCTCTCTCCCTCCCTCCCTCTTTCTCTCTCTTTTTCTCTATAAACTGATTTCTATATTTTTTTAGTACATTTTAAAGATATTTTAATACTGAAATTCTTTTATATCGTTTTTTTTACTGTAGCAATTTTTATTTTAAAATATAACCTTTAAAATATTTAAAGATTAAATATTTCAAAGCAAACTTTAAAAATATTTAGAGCTATAATAAAAATAATACTTCTAAATATTTTTACAGCATTATTTTGAAATTGATGAAATTCCTAGTGTAATCGAAGAATCTTCCGCCTAATAATCTATAAGATAGCTTATCTTACAACTATTTGTATATTTCATCAGTGTACGAGTATAAAATTGCACATTTATAATTGTAATGCATCAAATTATATATTTTATGTATTCTTGATTTAATTATAGTACGCTGATAATTACTTGTTATATTACGTGGTCTGTATTCAAATGATGGCGGCTGTTGTTGCATAACCCTTGGAAGTGTTGTACAGATTATATATAGTAACCTTAAAAGAAATTAGGTTAGAAAAAATTATAAATAACAGTAACACCACTTTTCACATTTCATTTAGATGCGTGAATACAGAGTTAATGATCGTATCCATTAACTATTTTTTTAATAAAGTCTTTTTAACTTTGTTAAATGTTAATCACGTAAATACTAAAGCAAGTTTTCTTTTTATAAACTATGTCTACTAAACGATTCACTATTCGGTAGAAGAGAAAATTTTGTATAATTATCTTAACTGTAAAAACTTTTTTAAAATAAAGAGAAAAAAAGTGAATGTTATTTACTTTGGACTAGATTTTCAATAGTCCTTCATCTTTTTATGCTCTTGAACTTCTTTACATACTTTTTGAATTTAATAAGATGTGGATTTTCCCTCTATTTTCACATTGATGAATTTATAACTCATTTATTTTAATGATGAAACTTTTTCTTCCTTCATAATTTTAAAGAGAATTCTTTTATTTTGTCTTTAGTTGTTTTAATATGATGGTTATTATTTTTAAATTTACGAATAAATTAGTGAGTACAAATGTATGTATATAATTATTTATGTAGATCTATATATAAAAGTTTTGTAGTATATTTGCCCAAGTAGATTATTTTTATTTGTAAATTTTATGAATGTTTTCTGTGTATGTATGTTTGAACGTTTTTGCAATTTTAGAATTTAAAGTTAAAATTTTTAAGAAATTTTTTTCGTTACGTTTATATTTTAATAATGTTATACAGTATTAGTATTTTATTAAAAAAAAAGATAATTATAACATAATTATTATATATAATAAAATATTTATGTAAACAAAACCATTTCTAAACAGACACACTAGCTGAAGTTTTTCATGAATTTTTGATCCTCAATTTCTTAAGTTTTCTCTAATCATTTTCTTTGTAACGCCATTTTAATTTTTTTAGGATATTATAATAAATTTTTTTGAAAGGAGAAGTTATAAAGTTGGGGGTCCGAAATTTGAAAAATCTGGAACTTAATAGTTTATTTTTTGAAAAAAGTATTAAACATAGTTAACATTAATTATTTTGAGGTTTCTGTCAGGTTTTTTTTTGGATAAAAAACATACCTGAATGTAATGAAAATTTCAAT
Source organism: Lycorma delicatula (assembly GCF_047948215.1). Classification (NCBI taxonomy): domain Eukaryota; kingdom Metazoa; phylum Arthropoda; class Insecta; order Hemiptera; family Fulgoridae; genus Lycorma; species Lycorma delicatula. The sequence continues at coordinate 115,788,579 of NC_134456.1, forward strand.
GATTTGGAAAACAATATAAATTGTTAGGTTTAATATAACAATATAAATTGTTCAGGTTATTCTACTCTATTTTTTCAAATTTTTCCGTATCTTGTATGATAATTTCAGAATATTTTCATTGATATTACCCATTAATATAACCCATTCAGTTCTATAACCTATGCGTGTTAAATTTCAGATTTATGGTAAATATATTTACTAATTACTTTCCCGTCTAGATAGCGCTATAGAAAGGAAAGCCTAGAAGGGAAAGTATTGCAATCGGCCCAATTTGGGTATATGCGGTTTTCACCGTATCTTGACGTTTTGACATCTAAGGAACCTAAAAAAACCTGAAAACCGGAAGGAAATTTGCAGATGTTAATGTTCGTATGTATGTATGTGTGTTCGGTGTTAACCTCAAAATCACCTTATATCTCCAGAACCGATCTTGACCAAACTTGGTTAGATTGCTTTTATATATGGGGGTTTGATGCCATTAAATTTTCAAATTAAAAGGTCAAGGGAGTGAAGCTGTAGAGCAAGGTCACCCTTAGTATCTCGAGATTTCACCTAATAAAAGTCATATTTTTCTTAGGCAGATTTGTTAACATTTAAAAAATAGCAGTATTTGCAAAAAACACATTATTGCAAAATCGCACCTCACCCCAAAAAATGCTCTGAACTAGTGGCTAAGTGAGCATACTACGTCAATAAGACGCAGTATGCCTTGTCACCACAAGAAGAGGTAGTGTCGCAGTCAGCCACATTGGAATTTCCTCTTTTCCCTGTGGGTAATTCCATTTTCCCTCGTCCTCTTGGAGCGGGAAATTTGAAATTCCCCAGGGTTACCAAGCAAATTATTTTTTACACTTCAAATATCAATTATTTATTTTGTTTAATTTAGTTAATATTTCAAAGGTTTAGTACTGACGTACGGCTGTTTTAATCGTCTGCTATGTTGTGATGCCACAACTGAGCAATAGAATTAAATAAATGAATAATATTTAAAATGTAAAAGGGTAACTCGATGTGGATGGGTCTCGAGTCTCGGGTCTCGCCCGGTTGACTCGGTACCTGGTGTATTAGGTCTTGCGGCTAAACAGTCTTATCGACCGTACAAGCGAAATTTGTTCTATGTAAGTTGTGAAATTACATTAGTTTAGTTACTGCCGACTATCACCGCTAGTATCGCCACACCAGCGCGAATTAAATACGGTATACGCGCGCGCTTTAGTTGAATCATTGAATTAAATAATCGAAGAAAAATTATATTCAAATAAAATGATAGATATTTTAAATTAAGGTGTATGTGTGTGTAAGCCGTGCATCAGAAACAACCCACAGTTTTGTAACTGTGTTATCAGATTTTTTTTCTTCCCATCAGGAAAATAAAAAAAATTTCTTTAGATAATAAAAAAATTTTTTTTTTAAATTGTAATCTTTATTACTGATATGATTTTTTTATGTTGCGACGAATAGCTAGAATGCCATTGAATCTACTGATTAAATTCTGTATTTTCTACATCATTTATAAGATATTTGTGAACTAGTACACAGTAAATTACCCTTAATCAAAGATTTTTAAGGTCAAGTTAATGAAAGGAAATTGATTTCTTATTTAGTAAATCAATGCTAAAACGATTGTTATCAATGGCATTTAAATTATGCCTAAATTGTTTTCAATGTGATTTATCACTGTAAAAGATTCTTAATTTATATATACCATTGTCCACTTATGTCTTATATTTCTTTCTTTTTTACAGAAATTTGTTTAGATTATTTACAATTGTGTTATATTAATTCTCAGTTACTCTTAAATAAACTACGATCGTGATACAGATTTCTTGCATAAAATGAACAATAGTAAATGTACTTTACACGGATATAATAAAATTAAATATCGTAAAAATTTTATATCGAATACAAAGTAGATTCCGTAATAGAGTGGTAATAATCTTAACTCATTTTTTCCTAAAGAAAATGTTCATTAATTTGTTGCTTTACACTAAATTTTGGTGATTTTATGAATATGACAATGAATACCATATGAATTATACGTTATCCTAGTCAGAGAGTAATATGTTCATTATAAAGTTATCTCTGTGGTAAACAAATTGAAGAAGTCGCTTGTACAGGCATCGCTTAACGGTGGTATGCAGCAGAATATCGATTCAATGAAGGCAACAGAAAACTACCTCACTCTGCACTTGCTGTATCATTTAATAATGTTGGGTTATAAAAGACAACATAAATATAATACTTTTATACTGAAATGTATATATACCTGATATATATATATTTCACATTCACATAATTTTTAAGCTGTCAAATACATAAATACTTTTATGTAGAAGTAATATTGTTTAATAATAATGATTAATAATAGGGTTGTCCTGATATGCAACATACATAACTATTCATTTTGACATTTATAAACTTCTGTGTCAGAAAGCAACAGTTTTTTTAAATGATTCAACTTGACTTTTGTAGCAATTACGTAGTCTTGTTGCTACAGATTTTTGATACACTTTTTTTTAAATAATGATGGCTATAATAACAATATATAGACGAATGAAAGAAATTTTATATATTTTAAAAAACAAACCTTCAAAAGATTTCGATATCTGACAGTTGAAAAGTTTATTGTTTAAAATTGATATTTTTAAATTATAGGTTACTCAGTTTCATTAATTAACTTTTTATAAAAATATTATGGAATAATAATTATGTAAAAATTACGAAAACACACAATTGTCATAAAATTATACAGTTCTGACCTGAAATGTACATATTGTAAAATTGTATTTTGAAAATGATCTCTTGAAATATTTTTTTGTCAGAAATTTTAAACATTTTTATTTACCTTGCATTTGCAAAATTAAAGAAAATTTGTAAATATTTTTTTCGAGAAAAATTTTCTTTTATTCGTAAATCTTTAAAGTATTACTTTAATTTTACCCGATATTTTATTTGTTTTTATTTTCGTCTCCATTTATAGAAATCTAAAATAGATGGTTGCTCCGAAAACTTTTAAATAATTTCAAATTATTCAATGACTTTTAAAGCGTAAACAAATGGGTTAACTTCTTTGCCTGTGAACCCCTTTGAATGGAGGGAATATTTTTACCATTTAACGTCTTATTAACTATTAAAGCTCACTGAGGCAAAACTTTATTGATTTGTAGAGACCTTCTTAAAAGTATAGCTCATTCTTCTTTATCTACAACGTTGAGAGTCATCCGTAAAAAAAATCCCTAACCAAAAAAGAAACAATGACGCTGAAGTGGATTGGGGTAAAGTAGATTATATTTTAATGGACATCTGGACATACCATGTTCTCTTTCTATTCTAGCATTTTAATTAAACATTTAATGAATCATATTACTTTCATCTTAGAGATTTAGCACGCACTGATAACCAGATACGCACGATGATGATCGAGGTATGTGGGTAATAACTAAGTTATTTATCAGTTATACATATTTTCGCACACTTATTTATTTTATCTTGACCTTTTTATAACTTTCAATTTTTTCAAACATTATTAAAGCCGTTAAGCATTAGACACCTAAAAGAAAGTATTTTTTTCTAAATGAAAAAATAATAATGAATAAAAAAAATCATATAACTCAGAATTTTTAAATCATATAACTCAGAAAATGAAAAAATTCCACTCTTTACATAGAGATTGCAATTAACCAGGTCTATTTTTATTACTAACTAGAAAAAAGGCGGGTCTACGGCCCGCCGCGAAAATGTTACATGATTTATGTTTCATTACACATGATTTTGGTAAATGTTTTTGCCAACTGTAATCAAATAACGTTCATGAATTTAGCATACTAACAACAAAAACTTTTACAACGAAAAGCTTTAAGATTCTGAACATTTTTAGCTGTTTCTTGAGTTGTAATTTTTTAACACAGTCTAACCCCAATGTTTTCCTATTTTATCTCTAAAACACCTATGTAATTTTCGTTAAATCGTTCGTATAAAGAAGTATAAATCGTTCGAACAAACGAATCGTTTGTGAGCTGCGCGCAGCTGCCCGGCGCACCACATGATCCGCTCTGCGTCAATAGCAGTTAAAAAAAATCTGATGTGGGCACGACATGTCTTACTTGTACGCCTATTAAATTGCATACACACATTTTAGTGTATATTTAATTCAAGTGTTAACTATTCACGCGTAAGTTAAGTTTCAAACTAAACAAAGTCTGTTTTTAAAAAAATTGAACTTTGTTACAATTAGTATACATTAATTGTAAATAATTAATTGTTATTTTCATAGAATTCAGATATTTAACCTAATTTATATTAAAGATAAACGACATGTTAATGATGAATTAAATAGGACGATGAAGTGCATCGAACGAGTACTGCAATAGAACTTTACTCGATGAGAGTCTATTCAGAACTGAATAATTATTCTTAAAAAATTTTCAACAATCACTTTAAATTGAATATAATTCAAAAATTTATTTTATTTTTCTGTCAAATAATTAAACAAAATTCTTTTTTAAAAATAAATATACAATTTTTAGTTTTTATACATGTTTGAATAATTTAATAATTACTTTATGGTAAACTGAAATAAAATTTATAGGAATAAAATTTCCATTGAGAAATTAAGAAAAAAAGTTTAAAAAGTCCTTTTGTCAAAATATATGTTTGTTAAATCTTTTTATTTTAAAATGGCAAAACATTTCAGTACTTTAAACATCTTTAGGACATTTTATAACCTTTTTGTTCAACGAATTTTATTTTTAAAGACATTGAGCTTGGTTATTTTAATTAATTATTCAGTTTTAATAGCTAAATTTAGGGAAAGTTTGAAACTATTTTTGATAAAATCGGGTTTTTAATTCTTTGTACTAACTAAAGGAAGTATTGTGATCGTCAAAAATTTCGGTTTTCAAAGGAAATATCGATTTTGACCATGCCTGAATTCATTTGACTAGTTTTGGCGTGACGTCTGTACGTACGTACGTGTATGTTTCTCGCATAACTTAAAAACGATTAGAATGTTGAAATTTTGGATTTAGGGCTGTTGTAACATCTAATTGTGCACCTCCCCTTTTGATTGCAATCGACGGAACCAAAAGTGTCCAAAAAAGCCAATCCAAATTGTTTTGATTTTGGACTTTTTGCTGTAATACGTCCTCATTGAGGGTTTTTCAACAATATATCATAAGTGGTACTTATTTTCATTGGTTCCAGAGTTATATCCCAATAAAATTTTAATTAATGAAATATTTGGATCTTACAAGGAGAAGCCACATTGGTTCGAATCAGACTTCATGTCCTTTCTTTTACCTTTTATTTTTAATTTAAATATTTTGATTTATTAATAATTATTAATCTCTGAAAGTATAAACTTTTTACAATAAATAATAATGCAATAATACCAATAAAAAAAATATATCAAAAATTATTAATAAAATTAAACTTTATGTACCTTTAATTTGAAAAATAAGTTGTATGTGTAATTTAATTGGCGTACAAGGAAGTAATGCGCTGTCCACATCAGATATTTTAGTTACAAAAAACAGTATATGCAAGTTTTGTATGCATTCGTAATAGTTTGTATGTATTGGTATCTAAACAAAAAGTTGTATTTGTTTGATTAACAAAACACACGTTTTAATTAGCAAAACACACTGCTAAATATCTAACATTGCCTTTCATCTTTATAAAGAAATTTAATAAATAAATTTTAAATAATTAAAATACAAAAGTTTTATTTATTTTTGTGTAGATTTTTTACATTTATATCATAAATTTTTATCTATACTGTTTTGTTTTATTTGAGATGCTTTTAATGTTCAAACTAAATAAATGATATTTTAAATTATGTCTTATAATTTATTATATTTTTAAAATACTCTGACAATATTTCCGAACAATTTTAAAACATTTCTGTAACTATTATGCCTGCATAAAACAAATTTTTAAATCCTTTTTTAAGGGCTCTTACTTAATACCTTATTTATCAAATTTCAAAAATCTCTGTTTGTAAAATGTAATTATAGTGTAGCATTTTGATCTTTTCAAATAATTTACCAATTATACTTCACCTAATTTAAGACGAATGTTTTGTAGCTAATTGTTTTGGACTTACAAGGTCATAATCAAACATACTGCTTAAACGCGTTACCCTCATCTTGGTGTCAAGTAAAAATAATAATGTTATGTAATTGTATGAACGATAGAATGACAGCTTAGCGGCTCTAGCAAGATTGTAAACAGAATGTAATAAGAAATATTCTAAACATGTATTCGAACTGATAGCTGATTACGTACGTAATACTGTAATACAGTACTGAAACATATTAACCAGAAGGAAGCAATGTAAGTGTGGCTTAAGTTGTTTATTTCAAAAATACCTAGCCTAAGTAGCTTAACAACTACAGGTATCACTGACAATATTGTTTTCCATGATACCACAAGAAATGTTTATCCATTTCATTTATTAAGCATAAAGCTTTGTAGATTTTAATTGTTTTGATTTTTCAGTGTAGGCTACACATTTTAGGTTCATATTTATTTTTTATGACTACTGTGGTTGAAGCCAACGATCCATAAACCAACAATCACTAAATAGTATAACTACAATTAAGAATAAAAAACATATCATGCCATGCATGGTAGGGAAGATTGCGACTAAAAAAATTTATTTTTTTCTGAAGCGAATAAACTGAATATCATCATACCAAACCAATTAATATATTATAATGCTGATAAATTGATATTCAGGATTAGAAGTCACTTCATCTTTGATTCATCGTGTGTAATGCATATAGTATACATCATTAATCGCAGAGAAAGTACCTATGACTAGAGTTACTTGTATCTCAGATACCGCACAAGTTGGGACACAGATGTAAAAACCTGTACATATACATATAGGAATATCAAAACTTCTTTAATTATATAATAAAGAAAAAAATTAAGGTTTTTTCATTAATAAATAAATGTTTTGTGATAAAAAGTGCCAAATTAGTTAATTTTCTAAGATTAATGACGTTTGCTATATCAATTACTATGGTGCAGAAAGTGAGATGTCACTTTTCACACTGAAAATAATTTTTATTCTTTATTTAAGTTATTACGTTGGAGTCAGGAAGGAAACGGGTTCGTAAAGATCCGCTAAATCACTCCCGCCTATCCCCAGGATAAAAAGTAGGATAGAACAGCGTAAAGGGAAATATTTTTTCATTTAAAAGTTTCACAATGAAAAGGTTGTTATTTTACAAGATTTTTTTTTTAATAATTTTAGTTCATCTACATACCATTTTTCATGAGCTGAGTAAACCTGAAATCTATATTTTCGTAATTATTCAATGATACCTTTTGATTAAGGTTTATTCCTGAAATGAAATTTGATTTAGGAGCATCCCGAGATCAGGATGCTCCTAAACCGAAGCGGTATAATTTTTGTTGTATCTTTATGATTTATTATATTAAGTTTTGCATTTTGTTAAGCACATAGAACAGAGCTAAAAAAATCAGAAGGTTAATTAATTTTTTTTTAGAATTTATTTATTTTTATAATTAATATATACTTTATAAAATATTTTTGTAGTTACAAAATAATTAAAATTTATCTTTATTCTAATTAACCTTCTGATTTTTCTATCTCAGTTAAATCTCCTTATTAAAACAAACTTGGTCAAATAAATCGTAAAAATTATAGTTTTTCCGTTATGGAGCATCTCGTATTTAAGGAGTAAATGTCACCTACCAATCAAAAAATAAAATACAAAACTTCTTTCAGACTGAAGTTCGTTAGATTAAATCTGATCTTCTTCGAATCTAATTTTCTTGGATTTAATTACGACCTTATAAAAGAAAAAAAAGAATGAAATAAACGTTTCAGTTACTAAAGTGCAGAGCAAGTGAACGTAAGCCTATTTAATCGATTGCTATAAGAAATGCCAATGCAGCTGCAGTTACATATTTCTATCATTGTTAAACAATAATTCTGACCGACTACGTTACACTTTACTGAATTATAATACTTAACGTTAAAATAGTATAGGATAAATTCAATTTAGAGATCGTAATAATAATGCAACAGTTATGAGATCATGTATTATAATGGCATTGCGACAGCATGCAAATTGCTTGTGCATTTTATGTTATAATATATTCCTAAAATATATTAGAAACTATAAAACGTACAGAGAATACATTTAATGTTACCTTGTTTTGTTTTCTATTATTATTCAACTCGATTATCAAGGAATAACTTGTGTCATTAACTTGTAAAAACAATAAAATTATTGTTAGTACACAAATCTTTAAAAAATAAACTTTTTCAATCTCGTACAAGTATCTGACTCCGGTTTTATTTTCTGTAGTGAACAACAAAAACGTTACTAATCTGCTATCGATATGTAACAAATTTACTAATTTGTGTTTTGTTCGTGTGTATATTCTACTTTTTTTTTTCAGTAACCAAGTACGTTTTTCTATTTCTTCTATCAATCGTAGCAAATTTTTTTTTTAATTTGAGAATAAATCGACCTAAATTAACTCTAGCTCAGTTAATTGTAAAAGTGGCATTGCTCTGATTAAAGCCAACTTTTCTGAACCAGATTACGTTAATTTAACTCCAACGACTAAAAGACACATGCATTCACGATAAAATTACCTTCATTTAAACTATAACCCGGTATCATGAAATCTCATAACGAGAGCAGTGATCAAGAGTTAATCAAATTTTATCAAAATGTTTAAAATTCTAACAACCTTTGCGATTAAAATTTTCCTTTTTTATGTGACTACATACGTAGGAATGGAATGTGTTTAACAGTTTTATTTGTTATTTGTTGTTATGTATTTAACTGTTTTTGGTTTTACTTGTTTATTCCCTTCTGTATTTTCACACATCCAATCAATTATTATTATTATTATTATTATTATGCTTTTACGGCCAACATGGGACCACTTAAGTCAATTTTAGTTGGATCTTTTCTGAGAAAAGCGTGTTATTTTACTCTTCCGAGCTGCCCAGTATTTCTTCATCCGTTCAGATCTTGCTTTCTTTTCTTCATCCGTAAACACCCTCTTCGTTGTATTTTGTCGTTTGTCTGTCTTTTGTTTAAATCTAATGCTTTTATCTTTTAGCTTTGTAATTTTTCCAGTTTTATTCTGTAGGTCAGTCAGGGAAATTCCCAATTCTTTCATATCTTCTCTAATTTCTTTGATCCATCCTACTTCTAGCTTTTGGAACCAGAGCTTTTCAATGATATTTCTTGACAGTCTTGTTTCCGGTGTCCTTATGAGATGACCAAAGAAAGAGATTCTTTTTTTCCGCATAGTATCAGTAACAGGCTCTATTTCTCGATACACCACCTCATTTGGCACAATCCACCATTGGCCTTCTTTTTGGTGTTTTTTATTGATACACGTTCTGACAATTCTCCTCTCATCCAATCAATTATAATAAACGTTTAGGTTGAAACAGGTCTTAGGTCTGGAATTAAGATAGGGTAGGGTATCTTAAAAAGGTGGAGTGCTACCTTAGGAGACAAAATTAAAAAATTAAGCTATTTTCAAATTTTAATCATTGTATTCCATGAAAAAAATGAAAAGTGACACCTTTTGCCTCTGGTGACTTTTCCGAGAAATATATCGTTCTCGAGATATAACCGAAGAACGTGCTAAATAAAAAGAAGCAAGAATGCATCGCACCTAGCGCCCGCCTTCGCGTTGTATGTTGCTGGTATGCGTTGTATTGCATTGCTGTTAACATTCAAATTTCTATTTATGTAGCCCAACTATTCTAAAAAAACAAAAACTTATAATTATAGAAACAAAAAATCGCTAAATAAAATGATTTTAAAAAACAAAAACCTGACTACTAATTGTACACATCTACCTAGAACAATTATAAAAACAAACAAAAATTGTTAAGCAATTTTTTATTTCTTTTCTTACAGTCATTTTTTCAGGATAAAATAAATTAGTCAGCGATTTGAAATTTAATATTACTTCTTCATTTAATGTTGCAGTCAGGAACCTGTGTGGGTGACTTAAATGGTGATGCCCTCCACTTTGTTAAGGCTAACAGACACCCGAATACAACATAAAATGTAGAAATAATATTAAATTTCACAAAGCTGACTAACTTATTATATCCTGAAAAAATGGCTGTAAGAAAAGAAAGAAAAACCATTTTTATTAATTTTTCGTAATAAATTATTCTAGGTAAATTTGTGCAATTAGTAGTTGGATTTTTTGTTTTATAATATTATTTTATTTTCATGAAGAGATTAAAGAAAAATTGATCTCCTTCCATTGATTAATGCTAAATATTTTTTTTTTAATTTAATCTATCTTTTTAGTGCATATAGTTATATTTATAACTATATGCACTAATCATTATGAAAACTCAGTCGTAACTTAGTCGACCTTACATACGATTAGGTCTTTCCGTGAAAGAGGTTAACTTTATATTTTTACTTTCAACCGACGATTTTTCCAGCTGGATGTAATTCTAAGTTTCTAACCATTAAATGTATACATCTGAATAGAATCTATAATAAATTAAACACTCTGTTTAGAGAGCTTTAATATTTAAAACTATTAAATTTAATAATAACCCGTTAAACATTTCTAAGGATCTGTGTAAAGAAGATATAAATTTAAAAAAGTGATTCGAGAATCTAAGTTTCCAAAGAGAAAGCAAAAGAAGGTTATAAACCAGAATAGATGAAAGGAAGAAAAACGACACAACAGAGCAAAAGAATGAAAACCTTTTGGAAAAAGAAAAAGAAGTCAAAACTATGCAAATGTGATCTGTAGTGGTCGGAACAAAAAGGAAAAATGTCCTTTTTGCAATTATTTATTTGAACATAGTTACTACTCTTTCTATATAGAAAATTAAATCAATCAGGGTTTTTTTTCTTGAAATAATAACCCTTAATTTTACTACTCATATATATGAGTAGTAAATATGTATGTTTACACATTTTATATGTGTAAACATATGTATACACATATTAAATTTGTATGTTGTGTACATATTTTATATGTTCATTTTTTCATTGTCTGTAAAAATGTACCCACATACGCAAATTCAATTTATAAATAATATACCGTGTTTTTTAGAATTAAAATCGGGGATTTAAAGCTATGAAATATTTTTTAAGTTTCACGTACATTGATTTATAATTATACATGAAATGAAAAAGCAACTTAACAGTTTTAGCTGTGCGCAAGCTCATAAATGGTTTCCTGTACCTTCCGTTAGAAAATACGAGTAACAAAGATGGCAATCCCCAACAAAAAGCGTTCTGTTTTGCAGTTTGCAAAGTGTGAATCAGTAATTACCTTTCAACGTGCGTTCCGTTTAAAGTTCTGCTATGATCCCCCAAATGACAATTCGTAGACTACTGACAATTCGTAGATGGTATAAGAAATTTGAAACCACTGATGTACTTGTAAAGAAAAGAATAAAGGACGACCGAATGTGTCCGAAGACAATGTTGAACGTGTACGGGAGTCTTTTGTGCATAGTCCTAGGAAATCCCTTAGGAAGGCTAGCCGCGAATTAGCAATTCCAGTAAAATCTCTATGAAGGGTTTTGAGGAAACGTTTACAACTGCGTTCATATCGTTTACAGCTGTTACAAGCTCTAATGCCTATAGATTATGATTTGTATGCTAGCTTTGCAAATTAAATTTTGCACTGTGACGATGAAGACTTTCCTTATCTTGTCGTATTCAGTGACGAATCAACATTTCATGTTACTGGAAAAACAAACACTCATAATGTGCTTATCTGGGGATCAGAAAATTATCATGGAATTTTGCAGTGTGAACGAGACTCCCCAAAACTGAATGTTTTTTATGCCGTACTCTAATGGAAAGTTTACGGGCCTCCTTTTTCGTGGAAACAAGTGTATCTGGAATGTACTATCTTGATATGCTACAGATATAGCTCTTTCCTCAAATGCAGTACGAACCACGGAACTGGCAACAAGATCGTACGCTTCTTCACTGGCTTAACGCTGTACGTGATCGGTTGAATGATATTCTTCCCGACCGCTGGATTGGTCGCCGGGGACCAGATGACAGAGTTTTTTTCCGTGGCTTCCACGTTCGTCCGATCTGACTTCGTGCGATTTTTTTTTTTTTGAGGTCTATAAAGGATCTGATTTGAGACACAGGATTGAAGCAGCAGTCGCATCAATTACTTCAGACTTGCTGAATAAAGTATGGGATGAACTTTCCTATCGACTGGACGTGTGCCGTATGACGATCGGTGCTCATATTGAACACAAAACTGTTCGAATCAGTCGCTCTTTCATTTCATGTATAACTTATCAATGTAAGTAAAATTTATAAATATTACATAACTTTAACTCTCCGGTATTCATTTTGAAACGTATGTATGTTAATAAAATATTATCAGTAAATGAGAATATTTTATGACATTTAACACACAAACCCTTAGATGGATAATAATAATTTAATTTCTCAAAAAAAAAAATCTCTGGGTTTTGTATCAGAAAATAAAAGAAAAATAATAATAAACTTATATACTAAATAAACACAATAGTAGAAGGTATTTAAGAATATTATAACTAAGTGACTGATCATGGTTTTAAGTGTTAAAGGTACAAATGTAAAATATTATAGTATTTCTAAAAAAATTTAAAGTCGTAATAAATAGAAGAGAATTAAATCAGAAGCAAAACCTGTTTTGCTTCTGAGTTTTAAATAAATATTCAGTAACTACAATATATATATATATATATGCATATATAATGAAAAGATTTATTGATTTTCAAATCCTCGATTAAATTTCGAGTTTATTTATTTTTTATGTGTAATGTATAACAATAAAATAAATTTTTGCCTACGCTTCGAACTCTGTTTTTTTTTTCTATTCAGGTGATGATGATTCATGTTTTATCCATTAACATTCTAAAATTTATGCGAGTACAATTGAATGTGTAATCTAGTTTCCGAAAGGCCCAGGATTACTTTAGGCTGTATATTATGCGTTATTTTATTACTTCTTCGGAACCTTGGATTGTTACTAAAGCTGTTAAACAGTATTTCAGATTATTTTATATTAAAGAACATGAAATGCTCATAATACAGTTTTTTAACAAAACCTCTGAGATACTTTTTTACCCGGTTGATACATCTGATTAATAGCAGAATTTGTTATCTCACTTGAGTTTTCCTTTTCTTTTTACATTGTCCATTTTGTCAGCAAATTTTAATCGGGGGTTTTCCTGAAGTGTAAGATCAAATTTTATATTATTTGTTGAATAGAATACGCTTCACAAAATAATAGAAAAACTGACGAGAAGACTGTTCAATTTTATATGATAAATCACTTTTAAATTCACTTTTATAAATTTTATAAGATTACATTCTTCAGCAAAAAACTTATTTGGAGATAGAATAATACTGTATACATAATATTCTACCTATCAAGTTTCAGATTCGTCGTAAAAGATGTAATGCGTCTAGTGTACTTTTTTCACCCAACAACAGTTCATCTGATGACTAATACTAATACTGCATGGGGAAAGTGTGTATGTGTATGTGTGTGTGTGTGTGTGTGTGTGTGTGTGTGTGTGTGTGTGTGTGTGTGTGTGTGTGTGTGTGTGTGTGTGTTTGTTGTATGAGCATGAGTAAATTTACTGTAGATATAAATCTACAGTTGCATCATTGCAATTGATCATACATTTCGTAATCCTTTATGTAAAACTCCTCTCCTTATATAGCAAATTTTCTAAATTAAAAAAAATTTTATTTTTTTTTAATCTAAAAAAGTTTTTTAATTATTTTTCCTTCTTAAGAAATACATAGATCTCTATACAACGGTTATAAAAAAGGATACTAGATTTTATATTATGTAGTGATCTTTACAAAAAAAATATTTCATTCTCGTACTTTTTAAAAATAGTAAATACTCAATGAAATACTAGTAAATACATTGTAAACACTAGTGAATAGTAAAATACACTGAAATAATTGTAAATACTTAGTGAAAAATAGTAAATTTTTTTATTAATGACCTCTTGTTCTAGAATGTATTGGTAATTTTTTGTAAATGGAAAAAAGCTTTCTTTTTATTTTCCTTAAGTGGTATACGTAGTTATTTCTCATAGTAAGTGATTCAGTCAGTAACACGAAATACCACTACACAAAAATGACCCTATAAAATACGGTGCTCTGTTTAAATTGTACATTTCAACAAATTACGGAATAAACTAGAAAAATTTGCGCAAGATATATTTCTGAAAATTGAATGCTGAAATTGAACTAATGGTTTTGAGATTTACATATAAATCGATTGTTCCTGAATACACTGCTAGCAACAACAATTTTAATAAAAAAATTGCAAATCTTACACTGATTAGCTTTTTTTTTTTAATTTAAAAAATCCATAAATTCTTTTTTTTAATCTACAAACATTTTTCAACAATTTTTTTTAAATTATTTCTCCATCTTAAGAAATATATAAATGTATACGACGGTTAAAAAAAAAGGAAACTAGATTTTATATTATATAACGTGTAGGAACAGGAGTCGAGTGCATCCGAAAGGAGCCGAGTGACGTGTAAGGAGCCGCTGAATCGTCAGCAGTCGATTCATACGAAAGGAGCCGTAAATATCCGAATGAATCTGACCGAAGCCGAAGATATTTAAATTTAAAAATCCTATTAAATACATTAAAGCTCCAACATTTAAACAATAATTGCAAAATATAATAATGTAAAGAGTATTTAAAAATTAAGTCCGAACAAGCGATCATTACATTTATTATTGGCTCACGCCGGTTTGTACTCCGACCGTGAAAAATTATAAAAGTGTTCCTAAAGCCCTTATTCCCATTTTTTCAATTTGGTCAATTTATTATTTATTTTCTTTAGGTTCTTTTTTATTTTCAATCTTTTGGCTGCTGCTTTTTTTACTTTATTTGAGCGTAGGGTTTTAGGATATATTCAGTTTCGTAGGGTTCCTAATAATTTTTTTTTAATTTCTTTTTTTTATTTGATTTTTTTTTAATTTAGTTAATTGTACTGTAATGGATAATTAGATTTTATTTCAGAATAATTTTTTTTTTTCTTATAATAGGTACGATAATTTTATGTCGATAGTAGTAAATTCGTGAAATGCGTGTAACTAAGAAATCCTGAACTGACGATATTCTTAAATGACGTTACATTTACAATCTATTCAAGTTTGATTTCCTTCAAAAATATTAAAGGACAAAGAAAAAATGTAGAATTTATTATTTGGTAGAACGTTTAATAGGTTTGGGTTTGTCCCATTTACATTTACTCTAAATAAACGGTTTGTACGTACAGAGTAAATAATCAATTTCATGCTAAACATAGGAAATGTGCATCACATTAAGTTCTAAGGGTAACGTGTATAAAATAAATATAGACTTATTTATACAGACTAATAAAGTGAATGAATTCTAATGATAATAATGTAATGGATTTTCTCAAAAATACTTCCGAATTGTTTAAAAAAAAAAAAAATTAAAATCGTTCTTTAAAATAAACTCTATGAACTTTACACGCTATATACTTGGTGGATTCTCTTGAAATTTGCTTTACAAAATGTCACATGTTTTATTACAATCAACAGTAGATTTCATTACGCAAAAATAGAGATTTATGTTGGAATATTTCCTTCATAAAATTGCTTTTCATTTTAGTATTTACTTTATACCATATCGCTACACTCCCTTTTTGTTTTAAAGATGTTAAAGGATGTCAGATTCTTTTGTTCAAATTGTATTCTAACTTTCAATTTAAAATATACTGGTACGTTCATTCTTTTTGCTTTGGTATAGACGCGTAGGAGGAATGTTATTCGTGTTGTTGTATTGCATGTTTTTTTCAGTCCGCTGTTATGCTGTGCATTTATTTGGTTGTGATAATGAGGGAGCTAATAATTTTGTGGATTGTAACAGGTTTCGTTCCTTAAATATGCTTTTAGGCTAAAAACCATCTCTGTAATCCGGGCTTATTTAAATAAAACAAGGTAAATATAAATGTTGCAAATAATATAATATATGTATTTAAAGGCACATTATAAATTCAAATAATTCTTCTTAGAAAAATATTCGACTTCAAATTATATGCAGTGAGTTGTATGATGTTGAAATCGAGAATATTACGAGCTCTTTGTTACAATCTTTTGGTTTTATGCATTTGTATAAATTATAACTTCTAATTCTATTTTATAAAAGATAGTTGATTTTTTAATAGATTTTAATAGGCAAAAACTAAAAACAAAAGATTATTTATAATTTAATTCGAAAAATGAAACTCTTAATGATTGAAGTCTTCTTAATAGATTTAAAAAAATAATGATAACAATAATAAGTACTTGTCCAGTTTTAATTTAAATTTAAATTTTGTATTTGTATGAAAAAAATTTGCAATGTGTTCATTGAGTTTACTCAACATAACTTATAAATTTTATTTTACAGTTTTTAAATTCCTGACTCAGGAATGTTCTGTCTAGAACATGAATTATTAAACTTGTAGTTTATATATATATATATTTCCATTGTAACGGATACATTTCTTGTTGCTTTTTGTTTTTTATTAATTCCCCCTATTTATATTTGTATTATTCTATGGAACATGTTTGATCCCATTTAATGGTTACATTTAGACTTTAATAAGGAGTGGTTTCTTTTATAAATATAAAATCGATAAAGAGAAAACCTTCTGTATTGGTGAAAATTTAAATTCTCACGCATAGTTAACTATAAAATTAGAAATCAACATTAAAAGTAAGAATGTAGCTGCAAACATAATAATATAAAAACAATGATAATAGTATTGAATTAAAATACCCCTCAAAAAAAATTCTTTTGTTCAGTGGTTTTAAAAATTGAAAGAAAAACATATTTTTTTATTTTTTATTGAATAAGTAGAGAAAGGTGATAACTAATTACATCTGTAATAGGTTAAAATATATAGACTTAATTATATCTTATTTACTGGTAATATAAGTGTTAGAATTAATTACAGTTGATTTGTTAATATACATTTACGAATATCAATCCTACAGTTCCAGTTTAATTAAAAATGAGATATAAAAAGAAGATACATTCATTAAAGTTACCAGCACTTTCATTCTCAGATCATATTTTATGATATGATATTTAAAATAAAATTACTTTCTGTTCTTAAATAAAGAAAAGTAAGGGAATGAAGTTTAATTATTTATTTGAAAACGAACCGGCATCAAATCGCCAATCTCTTGATAAAGGAGTTCTTAATTTTCAAGTAATTAATTTTTACAAAATGATCCTTTCGTAAAAAGTATATTAAACATTTTTTAATAAAAATAATTAATTTAAATAAGCTACCTCTTCTAATAAGTTATTATTTATATTTAAATTTCTTTTTATATTATTTTATTAAAGCATATTTAATAATTTTTGTTCCATTATTTGAAAGAAGGCTTTACGGGGACTGCACGTAACGTTTTAATTTATAAAAAAATAATTTACCCACCTAATTTTAATAATTACGATTAAATATTTGCATATAAAAGATAAGCGGTGTTAATATTTTCAAATTTTTTACATTACGAAACTTCTTTATTCTTTTTTTTATATTAATTATTTAAAAAATCTTTTTCGTGATTAGTTTTGAATCCCGCTTTAAATTTTACAAGATATAACATTGCTATTATAGCTTTACAGATTTTTAGTTTCTAAAAATGTTGAGTTACTCTTAATAATTGTAGAAAGAATGTTGTTATTTAAATATTCTTCATTAATATTGGTTACCTACTATCGGAAGTTAAATATCAGTTTATTTTAATTTTTCCTAAGATAAATATTCCTTCGAACCATAAAATATTTCTACATGTAGTCCTGAAGTTTTATGATTCACAGTTTGTACTTAATTAATGATA
The DNA here is from genome assembly GCF_047948215.1 of Lycorma delicatula. Lineage (NCBI taxonomy): Eukaryota > Metazoa > Arthropoda > Insecta > Hemiptera > Fulgoridae > Lycorma > Lycorma delicatula. The sequence goes on from NC_134456.1 coordinate 115,806,488, forward strand.
AACTTTAACAACCATAGTTAGTAATAGAATAAAAACTTGTTGACATTTCTGAACGAATCTGTTTATTTTTTTCTTTCTATTTAATTTATTTTTTGCTATTTCAAAAAGGTTTGATTTTGTTCTGTGCCTCTCATAAATGAAAAAAATACCGCTTACAACCGGTTATACCTTCCTAATTATACCTTATATAATTCGAAAATATGGTTTGAAGTTTCATGTTTTAATAAAAACATTCAAATAAAATTAAATTCTTACCTACCAGGTAAAGAACGTGGGATGCTTCTACATGTGTTCTGTTTCCTTGATATTCTTAAAATTTATAATGATCTCTCAAAAAAGCTCAAATCACTCGTTACCCCACCATCTTGTTAAGTTTCTTTCTATTTTTCATAATTTTTCTGTGTTAATTTCTAGCGTTTATATAAAGTTCCAATTAAAGTTTGTTAACTATTGCTTAACTAGTACTCCTCTGCTTGATATTCTACGCTCATTCTGTTTAAAAAATCGATAAATAATAAAATTATTTTAGTTGTTTATTTAATTAGTAAATAATATCTAATTAGTAATTAGTAAATAACTTGTAAAAAAATGAAGTAGTAATTTTTTATTCGTTCACTTTATCCTAACATCTTATATTTTATATATTTTTATCAAAATATGTTTTTATCACTTTTTTATTTGTTTTTCGTTTGCGAACATCACTTTATTTTGAAAAAATGCATATAAATGTTTTTTTTTTTTTCTGAAACTGATGGTGTTAAAAATGTTAATGAAGTTTTCTATAAAATTCAGTGATTTTTTTTCAATAATTTTATGTATATAGCTCGTGTTCAGGATCAATTAAAAAACATTCCTTAAAAAGATATTTAGCTTCCGTAGGATAATTTATACAACGTTACTTTTCCTGCCGATTTTTCCATCGCATTATGTTTTTTTCAAAACAAATGAAAGACCCGAAATTCGCAACCGACATGTAAAATGATAACTTGAGACAAAAAATCCTTTTGATTTTTAAAATATTTTAACGGTAAACATCATTAGAGAATGAGGAAAAGATACATGAGAAAAATCTTCAGAATTAGTTATGTCGGCTATCAAACAAATTCGCGGGTTCAAGTGTTAAGTAACGACACCATCCCGTAAAAAGGTTTTGCTAGATGGGTGGTCTCCTCTTCTATCTTCTAATCATAACACCATTTTCTTTAGTTTTAAATATTTTCACTTTACTGACCGAAAATGAGGCAACAATTAGATATTGTCGCTTGTTTGCGGCTCGATGAGGATGTTGAGAGATCGACAATTATAAAATGTTTATATAATTACAATTTATTGTTTAAAAACATAAGCAAAACAAGACAAATCAATAACTATAATAATAGTAATAATAATGGTAAACGACAATAATAAAAATTATAATCACAACCAAAATAATAATAATGAAAACAGCAAACAACAATAATAATAACAATAATAAACAAATAATAATCGTAGTAATCACAACCACAACAACAACAATAATAATAGTAATAATAATAATTACAGACAGTGATTACATACAGAACAGAATTTAAAGTAATCGACACGATTTGTTCACCAGACTAAAAACATTAACATGATAAGACTACCGATCATGCTACTGTTTTTTTATAACACTTTCAACCATAGTCTTGTATTAACAACAGTAGTCAAATAGATAAGACAAGTATAAAGTTCTTTCGCTGCAGATACCTTTGCTGTTTACAGATAAAACTAACCTAACAATAAGAATGAAATTTAGTACATTTCTCTTTCACTTATAATACTACAGTAACTCACCGAACCATTTCTTGTTTTCGTGTACTGGAATTACGTGTAACGTCACCTTAAACGCGTCGAACTCACACAATAACTCCTCTTTCGAAGCACTCTCGCAGATTGACATCTTGCGGACTGACATCTCGCTGAACTCACTCATAACGTGTCGCTTAAACTCATCTCAACTGGTCTTTCCCGGTGTATTTATACTTTTATCCTCTTTACTTGCCGGACCGGACCCAACTCGAAGCGTGAGAATATCGTCCGCCCTCACACATTCCCATGAAATTCCTACCCTGGTCCGGCAATTCTTCTCACGGAACACTTGTTTATGTGTGTTAACGGGCATTATTACAAAAAAAAACGATTGTTTAACGGGCCTGTTACCTTTACTAAAAAGGTTTTTTTAGCCCCTTTCTGGATCCCTCCCGTTATTATATTTTGTAGTACTTTCTTCTTAATTGCTAGGAATCCGTAACTCAGGTCCGTTACACTGGTCTTGTTACAATATAGAATATTTCTTTTTTATAAAGTAATCTTTATTCCTAATTTTTTTGTGGCAACAAAAAAATGTACAATGTTGAAATGAAGATTTCCAGAGCAGATAAAATATCTGTAATGATTTGTAATCGAATTATTGTATGTTTTTAAATTATATTATTTAACAAACTTGAAAAAAATCTTATAAAAATTTTACTAGTACTGTAATTCACAATTGATTTTTATTTTATCTCTTCGCTTCATAACTTTATTGCTTTAGCGTTTTACAGAAAGGTTGAATTTTTAATTTTTACAATTTATTTGTTTTTCTTTTATTTTTTAGGAAAAATAATGAAACTCAGTTTAATTTTATATTTACTTCAAGATGAAATATTAAATAATTATTTCTTCAAAAAGATGATTCTTTTTTTAATTTTAAAAGTTTTTATGAGTATTATTAATGAATCATTAAAAATTTCAGCATTCACAGATTCACTTGAGTTTTTACTTTAATATAATAGACATTACTTCTTTCTACGGCTTCAACACTCTCTGGTAGTTGCTGCTGTTTTCTAGTAATTAATTTTTATTCATTACTATTATCACTACATACACTGTGTATTTTTTAGCATAAAGTGAATAATATTTCGGTTTTGTATACCTGCTTTACGAATTAGCTTGTCAGTAATTTAAAATAAAAGAGATATTTCGCATATAAATTTAACTAGGTTTTTTAAATCATATATGAATGCTGTGAAGTTTGTTTCAGGTACAACTCTCCGTTTTTATCAGCAGTAATTCTAAACATATTTTAACATTTCGGACGTTTATTACTTTCATGAAGTACCTTTTTACTAGTACATGTATTTTTCTGCAGTATGTTATTTATTCTTTAGTTTATAAAAACAACCTCAAGGATTATTTCCTAACCAGTATCTGAAGATTCATTCAGAAATTTAAACTAGAAATCATTAATTATTTTCTCTAAATAAATTTAGTTATGATTTTGTAAAGGTATAGTAATAAATTGGTTTCTAAAGTTTTTGTTTGAATCAAAATATTCTATAAAAGACTTCCGATATTATCATTAAGTAAAAAAGAAAAAACTTACTATGTAGCGCGTATAGGTTTGTACTTGAACTTAAAACATATCTTCTCATTTTAATGAATCCTGACTAATCCACAGAAATAGAATGCAATGCAATGATGTTGCTATGCGGTAAAAAATAGTTATCATACTCTACTACGAAGGTGAGAAATGTTGCGTCAATTTTCTTGAATATCGGCTATGAATAGCGTTTTGATGTTTTGTTCTTGCTGATTTACAAGTACTATAATTATGTTCCATTAACCGCAGGTTACTTATTCAATAATATCACATACACACATGACTAACTGCACGAGTTTATAACATTATACAGACATACATTGTTTTGAATGCCAAGGATATTCAACATTGTATTCGAATATATATATAATCATCAAATTAATTCCGGTTTATATTACACGTTTCAATGTACACTTTAAATTGCATGTTATTATTATTATTATTGTTATTATTATTATTTTATATTATTTCTTTTGCTTTTTAACTTTAATATTATTGCCCTTCTAGTCTTTTTTGCGATTTATCTATTTTTATCTTAAATAATCGTCCATAATGTGTTTAATAAATTTGTGTTCATAGTATCGGTATTAATAATAATTGGTGTGATGAGTATTAATGCTGAATAATAACGGCAGATGTTATTATTTTAGCAGCATAATTATATTTTTATAATAAAAAAATTATAATTTTTTTAGTAATAAATTTCATACAAATGGAAGAATAATGTATTCCACAAATAAAACCGTCTGAATCCAGCTAAATGTTTATTATTATTGAATAAATATAATATTTCTATCAGTCATGGTCGCCCATATCCGTTAATTGAACGTTAAAGGGGTAGTTATCATAATAACGTGTACCTACGATAATTGGCTAGGGCAGTTATAATAACTGGACATAAATGTTGCCACGGATTACTATACAGAGATGACTGAAGAGCTGGTGACCAGTAGCACCGTCAGGTTGTAGACAGGAGGCTGAAGCACATTGTTGTCAACGTTTATTAGATAAAACAAAATAATCACCACAAGAAGCTTCTTCTTCTTCTTAACATTTCCCTCGATCATTAGGCATCACTACTTGTCGCGTCATCCAAAACTCTAAACTGATCCTCCCATCGCATTCTTCTTCTTCCTGTAGGTCGATAATCTTTGAACTGCCTGGGAAAATTTCCCAGGCAAGAAGCTTCTTTCGTTTTATTTTACCTTTAAGCTAATTTATCATCTTGTGAATAGGAAATGAAACGCATCACCTGTATTTCAAAGATTCTATTTCTTAAAATATCAATCGTCCTTATTTTACAACTTTAATTGATAAGTTATATTATATTTTTGGATTACGATTAATAGAATTTTGCTACATATTAAATGAAGAATGTTCTTCCATTCTTTATATTAATTTTAATTTCCCAGAAGTTACAATATGTAATAGAAGGAAAACATAATTATCAAATAAAAATTGAGCCTTCTTAACCATGAGTTTAGTACTTTTAGGTTTTTTGAGACCCTATGTACTTTCATTTATATTGTATTTATTTTACTTGTTATCTCAGAAACAGTTTGTACAATATTTTAAAATTTGATATAGTAATACATGAATCTGGAGGGTGAATTATATTATTTGTTTTTTAATCGGATGGGTATAAGTGGAGAAATAAAAAAACACTTTCTCCAAGATTATCGGTTTACAAGTTTTTTATTTTAATTATAAAAATAATAATAATAATACCATCAAAATCAGCATTAGAAGAAATAATAATCATTTCTTTAAATTATAACAGAAATTTTTGAGATAAAATTTAGAAATCACCCTTACCATGATAATTTTTTATAATTTTCTACTTTTTGAACAAGTCGACTTAGATTTTTTCTCCTAAACGAATTACTATTATGATGCAGGCAATTTTAAACTCTTAATCGCTTGTGTGGAGTTTTATATATATAGAAAACAGCATCCCCTTCACGACTATGACAACGCTGTATGGTTATTTACACTTCCCATCGCGTTAGGGCTCGCTTCGCTCGCCTTTCCCGTCTAGCCAGGGAGCTCTGCCCCCTGGACTCCCATGTGGTCATTAAACTAATACTTGTGAGAATAGTAATGATAAATAAAAATTAAAGCCTGTTCAATGTATAAAAAAAATTCATTGTTCAGAGCAACAGTTTGGTCAGTCAAGACCAGAAACTTTGAACGATATGAAGAAAGCTGGTTTTAAAATAATTGGCCTCCATCTTAAAAAATATTAATTATAGCTGGCTACCCGTCCTTCATAGGGTAAAAATGTATTTCCCGGCTGTTAGCGTTATCCTTTCTTGTTTCTTTTCTGTTTAGCCTCTAGAACCACCATAAGGTATTACTTCAGAGTAATACCTTACTTTGATGTTAGCGTTACTTGGCTAACATCAGAAGGATGTGACCGTACTTCGTTTATCATTGTTTTATTTTTTTTTTATTTTACGTTTTTTAATCAAATAATTAGAGACAGGTGCAGCCAGTCGCGTTGGTAGTTGCTATTTTGGTTGAGCCGATCTCCATACACCACCGCACCTCTTAAAATATCGAATTTCAAGAAACCTTGTTCCGTTCCATGTTGAGCCGGTTGGTGCTGCACTCTAGCATCTACTAGCGCTGGCCGGCGAGTTAATCTAATATGATCATTCCACGTCAGAATCCCGCACATTGCGGTCGTGTTTTCATTTCAGTCAAAGGGGACTCGTAGTTTCTTGATAATGTTCAAGTTTAATTATGACTAAAGTGTCATACATTCTTAAGTTTAATGTAACTATCGTAATTCAATCAAATGTCAAGGGTGACAAGAAATTAAATATAACGATTCAAGAAGAACATAGCGTTGCTTCATTTCATCATCTACCGTCTCATCAAAAATACAATCCACACTAGTTATAAATTCTACCAAACCTGAAAATAGTTTTTAGATATTCATCTGAAGAGTATTGGAAGCTCAAATCTAGTGAACATTTCGTTTAGTATAGTTGGCAATGGGGAAAGTTTCCAATCATTCTTGAAGATTTTTTTAACTTTCTTCACCTCTTTTAAGGTCGAATATTGAAAAATCTAGAAATTCGTTTTTATACATTCATATGTAAGTTAATAGTACTACATACACCATATAGAAGATGGTAACTCTACCGAAAGTTGTAACTGTTGTACTGGCAGAATGCCCTCTTTCTTTTTCGTCGCTGGAATACTAAGCGTCTTGCGAATTTTTCCTTTGTTACGTCTATTTAGTGTTATCTTGTGCTATTATAATATTGTTCATATTATAATAATTTGTATCAATTCTTTTACATGATGATTAGAAGAAATTGATGCTTATGGGGCGTCTAAAAAACTAGATCTTCCAAGAAAAAGTTTTCAGAATAACCTTATATAATTTTTACATTAGTCATTAAATTTACCTATAATTTTAAAATTGTATTGTATCTTCTATTGCTCCTGAAATAGATTGAAGGGAAACACTTTTCTCTTATTATTTTGATAACATAGTAACACCGTAATACATTTCAATTTGTCTCTACATCGATTCCTTAACAGGGTTATTTTGCAGAAATAAGATCAGCTGAGAAATTTAAAACTAGTTGACTGAAAAACCATAACAGGTGTATTTGTATTGCCTGTCTCCACGAATTTTTTTTTTCATCCCATTTGTCAACTTAATATTTCCCGCTAAAGAAAAATATTTAGCTTCCATTTTCTTTTAACTTTTTTTCTAAAGGGAATTTAAATCTAAACAACTGTCCGTGGAGAAAGAGAAAGAGGAAATCCACTCTTGTACAGCAAATGAATAGTAGTATCGTTACTATGGTTACGATGACTTGATAAGTGCAGTGGGAATACTTCTCCTCCCTGATATCTTCCTTATACTTTGTTACACAGTTTGTAATCTGCAACTGTAATTATTTCTCTTGAGAATAGGCGTCTTATAATATTTGATTTTATTTTTTAACAAAATAAATTTAGATTGAATAAAAATTGATAAATGTATATAGCTGTTTTTAATTAAATTTAATTTCCATAAATCCTACAGAATTAATAAGTCCGTTAAAAAAATAATTAAACGATAAATAAAACAAACAATAAATATGATGACTAAATTAAATGACAATTTTATGTTTTTTGTCATTCTAGCAAACGAATAAAACACTACCTTAATTATATATTCTGTTTATTATTCATTAGGTTTCCTTTCTTGATTTTTGTTGTATAATAAGATAAGATAATTGTAAAACATTGTAATAATTATCATTTTAACAGCACCTCGTTTCATTTAGATTTGTGCACTGGTCTTGAATATCTAACGAAGATTACCTTGTAAAGAATATTTTCAAAAGGATTTTATTTTATTTTTTCATACTACATTCTAATAAGATATTAAATTTATTATAAATAGTTAACTACGTATAAAATTATTAGACCTTTAGGTTTACTGTAGTGTTTATAAACATACTTCCATATTTAAGTCAAAAAAAAAATTAATAAATTTGTCTTGTTTAGTAATAATAATAATAATATATTAATTAACGGATTGCCTTAGGTACTTTTTATTTGTATTAAATTTAATTAGTTTTAACTGTACGAAACTGTGGAGTTTAATCAAATTAAATTTAAGTTAAGAAACAGTTCCAAGAAAACAGTTAAAAACTGCTCTATTCATGTTAAGATTAGAGATTTACTTACTCCTTACTTCTTTGTTTGCTAAGACTTCAATCCTATCTTGAATGAAAAGCTTAATTAATTTGACCTAATTATTTACTTTATTTAAACATTATCTCGTAACACCTTTTAATTACGTAAACAATCCGATTCTTAATGATTCATCAAAAAACAATTTTCTCCAGTTTAATTAAAACAAACGCTCTATAAAAATATTAGTATTAAAAATCATATGCGAATGATTTAAACTTTACGTAACAAAGCACGTCATCATATTAGAGATGCATTATTAGTCCTGATGGGCTTTAACGGAAGTTGTCTTTTGACCCTCTGATTATATAACACAGTCATCAGCCAGGCCCCAGTTGGAATGCCACCGATGTAAATGCCTCGGTAGACATTTACATTAGTGAGTTTAGAAGGCGCGGACAATGAAAATGATTACACTTCAACAATTGAAAGGTTAGTCGGGTACTGGTTCTGCAGGCCAGAAGATATAAATACTGCCGGATCACTGCCAGCAATACTGTGGACAGGGTCACTAGTTTTGCATGCCCGAGTTTGGTGTAACGTGCGATAACAGAAAGTGTAGGTAACAATTAATGATAACTGCGTCACGAGTAATCCATTTCGGACATTGGTTACAAAACAATAAGCCGTTAGGTCAGTTATTTGTAATTAGGAGTGAAAGTGACAGTATTCTATTCATTCATAAAGTGTAGGGTAGTTCTTTTATAATCAGTAAAAGTAACAATACTTGCAGAAATTGAACTTAAGATTTTTCTATTATTATTTTATTGTGTAATATTAGTTTCTCTATTAGTCATTATAAAGTTTTTAGTAAATCGGGCTGTATTTGATATTTATAATTAAATTGTCATTAAATTAATTTTGTGTTTTATTCGAATTGCTGCTACTTTGTATGTTTTATATATATATATATATAATTTAACTTTTACGTTTGTTAGTCTCTCAATATCCTTGTCGAATCGCAAACACGCGACAATATATGCACACACACACACACACACACACACACACACACACACACACACACACACACACACACATATACGCTCTTGATAGGCAATTTTATTTGTGACATCCTGACCCCCGTAAGGGAAGACCACCATCCCCTCCGTTCCTAGCCCTTGTGCGCTTTACCAGAGATCATTTCCTAAACCTCGGCTTTTGACATATTCCAACCCGCCTCGGCCAGGATGCGACCGATGCGAAATGATGTCACAATAAACTTATTAAATTAAGAAGACAAAAATTAATTTCTTCTAACACCTTGATAAAGGAAACAAAGGGATCTGCCTCCTGCATCTAAAGAAATAAACTATTTTTCTAGGCTCAAACATGAGTATGTTATAATTATAAAAGTAATAATAACTATAGTAAATTTTTAAATCTTGAATACACTTGTATCATACATATATTTTTCTACCGTCGTTGTTTGATGCTTTTTTATATGTATATTTTTCTTTTTCCACTAACCGCTTTGTAATCTTATTTCTCTCTTAACTTGCAGCTAAAGTCATTATACTCATTTCAAAAAAAAATTCTGAAACAATTTTTTTTATCCCTATTCATATAAATATTTTTCATTTTAAACATTTAACAACCCATCCGAAGTTCATTATTTACTGTAACATTACATTTAAAAAGTCTTTAATCTTTATCTTTTTTTATTTTTTCTTTATGTCCAAGTTTCAGTGTTATAAAAAGCTATGGTTATACAAATATTTTAATAATTATTTTGTTTTTCCTAAAACTGTTAGATACTAGCAAATTTATTTTCGATTTGGTAGCATTTGACCGTTATTATAAAATAGATTATAAATTTAATAATTATCTGTTTATACTGCGATAGATAAGTAGAACAAACCTAAATTGGATGGCTGCTTTTTCCGGCCTCCGTGGCGCGAGTGGTAGCGTCTCGGCCTTTCATCCGGAGGTCCCAGGTTCAAATCCCGGTCAGATATGACATTTTCACACTCGCTACAAATCATTCATCTCATCCTCTGAAGCATGCCTAACGGTGGACCCGGAGGTTAAACAAAAAAAAAATAAAAAAAATTGGATGATTACTTTCCATAGTTTTAAACCTAGGGAATTCAGCTGGGTTAGTCAAAATTTTAAATGAAGCAGTTCAAAAATTTTAAAAATATTGTGTAGCTAGAGTATGGGAATGGAATGAGGTGTATGAAATGATATTGTTTGATATTTATATACGATATAATTATTGTTTATCGTGTATTGTATGTAATTTATATGGATGGTTTTGAACAATTAATAACGGTAGAATAGATAATTAATATTAGTTGAAGGTAGAAAATATTCCCTAAGCGGCTATATTTAATCTTACATTTTCCATATACTACTTGTTATTACTTGATAATATTATAATTATCAATATTTAGAACAAACATAACCATTAAAAATACCGTTTAACATTACATTATGTATGCAGAAATACGTTATGTTTTTATTTCTAATATATTTTCTTTTCTTTTTGTTTCTCTTTTATAACACACGACTTAAGAAGGCGCCAATAAAAAAAAACACATACTCAATCACTTCTTTAGATTTACCAAGCTGAAGAAATAGAGTGAGACATAGAAAGATAGAAAACGATTGATAAACCGAATGCATTTCATTGTACATTTACCAAGTGATGAATGAACCATAAGTTAACACACGAAATAAATTACAGTATTTGGATTACATTAAGAACATATATTTCAAAGAAACATCCGATATAAGGATAAAAATAAATGTAATAAAACGACTTTTGTAAGATTTTGCAAGATTTTTATGAAATATAAAGACTTCTTTATTATTTCTCTTTTATTTTTTTACTCTGTAATTTAATAATTTATTTTTAGGAAAGAAATATTAGTATTTCAACAAAATTACGTAATAGAATTTCTTTATAGTTTATAGATTACTTGTCGAGTTATGTTTATAAATAGGTTGAATTTCAATGTTGGATTTCGTTTTAGTGGATTAGAGTAATTTTTATCGATGTCTTTTAATCGTTTGGGATCCAGTTTACGGAATTATTTCAAAAGTGATTCTACTGAGTCTAGATTAGGCCTAAGCTTCTTTCCTCTGTTCACATGATCATTTCACGGTATGTTGCTTTCTACTGTATATATCTTTCTTGAATAATGAATAAGTAGATTTTTTCTCTTTTACGTATTACATTTATTTTTAAATATTGCTTCGATCTGCTGTAAATTATTTTTAATATTAAAAAATTTTAAAACGCAGAATATTTCAAGGAAAATTTATAGAATCATTCCGAGAACTGCTGCTGTTGAATGAAAAAGCGAATTAAATTTACTTTTTTTATAAAAAAAAGTACGGAGAAAGCAGAGCTTAAATTATTTTTATAAAGACTTTTTAAATTAGTTATTGAATAAATTTTAATTTTTAAGCTCGTTACCTCACATTTATGGTATAATTAATTTTTTTTGCTTTCCGTTAATTGAAAACACTCTCGATAAATTAATTTATTATTTATTCATTTGTTTGTCGTTGTTTTGTTTGTATACTAATTTCATCATTTTATACGCTATGTATCAATAAACTATTGATAGATTTATGTTAATTTGCAAATTCTGCTGTTTGATTAAGTTAGTAGTAATTATCGCTCTTACTCATTAGTATCATTGTAACAAAATACCCGTTTTCTTAATTGAGTTAGTATTGATACTTATATTCGAATTTCATGAATCATAGTCATCCCCTGAAAAATAACAGCATCCCAAACAAGCCTTACTAGGGAAAAAGAAGAGCAAAGTGGTTCTTTCTTCATTAAACCAAATATACTTTTGAATATCAGTACGCCAGACCATCCAAATTCAAATGATATCCAGCTTCCTGGAGATGATGGCTTCACTCTGTTTACCACGGGTACTGGCTGTCTCGATTTTTTACATACATCACAGAGACATATGAAAAATTGGAATACTATAAAGAAAAAATGTAATTTTCATTAATCTAGATGAAAATAATTTTGTATAAATTAATCCACTAAAAAATGTCTACATCTAAATCTGAAGGATAATAAAATTAAGACTATATTTAGCTTATATGCATTTTTATAAAAAGCAGAAGGTAAACTATGTTGAACAAGTATAATATAGGAATTTATTTCCAAAAAATATGTCACAAGTCATCGTTCAGGAAATAATGAGCAGTCAGTGACAGAGTTGAGACCCAGAGTTGATTTATGTTTGTTTTTCCTATCAATGATTTCTCGTTGATGTAGCAGTTTTTGTTTATTTTATCATCACAATTTTTTACTATGATTTATTTGGATTAAAATATTTGTTATCATTGAACCATAATTAAATTAGTTTCGCAAAAAAAATAATTGAATCTGAAGTTTTGGTTCTAGTTTGTTTCTTTAGTTATATTCATAAGTTTTAAATGAAATATAATTAATTATTAATTGATAAGACCAAGTTTGAAAATTGTAGTCTTCCAATAGATTGATTTTTAGTGCATTTAATGAATTACCTTTTTTTTGTAAACATTATTATTTTTTTAAATTAAATTAAAAATTTTAATATTAATATTTACTAAAAAAAAGTAGTAGAAGAAAAAAGTAAATGGATCAACTGATCCATTTACTTTTAGTCATTTTATTCTGATGTGACGTCTTTATTTGGTAAATACGATGTACTGCTACAATAATACTAATAATAATTAATTCCTGAAATTCTTCAACAGTTTACTAATAAAAATTTAACAATAGAGATAAATAATACTAATCGTTACGAGTTAATAATTTTTATGCCCTAGTATAAGTGAAAAATTGTGTTAAAGTAGAATTTTACATTTAAAGTTTAACGGATGTAATTTGTACTGTGCTTAGTTACGTTGTATAATAATTGTCGAACAATAGATGTAAGAAATAAATAGGTTAATTATTGTATGTTTCTGGAGCAGATCGTTTTAGATAACCAGGAAATATTTAGAAAATTTTATTGTTTAAGTTCATATATATCTTAAATTTTCGTTTGGAGTTATTCCAGAGTACTCTACTTATGGATGTAGTTAGCATTGACCCGTATTTGGCAAGCGTTCTTTTAAAACGTTCCAGTTTAGGTGTCGGATTCGTTGCACTATTCACGCGGGGTAAGAGAGCTTTGCACATGGAAGAAAGGGAGATGGATATAGATCGCGGTAAATGGGCGCATGAGCAGAATTGAGGGCGCGCTGCAGATTTTCTGATTGTCCACCACCTATCACCAGCGTGGTCCAATCTTCCTCAGAGAGGACGGATGGCCATCATCCTCGTGACTAGGCCCAGCACCGCTGCTGTTGATGATTCTGAAATCTTCTCTCGCCGCTCCTCTAAGGTAGATTAATTAATGCAAAATATACATTGATTTAAAAGTCAATCGATTTCCATCATGTAGCCTATAGCGTATACATACTCATTAACCCCTTTCCTAGTTTTGTGTAAACGTTTATAACTTATAACATTATACAAATATTATATTCGATATCTATTATTTTATATCTGCTGTAGAATTTTTGTATATTTTCATTAATTTTTAAGTAGATACTGCAGTATTCCTACGTCAGGGAAGGGGTAAACTTAAATTTACCTCTACCTCTTTTCTTAATAGAAATCTGTAATAATATTATATATATATATAAACCATTCTGTAAATGTAAATATGAGTTTCTTTTAACTTCAAATTTTCCTGTTGAAAATTAACTAGAATCAATTAAAATTATAAATAAAGAAGTTTGGTTTATAAATCTTAACACAAAATAATTTCGTATTTCATTAGTTTTTATAATTAATCAGTACGTTTGTACATGTAAGAGTAATGTGCTTTAAGCTGTGGTTGTTATATCGTGTATTTGTGCGCACTCCATTATTCCAGATACACGCTTTTGTCATTTCATTTGTTTACATATCAGATTCATCTTATATACTTCAGTATGTTTTGACACATTGTACTATGTTTTCATAAAAAAAAAAAACTGAGATTTCTTGATGATATTAAAAATTAAAATTTGTCAAAAATTTGACACATAGGAGAATTAACGAAATATATCTTGAAATTTCTCGGTGAAAACCAAAAATAATTGGAATTTTCCAAAATGTTTAATTCTCTAAAATGAAAGGAATTTTACGTTTTAAAACTTTCTAATTAAATTTTCAATTATGTTATTACAAAAATCAAATAATACAAGAAATAATAATCATCAATTAATAAAATGTTTATTGATATCAGTCATAGGGAAAGAATCGTCAAAAAATTTGTAGAGAATTTTAAAAAATTGGGGTTCACAAAATGAAATTTTGTTTTAAATTATTTTCTTTATATGAAAGTGGTAATGTTACAAATAATTTCGATTTTTTTCTTAATTTGTTTCTTTTATTACAGTTATTTTTTTCTTTTTTTAATTTACAGTTAAGAACGACAATGATATATACTATAATTTTTATTCTGTTTTATTTATTTCATTAATTTTTATATTACATTTCTATGCATAAAATAAATAATTACTTTCAATGAATTGATACTAAAATTATGTTAATTATTACATTAAATTTAAAATAGAGTGCTTTTTTCATGTTTTGATATTTATTTGAAAACACTAAGATGTAATAAACTTGTAAGTTTCTTTTTAATGATCTTTTTTTCTATTGTTTTTCAATAGAAAAACAAAATAATAATAAAAAAATTGGGAGATATTTCATATTCAAACAGCTTATCAGTTAAATTTTTTTTTATGAAAGAGATTGTAAATTCAATGAAATTAATTCTTTTTCGTATTTTTGTTTTATGTAATATATTTATTAATAAAGATATATATATATATATATATATATATATATATATATATATATGGAAAACATATACAGAATAATAAAGATGAAAGTCAACAATTAACAAAATGCAGTCAGTCAACATCTTTGTTGGTTTTCTACATAAACATTTTTTATTTAGAACTAACGTAAAAACAGAGATCATTACACTTTACAAACATAAGAATCAAAATGATATTACCTATAAATTCTTATGAGTTGGCAGCAACATATAGCTCCTGTTACACTAATATTCTTACCCTGCTATATTGGACTACACAAAATCAATACAACTACAGTTGTATTGTAAAAATTAGACCATGATACATCATGGTCTAATTTTTTCTCAATAAATTAAAAATTGTGTTTTTTTTCATGGTGTGTGTGTGTGTGTATGTGTGTGTGTGTGTGTGTGTTGATATTTATTTTGTTTCATAAGCCCACCTGACAAACGGTTTGACCTGTAATCGAATTTATTTTCATAGCTTTTGTACCAAGACAGATTGATTATTAAATTACATTTTTTTAGTATTTTTTTCATCGGTTGAAAGGGTGGTGATATATTTAATTCTATATTTTGAAGGGTATATTTTATCTAGTAAGAAATTTTATAGCTTATGAAAAAAAAAATTAATTGTTTTTCACTGAAATAAAAGCTACTGAATGTTTTTATTAGTGGAGAGGGGGAATGGCCAAAAAATCTTCTCTCCTGAAAATTGAAGTTTTAAAAATTTCATATTTTTCCTTTATAATAATAATAATAATGGGTTTAAAAGTTTAGCATTTTTACGTAAACCAGGCGATATCTGTGTAATAGCTTTCATTTTTTAACATGCACGAAGTTTAGGTAATTTTAATTTAGATAGGCCAAAATATATTGTCATTTGATGTATTTTTATACTATATCATTTAACAGAATATCTTACTTAGTGTTAAAATATACAAGTTTTTACAATTCTATCTAAAAAAAATGTTTTATTACTTTTTTAAGAGAGGCAAGGTAAATAAATAAATAATAAAGAAATAAAGAAGGTCATGATGATAAAAGTTAAAAGTAATTTTCAGTTTTATCACCGGGGGTGTGTTATATTTCAATAACTAAAGAGCTAAAATAAATCATTAAAAGCCTATATTTTAATACCATGAAAATTTCAGCTACATTGTTACAGGATTTTTATTATATTTCTTTTTTATAAAGTTATCATTATTTTATTAAAGCTTAATAATTTTTACATTTTATTTGGTGGTGGCAGTAGAAAAGTGAATTAAAAATTAAAATTTATTCAAACAGAATATCCCTTGCGACATATACACAACACAATCTTTATGGCTGATAGAGAGAATGTAATAAAGGTAAATTGATGCCATTAAACAGGAACGTGTGTTCGCAGTAGAGTAACTTTCATTTTCTTCAGAATTTCTTATATTCATAAAAAAAAGAACATCGATTATTCCCTTATTCTTAACACAGAAAACGTCTATGTGTAAATTTTTCTCTCGTAATTTACAGATATTTACGACTGTATGTAAGGAGGTCATACGTGTTATCTTTCTTATCAATCGTACTCTCGTACATGATAATTCGTGTAATTTTGTACAAACTTACTTCGTTTTTTTTTTTTAAAAAAAGGAAAAAAGATGTAAAATATCAAAATAGAAAATTGTGAGTAAATGAAGTTTATAATTTTTTAAATCTCATGAATACAATAATTGTTAAATAAATGGAAAATATGTCTTACCTGTATTTAAAAAAAAAAATTAATAATAATAATAATAATAATGTTACCTCTGTAATGAAAGTTATTCAAGTAATTTTCACACACCATAATATTTTAAATGAGGAATCTCTTTTATTGGTCTTACATAGGTCTTTTATTGGTGTTAGATATTTTCTAAGTAAAGAAATTTCACAAAAAAAAAACAAATCATAAAAGTCAATTTTTTGTTACTTAAATAAAATGACTTTCTTTACAAAATAAAAAGAACGGTTTTCAATGATGTAGGAAGTTTATTTTATAAAAAAATCAACTAAGGTTACTACTGATAAATTATCTGAAATCATTTATATTTAAAACGTGAAATTTTTCCAAAATTGTTTATTAAATAAAGATATTAAAAAAGAAACCGGATAAAATATTTATGCAAAAGTTCATCTGTTACTCGAATCAATGAAAACGCTATATTTTCGTTACTAGATGTAAATATGCATCAAAATCGGTTCAGAATTTGAAAATTTTCTTCTTTTACGATCGTTTTTACATCCTAGTCAGTCTTTATTTTATGGAAAAACAGATGTTTCTTCACATAACTCCATAAATAAAATAGCAAAAATTAAATCTGACTATCTTTGTAGCCGATCAAAAAGTTACTTTCCCATCCAACACTAAAGATAGCCAGTTAAAAACTGTTTGCATAATGAACTTAAGATACCATCTTGATAAAAAAAAGAAAAACATCAGAACTCATTCCTGGAGCAGTAAGATGTTTGATAACACGATGATTTCACACTTTTAAATTATTTCAGCTGTTATAGTATTATATCATTTAAAAAAACCATAAACAAGTAACCATTTACAATCAGAGTTTTATTTTAAAATAAAACTCGCCCATTTTGTTTATTTATAAAATTTAAAGACATTAAAATATAAAATATACATATAAAATTTAATGATATGTTTTTGTAACTTGTTTTATGTTCATATAACATTTACGAAATCATTTGATAAATAAAATACTTGTAGGAAAAGTTTGCCTTGTCGTGGGACACGCTATAATATTATTACTAGGTTTTTATGTTCAATGAAATAATGAATTTTATTTAATGTAAAACACTTTAATTTGTAATAGCAATATCAAGTTACGTTATTAATAAATGTATACGTAAATGCATATAAATATAAATGAATGGCTTACATATGAAAAAATTCTTCCTTTATAAATTATGAGATCTTCCCGATTGTGAGGAGACTTGAGTGCTCAGTGATACAGAGTAGCTGGATCGAAGGTGCAACCTAATTGGAGCGGTATCTGTTGAGAGCCAGACTAAGCAATAATTCCTAAAAGAAGGAAACAGCTCTTTCAGTAGTTATTAAGGGCGTAGGTCAGGAAAACTTAAACGGCCATATCAGCATCACTCAATCTTGTGAGTGATGTGCAGCTGAAAGGCAATGGAAAACTACAACAGTTTTTTTCCCAAGAAATGTAGCTCTCTGCATTTTCATGTAACAAAGATGGAGGCGCCTTCCTAGGTAAGATATTCTGGAGGTAAACTAGGCCCTGTTCGCATCTCTGGGTGGGGATTACTAAGCAAGGGATCACCAGAAAATTAAAAAATAACATTCTATGAGTCTGAGCGTGGAATTTAGAAGTTTAAAAAAGTTGGTACGTTAGAAAATTTAAAGAGGGAAATGGATAGGATAAATGTAGATGTAGAAGGAATTAATGAGGTTCGGTGGGAAGAGGAAAACGACTATTGGTCAGGTGATTTTAGAATAATTAACTCAGCATCAAATAATGGGAGACAGGAGTAGGTTTCATAATGAACAAGAAGATAGGGAAGAGAGTAGAGTATTTCAAAAAGCTTAGCGACAGAATCATTGTAATAAGGATAAAATCAAAACCTAAGCCAACAACGATTTTTAACGTCTACATGCCTACAAGTGCCTATGATTATGATGAGGTTGAGTGTGTATACGAAAAAATTGACTAAGCAATTAAACACATATAAGGGGATGAAAATTTAATAATAGTTGGAGATTGGAATGCAAGCATCGGAAAAGGCAAGGAAGGAAATATTGTGGGTGAATACGGGTGGGCAAAAGGAGTGAAAGAAAGGACCGACTTATTGAGTTTTGCACGAAGTATAATTTAGTAATTACCAAACCCAATTTAAAAATCATAATAGAAGAATTTACATATGGAAAAAACCTGTTGATACTGCAAGGTATTAGATAGATTATATAATGGTTAAACAAAGATTTAGAAATCAACTCCTTGACTACAAAGCATATCCTGGATCAGACTTGATAGCAAACATAATTTAGTGATAATGAAATGTAGATTAAAAATCTGAAGAAAAGGTGTCAAATGAATAGGTGGAATATAGAGAAGCTTGATGAAGAGGGGGTAAAGAAGATTTTTGAGGAGGACATCGCAAGAGGTCTGAGTAAAAATGATAAGGTAGAGAATATAGAAGAAGAATGGGAGAATGTTAAAAAGTAAATTCTTAAACCAGCAGAAACGAACTTAGGTGGAACAAAGAGAACTGGTAGAAAACCTTGGATATCAAGGATGTATTGCAGCTGATGGATGAACGTAGAAAGTATAAGAAAGGTAGTGATGAAGAAAGTAAAAGGAACTACCGACAATTAAGAAATACCATAAAGAAAGTGCAAATTCGCAAAGAAAGGTGTTCAGAAGTGGAAAGAGAAATGATCATTGGTAAAATAGATGGAGCATACAGGAAAGTTAAGGAGAATTTTTTGGTACATAAATTAAAATCTAATAATGTGTTAAACAAAGATGGTTCACTGATTTATAATACGAAAGAAAAGGTCGATAGGTGGGTGGAATATATTGAAGAGTTACACGGAGGAAATTAAATAGAAACTGGTGTTATAGAGGAAGAAGAGGAGGACGAACAGCATGAAAAGGGAGATACAATACCGAGATTTAATTTAAGAGAGCATTAAGAGATTTGAATGGCAGAATGGCTCCTGGGATAGACAGAATACCTGCAGAATTACTGTGCAGTGCAGGTGAGGAAGTGATAGATAGATTACACAAACTGGTATGTAATATTTACGAAAAAGGGGAAGTTCTGTCAAACTTCAAATAGAGTGTTATTGTCATGATGCCAAAGAAAGCAGGAGCAGATAAATGTAAAGAATACAGAACAATTAGCTTAAATATTCACGCATCACAAATCTTAACTAGAATTCTGTACAGAAGAATTGAGAAGAGAGTGAAAGAAGTGTTAGGAGAAGAAGCGCAATTTTAGCGCTCATATTAACAGTAGAAGGAAGTTTAAAAAAAAACAAACAAACATACTTGGTATTTACAGACTTAGAAAAGGCATTTGATAATGTAGACTGGAATAAAATGTTCAGCATTTTAAAAAATTTAGGGTTCAAATAGAGAGATAGAAGAACAATTGCTAACATTTACAGGAACCAAACTGCAGCAGTAATAATCGAAGAACATAAGAAAGAAGCAGTAATAAAAAAGGGAGATCGACAAGGATGTTCCCTAGCCCCGTTACTTTTAAATCTTTACATAGAACTAGCAGTTAATGATGTTAAAGAACAGTTTAGATCTGCAGTAACAGTGTAAGATGAAAGAATAAGATGTTACGATTTTCTGATGATATAGTAATTCTAGCTGAAAGTAAAAACGATTTAGAAGAAACAATGAACGGCAAGTCCTACGCAAGGACTACCGCATGAAAATAAACAAGAACAAAACGAAAGTAATGAAATATAGTAGAAATAATGTAGATGGACTACTACAAAAACTGGAAGGGAAAAGATTATGGAGTTAGAAGAATTCTGTTATTTGTGAACTAGAATTACTAAAAGTGGACAAAGTAGGAGCGATATAAATGCCGAATATCACAAGCAAAACAAGCTTCCAGTCAGAAATATAATTTACTTACATCAAAAATTAATTTAAAAGTCAGGAAAACATTTTTGGAAGCATATGTTTGGAGCGTAGTCTTATGTGGAAGTGAAACTTGGATGATTGGAGTACCTGAGAAGAAAAGATTAGAAGCTTTTGAAATGTGGTGCTATAGGAGAATGTTAAAAATCAGATGGGTAGATAAAGTGACAAATAAAGAGGTATTGGGGCAAAGTGATGAAGAAAGAAGCATTTGGAAAGATATAGTTAAAAGACGTGACAGACTTAGGTCACATATTATCCTGAAATAGTCATTTTGATGTTGGTGGGACATAAAAATGGGGAAAATTGTGCAGGCAGGCAACGTTTGGGATATGTAAAACAAATTGTTAGGGATGAAGGATGTAGGGGGTATACTGAAACGAATTGACTGGTACTTGGTAAGGAACATTGGAGAGCTGCATCAAACCAATCAAATGACAAGAAAAAAAAATGAAAAAAATGATTGATAATTTAAATCATTTTTTTTAATGTTCATTTTTAATTTAATTGTATAGATTAAAAATTTGAATAAAATCTAAATCTTTTTTAAATTATTTTACTTTTCAAAGGTCTGTACTTATTAATTAGTTTACTTTAAAGTCTTTTTTATACTTTTATTATTTTTCAATCTTGTTTACTTAATACTTTATTGTATAGTTATTAAGAATATATATGTAGATATATTGGTGAGTGTGTGTGTGTGTGTTAGGGCGCGCGCGCCCTAACACACACACATAAACACAGACTCACTAAGTTAATCCCTCATATCATATCAAATAGTCTTCTTAATTTACTCTATTCATTTCGACTTCTCTCCCCAGTCATTTTATTTTATACATCCGTCGTTGTGGGAAGTCTTGGTAGTTGTCTTACAGTTTTTTTTTAACTTAAAAGAATTGAGTAGTATTGTCCTCTTACTTCAGAGGGCCCGTTTCATTTCTCCGTCTGTTATGTAATTTAGAATCATTCTTTTTATTTCTATGTTTAATAGTTAATTTTTTCCATCTTCTCTTTATTTTATCTGTGATTTGTTTCAATTTTAATGTTCTCTGTTATAGTAAATTAAGGAACATATGATACTAACCAAAATAATTATGTTTAAATTTAGGAAAGGAGATCTGATAGTAGTTATCATCTTAAAAACTAGTAAGTTATTTTTTTACATCTACTACCGTTTGCTAAGAAAATTCCACGGATAACTGATTAAAATATTAATTTACGTATGTTCAGTACTATGCCAACTTCAACATCAATAAACTGCAGTTATGTCAGTGAAAATTAATAAAGTGCATTATAACGTATGTATATAAAATTACAGTATTATAATCGGGTTCTGGAAGGGACGCTCCACCTTGATGGCAGCAAAGAAAGTAACTACTTGGATAGCAGATGTCAGAAGAGGTACTTGGAGAACAAGCGGGATTCCGTTACTTGTTTCCCTAGACGTTAAGAAAGCTTTTGGCTCCATCAAATGCGGCCATATTCACAGTGCATTATTGGCTAAGAACGTAAGCCCATATCTTAGGAGACAGGTGAGGAGATACCTCTCTGACAGATCGTGCAGAATTGCAACGCAAAGTGGAGATTTGGAAGTCAACATACACGGTGGAGTACCCCAGGGCTCCGTTTTGGGCCCGTTATTATGGGTTTTAACTTTTGACGGAATCCTGAATTTGGATTATCCTGCAGGAGTCAAGGTATTTGCCTATGCAGATGACCTGGTGATCCTTGCGAGTGATAGACATGCACTGGAAGTACAAAATAAGGCCAATTTGGCATTACAGATGATAGAAAACTGGCTATGTAATAAAAATTTAGTGCTGAACATTGATAAATGCAAATTTATCACTTTCACTGGAAGAAGGATCATTGATCGGCTGGATATCAGGATCAATGGTGAACCAATAGCTGAAACTGATAAGCTGAAGTACCTAGGCGTTACCTTTCAGAGGAACGGTTCCTTCACCGAACATATAAACGATGTTTGTAACAGGGCTGACAGAATGATAAAATCTTTAAATATCATTATGACGAACCAAAGAGCGTCTAAGGCGTCAAAGAGAAGGGTCATAGCGTCTTTGGTAATATCGTCCATGCTTTATGCGGTGCCGGTTTGGTGGATTTCAGTGCAAGTAAAGAAAAACCTGGCATGTATGATCAGGACACATAGGAGACTGTTGCTTGGAGTGATTTCTGCATATAGGACGGTCTCCTATGAGGCTTTGTGTGTACTCACTGGAGTCCCACCGATTGATTTATTGGCACTTTTAAGAGTTGAAAGAGACCAGGGAGTTGGAATTCACGAATCAAGGCAGCGGCTAATGGCAAAGTGGCAGGACAGGTGGAATGAGAATGGCCCTGGAGGTAGAACAAAGAGACTCATCCCCGATATTAAAAGCTGGATATATAGGAAACATGGGGAAGTGAATTTTCACCTGTCACAACACTTTACAGGGCATAGCAACTTTAATTTTTACTTGCACAGAATCGGTAGAAGAGCATCGACGGAATGTATGTATTGCGATCGCGAAGATGATGTTGAGCACACATTTACTGACTGCCATAAATGGAGAGAAGAATTAGTAGACATCTATCATCTGATGGTAACGGCAGATTAATTAATCACATGTTGCAGAGTGAAATGCCTGGAAGAGGGTTGATTCAGCTATTAAGAAAATATTAACGCAGAAAAATGAGGACGAGAGGAGATTGGGGTTCTTATCTTAGTATAGCGAAGGGCGGATAGCCCCAGTGGTGAGGACCGGCATGCTGAGGTGTGCCATTTTCGATGAGCCACTGGGGAATCCAAGGGTTTTCTTGATAGGAAAGATCAAAGAAAAGACCCAATCGTCACGTCAAGACAATCACGGTATGGCGTGGCGATATATATAGATGGGCATATCAATAGACTCAAAAGAACTGACCGGTGGGCCGACCTGCCATGCCGGACATATAACCGGTAGGTGGGAAGGCCCATTTGAGTACAACAGGCACTCCCCTGGGTGGCGCAATACCAACCATTCGGACCGGCCCAGGGGAGGAGAGTCAAAAAAAAAAAGAAGAAAAAAAAAGTACTATAATCAAATGGTTGTATTCAATATTATAAATGTTACCAGTCATTTCTGAAAATGGCATTGCTATTCTAGAGAATAGCAAGCATCGCATCCCATGCTTACCAGAGTAAATGAGGAGTGAAATAATTTCTTCACTGAGGCGAATTTTGCACATCAGTCTGCTGAACCAGCTGAAATATACATGATTCCAATTCTAAAAGTTCCACTATTATCCAGTTAAGTACAAGGAGCTGGATTTTTGTTGACATCATTATTCACATTGAGAGCAATTATGATTAGTACCGCTTATTTCTCATTATGTATGCACACATTGGTAGGAAGTAATGGAACAAATAGTGTAAAGCAACAAATTAATATACCTTTCTTGAGAAAAAGTACGTGTATAAACTGTTTCTACGCAGCAGGATAAAAATGAATTAACTAGGGGACCTCAATATGGCATTTTTCTCATCACCAATCTATGTAATTATTACCATTTTATTTATTTGTAATACTTTCTAACAATTAAGAAGCGAGAGAATCTAAGCGAGTTACCGTCTCTAACTTCCGTTAAAAAAATATATCTACCTTTATATCTAGGAGTTAATATGAAAAACAAAAAATAATTGTTATTTAACTAGATTAATTGAAAATAATTTTTAAATGAATAAGCTAATTGACAGGGCAAATAAAATTCAAAAATTATACTCTTATTATAATCCCTTTTATTATTTTGTAAAAATATTTTTATCTCATTATATAATAGTTAAAAATTTTAATATTTTGACGATTCTTGTGCAGTAAAAAATATAAATGAATGATTTATTATCAATTTCTTCCAATGAATAAGGTTTTATTAGTCTTTTTTTATGTAAAATTTATTATTTCTAAAGTTTAAATTATACGTTTTGTTACAATATTAAAGACAGGTAATTACATTTATTTATTAGGATAATTAAGTATTTATTCTGGAATATAACATGGCGCTTCATAACCGTTTATAAAAGTTATATTTAATATCTAACTAAATGTCCATTTCGATCGTTAAATAATTATCTATAGATACTGACGAAAAAGTATGTATAAGAATGTAAGTAAATAGATTTTTTTTTAAATAATAAATATTAATTTTAAAAAAAGCTCGCAAAGTATAACAAGACTTTTCCAGATATTAATAATAATAAAAAATAAAAGTGTTAGACCCAAAAAACCAAAAATTTATTTTTTAGAGGTGGGGAATAAATTAAAAAAATAATATTTTTTAAAAATATGCGTATAGGTTAAGCTTAACAAATATGCATAACTAACGTTTTCTCTATATCTAACACCAAATCAATCGATGCTAAAATAATAAAAGAGAATTTACAAAAAAACTTTTCTGCATTTTAGGTCCGGGGTCTATAATTTAAAAAAGTTGCAGACATTTCTTGATTACTCTCTGCATGAACTATAAACTTTCAAAAAATTGTTGAAAATTATTTTAACCGAAGAGAGATAGAGTAACAGAAAAAACATATATTTCAATTTTAAAAGATGGGGTTGATTTAAAAAAAAAAAATATTTTTGAGTTATTTATATATGGATTGTAGGTAACAAATTTGCTTTAATATATTTATTAGAATAGAAAGTTTTCTCTAAAATAAAGAAAATCTAAATTGTTTTTTTGTGGTATCCCCCTGCCCATTAACGAATTTAAAAATAAATTAATACGATCAGAGCCCCACATTAGAAATATTTGAGCCAAATTTTTAAAAAATCAGTTTGATCAATCCTAAGATAAAAGGCGAAAAGCAGTAAAACAAACATACACATTTTTTTTTTGTCTAGATAGCCATTTTCAACCTTTTTGCTCTATTTTTTAAATTAAAAAAAATATATATATAACGAATATTTCCCAACCTCCTAACCACAATCAACTGAAACCTAGTTAAAACTGTTTAGCTGCGTTCATAGTGACAGATATGAACATGCATGTATGAAGTATACAAACATGAGTAATTTACAGTTTCGAATTTGATGTGTACGTGCACCTTGTAATTTGGTATTTTTGCATAATATTCGCTGTGAGAACGTCATGTTCGAACATGCAAATGAAACGTTTGAACACGTCGTGTTCTAGGCAATATAAAAGAGACGTGGTAGATTGCAGATTGATCAGTTTAGTTGCGAATGCAAAGTGTTCGTCTGGGACCTGTTTTTAAAAGCGTAGTTTCATTAAAAATTACAATTGACGTTTCGGTTTTTTATTGTACGGTCAAACGGTGAAACTGTTTTTTTTCCAGTTAGATTCTTATTTAAAATGGATAAATAAGTGATAGCATGAGAGCATTAAGATGCATTTACGTGAGCTAAAAATTCAGTTGGTGGAGATTTCCCCGAAAGATAAAAATTATTTCTCGAAGAGATAGGTACTGAATCCATTTAGTGAAAACGTTGTTGCAGCTGCTAAGTTACCAATTGAAATTCACAACCAGCTCATCGAAATGTCTGCCGATAAAACTTTACAATTACAAGTCACATCTGAAGATTTAGATACATTTTGGCTTGCTCGTCGAAGTTAATATGGAAATTTAGTCATAGAAAACATTGAAAACATAATCACTTTCGTTACGCCTTAACTCTGTGAAAAGGGTTTTCCGTCTATGATTGCCCTAAAAACTAAATAAAGGAATCGTATTTTATCACTTGAAAACAACTTACTTTTGTGTACTTCTAACATAGATCCATGTATGGAGAAACGTTTAAATGAACAACAAACGCAACCAACTGATTAATTTATTTTCTTTACATTTGTACTTATAAATGAAAGTAAAATGTTTACAATAAATTTTTTCTCATAAAATGATTTCATTTTTGTTTACGTGTAAAGTTGCAAACTAATTTTGTGATGCCCTTTCATATCACTGCTACTACCTGGGAGGGTCACAATCTCCAGGTTGAGAAACACTGGTTGAGATTAACTAATTATATCTTAAAACATAAAGATTTGAAGAAAAAACCGATATCCTATTCCTGACACGATCACCATACTTTCCCCTTTAATATCTACAGCTAGGAAAGTAAAAATAAACCGTACTAAAAAAACACTATAAAAATGTTTTTATAATACAAACAAAATATATCAAATTTGTCGTTTTAGGCAATTCCAACAAAAGGCGTAAATTTCGATTAAAAAGATTTAGTTTGAAAAGATATTTAAGAAGAATAACTAAATTTCTTAGGCTACTGACAGAAACCTTTAATTCAAATTCTATTTTAGATTCCCTTTTCTAAACATAAAATTTTCTTCATATTTACGTCAGTAAAATTTGTATCATCTTGGTGATTTTTTAATATTAAAAGGTTATGTAGCATTCAAGATTGAATTTATTAAGAGTATAATAAAATTCTGAGTAAAAGAGTACGCTCAAATCAAAAAATTACAAAATAATTATTATATCAAGGAAATAAAATAAATAAGAACTCGAAAAATGTAAATTGGAAAAAATTGTCGATTGGTAATAAACAGAAAGGCAAATGATGCTATAATAACTATATTTAAAAATATAAAACTGTTTGGATTTTATTAAAAACTGCAATATTGTACAATATAATTTACCATCCAAATTGGATTCGGAAATTTCCCAGTTTGCCAGTAAAAGTATTTTTCTTTAACTACCAATCTCCCCACTGGTAATATCATGTTTATCTTTTCTCGAATGTATAGGGCAAATAAACAGCCAATTGTAATGACACAAAATACTTAATATTACACTATTACATTCTATATTTCGAGACAATATCTAAATATTTAAAGTTGTTGAACGATAAACCGTTTAAATATTGATAAACTGTTATTTAAACTCTACGATAAAGTTTTTATTTTACAATATATGCTGCATTAAATAACATCTACACAATACTGTGTAATACATTACACAAGCGTAAATACTTGGTCACTTAAAATTTCAAAAACTACGAGTAGTAGGTCTCGTAGTATTTTAATATAAAAAAGGTCTTTCCGAGTACTAACATAAGTAACAGTCAACAATTAATTTTATTATACTTAAATGCCTATTCCTACTCATATACATATAAGCTGCTATGATCAATATGTTATGAGATACTCTTCATACTTCCCAGCTGATAACATTTCTCTTTGTTCATTACCTCACTGACGACTTATTTAGTGATCCTACGATTGATTGACCAGTACCAGAATCTGATTTGTTTTTAATGTAGGTACTATCTTTAGAAAATCTCAAATTCGTCAATTTGAGATCTAAACACCCCCCCCCCCCCTAGTGAAACTAATTCCCCCTCATTTAGTTCTTTATCTTCTCTTCAACTCACTATTTTTATGCATTTTTAGAAATAACAGGTTTTCTAAATGTTTTCACTGGAAACTTATTTTCCGATTAAGTAATATGTAATAGTGAAATCTCCTATTAATTAAATTTTATATTTATTAAGGGATTGTTAATTGCTAGAAAACGCTGTTTTATATTGTTTTTTTTTTGTTTTTCATTTCTTTTATCACTGGTTCCAAAGGTAGTTTTCTTTTATTTATTTTTTTTTTAACATTAAGTCTTGCGATCAGCAAACGTTAAACTAGTAGGTGAATTTCTTCACATTTTTTTGTACTTTAATTCATCTAAAAAAGGTTCTGAAATAATAAAAATTGGGAATCGTGCTTTTTCTTATAAGGCCAGCTCTAACTTTTTATCTAAGAAATTCCTGCATGAAGAACATGAAGTTTATCGTTTATGGTAGCATTCCATTCACTCTGCCAACTCCATCACGAACAACCGGCTTCAGAAAACATATAAAATCGTTCGAAACAACGTGATTAGTGAAAGGAAGCTGCAACAAGCCTCTTTTGCTGCACGATCAGCGCTCTCATTGCCTGAAATTCCAATATGGCTGGAGATCCAGCAGAAGCACACAGTTGTGTTACTCTGTCATTTCTGAGATAGTAGACTGTATATCGCAGACTATAGGGAGTCTTGAGTGTATGTCACTAATCGCCTGCAAGGCACTCATGGAATCTGAACAGAAAAATTCGTGTCGGTCGAAATGTTGAGCTAATTATACTCAAGGCCCTGTTAATGAGATACAGCTCTGCGACGGAAACACTGACTATGCTGGGAAGGCCAAATATGTATGTTCAATTGCCAACCACGAAAGTAAACTAACAGAATTATTGTGTTTAGAGCCGTGTATATAAACTTCACTATAAGGATTCACGCTATTTACAATATTATCTAATCTTCCTCATAAGATAACCGTATTCAATATTTTACTGTATTATAATGTCATCGGCAGCCTTATAAATCATACAAGTAACTATTAAAATACAAACTTAGCATAATAGAAAACACAGCAGTATTGTCTGAGCAAAGTAACAGCTCTGCTATTTCTTTAAATAGTTATGGTGATTTTATTCTGAATTCTCAGAAAAAAATTAAATAGAAACAATTAAACGTTTGGATACAGTCTTTGCAAAATATCACTCTTGAGCGAACTGAAGTTCGCCATGAAGCCAAACTTTTGCGTGCTATTTTACTTTTCTTATCAGCATCACATCTCAATCACTGAGGAATCATAGATAAATCGAAGCCAACTCTTTTTTTCCTGCATCAATTGCCTCTTTAGATGATGTCATAGCCTGAGTCTTGTGATTTTTAGAAGCCCTAATTAAACGAAAATCTTTACTCGTGGACTTAACTCTACTATCATTCCATGTAAATGAAACAGGCACTTCTGGAAGGTTGATAAAAATATACTAGTTTCGAATGACACTAAAATATAGTAGTGGACGTACATTAAGTCCATAAACTATCACCTTGACAATCCTTAAAGACCCAACCCACCATCGATCCATAGATTTTTCCATATCATTATTTGTCATTTCCTTAATATTAACACAACACAAAGTACTCTCGTAGCAGTATCATCTGAAGCTGAGGTTGCAATATTTGGACTATTGATAGAAATTATACATGCGACAGACTTACCAATATTGGACATACCGTTTTTTATTTATTTCCCATACTAGACTATTGAAAGAAAAAGAAAGATTCATTGTTCGCTTTTGAATTTTTTCCATGATTAATTAAAATTTCTACTCTACGAGCAAAAATCTTGTTGAAGTTTTGATGGGAAATTCCAATCTGTCAAGAATTTGTGGAAAAAATCTATTATTCACCTTGTACCTTTTTGTGAGAATTTTGTATATCGAAAAATTATTGAACATTTGAGTGTTTTTGTTTTTAGACCAAGGCAGATGACTTGAGGAGACAAATAATCAAGATTCCAATTAAAATAAAGAGAACTGCCATTTGTACCTTGATTTACAAACATAACTGTTGCAAATTACAGTACACTAGCTGAAGAATATAGTGAGTGAAGAGGTACAATAGATTAAGCAAAATATTTCGAGTATTCCGCAATCTGAAGAAAGTAAAATATCTTCTGCATGTCTATATCTCATTTTACATGTGAAATACAGAATTTAACATGTTTTACATTATATATTGTATACATATTCGCTATATTACAATCTGTATACATACCTATTATTTTGCACATTTCCTTTTATATTTGTTAGTCTTTTAATCATTTTAAATATCTTACATTTAATACAAGAAATGTACTTTAATACAGTTTTTTATTACTGTTTTCTTTTTCTGAAAAATTTTTAGTTACTGGAAGAGTAATATTTATACATTTATTTATTACCACGACTACTGCTACAGTGATATTTCTTTCTGTAACATTTGCAAACGACCACAGCAGTTTAAAAGAGGATTCATTGAAATTCTTTTTTTTTAACCATTCCTACCGTGAAGAGATAAGAGAATTTCACACCTTTTTATATCTACATATTTAAATACATGTAGGATAAGTATTTATATTCCCGGTTTTGTCTCAATATTTAAATTTAAACTTATTTTAGCTTTTTTTAAAAATATGTTTTCTGCATACCTTTTACTATATATAATAACTTTATTGCCAGTATGTATTCTTTACACCGCAAAATCTATTTATATCCCATAACCACAATACCGCTTTGAATATATGGTAGTGTATAGAATGAACAAGAAAAATGTAACACCATATTGTATTTTATTTTTTATATTTATCCTTAAATAAAAAATATTTATCCTTAAGAAATATTTTAAATATTTTGTATATCTAGTTTTTTGTCCATAATTAATCAATTCACAACTAGTTAGTTGTAGTAGATAAATTTTTCTCTTTTTTTAAGTATTTCTTTTTTAAGTGATTATAACAATAGTTATTTTCTCACACCTTTTTTTTTCATAGTTTGTTACATTTTAAAATTTTACAAGTGATGAAGAAATAGATACAAAATTTAAAAATATCTACTAACTTGTATCTTTATAACAGTAATATTACAATACATATTGTATTTTCAATCATATTCGCGAAATATACAAAAGTTTTCTGTTTCATCAATCTCCTTTTATGGAAAATATAAATGTTATTTAGTATTCATGGACACAGTGACACAGTTTTAGATGACATGTTTTGAAAATTTTCCTGTTAATTTTTTAAAACAATTCATTGAGCAAATATTTTGGGGTCGGTACATTTTACCCATTGCTTATTACTGAATACATTGTTAGTTAGAAATATTCTAATCAGTATTTTTATAAATTCCTAAGCATTTGAAACTTCGTAAAGCAGTTATAATTCCTGTTTGAAAATTTTTGAATTTTAATTTTGTACTAGACAAAAATAAATAAATACGTAAATTATTATTTATTTTTTTCTGCAATGTTTAATTTACAAACGCTTGCAGTTTACAGGAATCATAAGTAAATTTAAATATAAAAAAACATGACATGCAGAGAGGGATTTCCATTGAAATCCCTGAAAGAACTATATTTTTATGTATCAAAACATAAAAAGCAAAGCAATCATGTACATTATTTAAATTTACAGAAATATTTTGTAATTTTTATATTTTTTTTTTTTTTTTTTTTTTTTTTTGTTTCCCTACTCTCCCCGACCGGATATCCATTTAAGTATACTCAGTCGGGGAGAGTGTCCTTCTACTCAAAGGGGTCGTCCCCCACCCACCGGCTTTACATCCGGCACGGCAGGTTGGCCCCCCCCGGTCTTGGATCTTTTGTTTTATTTTTTGCCTGCCTCTAATTCCGCGCGTTAGGGCCAAGGTCCGGCGATGCCGTCCCCCAGCCCCTCCGCAGGGAACCGGGTCTCGGTCTTTACGCCTATGCCTCTAACCCACAAAGCGCCTAGACGCCCGCAGGGAGACACACCGCCGGCCGGGACTCGGTCTTTTCTTTTATTCCCAACCCCAATATAATTTTTATATATCAACAATACTATGTTTATTTATTTAATTAATAAATAAATAAACAGCGTACGATACATAGGACTGCATTTGGATCACCTCTGACGTGGAGGATTCATGTCAGGGAGAAAAGGACACAGTTTAACGTCAAGTTCTGGGAGATGTACTTTGGTTGTCCGGTTGGAGATCGCAACTATCATTGCCTAACAGGCAATTTCTGTACTCAGCAGTCCTGAAACCGATTTGGACCGACGGAATCTAACTGTAGGGTACGATAAGTAATAGTAACATCGAAGTGTTACAGTATTCCCAGAACAAACTATTGAGAATTATAGTAGAAGCGCTGTGGTTTGCGAAAAACAGTAAAATATACGATTATATGGGATTGCCAGCCGTTCCAAAGAAGATACGGCGACTCAGTACAAGATACAAAATAAACCGAAAAAAATATGAGAACTGGCTTGCGGTTAACTTCCTGGATAACAGCCAGGACGTTAAGCGCTTAAAGCGACTGTATATATTAGATCAGTAAGTTCTCCGAGATTTGAAGTGAATCAGCTGTTCTAGAGTGTTAAGCGTTGACAAAATTCTTCATTTCTTTTCGCCGCTTACTTTTGTTTGTTATTTGATCTGTTTCACTGTTTCTTTGTTTGATTAGTTACTTATTCGTTGTGTGATCGATAAGACTATTTTTTCTTAAGACATATTTTCTTTGCTTTTTTTCTGAACTGGATCAATGTTCTGTAGATTCATCTTTGTATGTACTTATTCATGTTTATTATATATTTTTGTATACTGCATAAAATTTTACATATGTATATACAATTCTTTGAGAAATTTCAATGGAAACTCCTCTCTGAATGTCATTTTTTTGTATTCAAATTTACCTACAGCTCAGGTAAATTGGAATCTATTATATATTACACACTGCAGTAAAAAAATTTAATAAATACATTAAATCCGTAGATATTGTTTAAATTTCTCCCCTAATGATTTTTTATTATCGTTGATGACTGTTCTGTTATTTATTTAATCCTTTTTCGGATTAATACTGTTGTATAAATATAAAAAAGTTTCAATGATTTGGCCAGTAACTGATATTAAAATCTATTGAATCAAGTATTTCTATTCAAAGGTTCTATGACAGTCTGAGGAATTAAATTGTTATTATCAATCTTTTTATTTGTGTTTTTTTAACGAATATAGAATTTACACTCATCAACACATTACTATCTTGAGATAGTATATATTTATTACTACATAGAAATAAAGTATACTATAGTATTTATTTATGTAAA
The DNA here is from genome assembly GCF_047948215.1 of Lycorma delicatula. Taxonomy (NCBI): domain Eukaryota; kingdom Metazoa; phylum Arthropoda; class Insecta; order Hemiptera; family Fulgoridae; genus Lycorma; species Lycorma delicatula. Next base: position 115,839,723 of record NC_134456.1, read on the forward strand.
TATAGTATATATTATTACTATCTTGAGAGAGAAAAACTTTACTTAATTTTTACATCTTTCGTAATAGTTTTATTTAAAATAGTTTTAATAGAAATTTATAATAAAATATGAAGAAATAAATTAACTTGAATACAATTTCTAGATGTATTTCTTCGAAATAACAAAATTATTTAAAATTTTAAATAATATTCATTCTTTGAATGAATGGCAAAGACTAACGATAAACATAAATTAATAATCAAAGTTCTACGCGACAATAATTAAATAAAAGTGAAACATATGAGTTATCTGAGTGAAAACTTAAGTAACTTTGATTTTCTTTAACCTCTGTCACTCTTAATGTTATTTAACAGACTGAGAACTAAAGCTTTACTAAGGTTTTTCAGTTTCCTTCGATAATATACATGCTGAGATAAAATTTCTTTTTTTAACTGTTTCATCCAGTATTTGACTAACTCGTCTAAAAGCCTGTATATGTTTTAGTACGAATTGGAACAGACAGCAGCATTTTAAATTATAAAAGTAATTTTTTGCTCACCTTTCAATATAGATTTCTAACTTAATTTAAAATTGGTTTTTTTCTCGATATTGACTAAAAATGAAAAAAAAAAGTCAAAATGCTTATAAAAATTACGAGAAATATCTTGTATTTAGTGATTTACAAAAATTATTTTCATAAATATTAGTGAATCATTTAATTTTTCTTTTAAAACGAATAAAATTTATTAGTGTTAAATTATAAGACATATTAGACATATTATTAGTTTAATATCAGACATTAATATTAGATATTATTAGTTTAATATAAGACATAATATAAGATCTTTTTTTTTTCTTTTGCTTGATGATTTCACCACATAAGCTTGAAGTTTCTATGTGGGAGATGAAAATGGAATCTTTGTAGCGGATGAAAAATGTCATACCTAACCTGAATTCGAACCCGTGACCTCCGGATGAGAGACCCAAACGCTGCCTACCAATCCACCATGAAGATCGGCAATCTCTTAAAATCTTAATCTCATTATAAACTGAATCTTAGAAAAATTCTATTGATAATATAAAAAATTGCAATCGTTTATGTTATGTTCTTATATATTTTTTATTCCGACTTTAATTAACTATGCAGATGTTTTATATTGATACTGAATTTATACAAGGATATATTTATTACTTTTAATAATAGTTCATGGAATGAACAATAAATTAATACATGCATCTCATAAGTTTTGACATCAGAAAACAGCAGAAAATGTTATATTTTATTAATTAAATAATTTAACTATAAAAATACTATTATTTGCTTGTCTTAGAAAACACCCTCAAAGAATCAAGGTTCTTTGTCCAAAAAAATCTAACAGAATCATCTCTGTACCAGTCATATTATGTTAAATAAAGAAGCACGAAAAATTCCCGAAAATTATAAGTACTGTCGTTTTTATTATTGAGTATACTCCTCAGTAACACCTATCAGAGTTACTTTTTCTGAAAGCAGTATTGTTTAAATCATTTCACTCCTCAGTTTACAAAGTGTTATAGACAAAAGAAATAGCTGTATAAGATTTTTACTAGTGAACCGAGATTAAATTGTCTTTTCTGAATATTCGTCTTCATTTTCATATAAAACATTTATTTTAACATACGACATGATTAAAATATAATCTATACAAAAATTATATTAAATTAAGAGAATATATATTATTATTGGAGAATATACTATATTATATTAGAGAACGCTTAATAAATTTACAAATAAATCTCTTGAAAATAATATAAGCATATTAAAGGAACATATTATTAGTAAATAGGCCTTTTGGGAGGTTTATATTACAAAGTTTAGCTGAAAATTAGAGATTTGAAATACTAGCTGTCATAAAACATAATGTTATTAATACAAGGCTTTTTGACTTTAATTAAAACTGTAATCAAAGGGTTACTGGGTAATTATTCTATTGGAATACTCAGACTTGTTCGTTTTAATTACACACATTAAAGTATACATTTAATCATAAATTAACCTTTGTCGTAGTTTCACATGCATTGTTAAAAAGTTATATTTTTAAACTTTCAAAAATGGTTATATTTTTTATTTCCATATTATTTATATCTACGTTAATTTTTATAAGTTATTTATTTCGTTTTTACGCTTTTACATTTATGTAAATCGTTGTTAACTATAAATAAATAAGATTCAAAACTAGAAACGGTAAGTTAAATTTAAACGCCGAATAATATATATATATATATATATAAACTATTATTAATTCATAATTGCAATTTCTTTTTATTACTATTATTTTTGTTATTCTACTTTTTTTGTAATATTTTTTTAGTTTGGTGGAAACAGCTCAGTTAATACGCCCACTTTAGTTCAGCTAAGTAGATCATTATCTACTTAGCTGCTCATTATCTGCTTTTCCCACTTTATTTTCTTCATTACTACAAACAGGGACAGCTTTTTAGGAAATGGCTAATTTTAGTAGCATGCTACTTAATGTTGTTTATTATAATACCCAAAAATATGATATAAAACTACTTAGAGCATGCACGTGCATGCGCATAATCATCTTTTTGTTTATTTATAACAAATTTTAATATGTGCAGATGATCATTCCAGTACATTACAAGTTAATGAAAATTAATTAAAAAGTAAAACATTTTATAACAATATAATAAAAATTATGGAATTTTTTCATGATTAAACGTATTTCATTTTATTTTTTTTGATAATAAGATAAAGTTTAAATCCTTGTTTTCTAGATATAAACCTTAATATTTACTTTTCCTTCACGAGGTAAAATCTACTCGCAAGGTGATCTAATAAAAATGGATTTCTACCGAAAATATAAAACAAACAAATCCAACTTACCTTAAATTTAGCGCCTAAAAGCAACAAGAACGGTAAGCTTGATGTAGACGTTAGCTTAAATGTGGTATAAGAATAACTATTATTTACTTCTATGAGATTTTCTTCTCTTTATATATATGCAATGTACATTTATCAGTTATTTTAATCATAACTTTAGTTTTCATTCAGCATTTTATTTTTTTAAATCCTAAATTTTTTCAAGTCAATTATAAAATAAACTGACTTTAAGCTTCTGATCTAATTTAAATTATAAAAGTTGGTGCAATTAACTAACTACGTTAGGTATAAAGTTAAACGAGTTTATTTGATTGTTCATTACTCTTTATTTTTTGCTCTAAGTACAGTATGATTGTATTTAATGTTAAAGATATCATAAAGAGTTGATTTTTTCCTTTTAATAAGAAAAGACAGGTGCATCCTGGAAAACTGGATTATTATTACATTAATTTAGTTATTATGGCATTACCAACCAACAAGTTAGGGAGGAAATTCTCATGGAATTATATTTTATTACGCTATTTTAAACATTTATTAAAAAATATAAAACTATTATCCTGTATAATTAAATATAATTCCGGGTTTTTTCTTGAGATTTGTTAAATTTTCTCTTTATTATTTTATAAATAATAAGAGTTAATTTTAACAGTAATCAAAGAATTTAATAGAATTGCTTTGTTTTTAATAAATTGAAATGATAAGTTTACATATTTAAATGCATATTTTTCTTATACATATATTTCTTGTTACTGGATTCATAATCGGTTTTTAAAATGAGTATTAGTCAGGTTTCATTATAAAAAATTTTTTTTTGCCTCTTAGCTTTAGAATCGGAACCTCATTAAAGCATATAAAGTTTCAACACCTCATATATAGAAAAAGCACTTGTGTAAGTGGTCCAAGTAAAGTTCAATTCTTAACATAGCACTAGAAATAAATCACAGATAGAAAATAAAAAAAATAAATAAAATCAATGTCATCAATACCAATATATGAAAACAAGACTGTAAATAAAACAAATATTCGTTGGTAATAGAAATAGCTGTAATTTGTAGACTAAAGTTACGTTCACTACATAATATCAGATTCATCCTGTGTTCCCACTCCTTGGTTCCTTCTTCCTGTCACCCCCCTGGTTACATTCTCAAATCCAGCGCATAGAAATGTTTTATTCTCCTAGTATCGTCGCCGCTGCTGTCTAGTAGATTCACTGCCAAGTAATATACATGTTTTTCTAACCTCTGTTTGTTCCGTGGGATAAATGTTTGGATCTCTTCATAAACAAAAGCTAATCCTAGATAATCATTAATCTTTCTACCCCCTCATTTTCCATTTCGTCAGCTATACGCCAGTTTCGTCTAACTCTGATTGTAGTTTAGCAGTGGCTTGATACCGATCTTTAACATCAGCTAGGTTTGCTGTGTCGTCTGCAAACAATGCGACAGTAATATAATCTGAGCTGGAAGGTCTGGTGTATATATCAAATACAGAACAGGCCTCAGAACTGAGCCCTGTGGAACTCCCGACTTCGTATCAAAGAACCCAGATAATTCCTGATTGAACATAACGTGAAAAATTTCATCCAACTCCGAAGGACTAAGTAAAATAGCTGAGGGAGACTCTTATATAGCAGTACAAGCAACCAGACCTTATTAAAGACCTGCTGAACATCCAAAATGCTTCTGAATAGTACTTCTTCTCCTCCTCTGGTTATGATGGTAGCCCATTCCTGAAGAAAAATTGATGATCTGGTGCAACGTTCTTTTGCTGCAAGATAGGCCACAGCCTCCGGAGAAACAGCTTTTCAAACAACTTGGGTAAATCGGTAGAAGACTTACAGGACTGTAGGAAGTAAAGAGAGGGTTTAACTGGCTTCGGGATTGTAAATAAATGAGACCTTCCACTCAGATGGGAAACATATTCAGAGGATCCCATTGAAAAGGTCTGTTATATACGGATGGACTTGTACGAAAGTATTACTAACATCTTATGAGTAATGCAATGAAAGCGGTAAGTCTTTTTTATTGTCTTCCCTTCCGTAATTACTCCTATCACTTCCGATGTTGAAAAAGGCTTATCTGGTAGATATTCAGGAATCGGGTTGTTTAGAAATTCAAGTATTTCATCTTCATCAGGACCATGTACATCTAGCGGTGAAAAGACCTTGCTCAGATAAGAAGCAAATAGACCGACCTTTTCGGAGCCGTTCCTAGTCCATATCCTATTTAAAGCTTTGAAGCGGTAAGGGTATAGACGAAATGGGACCCTAACGTCTCAACTCTTTGAATAATTTTTTCATGATAACATGCGGGGGCAGTATAGATCGTTGAAAACCTGATAAACCCAACCAGTCCAGAAGTTCAATTGAGGTTGCTTGAATTTATTCTCTACTGAAATCCGGGAGTTGGTAATGTCTTAGTGAAATTTTAACTCAACCGCAGTTCCGCTATGTGCTCTGTCATCTGAATGGTTCGCCGTGTACAGAAAATAACCTCTAAGCCGAAAGTAGTTTCAATCACTGGAGTGGGTTACAAAGATCTGGATCACATCTACTGAATCAGTAAAAATCAGCGCCTCTAATTCCTCCCTTCGACCAGCAAGATTATTGATGTTCCATATGGAAATCTTGAGAAACCTGGCCATCAGCAAAGTTTTATGATCAGCTTCGTCAGTAAGTCTGTAAGGCTCCCCATTTGCTGAACAAGGGAATCCAAGTGGTAGGTTATTTTCTTTACTTTTCTCTCGGCATCTCCACAGCCACGCTTCACCACCGTAGCATAGGTTGGCGGAAGGTTATTAGAATCAGTAAGGTTCCTATCTGCTCTCCATCCCAGTGCGTTAAAATTTGCATTACCTCAGTCAAAACATGTCGACTCTTTACCTCCAGATTTAGGCAGAGTAGAAATAGTCCTTGAAACATGTTGCATCTATTGCCTCTGTTTTCTCTCCAGTATTTCTCTGTTTACTTTGCAATCCTTGTAGTTGGTAAGGTGATCTGACTGGCAGAGTGCGCAAGTGGCCGGAGTACTTCTACCTTTTGTTGGACATTCCGCAATACTGTGCGCTTCAGCACAGTAAACACAACGGTTTGGTCGCATACAGTTATTCTTGGTATGGCCTTACTGCTGGCAAAGCAAACACTGTACTAGACCTGGGGATTTTCTTGGAATTACAAAAGCCTAACTATATAGTTAGCTACATATTTCAGTTTAAATACCTCCTTTTTATTTTTCTGAGGTTCAAGGTCAATAAAAGAACATTGATATCGGTTGTTTTGTCACATCGGGTGACATCATCATCGGGTGTTAACATCACTGCGCACTCTGTGTCTGTGTCCTTCAATCTCTTCCATCTACTGGAACCGAGTAATGCAGTTTCCTGAGCACTGTTCAGAAAGCCCTTTCTTCTTTCCATGTGAACGTGTGTCCGATGAAATTATGTTAGCGTACCAAACTAATTATTTTTTTACATATCTCAGAGCACACGTATTTTTTTAGAGTCTATTGAACGTACGTAGTAATAATTCCTGCCTACAGCTGTTTCAAGAAGCTCATATTACCGCATGACATCCGTGTTACCAAAGAGCACTATCGGTGGAGGTTTAACAGCGTTCTTCTGGGTTACCTCGATGTTCATATCCTCCGCTGGAAGACTATTGAAATGATTCGATAGCAGTTCATCAAGGATACTTTTTGGGGATGTGATGCCCGTTGTTTTCGAAGCTCTGGGATTGTCTGTCACGGAAGGCGATCTGACTGCAAGTCTGTCACATCAATTTCATAGTCAATTTCTGATGCATCAGCAAGATTGGGGATAATACTTTCTCTAATTAACTTTCTGCAATATGATTTCCTTGGGTCCCTGTCTGAACACACCAAAGGTCTGCGTTTGGTCTAGTTGTTACGCAAGGCCCAAGAGATGCCGTACCGTCGTCGCTCGGACAAGCTGGCAGCTGATTCATATTTACAATCTACCAGTCTATGAGTTAATCCGACTGATACACTGATTAAAAAATAAAAATGTACGTAAAATTAAAATCTTACAAATAATTTCACAAACTTCAGGAAAAAAACTAGACGCCTCAGCTTCTAACTCACAGAAAAATATAAAATTAAACGGACTATGAAAAATGTACTTTCACTACGAAATAATTTAAGTTTTTTTTTCGGTATAATATTTGTTATTTGAAACTCTTTAGCTCTTAAAATATTTCTCTTCAACCACGCGGTCGGCGGTCATTCATGTGCAAATACATACCTGAATCTCTATCTGGGTTAACAAAACATGGAATCCAAAGAATTTCAAGCATATCCTTAATGAAACTAAAATTTTACCAAGTATGAATTCATGCCATGATCTTAGTGAATACTTCAACTAAACAGGTACAACCAATCCCTCCTCGATCCAGTTACTCGAACAAAAAAAGTAGCTTATCTAAACACGTTACTAAAATTAATTCTTTATTATTCTTATTTCTATTTCTACCTGAAAATAAATCATATTGAAAAATTAGTAACGAACTCCTTTTTATTTTTCCGGCGAATAGTTGTTTTAAAGGAATAGTTTGTTTTCTGGAACAGTTGTTTTAAAGGGGAAAGTATGGTGATCATGCTAACGATAGGGTATCAGGTTTTTCAGATATTTACGTTTTAGGTTTTACGTTTCAGCTCATCCAGACCAAAATACATATTTATGTATGTACGTACGTGTGTCGCACTGCTTTTGACCTTATATCTCAGGCTCGACCCAACCGATATTCTTCAAATTTGGCTCTGATATTTCTAATATAGAAATATCAGATATTTCATTCTATATTAGAAATATTTCATTAATCATATTATATTTTTCAAAATTCGTTAAGGGAGTGGGGGGATATATCGAAAAAAGTAATTTCGATTTTCTTCAGAGGCATTTTAAAGAAAACTTTATTAACGAAATTTTGTTATCTACTCTGCGTATATAAATAAAAATAATAATAATAATTTTTTTTTTTTTAAGCAACCCTATACCTTAAAATTGAAATAGATGCCGTTTGTTCTTTTGCTCTACATCCCTTCGGTTTAGATATTTCGTATATAGAGCTAGCTCACCGGGCTGGTCTAATGGTAAACTAGTAGTCACAAATCACTTGTATGTATATATGTAACCGATTGATATTTGAAGTCGAGGGTTCTGATGTTCAAATTCTTGTAAAGGTAGGTTGCTTTTATACATATTTGAAGAATGGCCAGTGGATATACTGGCCACAAAATACTGGTGTATTTTTGCGGTTGCGGTTAAATTAACCGTACATCTCACGTATGGGAGGCCTGAGTCTACACAAGATTACACTCATTACATATCATCTTCATCTCATTTGGTGATTTTTGGGGGGGGGGGGTTTGCTTACTGTTCACTAGTTCAACAGATTGTAACGTACACATTAGGAATAATATTTATATTTAGAGCTACTAAGAAATGTTAAAAATTTGTTTAAATTATAGACACAGGACCTAAACTTCAAAAGGGTTTTGAAAATTTTATTTTTCTTAGTTTAGCATTTGTTGAAGGGGGTATAATGAGTTTAGAGAAAACTTTTACTTAAGAAATTTTTAAATATAAGAAACTATTACTTAAGAACTATGTTTTAATATATATTAATGCATAGAATATCTTTAGACAAATTATTCGTAAAATCTATTCCCTACTTCTAAAATACATACATCATTCTGTTTTTCTGTTTTATTTTCTTGGCTTCAGCTCTTTTAATTTTTATCATTAACAGCCGGAAAAGCCATGCAAAACTTTTCCAGCGTCTTTTACAACTCAAGAGAAAGTTCGATCTCTTATTTTATAACACTGTAAAATCTTTTTACTAATGGTCACTGAAACCTTCTAAAATATATAAAATGTGACATGGAACAGATGCTTGAATAACTTGAAATAAAAACATATATATATAATAATAATACTTCCGTTTCAACTTCAATATTATTTATAACAGTTTTATTTTATAGTCTTCATCTTGAGCGAGAGATCCAAGGAGAGCCAACATTATTTATATCGGTGGGTGTTCAAGTTAATCGGATTAAGCTACAAGTTAAATAATTTCTCCGTTTGGACAGAGGAAAAGAGATTTAATTAATATAATATCCTATCACAAATCAGCGTGAATTTTTAAATAGTTCTTACAGATAGAAATTCATATTTTTAACTTCGTTCATTTTTTATTTCTTTATAAATTTTTTTCATATATAAAATGTAGATTTTTTATGGTTATTAAAGTAATTTAATATTGAAAAAAAATTGAGCGCATTTATACACAACCTGGATATATATTTAAATGGATAATATGTATTTTGAGTAAAATTAAATTTTTAAGTCCAGAATAAAAGCAGGCTAATGATCTTTATTTGTTAAAACATCTTGCTTCATTAATTGGATATCACGTACCTATCGCTAAGTGATCATTTGTTATAAAATTTATTTGAAGCCAAGACAAGCTTTGCGTACTTAATATGGTCATTTTTTATTATAATGAAACAAATGTCATCTTATAAGGCGTTCAAAAAAATTATTGATTTTAATAAGGTACTGTGTAGTATTTTTAACGCTTCTACCCAATATACCTTCTTTATGATATTTTTCTTATATTTGACCTACGTAAGACATAAAAGACCAACTACTTAATCATTATGAATAGACTTAAGTTAACATAAAATTTTAATTTATTTAAATTATAATTAAAATTTATAATATAAATATTATTATGTATTACATAAATAACAATCTTTTACATTACTACTTTAAAGAAAATAAGCTTTAAAAAAAGTCCTAATTATAAGAAGCCGGTTACTTGATTCTGTTATACAGGAAAAAGATTAAATATTTTACAATGAGTAATAAAGAGCCTATCAATAAAAAAATATATTTTCTTTTAATGAATTTCTTTTAAGTTTTCTGTTAATAGCGGAATATCAGTTAGATTTTATTGGAAATTTTTAATTCATTTTAATCAAATTGATTACAATTTGTTTATGAATTTTATTTAAAACTTTGATGAAGTGGTTTCCTACCGCCTTCTTCCTTGAGGCAACTATACACCACCAAAATTCACTTGATATTCAACCTGATAAGCAACATCAAAAAATCATTAGTTCAATGATATCATTATTTTAAGAGAAAGCAGCATACTACCTTATGTGCTTTACATGAGTTACAGTCGTAGTAAAATCTGGGACAGACGATGTAAAATAGGTAAGTAATTTACCGCTTCTGTAGAAAAAAATAAATTACATTCAGTTATTAGGGTTTTTGTGGGATTAAAGTTTAATAAATTAATATAAATGGGAATTAAAATAAAGAGATAATTTAAATTAAATCACAGAAACCTTTTTAGAGAAATAGAATGAAATTGGGACTGAAAAAAGAAATATATATATGTTTATTACCTATTATAAAATATTATAAGTATGTTGAATATTGATGCTCCACCACATAATTTTATTTTTATTTTCATGAGTAAGTTATTCAATTCTTTGTAAGATATCTCTAAATGAATTTGGATAAACACAAATCTATAAAAAAACAAACGAAAATTTTCGGTACCTATAGCACTTCTCCCGTGGAAGATACTTAAATCATCATCATCATCATCATAATGAGAAATCTTTGATTTTGTTTTATATTAATAACAGTAATAACTTAGGTAATTGCAATGATATACATTAATAAAGTCAACACTAATATAATGATTTTTAATAGTCGCAGTTTTATTTTCTTTTGCTTGTTAAATTTTAACTTGTGATTTTTATTATTAAAAATTCTGTAAACAGATTGACCGTTTAAAAAAGGATTTATTAAGTTTATCTTTTTTTTCTTTATGCAACTGAAACTTCTTAGTTATATTAAAATTTAAAAAAAACAAAAAAAAAACAGTATTTCTTTTTATTTTTCAACTAGTGAAAATTCATGCAACAAAAAATTGTAGTTAATTTATCATAAATCTTTCTAAGTAGGTATTAATAATGTTTTACAATAGTTTTTTTATGATTAATAAGCGTAATCTCTTGTTATATTGCTATTATAAATTTGGATAGTACTTTTTAATTTATGTTAATTTTTGAAATATGAATTATGTTGATTGAAAATAACGGTTAACTGAAAAATCGATTAAGTTACATTAGACACACGGTTCTTCTTGTTCATTTTATATTACCCATTACACAATGAATCGTTTGTAAACCACCGCATCTGCATGTGCATAAGAATATCATGGTCTGCATAGTTCAGTCAGAGATTACCAGTTGGACATTTCAACTTGTACGTACCACTTCTATAAAGCTGTCTCGGTTTGAATACTCCCCGTCGTGAGGTGCTATATAGTCACGCTCGCCTCACTCTTAACATAAATGTTCTTTATATATAAATGTCATATAAATTTGAAGTTACCTACATGTTTTTCAACGATCGGGTTTTGTACAATCATCTACCTAAAATGAGATGCACAAATGGTCATTAAGAATTTTTCCACGACTATCTCTGCGTAGAATATAAATCATATATTACATTTGTCTAAAGAATATAAATCTTCCGGTCATGTTAATATAACTGGTCATTAGTTTGTTTTTATGCGTAGTACGAAAATGTTATGTTCAAAATTACCAAAAAAAAGGAAGGCAATATCAAGATTGTTGTAATAAATATTAACCAACACGACTGTGCTTTTTTGTTACCAACAATATAGATGTTTGATCAAAGAAAATTTTGTTCCACTCATCAGGAAAGTTATATTCAATCAAATGATATCTGATTTATCGAAATTATTCTTAGTCATACCATATAAAGAACGATAAGGAATAATCATAACTGTTCAAATGTTATTTTTATGTTAATTGTGCACCACAAAGTTTTAATGGAAATAAAGTGAATTCTCTATGTAACGGTACTAAATATTGTGTAATACCTTATAGTTCACTTACTATATGTCGGTATAATTCTCACGACATCATTAGAGTATGTGAATCACTGAATCTCATTCCATAAACCTCTAAAATCCATAGTCGTCTAAAATGGATTTTAGGATAGGACGTATTTTTTTACGTCCTATCGGTTGGTTTTCCTTTCCATGATTATTAATGATTTTCGAATAATTATATTTATTATTCTTATCGATTAGAATTACCGAATATATTGAGAACATAACAAAATAAAAATATTTTTATGCGAATAATAATTTATGCGTTAAATCTGTAAGACGTTGAAATAAGACCCACTGGGTGAAACAAAATCCTGGAGAAAGAAGTTTATCTGTGAGGATTAAATCACGTATGAAAAACATTCGCTAACCCTTTCTGCAAAGCTGAAAGTTGAAATACAACCGAACCGTTTATGACCTTAATGACATCTTCATGCCCAGTTTTTTTTAAGTAATCCGGAGACGTAGCCAGGTTCAGGTTCGTTATTATAGCTGCCTTAAGTGCATATTCATCAATCTTGTACAAAAATCCATAGATCTCTGAAATAATTATTTGAATCGCAAAGGAAAAATGAAGGGGAATTTCATTGTTCGAGATAATTTTGAATACTACTCTGGTGTAATTTTTCAACTACCTTAGGTTAGTTTGATTATTATATTGTTTAATTATGTTTTTTGAGTGTTACGTAAAATTTTTGCTTTCACTGCAGTTAAGGAAAACAAGTGTAGCATTCTGTAATACGTGCTAAAACAAGACGAAATTTTGGTTATCAAGTCAGAAGTAACGTTCCAAAATTTTTGGTTTTAACTTTAAAAAATTCTAGATATGCAAAAATGGAGGTAAATTTTTTCCGTTTATACTTTGTGTTTGCCCGCGCGTATATGTCTGTTTCACGCTCACTCTCTCTCTCACTCTTTTACTCTCGCTCCCCCCTCTATCTCACACCTCTTTGTCTGTGTGCGTGCGTGCATATATATATATTTATACGCACCATATATATATATATATACACATATATGGCGCGCGCGCGTGTGTGTGTGTGTTATGCCCGAGCGTATAATTGCTGGAGCTACTCAGGTTTTAATGAACAAGAATGGTCGTATAGAGAGAGGTCAGTAGTCGTATTTTAGTGAGAGCTGAATTTAATAAAAATTTTACTTGTATGAAGTTTGAGCTCTTTTAAAAAGTTGACGGTTTTTTGTTATAAGATTTTTTTTAAAAAATGACTACCATATTCCAAAATAACAATTTTTTCAGAATGTTACAACTCCCTCCAGATTTAGTATTTCTCATCCAGTTTTGTTTACTCACTTATATGTAGTGTTATCATTAAAATTGTTTTTAACCGTAAAAAAGACATTTTTTTGGATTTAGCAATGCCGATTCTTTTTCCAGTAAGTAATAACAGATAAAATAACATGACAAACTGATATTGATGAAGTGGTATGAAATCATTTTCTAATAGAGAAGTCCAATTAAATCCCCAGTTGGTCAGACTTCTGGCCAACAGTAATGTAACTACACGTATTTCTGGAAAAGGATTTTTTTTTTTATTGAAATTCGTTCAACTGTTCTAAAATTGTAATCACACAAACTCATGATAACAAAATAGAAATGTTGAAATAATAAAAAAATCTTATTTATTCGGCAAAATTGAAGTCTTGGGTAATAATGGAATTAGATGCGTCTAAGATATTGAACTAAAATTGTTAGTACGTAAAGAAATTATTGTACCGTTAACGTTACACCAAATTAATGTAATGCTAATTATACTTTAATTAGTGGTAATTATTACAATAACGATTAAATTCATCTAATTAATGATTAATACAGATAAAAACTATTACTCTGCCGATCTCCGTGGCGGAGTGGTAGAGTCTCGGCCTCTCATCCAGAATCCCGGATTTGATGCCGATCAGCTACGGCATTTACCAAACGCAACAGATATTCTGTTTCCACGAACAAGCTCCTGTGCTGAATTAATTCATCAGGCTTAAAAAAGCAGCTGTGGAACGAAGTGTAGATTATAATATTAATTAGTATTATTAATGTTAGTATTTTCATTACAATATTTTATATTACAACCAAGTATTTTATCGTAGCCTGTTTATAATTTGGGATTTAAAAAGATTATATTTAAATGATTCATTCATTAAATCTTTTAAACATATAACGATGCGTTTACATGAAAATATTTTAACATGATTTTGAGAATCAAAAATTTAATACTGCTAAATATATAATTGTTAAATACATTTAATTATTTACTTTTAACATTCTCTAATAATGATGGTTATTTATCATAAACCAGCGGATTAATTTTTTTTTAACATGTTAAATGAATTTTATAAATTCATATAACGAAGAACAGAATTGTTATATTTTACTTTAATGGATGTTAAAAATAAAAGTATTTTATTTGCATTTGCCTACATTTTTAATTTATTGGAGATTAATCAATTAATCTTAATAAGTATTATTCAATACTTATTTAATTGAAGTTGGTATAATAATTCGTCAATACTGACAACGTAAAGCTTACCTTTCCATTTGTAACATAGCCTATACAACTGGGTCCACTCGATAAATTCACAGTTGTTTATCGGTAAAAAAAGAAATGAAAAAAAATACTAAACAACCCTTTTAGGTCATAGCTGATTGCATTCGTTCAACTAGACTTCAGAGAAAAGAGTCACAGAGCAAATTAAACGAGATTTGCTGTAGACGAAATTGCAATTTGGGAGTTTGGACTGAAAATACAGTTTACATAAGCTTTATATTTAGAGTTTTATTTACATGTTTTATTCAGGTTTCTGAGCATGTGTAGCCGTTTATATGCAGTACGTGTTAGTTGTAGAAAGTTTGTTTAATATATTTATGGAATAAAAGTGATGTTACATACAAAAAAAAAAATATTTATAATAATATTATATAATATTTACAATAATATTATATAATATTTATATTTTTATAATAATATTTATATTTTTATAATAATATTTATATTTATTTAATAAATATTTATCATATTTAACAGTTAAAAATTATGAATTATATACTAATTTGAATAGTTGTGCGTGACCTAATAGAAAACATTTTATGTGAAATAAATAAATGATTAAAGACGATAAAATAAACATGAAATATCTGGTTTTCCCACTTCTTAGTGTTCAACCCCCGTATTCATAAACATTATTATGGTAGTAAGTGGGCACACGAAAAGTTCGTTTACAAACTTTCTGAATTACGTTTTTTTCAAAACTTTTACACTTAAGAGTTTACAACATCTTTTCATTTCACAATCCATTCTACGGTATCATTATAAAAAAATAATTTTTTTTAAATGGTAGCCTACATACACTACATTGACCTACAGTTAAGCCTACTTTATACGTGTATTTGTAATTTACAACTCAGTTTATAAAAATACAGAATACTTGTTGAATAAACACAAATTAATAAATAAGGCAAAATAAATATCTATGCGTATATTTTTAGGTCAAAAATTGTTAAAATGCGTGTTATTTTTTATTAAATTCTTGTTTATTTTAAAGTTGAAATAGATTTCTTCCTTTCAATATTACTATGTTTATTTAATAAGTCAAAGGGAGGATTTCTTTGCAAAATGTACATTCACTGTTATACTAATATGTTACAACGCAATCATAAACTTCATTATAATAAATAAATTAATTAATTTTATTAATTCACAACTATTAATAATGGTTTAAAGGAAGAGAATTACTGACATCGTGTGATTTCGACTACAGAATATTATTCATCAACAGTGCGCACTTAGCAGAAAGAAAATGAATAAACTATGTTAACAAAATTAAAAAAAAAGTGAATTCAATTAAGATTCCAATAAGAGCGAAACATTTATTTTCTTCCTTCTCCTACGGTTCAAGCGTACATGAAAGTCAGATATTTGTGTGTTGTTAGGATTTTCCAGTCTGGAATTCATAAGAAAGTAATGCAAAATTTGATTGTTGGAGTTCAATTAGCAACACTATCTTAGGAGTGACAGCCTGAAACTGGACAAGATTTATAAATTACTGTACTTTAATTCGGCTTACAACTTGTTGTGAAGCAGAATTATTTCAAAATAAAAAATATTAAAACTATACATATATATATATATATATATATATATATATATATAAAATATAAGATTAGGGAAAAAACAAACAGATTCTTTCAAACTAACAGAAAAAGATCTAATGACACCCAAATTACAGAAAGCATGCCTCTGGATAAAACCGTCAGAACAATCACCAAGGACAAGAAAACAAAGTTTCAAGTCAAAACTAAAATCAAACGTAAAATCCAATTCTCTGAACAAGAAAGGAAAGTAAGATTGGAACGAATGAAACAATACTGGGCCAAAAGAAAGGCTCACAACACAAAAAAGGGATTGATCCAATGTACCCCCAAGTCGGGTGAAACGAAAAAGAAGATTAGATATGATAAATTTTTATAGGAGATGTGGTTTGAATTTATAATTTCCTTTACATGAATTTTATAAAATTACTCATCGTATTTCTGTCCGGTTTAATTAATTGTAGCTTATTACTAAGCTATATTTATATATATTTGCGTTCGAAAACGTATAACTTACTTTACGTAAATTAAGTTAATCAATCGTGCTAGTAATCAAAACGTAATATGATTTAGTGCCCTGTAAATTAGTAGAAATCATCTAAACTTAGAAGACTGAAAGTCCGGTCAAGGGCTAATATTATATAGTGCTGATAATTGTATAATATTATTTAATTCAAATCTCGTTTAATAATAATTTCCTTATTATTCTTGTATCTCAGAAATATAAATCTATCTATTGATCTGTATTTTATATCAGAAAATCTGTATTGCACTGGATAAATGAAGTAGTTGCAGATATGACATATTTACAACAGATAGAAAAAATATATCGGTATTTCTAAAAAAAATAAGTTACTTTTAAGAAATGATTAATTTTCTGGCTTAATTTATTAAATTTTGAAAAAAATATTAAACATTATAAGAAAATATTTATATTATTTAACGATGCAAGATTTATTTATAAAATTAGTTGAGATGGACCAGAATAAAAATACTGTCATGCAGAGAAAGGATCAAAATTAAAAGTAAAAAGTCATATAGTCTTGTCTTGTTGTAGAGAGTAAAAAAAACTATATTCAAAGAATTTAGTAATCCTTAAAAATGATTTACAATATATTTTGCTAAAGCCAATAATAATAATCGACTCTTTATAAAAGAGTAAATAGTTTTTAATCCTTATCAATGTTAGAGGATATAATGTTGGAGGTATAGGTAACATTCGGAAAAAATTAGTTTTAAATATACGAATATTGTTTTCAACCTATTATTATTAAATTTATTGAATTTTTTTCTTTAAACTAGACATAGTAGATATAAGAAATCTTAAAGAAAATTGTACATATATCTATAGGAGAGTAGAAATATTAGTATGTTTTAAAAATGATTATTTTTTCAATAGCTCAATTTATAAAGATCCCATTTTCCTAATCCTAACACTTTGTAAACCACTTTTATTTGCCAAAACTCTTCAGAATCTTAATAAGCGAGATAAAAATAAACCGATCAATCAAAATAGTTAAAGGGCCCTATCCGATCACTGAAAACTATGTTTTAACTACGGAATAGAAGACCATCGTAAGGAGGATTGTACCGCAGGGATAAAATGTGTGATCTGTGGCTTGGAAGACCATAGTTTTGGGAACAGGAAATGTGTAAAGGCCCCCATTAAATGAAGATTATTTAAATCAACTTGAACAGAATCAGGAGCGCATACGACCTTCTATGGGCCACCGCAAAAACCAGAGAAGCCGACCTGGTTGTCGTCAGCAAGCCAAATCTTGGAGTTATAAAGGACTTGAAGTGGGGAAAGGATGTCAGCCATGATGCCGCCATTCTTAGATTTGGACAGAGAGTGATGATCTCGAACTCAGGCCAAGTTAACGGGTTTGCGTGGGTCGATGCTACCGGATGCTAGGATATTTAGCTTCTACCTTTCGCCGAACATCGACCAAACTGTTTTTGAAGATAAATTAAACAAGCTAATTTCGCATTGCTCGATAGCGATCTCCGCTGTAGTGTAGTCAGGGACTTCAACGCCCACTGCCAGGGATGGGGATGCCATCCCCACTGGGTGACGAATCCCAGAGGTGCCATCCTGGCAGTGGCATTAACGACGACCGGCATTATTTGCGCAAATTTCGAAAGTGTGGCTACAATTTCCAAGGGTAAATACTCGAGTACCCTAGATTATACCTTGTGCGGCAGTAGTCCTACACCGAATTCGCACCTGAAGGGTACTTGACGATGAGACTCCCCATTTCTACCATCGAGTACCATTTCTAGCATTTCTACATCGAGTTCGAGGTTGCTCTGCCTATTGTTCAAGTGGAGGCGTTCCCTAGGGCTTGGAGATTCAATAATAAGCATACTGAGAATTTTAAGAAAGCTATGGCGGAGGGGCTCTCCGAGGGCTCTGTTGGTGTGGAAGGCCTTGCAGGGCTACTGTCAGAGACGCTTGATGATGTTCATGTCCAAAGTGGCCGGACCACAAAACGCAGAGTGTATTGGTAGTCTAGCGAGATAGCCGGTCTCGGAAGAAGATGGAGAATGGCCAGAAGGGCATTTCAGAGACACAGGCGAACCTGCTATTTCAATAGCAGGGTCTGCTTTGGCCAGGTAATAAGCGTTCACTCTTCTTTTTTTTTCATGTTTAGCCTCCGGGAATTACCCTTCAGGTATTACTTCGGAGGATGAACGAGGATGATATGTATGAGTGTAAATGAAGTGTAGTCTTGTACAGTCTCAGTTCGACCATTCCTGAGATGTGTGGTTAATTGAAACCCAACCACCAAAGAACACCAATATCTACAACCTAGTATTCAAATCCGTTAAAAGTAACTGCGTTTACTAGAACTTTAACGCTGAAACTCTCGACTTACAAATCAGTTTATTTCAACACTAGACCAACCCGGTGGTTAATAAGCGTTCACTCGCCTCAGTCTAACCTCACTAATAACGCAAAACTTCCTAAGAGGCATATCATCAATATCCATCATTCAGGTCCAACACGTGGTGGATTTTAAGTCGTATGATATCCCCGCCATTCTCTAATGAATTTAAATCAAGGTGATTAGTATGTAAATTCAATCGGAATATACTAAAATTAAATACTTTTATATGAAATATTTTTATTATACGTTAATTAACAGCAGAATAGTAGAATTAAGTGAATTTGTAGTAATACAAGTTAGTTAGCATTAAGATATCTCTATAGACGTGTACATTCTCAATTCCCAATCTCCTCACAGACAAACGGGATTTCCAGATGCTCATTAATCTCACTATGAAATTTGAAAATAAACGAATATATTTTCCTACATTTAATAATGGTGCGAATACAAACACAAAATACTTAACACAATTTATTTATGACTAAGATATTTCAATCCGTTTTTGAGAAATAAATTTTCACTTAAGAAATACAAAGAGACAGTAGGTTAACGGAATTATGGTTGAACTTTGTAATCTATGAACTTCTTTATTTATTTCCACGCCTGGAATAATTTCTGAAGTTTCAGCACTTCAGACATTTGTGTATACACATACGCTTAAATATACACAATATACATTTATTTATAAATTATTTCTAACACTTAAATTCTTTCATCTACAAATAATTTCTTATTTCTAAGTTATGTAATGAAAAGTTAAATTTAAGAGTGATTTTTTTGTTTTAGTTTCAAAATAATTCTTATGACGAACTGCTTTCAACGTTTGTAAACTTTTAAAAAAATAAACAGAAATTTCTTCTGTTTGTATTGTGGATGAAGTATTTTATCATTGGGAAAATGTTTGTAATAAAAATAAACGTCTGTTCCAGTTGATTTAATAAAATTGATGGGAGATCTTAGTTACTTTCAGTTTCTTTGTTTCTAACTGTCAGAACAATTGAACATTATATTTGAAACAAATGTTTTTACATGGTAATTACGATTTTATTATTTTTATATTATTATTATTGGTATTATTATTATTATTATCATAAATTATCTGTCAGAGGAACGTGCAGAGATAATTCTGTTAGTCGTAGGTTTGCTTACTAGACCAGTAGACAGACCGGTTGGGTGCCGGTTAGGTTAGTGCAGTATAACTTAATAGAATGTACTTATCTCCCTTTCGTTTTCTTACTTCTCTCTGATGATTCATAGTTACTCAATTTTTATTTAAGTTTATCTGTCTTATTCTTTCATAATTTTTTATGTTATTTATTTAAAAAATAATAATAAATACACTATAAATTAAAATAGGTTTTTAATTTTTTTCTAAATTTTCTTTCTTTTAGCAAATTACCGATTGTACTAATATTTATTTACAAAGTATCTTCCAGTCTGGAACTTTCAGATTTCATTACAAAACTTTATTTTAATCAGAATTTATTAATTACTTCTCGTAAAGGTACGCTGACTACTCTAGTTACGTTATATATTTTCCATTGAGTTTACAGTTTAATTAATAATAATAACATTCTTTCTTATACATTTTATCAAAAAGAACAAATTAATTTTTTTTTTACTTCTTATAAAATAACCGTCCTTGAATGAAATAGTTATTATTTAGAAAATGATACTTAACTGGAAAACTATTAGGTGAAAATTGTTCAGATTGGGGAGAGCAATGAGAAAATTGTAGCTTTTTAAGTAATTAAAAAAACATTATATATATTTTTGGTTTTCACAAGGGCTTAAAATCGAGTTAGATTAAAAAGTAATTGAAATAGTGTATTTCTATTTTCGTTTTTTCAGTTGTTTCGAAAACAAATTTTAGTAATAAACTGTAATTACAGAAAATTGATGGGAGTAAAAAATAAGCTTACTCTAATTTTGATTCCACTTAAATCTGAAAGAAGAGTTTCAAGAGTTTCAAAAATTATTGATTTTAAATTCATAGATATATTTTTATTATACGTTAATTAACAGCAGAATAGTAGAATTAACTGTAAGTAGTAACACAAGTTAGTTAGCACTAAGATATCTCTATAGATGTGTACATTGTTATTATGATTATGATTATAATTCTACAATCTCTTTTAACGAATGTTAAATTACAGAACATCTTTTTAATGATAGATCATTAAAAAGACAGATGATCTACATCATTTTAATGATGTAGATCATCTGAAATAAAAGTAAAAATATACAGCATTATAAAAAAAAATAATTTTCTATTACAAATTGTCCTTATTATAAAATAGATTTTCATCAGTAATTCTATTGCGCTTCCTTCTTTCTTATTCTTTGTTAATTTATTTTTGATAATACGGTATACATGTTATCGATCAGTTGCAAAGCGAACATACTAATTTTCTTTAAAGCAAAATCAAAGCTTTCGTAATATTTTCAGAACTGTACTTAAGGATGTATTATCTTCCCGTAAAATATAGATAGTGAGCAATAAGTGAAATTTCCAAATATTCGTGAAAATGTTGATTTTCTATAACAAAAACAATTGTACTTCTCTTTTTATTATACGTATATATTTGCGTAAAAATGAATTAATATAATATTAATCATGTGCCGGCCTCCGTGGTGTGAATGGTAGCGTCTCGGCCTTTCATTAGGAGATCGTGGGTTCGAATCCCGGACAGGCAAGGCCACAAATCATTCACACACGCCACAAATCATTCATTTCATCCTCTGAAGCAATACCTAACGGTGGTTCCGGAAGTTAAAAAAAAATAATAAATATTAATCGTGTGCTGTTTTGCATTGGTTCTTTTCATTTGATAAATATTTCCTTAGTTTAATAATAACTTTAGTTTTGTAATTATAACTAATTAAATTTTTGTGTTATTTTTACTACGAAGGCGATCAACTACTTTATTTTTTACTCGAATGTGCATGTCAATTTAAGTTTAAATCGACTGACTATTAAGCAGATGAAAAAATTGAAGAAATTAAAACGGTGGATTATAACGGTTTAGAAAAAATACCCTAACTCAACAGAAAAATTACTAAACAAATTAATGGTTTTACTTAGTAGTTTCAACTTTTTTTTGTATGGAAAACTTTAGGAAAATATTTTTTTTTGCAAAAATTTTGGCATGGAAAACTTTAAGATAACGATTCTTTATTTTTCTTTCTTGTGCAGAATTATTCCAGAGGTAAAATGAAGGTGTTATTTTATAAATTAGTAATAATGTTTATTAAAAGAGTTTATTGAAGGATAAATAAATATTATAAGGAAATGAGATTATCTTGTGTTTATAAATTAAAAAAATATATTTTTTTTTAATATTATTTCTCTGTATTATTATATAGTACTGCTATTCTTACAAAATTAATGTTCATATGAATTTTTTTTTAAATTCTTGATTGTCGAGAGATTTTACGTTTCTCATTAAAAAAAATGTCTTAAGATAATGACCTGTATTAAAAAATTCATAAACGAAGATGAGGAAAACAACGTAAATCATTGTTTTCTTTTTTTATATAAAACATGCATGAAAATTTAAAAAAATTATTCATGTTACAGTACGTACTAATTAATTTTTAATTACTAATTCTTTTCTTTTTAATTGTAGCATTATTTAACAAAAAAAATTTTGTTTACTCGCAAGTATAGCTTAATTTTGCGAATTGGTTGATATTTCGAATGTGTTTATATGTATGTACATAAATATATATATATATATATATATATATATAAATTTAAAAACAATATAAAATTATATTAAAGTTTACAATTAAGTTTGTTATACGAGTAATTTTTTATTAATGTTAGATAAAATAAGTAGATATGGATTGTTGAAAAATGCAGACGGTAAAGATTACGATAAAACAAAATTACGAGTATCATCATTTTTATACTCAAAACATTTAAATTAGTTAAAAGCATGAGATTAGATCATTGTATCATCTGTATGTGCAATTTCCTGTTACTAAATACGTTTTTTTATTGGGAGACCATCTGTAAATATTTAAGATATAGCAGAAAAATTAGTATATGAATTTATAAGTAATTGAACGTTATTTATGAACGTTATTTAGTAATTGAACGTTATAAGTAATTGAACTATTAATTTTATGATACGATTACATCAACACATTTTATGAAAAACAGTTAAAATATATTATCGCTAACAAATATTTTAAGATAGATTTCATGATTAAATTCGATGCAGTAACTGGTATTACTGGCTAATGAAATTCTAAGCATTTTTATAATTAAATTTATTAAAACCAAAATTAAACTGGACTTTTTTAGAAATGAATGAATTTAAGGTTAATGAGTATGAACCGTAAAACTTCTGTCATTTGATTTCGGTTTTACTTTCGGTATACTTTAGAAACTTTTTTAAACATTTTTAACCGAGTGTAGTACAGTATTAAATAAGTTAAAACTTAACACAAACTTCGCTCGATTTATCTATCTCTTTAAATCAAGGATTTTCAGACACTATCTAGAGATTTTAAAAGTTCTTTTATAACGTTTATCTTAAATAATATTTTACCATAATCTGTCAAAATTCCTTTTATATTTGTTAAACATGTTAGTCATCAGTAATAAAATTGTTTTTTTTTTGTTTAATTTAAAGCTGAATAATCGTATAATGTATTGTTTATTGAATCCAGTGAATAAATTAAAATGATACTAGAGATACAAAGCGCAGTTAAAAGGCCCTGTACTTGAATTTGAACTTATATCTTACATCATCCCAGAAAAATTGCCCTAACAGTTAATCCATCACAATGGCTTTTATCCAATGTGCAATGCAGATGTGTAAAATGTTTTTAGTATATTTGACTGCCAAAGTTTTTGTTTCTGTAATTATATTGAACTATTTTTTTTAATAATAATCGAATTATTTCATCTCCCTTCAATAAATTCATTTAATTTAGATGGAGCTTTAAAATGGAAAAAAACATTTTCTGAAGTCAATCCAAAATTTTTTAACGAATGTTCGAATCTGTACAATTACTTTGGATAAGTATGAAAATATATTAATTATGTACATCCATTCATACATAAACTTCACATAGTTATAATTCGAACAGACCTGATTTTTCTTGTTTATTAATATTTTTTAAATTTATTTTACTTTTTTTAAACTATTTTTTATTTAAAATAAATTTATTCTGTCTTCAAATAATTATTAATCATAAGAAAATATTTTAAAATAACTTATAACAAATCAAAAAATTCTTTTACAATCAGAATTTCTGTAATAATTTTAAAAAAATACAAAAAACAAACTGCTTATTTTTATGCCCTTATTGTATAAATGGTTAACGTTTCCGTCTTACGTGGGAGATGTGGTTCGCTAAGGTAAACGCTAAGGTTCGGCTCCTTAGTACCATGTATCATTTCGTTGTTGGGGTCTAATTAACAGCTCACATCCTGGCCTATCTAAATAACAAGGTATTGAAATACAAATTATATGAACAAGGGAGAAAGCTGCTTACAGTACCCAAATCAAGAAATGAGTTCTATACATGCGGAATATCATACGAATGAAAGACAGATTTAAATAAAATAAATTAAATTTATTGTCTTATAAACTTTATTGTAAGTTTAACATAAATATGATTTGGAAGTCGTGAGTTCCAGCGTTCAAGTCCTAGTAAAGGCAGTTAGTTACTTTTATACAGATTTGAATACTAGATCGTGGATACCGGTGTTCTTTGGTGGTTGGGTTTCAATTAACCACACATCTCGGGAATGGTGGAACTGATACTGTACAAGACTACACTTCATTTACATTTATACATATTATCGTCATTCATCCTCTGAAGTAATACCTGAACGGTTCTTCCTGGAGGCTAAGCAGGAAAAGAAAGAAGTTTAACGTAAATAAAATATAATTTTTTTCGTCAAGGCAAGTGTTTTAGTATTTTTATCTTCCTAAATATTGTATTTAGAAATTTATATTAACACATTTAAATTTCGTTTTTAAAACCGTAAATAAAATAATAAGCGCGTAATATTTATCGAAATTAATTTTTATTTTGTTATAGGGCAATTCTGTTATATGAACTCGGTATTAATATTCATGATTTTTTTAGCAATTCTGAGTTACATTAGGCTATTTATTAATTGCCGCATTTGTCTATTATATAATCTGTTGAATCTTTCCTTTAACCATTATACAACGTTATTATTTTATAGTAAATTCTGTAGCTATGCACTTAATTGTACGTTATAAATTAATTTTATATTATAAAGCTGATCTACTGGTATTAATTCAAATTTACCTATTATTATTTTACTCAGTATACAACTTAAATAGAAATAGTATTATGTATCGTTATTTTATGATTCGTATTTATAACCATCATAATTGAGATAGCTTAATGCAGCTTGAATCTTCTATTGTTCTGTACGACTTTTACATTCGTTTATTCATTTACTTCAGGCAAATACCGGAACAATTACTGTAATTATTCCGCTACTACTATTGGTGCTTAACCTATAATTTCCTTTTCTCTGTTTCTTCTATCTAAAAATAGTTTTTAATAAGGTATTAAATATATGACGTTTGTACCAGTTATTTATAATTTAAAAAAAAAGATTATAAGGAGTTTTAATGAATTTTTTTATAACATAAATATTGAATAAAGTTTTTTTTATTTTATTATTTAATCAATTGTTTTCATACTCTTCAATATACTTTTACTACCAATGTGTTATACTCTAGCATTATTACTCTCCAATTTCTGTTATACGTAGCACAATTTTAATGTTTTCCTTCCTGGTTTCAAATCATTTGTTTAACCTAAAAAAGTAGACTTGTGAATGAAAAACTTAAACTTTAAAAGTATGATCTAACATTTTTGGAGATTTCTTTCATTTGGCATAAAAAATAATGGGAATAAAATAAAGCATAGAATCTTAACAAAACTTTTATCTAATCGATAACTTTAACGTGATTACATAAAAATCACTTAAATTACTTACAATTAATTAGCATTGCTAATTAATTGTAAGTTATTAACTTCATATTTTTTTTAAATCCTCTAATTCTATAAACATTTCCTGTTTGTTAGAAATATATTTATTGATTAAAAATCATTTAAATATCTCTTTCCTGCTTTAAAATTTTATAAAATATTAATTCATCTAGCTATATTCGGTTCCCTGGTGTTTCACTGTACACACAATCGGCGTATGTTTCAATAATGAAGTCGATTATTGGTTTCATAAGGACTTTCTTTCTCGATAATACTGGTACGGTCTGTTCTTTTTCAGTAATTAAAAATCTAACGTGGATACCACATGACCTCCTTGTACGCCAATTAAATTACATATGCACATTTTTTAATTTTTTTAATGAAAAGTGCATAAAATTGTATTTCATTAATAAGTTCTGATATTTTTTCTTTCTTTTTTTATTGTTATTATTGAATTATTATTTATCGTAAATTTTTTTTGTACAATCAGAGGTTAAGAATTATTAATAAATCAATATAATTAATTTAAAAAAATAAAGGAGATGAAGTCTGATTCGAAGCGATGTGCCTTCTCCTTATAAGATCCAAATATTTCATTAATTAAAATTTCATTTGTCTATAACTCTGGAACCAATAAAAAAGGTACCTGATGATACATTGCTGAAAAGCTCTCAATGAGGGCTTATTACTCCAGTTAAGAAAAAGCCCAAAATCCAAATATTTAGGTTTCTAGTCTTTTTTGGACACTTTTGGTTCAGCCGATTGCAACCAAAAGAGGAGGTGCCGAACCTAATCTAAATGGATTCAGGGATGGTCAAAATAGATATTTTTGTTGAAATCTGAAAACCAAAATTGTTTGCGATCACAATACTTCCTTTACTTCATACAAGGAATTAAAAATTTTAGGATTTCCAAATTAGCAATAGAAATTTGAGCATATCTAACTTTTTTTTTTTTTTTTTCCATCTTTTAACATACAGGGGCAACCAGGAATCGCCGTTAGGCATCTCGTTAGTCGGCCCCGCATGTAATGACGGATGATTACCCCCACCCATCCTGTCTTCGTCCACTGTGGAACTCACCCATCGGGGTCTCCTACATATCTCCGAGATAACCGAACCTCCCATTCAGGAAAGCCCAGATACCTCTCAATGTAGGAGCTGCCCTTCCGGCCCTATCCTGATGTTCCGGACATATATTCCATATGGCCTTCACAGCGCGCCCTCCCGCTCATACCTTGAGGGTCTCCCTTGACATCATCGTAAATACACACACATGCCCATTCTTGTGGGTGAGCATGCCCAGGCATCCTAGTCATGGGAGCTGCCTCCCTGTCCCTAGACGCCGCCATAATTCGTAACCCCCTTTTTTTAAATGGTTCCCTGTTCAAATTTTTCCTTCAAAATCTCACCAACCATATTTGCTACTAACCTAGCATATCTAACCTAGTCTTAATTTAATTGCCACTGTCATAATTTTAATAAAGTATATTATTTCATATTCATATGTACTATCCAGCAAAGAAAAATTTAAAGAACTTCGTTAGTTTACATGTTTTAACACTCCCAAAACATGAAATTATAATAAAACGTCGATAATATAATGTTTCGTTTGTCTTTTATAAAATTTAATCAGCGGAACATAGTTCAGGTATTGAGAAATTTCCAAAAGTTTAATTTTTTTACGGTTCGTTTTGTAACATTAAAAACAAACATCAAATTTTGTTACTACACACTAATCGTTATAAAATTATGTAGAATTATAAAATATCTGTGCTTTACAATTCCATTTTTCAAATTCTTTGTACTTCGCTACAATAAACCACTATTTTTCTACAAATTTATCTTTCTGTACTAACCTTCTTCTGTATATATATATATATATAAAGAAGAATGTTTGTATACCCGTTTGTCTTTTACATAGATCCACAGTTTTATTCCGATCGTGATGTAATTTTTCACACTAACAGTTTCAAACAAGAGGAAACTTATTATCTACATTTAACTTTGGAAAAACTACCCCACTCTTCTTTAACAACCCCTTAAACAAAATTTTAACACGCAGCTTTGCGGTTTTTTGCAAATATCTCAAAAACGCTGACGAAAATGACCAAACTGAACGTAATCTTCCGAAAGACCGTAAAAGTTTTACAAAATGCAATTTTCCCAGCTCTAATAACGTTCTTAGTTCCTATGTTATTAACAATCAAAGTTAAAAATTGGTGCACAACTGTTTTGTTCTTCACCCCATTGCGAGTCACCATTTCATGTGCTATCTCCTCAACCGTTATCCACCTCATTGTTGCTCTCACTCGCTCAGTGTTAAGCTACAAAAAAACCTGCAACCTGAAGTTCAAGTAGCATTCCCAGAACTGCCAAAACTGAAGGTAATACGAACGTCAAAGAACTTAAGCTATACGTCAAGTACGCGTGCAAAGTCGTGGGTAGCTGCTAATATGGATATATATCTGAAGAAAAGCAATCCTAAACTCTTTATTGTATAAATAATTGTTATATCTTTGCCGATTAGTTTGAAGGTTAATAATTCGTTTCAAAATAACAATAAAAACGTAAGAACATCATCTTTTTTATCCCAATCGCTTTTATTTAATGGATAATATTTTCATTTAATTTCTGAAATTAATCTTCAAAAATATATTAAACCGTTAAGTTTTCCTGTCCTTTACTTGGGTCGATCATTTTAATTTGGACATTTTCAATTAAAAAAGTTTCATTTTATTAACTATATCTTCAGTATTATCTGTTTTAGTTAAATATGATTTTTTTTAAATAAACAAAATATTACTGTTTTAATTTTTATGAGCCTAATAAAAAAATAAATTGATACAATAATAAAACATAATTATTACGTTGTAGAAAGAATAATATTAAATAAGAAAAACTGTTGTAAGAATTTCTACCATAGAGAAGAAAAATATAATAACGAGCTCAAAAGAAAAATACATTACAAATTAAATAATTGCCAAGGGTATCATGTAAAAAAATTGTAAACAATTGGTTTTCCGTTTTCACCAAACGAAATAAATTTCAAACTGATCCTTAATGATGTGTATGTATTAGATTATTGATAAATATTGCAGAATTTTTCATTGTGTGTGTCAAAACATTTTCAACGTTCTACCTTTTATATTGTAAGCAACTTAATCCAGTCAACTACTATAGACTACAATCGATATTACTCTTTTTAATACATAGATTTTTAATACAACTTTATTATACCTTAACAGATTCTTTGTGAATGGATATTCTTAATAAAAGCAGTCTGTAAACAATGAATTTTTACAAAAGAAAATTGTTTACTAAAGGATTTAAATCTAAACTCTGTGTAATTTGTATACCTGTTTTTGCGTATGTTGTATACTAGAAGACTTCTTTCCATAGTTGAAAAAATAATTTGTTTTTAATACATTTTTATCAATATGTTTATCCATAAATGGACAAAGATGAGAAAGGAGATGTTTTATTAATTGTGTTAAATGAAAATATATTTTTGGAGAATAAGTAAGAAAATCTCTGAAATGCGACTAATAAGTAGCTGCCGGCCTCCTTAGTGGTAGCGTCTCAGCTTTTCATCGAGAGGTCCTGGGTTCGAATCCCGGTTAAGTATGGAATTTTCATACACGCTACCGTTCATCTCGTCCTCTGAAGCAAATACATAACGGTGGACCCGGAGGTTAAAAAAAAAAGAAGAAAATTAACAGCTGTCCGTTAATTTTCCAAACGATAACGGGGTATTATTTTATCATTCCATTTTTTTTATAAATGTAAGAAAAAGGGTTTTAATATTTTTATTAAATAAATAAGTGAATTTATTTATTTCATGCATAAGCATGAATCAGTAATCTTTTTTAAATATTCCAAATTAATATGAAGGATTTTTAAAAAATACAGCCGTAACTTCGTGTAAATATTTAGTATTGGTATATGTAAATTAGAATCTAAATTAGTATAGAAGTTTTGTGTTAATCGATGCAAAAATATTTTCATTTAACATAGTAACAACTTTGAAAAATTGTAGAAATTAAAATACATGGTTTACGTTAATTTTTATTTACACTTAGCCAGCAATTTACATTTTTAAATTTATATTTATTATCCGTCTATATATGTTAATTCAGAGTGTGCCTTTTATTCGTTTCACTGACAGATAAAGACATCCACGTGATTTTTTTTTACACCAATATCGTGACTCACGAGAAATTAATTATGTAACTTTTTGTACGTTCTACTTATTGTAATCTAAACTCTTGTCAAGTCAACCAACCAACCATCCAATCCAACGAACCACATGTGCTAAACTTTCTTTTCGTTTTCCTTGTCAGTAAAATTAATAGAATGTGCCACATAGGCTATATTAAACCGTAACAAACTGAAACAACAATGAACATCTGCGTTCATATTAAATATTCATTTCGTTTGTAGTCTATATTGTATTATAAAACTACTATTACTGCTATTGAGTTTATTATTAGTACTATCTGTACAGTGTAATAATAAATTAATTTATTCAATAAGGTTGTTGTACCGGATTCATTTATTCCGCGCATTGCACGCGTTGGGGCTTTACCTAATAAAATATTGTACTACTATTTTTTTGTATAAATTTTAAAGATAGACGCGTTAAAGTTTTATATAATCATTTCTACATTCATTAATTACGTAATTTGTAATTTGTTTACGAATTTAAAAAAAAAAAAAAGATTTATTAGTCATACTTCATTATAAATTGAATTTTGTTTTTATGAATTTTAGAAGTTTTTGAACTTTAGATGCAACTTCAATCATACTTAGAAAAGATAAAATATTTTTTTTCCTCATAACTACAACTTAAGTTACCCTATAATGTTAATATGAATGTCAGTAGTCGAATTAACTTGTCATTTTCTGTTAGATCTGAAGTTAAATTACACCGAGTACATTCTGTTAGTAGATAATATTATTCATATCATACGCTGCTCTCAACTTCTAGTACTTTGATATCATCAAAGGAATTATAAACTAAAGAATCCCACTTAAAACATTTCCCCTATTTCTGAAAGCTTAAGTGTATCATAAAAAACTTGATATTCGTATTATGAATAACGTCTCGTGTAATTAAATTTGTTTTCTTATTATTATTTTTTTTTTTTTACTATTATATTAATCATTTATAATTCGTTTTTTTTATTATTGAGGTATAATCTTGACACATATTTAAGTGAGGAAGATGTCATAGAATAAATAATAGTTGGAAAAAATCTTAACAGAAAAATTAATTTTTTTTTTAAAAGATTTATATCTACCGTGTTATATTTAAGCATGGAAACAGCTTCATACTGCATATCCTAGAAGTGTTTGGAGGCAGAAAAAATAGAGTTCTACATACTTACAGAAATCTGCATTATGGTGGGTTTTTTAATTTTTGTCCACCATCTTGGATCCACCATATTAAATGAAACTTAATTTTTTTTAAATAGGAAGGTGGACATTTGACACATGATTTCGATTTAAAATTTTACAATGAAATCAGTGCTGAAACCTGTTGTCTTCGCTGTAGAGTTGTAAGCATTCAAAATTGCAATAACGGAAAATCGTGTTAACAATAAAACGAGGTAAAATGCGCTGCATGGAACATTTTATTGTATTTAACAATTACATTCATAATGCATATCATAACGAACTTTAAACAGTGTTACAACATTGATAGTAATAAATAATAACTAATAATTTACAACACAACAAATTAAACGGCTTTATCAACTGATATTATTTACTTTAAATGTAACATTATTTATTTAAAAGTTTTAAATAAATTTTTTCGATCGTAAATTACTAATGAAATAAATTTTGAAGCATACCATTCTACAATAAATGTTCAAAATGCTTCCGCTCTCGTGGCAGTCTGCTAACCTCAAGTAATATCCGTTTATAACTTGTTGTATCATACTAGTTCACTAGCAGATTTATCAGTTATTGTTCTTTTCAATTCGTCAGTGTTTGTAGGTTTTATTTTGTAAACATACTTCAGGTACTCCTAAAAAAGTAATCCAGAGGAGACAAATTTGGGGACCTGGCAGGCTATTCTATTGCTCCTCTACGACCTATCCAGCGATGTGGAAATTGTTCATTTAAAATTATCTGTACCCTTAGATAATAATGAGGTGGTGCCCCATCTTGCTGAAGTCATACGTTATTTAAATTGTCCCGGATATTTGGTAAAATCCTATCGGCTAACAAGTTGCAGTAAGCATCTTCTATATCTCTTATTTATCTTATAAAGATATATCCTACTCTCTTATAAAAGTATTTTGGATGTCAGTACAAAATTTTTGTCTGTCATCCAAAATAAAATGCCTTACAATAAAATGACGAACGATTGCCACCCAAAAGTTCACATTTTGAGGTTGCTGTGTATGGGCTTCCAACATCCATCTTGGATTATTAGCGCTCCAATATCCACAGCTTTGCTTATTCGCATGCCCATTTAGTCGCTTCATCAGTAAATATTACTGAATTAGAAATATTTGCGTCTATGTCTAATTTTTGCATCGGTTTCTTCAAATCGCTGTATTGTCTTGATTACAGTTGATTTACTTATTGGATCTCTGTATGGAACTCTATTTAAAGTTTTTCTTTTTAAAATCGTTAGTAAGGATGGGGAGAAAAGGGTGGGATTCTAATTGTTTTCTTGTTAAAAAGCAGAGTCATAGAGAGTATAGAATAGAGTATAGAATAGTATAGAGTATAGAATAAATGACGTAATCCTATTCGAGAATCAGGTGAAATGTATGTTGTTTCGTTATTAAGTTCTCTGTTGATCGATAGTTTGAAAAAATATATATAAATAAATATTTCAACAAATACTTGTACTTATAGATAAAAGAAACTGAATAAAGATTTACTTAAAATATTTAAAAGCTTTCAATATACTTTATTCTTCAATTTGAAATATGAAGAAAAACGTAAAACAAGATTGACGATTTCTTTATTTTCGCTCACGCACACGCTGGTGTTTTACATTTAGACTACAAACTATAAATATTTTCTATAACAATAAATTTTCCCATTAACTTTTTTTTCTCTATTTAGATATTGCGTGCACTTCATACTTATTTCAGAAGAATGATCAAGTTCGGGTCAAAAATATTGAGTATGACATTTCCTTAAAAAAAAAAAAAAAAAAAAAAAAAAAAAAAATATGTATACTTATTTCCTTAGCGTGTAGTTGAATATTATTCTCGTTATTTTACCAGCCACAGTAGGTTTGCACACTGACACGTACTGAACGACCCGCCTGCAAATCGTAATAATCAAACACGCAAAGATGTAAAGTATTAGGATCCCTATATTATTGTAATTTTTGAATCGAATATAATTTTCGACGGTTGTTGTGTAAGCTAATATATTTTTTTTTCACATGCAATAAATATATGTTTACATACACGTTTTTTGCTATAAATCTACTTTTAATATGGTGAATATTACTTACTTTTATAATATATACTTTTATAATTGTGAATTATTTTTTTCTATATTTATGCTTCATGAAAACTAGAAAACCTGATATTATTAAGAGGCATTACTTTCTTTATATTCATGGTATTTCAAGTCATTTTTAATTGGCTGATTATTAATTAGGTATGAAAGTTGCCAAAAATAATTTTTCAGTATGTAAAACAAAAATAAAATTATGTGTAATTTGAAATTTAATAAACCACGTTTCCTGAAATTTTTATGGTTTGTTATTATGTGTAAATTTAAATGGCTAAACGTTTCGTAAGCTTAGTATAAAAATAAATTCTGGTATTTAGCTAGCTCGATTTTAACAATACTTATCGATTAAAAACAATTTTTCTTTCTATATTTTTAAAAATATTTCAGACGGTTTTTCTTTGATGACAATTTAATTTTTGTAAGACAAAACTATCGAATAAAGTATATGTATTCCGTGCTAGTTTCATTAATCCAATATAGCTCATATGCAGTCGCGGATCCAAGGGAGCCTTGAGGGACATGCCCCCCCCCCCCAAAGGCCCGAAGGCCTTGCATTTTGAAACCCAGCTGAAAAGAATTGAAACATTTACCAATACTGTATTGTCAAAATAACCAGTTGCAACTCTCTTATTAACATGAATACATATATTTTCTTAATAGGTAATTAAGAGAGGTTGACTTCACTTGCTCTAATGCATATTCATAACGATATGCAAATTGATATAGATCGCGTTATCGATCGGTATACTAAGAAGCATAATCATTGAGATAAATCTATTTTGTTAATAAATTATTAATAATTATTATTATATGAAATAAAATGTGTAAAATTTTTGATTGAAGTATCTTAATGAATGAACGATTAAAAATCAATGTAATTTAAATCTTCTCTAATTATTTTCCATCCCATCTTATATTAATGTATAATTTTGATTGTTTGCATGGCAGTTTTGATTAAAGTTATTAGAACGATAAATCTGATCTTAACGTTAATTTAGCTTCTGGAGTCTCCGTGAGGGTCACTTCGAATAACTTACTTCTTAGTTTTTGTAAAACGAAATAAAATTGAAAAATCGTAAGCACTCTTTTGGTTTTTCCGAAACCGTTCCTTTTTTGCCTCTTTTATAGCAAT
Source organism: Lycorma delicatula (assembly GCF_047948215.1). Lineage (NCBI taxonomy): Eukaryota > Metazoa > Arthropoda > Insecta > Hemiptera > Fulgoridae > Lycorma > Lycorma delicatula. The sequence continues at coordinate 115,874,156 of NC_134456.1, forward strand.
ACTGATGACTGGTTAAACGATTTTTTTGTGTTTAAAAATAGTTCAGAATGTAGCATTTATCTAATAAAAGTGTATGAAATATTATATGCCCGACCAAATTAGAAGGAAGTAGGAAAATGTAACCCCTTGCCCCTCCAATGAGCCCCCAGATTCAGTTGCTGGATCCGCCCCTGCTCATATGATGTTTAAATTTTTCCATTTGCTAATGGTTTAATTAGTACTCCTCCAATGGTGGTTGTGTCCAAAAATATTTCGAATTTCGTTTGCATTTTGCTATTACTCTCATGTTGTGTGAAACATTATAAGTGCATAATTTTTATTCGAAAACTTCTAAAAACTGCTTATAAAATGTTAATAAAATATCTTAAACTAGATGGTAAATTTGATTGTTAAACATTTATCGTCAATAGATATTGAGAAATTCATATAAACAAATTCTAAACGCCTAACAAAAGATACAAATAATAAGTAATGGTAATAATAATAAATCCGAGGCGCGAGTGGTAGCGTCTCCGTCTTTCACCCGGAGGTCCTGGGTTCGAATCCCGGTCAGGTCAGGCGTTTTTCATACGCTACAAATTTCTATTCTGTCTAACCAAATGATCATAGCAGTCGATCCCCCCACATCTCATTAAATAAATAATCAAAACTTATGAAACTGTAAAAAAAATTATTTTACCTTTTATTTTTAAAATAAAAACCTGTTGACTAAAACTTATGAAGTAACATTTTAGACGACTCCAGACAAAGATGGATGATAACTTTACAATTTAAACCAATGAAACTCGTAACTCGTAATGCCTTAATGTAAATGTAAAATGTAAATTTTATATAATTTTTGGATAATGGTAATTTTAGCTTGGAGTATTATTGTCGTATTGTTGCGGGTGAAGTGGCATAAACCACTTCTTTTTTTTCTGTTAAATTCCGAAGAAAAACATACATTCCATGGTTTTCTTCAGAATTTAAAAAGAAGATGCATTCCAAGTTTTCTTAGTGGTGAAAATGAGAAGAGAAGTGGTTTTCCGTTGGCTTTTTTAATGAACTATATTGTTGTACATCTACATGGTAAGCACTAAAACTGGCGATATTCATCGCTACAAATGTCACTTTTACTCTGTTTACAACGGGAGATAGCAGTAAAATCATTAATCTCAGAGAAAGCAAATCTGACTATCCCGCTTGTACTTCCCAGTTGCTTTAAAGTGAGATAGATAGTGTAAACAAATTAATCTACTCTTCTCTGTGAGAATTTTGTAATAATTCAGATTTTTGTGGATCATTTTTTCATCATTATCTCGAAAGCGAATAAGAAAATAATTGAACACTATAAACCATGTAAGGTTTTTTTTATTATTGTTATTGGATTTTCAGCGCAAGTTAGTGCAAGCTAAATTTATTACATCAATTTCAATTTATATCTCCTGTAGATAAGATATGAACTGACCTATTAAACACAGTAAAGTTTTGTCTTTTTAATTTATTTTTAAAATATTTTAATATACCCGTTGATCAGATAATTAATACTGTATTTCGATATTATCAACAACAAAAAACTGGCTGGTTTCATAATTGATATTATTTTTCATTTACGTCAGATGTGTTAACGATTTGTGGAGCAGCTATATTATTGATTAACCATTGTCGTTAAGTCGGTGCGGTATCGTGTAACATGGAATGGAGTATGAGTTAGCTAGCTGACTGCATTTGTGTTTAACCTGTACCTCTATATCTATTCCGGTTAGTTCAGAAAGGTGCTTTACTTTTATGACAATAGTTTGGTTCTGTTATTGAATAGCTTTAGGCACAAATGTTTGTGAAGTGAAAAATTTATGATATTGTCCTAAAAACATACTTTTATTATCAGCACGTGACTTTAACAACAGTGTATACCGTTTTTATTTTTTCAATAACAGGTTTGATTTATTTATATTTTGTAACTAAAACTTATATTGTGCTAATATAAAATACCATGCACTTAAATACGCTTATGATTTTATTTTATTATTTAATATTGTCCAGCTACACAGCTGACGCAAGCCCAATTACACACAATACAGTAGGTTGCTTTAGTTCGTACTTGAGCCGACCGGTCCCAAAACAATGCTGTTAACTGTAACAGCCGAACTACTAGAATTGTACTACCATTATGGCCATTCATGCTTATAATGACTATTAACTGTATTCTTAAAAATGTTATTTTTATTATGAATGCCCACGTTCTCAGTGTAATTAGGTTGTTGTGGTTCAGTTATATCACTTTATTTAGTCCGGCTGATTCCAGACGGAATAACTAAAACTGTCAAACATAATTAGAATTGCACCCTACTAAATCGCTGTATATGCTTAAAATAAAATAAATACGTTTTATTGTATTTATGATTTACATTTTATATTACAGATAATAGTATAAATTGAATTACGAAATGGTTAAATTTAGATGAATTCAAATTTAACTCAGTTAAATCAAATAATACAGTATTATAATGTTATAATACATTACAACATATACAAATAACTAAGAATATATTTCTGGGCTGTCTGATTTTTAGCGGATTTCTAAAGAATCTGCAAATCGCTACTTTGCCCGGTCATGTTTATCTACGTACGTATGTTAAGATTTTTTCGCCATCTCTACCGGACGTAAATCTTAACCGATTTTGAAGAAACTTAGTAGAATAATGTAAACCTATTGGCAATAAAACTCTTGACTTTCAAGCGAATCTAATTACAGGAACCGGAATTAGAGCCAAAAAACGGTTTTTTTACACATTTTAAGCTTTTTTCCGTTCTACTGAGGGCAATGTTTTTTTTTACATCTCCTTTTATTTTCTTAAGGATAAATTATTTTAAGAGATACAACTGGTTTGATGTTTATCAACTCTTCTATACAAAGCCTATCTCGCTCTGGTGAAACAAACAAAATATTTTTATTTATACTGTCATAGGTTTTTTAATACATTCTAAATTAAATGTTTAATTATATGCAAATAGAATCTTTTTTTGATAAATTTTGACATCCTAAACGAGAAACTTAAATACTTAAACAATACTACAATAAGTTTTTTTTTTCTAGAGGATTTCCAAAAAAAAAAATCATAGAAATCGCTACTGCGCCCGGTCAGATTGTATAAGGGGATGTCGAGGTGGAGGGAGGACCAACTTTTCTTTAAATTTTGGAGTCTCCAGAACACGATTCTGCAATGTTTATATACATATGTATGTATGTGTAAGATATTTTCGTCCCCTCTACCGGACGCAAATCTTAACCGATTTTGACGAAACTTGGTGGGGTGATGTAAACCTATTGTGTATCGAGCTCTATTGATTTTCAAGCTAATCGGTTTACAGGTACCAGAGTTAAACAAAAAGCGGGTTTTACAGTAAGTTTTCAAAACCGAAAATCTGATGCACTTACTGCGACAGAGTTTTATTTTTTTTAGAAAACATATTCTGTTATCTAAAATTCAATAAATTATCTATAAACAATCCCGGTCACTTGGGGTTCAGTTTTTTTTATATGTTTTTTGTGTTTGTTCTCCTGCTCCCCTCGGCAGCCTCAACAATCAAGTATTACTCAGCCTTATTTTAAGTATCGGCTACTTAAAATACAATAAATCTAATTCGGACATTAGTAAATTTGTTCGGATAAATGTAGAAGTACTCACAGATTTATTGAATTTATTTCGGTTTATTTTTTTCTTTATTGAATGGGTTTATAAAAATATTTTCACTGATTTTTCATAATCACGAATTCAATGGAAATGTATGTAAGTAAAGTTCACTTACTACGATGAATATCTGACCTGAGTCTCCCTCGAAAATGAAACAACTTTCTTAAGAATAACAAGCATCTTATGTCAGGGTTTCTAGGGAAAGTGAAGAATAAAGTGGTTCCCATTTTCTTCTTCTCTGAACTAATACACAGTTGCTTATTTTGCTAACTCCAACAAAATTTAAGTGGCATTTAGCCCTGTAAATGAAACTCTATTACTGCAAGTATAATAGCAACTTTACACTCAACGAAAGCAAATTTGACTGGTTTCTTTTGTATCTGAGGTGTTTTGCATACGTTACAGTCATAAAAAGGTCTGAGGCAGATAGCGTAAAGCTTCAAATCAATTTCTGTTGCGAAGCAATATATTATATATACTCGTAGACTGGTCCAATTCAGTAGAAAACTCCTTGTAAATATTCTGTAAAATATTATATCAATTAAATTCTTTGAAATTCATATTATTGTGCATTATACAATTTTTAATAGCCCTTTAATAATGTGCAGTACCAGTGGACTCTTACATATTATAAGTGCTATTTCTCCCTTGATAATTCCGAGACATAAAAGTAGGATCCCGAATCGTGAAAATCGTGGATAGAAATGTACTGGGAACACTAAACAGAAAAAAATATTTTTGGTACATACAAAATTATAAAATTTATTGATGTGAATGTTTACATAATTTTTTTTTTTTTAATCATATGGTTAATCTATTTACATATGATTATTTTTCGTAATTCTTCTAGAGCTGGAATAATATTGTACTTTTTTTTTTAATCTTACGAAATATCATTACTTGTTTAACTTACATAAAGTTATGTCGTTAAAGTTTTAGTTACCTTGGGAAATTATCTAAACTTGAAGATCATAAAGTGATCTTTTAAAGCATGAAAAAAGAAAAAGAATTAAGAACAACTGTAATTTTGTCTTTCTACAGAAATCCTATCTCATATAATCAACGAATAACTTTGTATATCATTTTTTCATACTTCCTATTTACATGGTAGATAGCATTTTATTTCGTTAAAATAATTTTAAACCACAGTAAATTAAATAACATATCTTGAGTATAGTAACTAACAACAGTTTTTATTAAGAATTTTTTTTTTTTAATTTAATGTCGAACAGAGCGATATTATTATGTAACAAGGCTTGATTACAGTTGGAATAAAATTTGAGTACAAATCAGAACTGTTGACGTAAATTTCTATATAAATCTATTCTTTAGAATAAAAAAAATCAATTATATACAGAATATGTATTCTGTGTTCCATGAAAACAAATTCAAATAACTGAATTAAATCAAGCAATTCATTTCAAAACAAACTATATCAATTGAAGTTTAATTACTGAACTACAACAACCTAAAACTGAATTGTTTGTTACAAGTAGTAATGCTTGTCATATGTAAATCACGTGATCTATCACGGTGCAGTTATTTACCACCTACTGATTTTGTTTTACTGGCCGACCAGTTGGTGTAGTAGTTAGTGATGTGGCTTCAAGTTTTACTGATTTCCGGTTCAATTCCCACTAATTGTCTGTCAGTTTTTCACCTATCATTTCTTTCGTCTCATCTTCCTATATAAATTCCATTTTAAAACATGTACAATACCATAAGAAAAAATGAGATAAACTTTCTAACACTGGGATTTATTCACTAACTAGACATTTTAAATATATTTTAAAGTGCGATATTACAAGGTGTATTAACATAATGAGTGTAAATATCTGTGTATTTACTTGAATCCCAACCTCTTAATTTTTTTTTAAGTATTACTCAACCCACGGGAGTGTCCTTGCGATTCTAATGAGCCTCCTCCCCTACCAGCAGTACGTCTGGCATGGCAGGTCGGCTCACCGGTTCCGGATCTTTTCCTTATTTCTATCCTGCCTCTGCCTCTAACCGCTAAGGCCAGGGACACCGACCCGGCTATACCGTTCCCGGACCCTTCCCCAGCAGCCAGGTCTCGGTCGTTATGTGTTTTTTTTCTTCTACACTTTCCTACCACTTTTACCCACTTCCTTTGCTCGTATAACCTCAGCCATGAATCTCTCTATTGTCACCCATTTCTCTTTACCTCTCAGCATATACGTTGTTGTAGTTTCCAGGGTAATCTCTTATATGTTATATCTTGCTGTTAGATCCTCCCAACGTACACATTCAAAAAAGGTGTGTCAAGAGTATCCTCTTGACCGCAGTACGCACAATTTGGGAGCTCTCTTTTTCTAAACCTGTGTAAATATACACCAAATCCTCCGTGATCGGAGAGGAATTGTGACAGGTAGTACCCCACGTCGCCGTGTTTCCTCCCCAGCCACGGTTGTATCTCAGAATCTCTTCTTCTCTTCTTTGTCTACGCCCCAGTTGTAGCAGCGTTCCACTTCTATTGCCATTCTTGTAGCAAGAAATTAGTGGCATCTTCCCTGTCCATGACGTCATAGATTCGTTTCATTTGGGTAGCCCGTAACTGGATCGGAGGTACTCCGGCCACAACTTCCGTCGTATCCGCTGATACCGTTCGGTACGCCGCCATGATTCTTAAATTCATTCGCCTCTGCAGTGTTGTCATCATCTTCACATTTCTCTTGCTGTTTAGTTCCGAAAACCAGGCAGGTACTGCATACAATACTATAGAAGTCGCTGCTATCATCAATAGATGCCTTTTAGCTGCTCTGGGTCTCCACATGATGCCCATCAGTCTACTCAGAGCGTTGACGATCCGCTCCGCTTTATTGCATACTTCATTGAGGTGTCGGTTGTGCAGCTCATTTTGATTGAACCATACTGCGAGATACTTCACAAGGGCGTTGTTTCTGGTCTAACCCCCATCAACCGTAATTCGAATTCTTCTAATCTTACTTCAGCCTGCCACAACTACGAATTGCGTTTTTTGTGGAGCGAGTCGTAGCCCTCTTGTCGCCAGCTACATGCTTTATGTATGTATGTTAATATATGTAAATGCTTTATTTATACATTCTGTATGTTAATATACATTAACATAATGATGCCTTACGGTCCTATTCGCCTTTTTCTCCACTTCATCTTCTGTGGAACCTTGTAAGTTAAATTTAGTTTGCTGTTTCTCAGCCATTTAAGATGAAAATGTAATTTTTCTCTTATATTTCTTGTAACTGGGAATAAATGTCCTTAGAAGAAGTACGTTTAAATGATTCATTCTGTTTATTAGGTGCCAGAACGAATTTGTAATAGATGAAATGTCATGAAGCACTAGTTACTTTAAAATATTGCAAGAATAATAAGAAATAATAGTAAGAATTTTCAAGAATAATAAGCATCCCAATTTCAATTGGGAAGGAAGGAGTGAAGTGATTTCCCACTGTCTTTTTCCAAATATACTGTTGTACATTATTATGCCGATCCTCCAGAAATGCAGGATATACTCAGCCCTAAAAGTGGCCTATTTTTTCTTCAACATATTGACTGATTGTATGATTAACATTATTACTATCATAGTAAGTAAATTTGACGTTTATAACCTGGATGACACAATTATATGAAAGATTCTGAACGGTAGGGTAAAGGAACAAGTTATTTCTCTGGAAAATAATGCATTCATTTTTTAAATATATTACTATTTATAAAACCCTAAGTAGGAGAAATTTTTTTTATTTCTTCTAAAGTATATCGGTTCCGCTAGACAAATTTTTAATTTTATAATACTCTTATCAGGACTAGAATTCATAACGCTATGTTTTTTTCCAAAAAAAGCTATAATTCCAGATTTTTCGTTTTATCAAGACTATTATATCTTCCGTAGTTTTTATTCTAAATATTGTGCCAAAGACTGATCTAGTTTTTTACATTCTACATTAAAAATTGAAACCTCTTACATCGAAATGGTTTGGGATTTTTGTAACTTTTCAGATATTAATTCTCATTTATTAGTATACTGATCCGTATTCACAAAATTTAATTAAAAAATAAGTGAAATATACATTAACATAATGATGAGCTGCAAGTGTTATAACAAACACGAGTATAAAGCGTACAAATTTGTTATAATACAGCCCACAGTTTCTTGAAGGTCAGGTTAACGCCTAGTAACTAACCACCGCTATGTTTTGTCATTTTTATTTATATTTTATTTCATTAATATTTTATTATAAGTATTAGATATTCAAAGAAGGATTTGCGAAGGTAGAATTCCTTGCTTTTTTTTGCAAGGTCGATTTATGTTTTTTTATATTTCTGTATAATAATAAAATGTGGATTATTATATAATATATTTTTAATATGTTCAGTACACATTAATTATTGCATTTCTACATTTTATAATGATTGTGTTTTTTATCTGGTATGATATTTACGTTTACATTTTAAAAATATATAAATAAACTTTTCTACTATTCTTAGTTTCATGACTATTTAATTTATTAAATTTCTACAGATTTTATTTATTTTTTTCAATTAATTTTCATTTAACTCATTTACATTATTTTATTCCTGATTTATACTTCCTGTTATACAAATAATAATAGTAATATATATAGATATTAATATAAAATTTAATTTTTATAGTTTTATATTCGGTTTAATATTGATGTTTATGGTTGATATTTTAAATCGGAATAAAAGTGACGAGTTAGTTTTATTATTTTCAGTTGGTGTTTCTTTTTTTTTACGAAAGGTAGAATTTATGACATAGGAGTTTATATTAATTAGTGTAAAATACTTTTGTCGTGGTAAAAAATATTGTTTACTACGTTACCTTTAAGCCTGTATTTTGTTCGTACATTGCTGAGTGTTTTATTCCTTTTTTTAAACTAGATATTAATTTTTTTAGTTTTCATGTTCACATCATTAGGTTATATTTTTTTATCAGAAAACCGATTATTTTTACATGATGTATTATTTAATCATCTCTATTTCTGAATAGAGTATAGCAATCCATTATCAGTGAATGGTATTAAACGTTCTAACGTTATTATTGCCTGTATTACTCTAAAACAGTTAGGATATTATTGATGTAACTAGCTTGTTTAAAATAGACTCCAAATTACTAAATTATTAAAGGGCATTTTAGGTGATACATTCTAGAAAATCGAAAAAAAATCTTTTCCTGTTGCAAGAAACGCACATTAAAACGTAAATTAAGAATCTTTTTTTTTGTCTGGTTCAATTTACAATCGGTTCCTCATAGGGGACCACAAGTAAATTTAATTAATGATAATCACGTGAAGAAAGGTCCCCGATGAAAGTCTTCACTAAATCAAACAAAGGTTCAACACCTCAAATGTAGAAAAAGCACTTGTTTAAGTGGTCCAAGTAAAGTTCAATTCTTAACATAGACTAGAAATAAATCCCAGGTAGAAAAGAATAAATATAAAACAAAAACAATGTCTTCAATACAAACTACACTATACTACATAGACTATACTACAAATAAAATATATATTTATTTCGGTAAATAGAAATAGCTGTAATTCTTTGATTATCAAAGTGACTGACTCATACTGTGTTCACACTTCTAGGTTTGTTCTTCCGGTCACTCCTCTGGATACATCTCCCAGTTTCAGCGCATGTAAAAGTTTTAGTTGCCTGATGTCACCGCTGTCGTCCAATAGATTTACTGCCAGATATTTTTCATGTTTGTCTAACCTCTGTTAGTACTGCGAGCTAAATATTTAGATCTCATCGTTAACAGAGGGTAATCCTAGATAATCATTAATTCTCTACCTGTAACAAACCACGGCGCCTTTGTTATAGTCTTCATCAATTTATATTGGAATCTTTGAATTATTTCAATATTGCTGTTACTCGTACACAACAACTGGTCCCATACGTCCAGATAGGTTTAAGGATAAATCTGTAGACCAAGAGTTCATTAAATAACGATAACTGTGAGTTTTTACTTGGCAACCGGTTTAGTTCCATATATTTCATATTAATCTGTTCAAGATTATTTATCTTGTTCTGTATTCGATTTCCACATCATACCTTCCTGCTCCGGATTACGTCACTGTTGCATCGTTTGCAGACGACACGACAATCCTAGCTGATGATGAAGATTCAAATCAAGTCTCTGCTAAACTACAATTAGAGTTAGACGATATCTGCGCGTGGCTAACGAAATGGAAAATGAAGATAAATCAAAACAAATCAAGCCGTGTGATATTTACGACGAGAAGTGATGATTGCTCATGGATACACCTAAATGGTGTCTACATCCCTCACCAGGATCGGGTACAGTACCTTGGCCTACACTAGGATCATCACCTGACGTGGAAGGGCTATCTGGTAGAAAAGAGAAAATATTTTAACATCAAGTAGAGAACTAAACTGGTTTCTGGGTAGAAACTCACAGTTATTGTTATTTAATAAACTGTTGATCTACAGAGTTGTTCTTAAACCTATCAACGTTTAGGACGTTTAGGATCTGATGTGGGGTACGATAAAAACTGCAGTATTGAGGTAATTCTAAGATTCCAAAATAAATTGGTGAGGACCATAGCAGAGGAGCCGTGACTGGTTAGGGGTAGAGAAATTCATGACTACCTACGATTATCTTCTGTTTACGAAGACATCCAAAAAAGTTAGCTCGCGCTACAAACAGAGCTTAGACAAACATGTATATTACCAAGACGTATACTGGAAAATAGCAATGGCATCAGGTGACTAAAACGTTTCTATGTGCTGGACCTGCTAGGTGTACCAGAGGAGTGACCGGGAGAAGGAACCTTGGGGTAGGAATACAGGATGATTCTTTCGCAGTGTGGTGAACATTACTTTGATAGGCTACGAATTACGTTATTTCTATATACTGACGAATATTTGTTTTATCAATAGTTCTGTTTTCATGTATTGGGATTGATTACATTGTTTTTATTTTTTACTTCTTTTGATTTATTTTTAATGCTATGTTACGTATTGAACTTTACTTGGACCTCCTGTGCAAGTACTTTTCCTATATATGAGGCGTTGAATCTGTGTGCTTTAATGAGGGTTTTCATCGGTGACCTCTCTTCATGTGATTATCATGAATCAAATTATTCTTATGGTCCCCTATGAGGTACTGATTGTAAATTCTAACCTAATAAAAGTAGACAAAAAAATATTATTTGGTTTTTTTGGCGCTACTCTCACCAAGTTTTTACCATAGTTTTCTTTGGTCGGTCAAGGCAAACTCCTTTTTTTTATCCATGGAATAGCATACTTACCTGACGTAATTTTTATAATTTATTGTTATCTACCGATCAGTTTATTTATTTACCTATTTATCAAAAATAATTTTAACAGTAATTAAGTGAGAAATGATGAGCTTATTTAAAATAACCAGTCTTGAATTCAAGTCAAAGATTACAGAATTGCTTCTGATGTCAATTCATCTCGGGATAGCTTTTTTTTTAATTAGGTAGTTTACTGGTGAAAGCCCACGTATTTGAGAAGAAGAAACATACTGGAACTGATGTTTTTTAATTTTTTTTTTAACATCCAAATTGCAGCTAGGTTTAAATCAAATTATGATAATTATGATAAAATCAGCATATATAATGATCGTCGTGTGATAATATACTTAAATTAATTATTTTATCTATTTTTAGGAAAGAATTTGTCGAATATAGCATTAATACTTAACTGTGTGGTGAGCGTATGGGTATCGTTAAAGTAAATAAATGTGTTAGTTCTTTGTTTTATATGCATTGTGTGACAGCACGTTAAATAATGATCATCTACAGAATTTTATTAAAATGAGTATAATCATTTTATCAAAACAGATAAGTGCAGCATTTGTAGTATATCAGTTTATAAAAATAATTGCATCAATTATTTATTTATTACAAATCAATAATTTCTTTTATCAAAGGATTTTTTTAAATAGTTAATTTATATAGCTTTTCATGCAGTTAGAAAATATGCTGTTTAATAGAGCTTACTGAATATGTAGCAATAAATATAAAAGCTTTAAACAATTTTTTTCAGTAATTGTTCGTTATGTATCTTTTATTAGTTTTCCAAAATTTTCTTCAAACTTTATTACATTGAATTATTCTTAGTGTTTCTGACGAAAGAGAATTTGTACTTCTCAGGCAGTTTATAAAATTAATTATCCCAAAGTGAAAGTTTTTTTTTTTTTTTAATGGAAACCAAATATATGTCTGACTGAGTGAATTTAATTGTAGCTAAAATAAAACATGGAGGTCGTTCATGACGCGACTAATTCTAGCCCAGCATATAAAGCAAAACGTCAAACAGTAATGAAATTACATAATTTTATACCCCAATTTTTCAGTCAGTCGATTTTATTTTTATATTATTCGTTAACCGATGTTTTCATTATGATATTTTTACTTCTGTAAAATAAGTAAAAGTCTTTTAAACGTACCGAATTTAATTTTTGCGGATTTTACGACATCAACCTTAATTATTTATACTCTATTATTTATATAAAGGAGGATAAATATAATAAATTCCGTAGCCCAGAATTTTTTTTTAGTATTTTATAACTTTTTCATAATAAAATACGTTTTAAATAATAAACAATATTACATTTTTAGACTTCTGGTAATTGGATTTTTAAAACACGATTTTTATTGAATTGGAAAGAGAAATTCTACACCGGAAATTAACTTGTTTACGTTTTTAATAAAGAAAAAAATTACCCTAAAATCGTCCTAAAATATAATCTTCAGGCTAGATCAGAACTAAGCTACTGAAAGTATTATAAAAAATTCTTTTCACGCTGTTGAAGATATTTCAGATGATTTTATTAAAAAATATTAAGTTCAGTAACCCCTCTACATTCAGTTGGTTTTATTTTGTTTTTTTTTGTTTGCGTGCGTGTGAGCGTGAATAGTTTTTATTATTTTTTATAAAGCAAACACGCATAAAAAATGTTGAAAATGAATGATATATGAAACGAGATCAATGATAACAAATAAGTGATGTTTTAAAAGGTTATCTTTATAAAGTATTTAATATTATATAGGTACGTCTTGAAACTCCAGGTGGTTCATCTGACCGTTCCTTTATAGATGACAGAGCGTGAGAGGAGATGAGAAAGAAGAAATAAAAAGAATAACGTGTTCAGGATCATATGACTCAGACACTGATATAACCTGACTACATTGTTCATCAGAGACTTTTTATCCCATCGTACACCTCTTTACTCACGAACACCCACCCGAACTCTTAACACACAGTTTCTTGTGTATCAAGTGCATCCAATACTGCATTCGTAGTAATTTCTTTTTATAAAGATTAAACTGATTTATGAGATGAGTCATTCTTTCTGCGTCGATTGATTTTAATCTATAGAACAACAGAGTTAAATATTTTAGTAATAACTGAAAATTAGGCTTAAATATAAAAATCTAGTTTCTATGATTTTAAAACTAAGAGATAAGGTAATATATAAAATATTAAAATTGTTAAATGATAAACTATATTTGAAGTATTCCAGTTTTAAAATATACATATTTAATTTAAAAAAATTAAATTATGTTATTAAATTTAACATAAAACTATTTTAACGTAGCGATTGTCTGTCTATTTAATTTAATGCGATGTCGGTATATTCAATTATGCCTCATACACTAATCACTACTCCTGCTTTCCTTTTTAAGCTTCACAACTTTTCTTTTGCCACAATAAATAATTTTCACTAACATCTGAACATTTAAAATAGAAAATTTTGCTAGATTTTGGAAATAATTTTTTAGAATTTCATTCTAGGCTTTTGTAATGCACTTATAAGCTAAGGAATGTGACAAATGTTTTTATATTATCTTATTTCATGCCAATTTTTTATTAAACGTATAATTTATACGTTTCCACCTTTTTTTTTTACCCTCCGGGACCACCGTTAGGTATCGCTTCAGAGAATGAGATGAATGATTTGTAGCCTGTGTGAAAATGTCATGCGTGACCGAACCCGGGGACCTCCGGATAAAAGGCCGAGACGCTGCCACGGAGGCCGATATACGTTTCCACCTATCTAGTTTTAATGTCTTATCAGTTAATTTAAAAATGATCCACAACTAGCATCTTTACTTTCTCAGAAGTATTACTTGAAAATTCCATGATTTTAGCGATTTATTTTTGCAATCCATTGCCAAAAGGATTGTGACCATAGTAAATTGTTTTTGCTAAGAGTAATTTGTTAGGAGACCATCAAAGGATAGCCCACGTCAAATACAATATTAGAGAACACATATAAAGATAAACAGATGATAAAATAATAAAGATAAATCAGATAAACAAATAATAAAAGCAGATAATAATAAAGTCGCAAAACATTAAAGTCATAAAGGTAAAGTCACAGATATTAAAGTCGGATAAAAATAGTACAGATTTTAAAAGTTTAAACTATTTTTAACATAATAACCACTGTATCCCAAGGTCACTTCAATGATCACCCATACCTTCAAAGATCAGCGAGGTTCAGTCCATGTAGCCTCCTTAATCGTCTTACTTCCTCACCATTGTCAAGTAAATTGAGAGCCTGATGATTCCCATACTTGTCCTGCTTTGATATGTATTCCCAATTGGTCCTCCTTAATACTAAAAATTGGGAATGAGTATTATTAGTATCTCCTCACGAACACTTAGCACCCCAAGATACCCGTTCACCGTTTTTTTTTTACTCAACCATTTAAAAATAATGCTGTCAACGGAACACAACACTTTGGCTTTTTATGCCACGATTTATAATTTTAAACTGTAGTAATTTCGTTCGAAGTTATCAACTGTCGTCATAAAGGTTACTTGATAAACAAGTAATCTATTTTATTGGTTTTGTTTTTATTTTGTTACAAAATTTTATAGAACTGATATCTAATTAGTAATTATAATAGATTTTTATGATTTTAGTGGAATCTTTTATAACTTTACTTAATTTTAATCAACAACTTTTTGGTGATGTGGCTAATAATCCACATGTTTTAACCTACCTCGAGCCATCTGTAAGTTTTTCACTCAAATAATAACGAAATATTTATTAAATACATGCACGAAAATGAATAGTATGTATTTTTTAAATTTTGTATAATATATACAGTTGACCTGAAAAAAAATATGAAGGGAAGTCAAAAAATGTTGATTAAATTGATGAAAAATAAACTAACTTTTCAGATCTACCGATGGTTTTAGACTACCATTGGACTATATGAAAAAAAACGTTCATCTGCTGTCCAACTCTAGTGTCTGTTAGAAGTCCTTACGTTTGAAATCAAGCTTAAATATAATAAAATTTTATTTAACAAGGTAGTTTTATAACTATTATAATTAGGTAACAAAAATAGTTATACAGTTAACAATCAGCTGTTATGATAATAAACGTTGCCGTATTTGTAGGATAATCAATAATCGTACAAGTTTATATTTATAGAGATAAGCACGCTAAACATGCTCGAAAATTTATTATGTTTTTATCAGAATTGCTCTAATCAGAAAAGATTTTGGTGAACAATAATTTTTATAAAAAATACTTAAATAACCCATTGCTTTTAAATATCATAAAAAACATATATTCCGTATATTTTATAGTCATGTATAAAAACAATAAGTGTTTATTAAGATTCTTAATTACCTGTAAAGTGATGTTTATTTAACTACATTTAAAACTAATTTTCGGAACAAGATCAATGGTAAACAAAAGGTACAAAGGAAGCAATAAAGTAGTTTTTAAGTTTCCTTTCGTTGTACCAATATTTGTCTTTGTGTGTGTGTAGTGTATATATATATGTGTGTGTGTGTGTGTGTGTGTGTGTGTGTGTTGTGTGTGTGCGTGAATTACTTTGTTAGACTGATTGTTCATGGTTTGTGGGATCCCAAGTTAAACACTGTCCAGCCAACCCGTTTGCAATTTCCGGTGGCTTGCCTTCATCGTTGCTTCTATGCCTGAAGCATTTCCTGTGGTGGACCTTGACTTTCCTTACCTTATAAACTGGAACTAAATAGCGATTTTATTCTTCCTCGCGCTATTAAAAATACACTATTGTAATATCACTTTTAAATAAAATATTTCTTTCAGAAATGTTTAAATTATAGAGATTTTTACGTATTTTATTAAAATAAAAAATCTGATGTGGACACCACACGACTTCCTTGTACAACTATTAAAATACATATACATATTTTTGCTGCGCTTCATTTAAACTTATTTCATTTGAAAGTGAGATACGATCCTCCAATTCTTTAATAAAGTGAACAGTTACACAATTGTATTGTGTTGAACACCACATTGCACCATATTGAGTTTGGTGTACGTATCAGCATTTTATATTAGTATATATTAATTTTATTTCACATCAAGTAGATATGTGGTGTAAGTGAGAACGTGTCGAATCCGTAACCATGCACACATCGGTTCAAATCCGATTTCACGTACATATTTTTTTTTTTAAATTGAAATATATTGTTTTATTAACAACACTGATCAACAATGATTTTGTTAAATGAGAGTGAATAATTGATTCTTATAGTATTTTTCACGCTGATGAAATCATAATCCTTTTATCAGGCTTAGTTTTTTTAACTACCATTCTTATCTTCAGATAGTACCATGCATGAACTCCATAAGCACAGCATTTTGAGAAGGTAAAATACGTTCGCAAATATTCCCTCTGCCACGCGATCAGTGCTATATAGCTAATAAATTCCAATTCCAGTACCACCAGATACATCGAACTTAGAAGAAGATGAAAATGTCGAATTTTGTGCTGACATATCAGGCGATGAAGAAAGAGATCCAAAGTTTTTAGAAAATATATATGCTGAACCTCATTTAATTAATCAGCCAGAATTGAATGATCTGGTCCTTGATCTAAATTTATCAAAGAATCAAGCAGAAATACTGGCAACAAGACTGAAAAAATGGCATTTTTACAACAAAACACTAAAATAACTGCTTTCCGTGATGGACAATCAGAATTTGAACATTTCTTTTCTCAATACGGAAACTTAGTATACTGTAATAAAAATTACTAACTCTTTAATGAAAGATTTGGGACATATATCCTGACAAATGGCACCTTTTTATTGACTCTATTTCTAAATATATCAACTAAAATAAATAAAGATATATTTATTAGACCACAAATAAGAAAAATAATGAGTGATCTGACGTTTCAAGAATGTTTGAATGACTTTGAGGTTGCTGCATGGAAATCATTTCAAAATGTGATAAACAACTTTCTTGGAAAGGCCAGTAAATATAGAGATCTTGTGACTGAACTCCTTCAAAAGTACAAAGAAGTTGGGTGTAACATGTCACTTAAAATCCATTTCTTAGATTCACATTTGGATTTTCTCCCTAAAAGTTTCAGCGCTATCAGAGATGAACATGGAGAACGCTTTCACCAGGAGATATCTACAATTGAAACACGATACCAAGGAAAATGGAAGCAAAAAATGTTAGCCGATTACTGTTGGAATCTAAAGAGGGATCTACCTACAGCAGTTTACAAAAGAAAATTGAAAAGAAATAGTTTTTAGGTGAGAACAAAATGCATGTAATGTATTGTCATATTACGTTCATCATACGTATTTTTGTTTAAAAAAAAATTTCAATTACAAAAAAATGAATCCCATAGAAAAAATGTATTAACATACATAAAATCAGCATAAAAAATACTATAAGAATCAGTCATTCACTAGTATTTAAAAAAAAAAAATTAAATTTTGTTGACATTGTCAACAAAATTGCATTTTAAACATTTTTTAATTAAAATGAAAACTACAAAAAATTTAACTTCTGATTTTTTTCATATTTTTGTTATTGTTATTATTGAATTACTATTTATTGCTAAAATTTTTTTTCAAAGGTTAGTAAGTATTGATAAATCAATATATTTATATTTAAGAAAAAAAAATTTTAAAAGATATGTATATGAAGTCGGATTCGAACCGATGTGCTTTCCCCTTGTAAGATCCAAATATTTCTTTAATTAAAATTTTATTTGGTTATCACTCTGGAACCAGTGAAAATAAGTACCACTTATAATATATCGTTGAAAAGCTCTCAACGAGGGCTTTTTACTGCAGTTAAGAAAAAGTCCAAAATTCAAATTTATTTAGAGGTGTGAATGTATACACAGTTTTCGCCCAGTCGATTGCAATCAAAAGGGGAGGTGCACAACTAGATGTTACAACAGTTCTAAATACATTTCAACATTCTACGGCTAAACGTTTTTAAATTATGCGACATACATACGTACGAATGTTCGTATTACGCCGAAAGTAATCAAAATGGAATCAGGGACACTCAAAATGGATATTTCCGTTGAAATCTGAAAACCGAAATTTTTCGTGATCACCATACTTCCTTTACTTCGTACAAGGAAGTGAAAATGTATCGTTTTAATATTTTAATTAGTACTAATAGGAAGAAAAATCAGAAATAGTTTGTGAATATTTATCCGGATTCGTAATCGAAATTATATTTTTTAAATTTTAGAATATCTTTTTCTTATTCCTAGTTCTAAACTTATATTAACAGATGTTATTTATTCATTAAAATCCTCTTTTCTTGTCCCAAACTAATTTTAATGATTCTTTATGTTGTCCATTTTTCCCTTTAATTTACTTCTCAAATTAATAAAATTCTGCAAATTCTGGTACATTATGTTCATTAATATTAATAATCAATCCCTTCTTTACTTTCTCTGTCATATTTTAATACCTTTGTTTTATTCAAATTATTTTCAACTGAATTTTTCTCCCAAAAATAAAAACGTCCCATTAAGTATATTTATCTGATTTTTTCATTACAATAACTAAAATAACAATTTTGACACTAAAATAGCAATGTTGACAACGAATATTTCCATTTTTATTTTCTCTCTTGGATGATAGTCACTTTGCTTTCAAATTTGTCCTTAGATTTCTGTATTAATTCTTCCTTACGCAAAATGAAAAGAAATAGAAGTAGACTGTCCTTACAAAAGAGTAAAGTAACACAACGAAATAGTCATATAGGAAAATGGAACTTTAAGGGAATAAGCCAAAAGGATATTGGTATTTATGGCATAAGGTAATAAATTATGTATAGTGAATTCGTGAAGAATTTAATGATAGTGATAATTATTTTAATTCCAATAATTCTAAAGCAAATCTCGCAGGATCAGAGAATATTTTTGTACAATGCATTTTTTATAAATGGTGCATAACCATTTTTAACCTTCTGGATATTACTTGTGTTTTTACTTCTCCAAACCGATAAAAATTCAAGCTAGTCGTTCTTAAGTGACATTATAAATATTTTTTTTATGTCCGCCCTCGTGTACATATGATTGACTTCATCCACTTGCAACATGCTAATATCTATTTTTTCTGATAAACTAATTACATTTTTATGGAGTTAAATATTTCTGTATGTTATATAAAAATATGTTTATAATTGAGTTGATAAAATTTCAGGAAATTGCTGTATTTGTCGGCCTGTCGAATAGTATTCTCCGGCCTGAGTCTGTACAAGATTACACCTCATTTGCATATCATACATATAATACTCATCTCATTGGGCCATAGGTGAGGGGTGGAGGTGGTTGCTTATTGTTCACTAGTTGAAGAGATTGCAACGTACACATAAGGAAAGAAAAAATAAATATTACAATTGTTTACATTATCCAATCAAAATTTCTTAAACATTAAAATGATATCGAACACTGAAATATGATGAACAAAATTAAAGGAAAATCCTTCAATTTTACATGACTTCTTTCCTTTAGATTCTTTTATGCCGAACTACTTGTGGTCAACGTGTTATCAATAAAGCAGCTACAACCTTTCCACTTAAATTAATTGATTTTAGGTTTAAATGTTACTAAAAGATATGAACCCATCATTAATCAAACTGTGTCGATAAGAATTAAAATGACAATTTTTTTTAAAACAGAATTCATTAGCGGTGATATTTCCTATTTATTCAATTTTTGAATCGTTATTTATTTGTTAACGTCAGTTTTTATGATATTTAAATTAAATTATTTTGTGTACAAAAGAGCTGTATCTTCACAGTTTTGGAAAGTTATAAAATAAAAATCTACTTTAGAACCACATTAAAACACACATACAGTAGGGAACAGAGAGAAATGAATAATTTTATTTCCATAATTTTCAGCTACTACGACTGGTAGCCAATCCAAAAACCATCCGTGTAAAACACTACCTCTAATCATCGCAGCCGAAAAACGTTAACTCCAGTCATCTCTGAAAGATTTGACTGCTCTTTTAGACAGGAAGGAATCAACAGATTCATATGGTGATATATGTTTTCATGAAGTACTTTTTCAATAATATTACTTTTTTCAGACAGTTCTTTTCAGAAGTTTTTTTTTTATGAAGAGATGAGGTGAAAATTTTAGGCAGACCAAGCCTGATCAGAATTCGAGCCTCCAGGTGAAATACAGAGGCCTAATATTCTTTCGCGATGGTCGATACTATGTTTGGATTTTAAAAGTAAAACTACTTCTTGACTAAGTTCATATTTTATTGGTAAAAAAAAACGTTGAAATATGCCAAATTGAATTTCAATATTCTTAAGGTGAAAAATTTCTGAATCTTTAGATTCTATCTTTTCTCTAACAACAAATGTTTGAACCTAAGTCGTAGAATTTCAACCCACCGGGTTGGTCTAGTGTTGCTCGTCATTGCAAATCAGCTGATTTTCGAAATCGAGAGTTCCATGGTTCAAATCCTAGTAAGGACAAGTTACTTTTATACGGATTTGAATACTAGATCGCGGATACCGGTATTCTTTGGTGGTTGGGTTTCATTTAACCACATATCCCAGGAATTGTCGACCTGACACTGTAGAAGACTACTCTTCATTTACATTCATACATATCATCCTCATTCACCCTCTGAAGTAATACATTTCGGTGGTTCCGGAAGCTAAACAGAAAAAAAAGACATAGAATGTTGAATATGACAAACACAAAACTAGGAAGAAGTTAAGTATAGAAAGTTCCTTTACAGCTCAAATGGATAAATTTATTCCAGCCTCCTTAATCAGTAATGTATTTTCTACTATATACCGTTTCTAAAATGTTTAAATATTTCTTTTAAAGTGGATAATTTATAAATAAGTTGTTCGTTGAGATGTTGTTTAAGTTATAAGTTTAGATGTTAATTAAGTTATATGTTGGATTAAGTCATATGTGGAATTATATGAAAAATATTACACCCAACTCGTAATTTAATCATACGTTTTTCAAATATTAGTTATAATATAGATTATTCCTTAACAATAAATTGTTTTCTGTTACAGGTGAGTGTTGATTTTTGTGAAACGTTTTATAAGTTTGGGTTTTGAAGTGAGTAAAAGAATTATTTTTAACATTTTCTTTAGTAAATTTTGTAATTTTTTTTTTTAAGGTGCAAGTATTAATTTTTTCGTATATATTATGATGTTCTAAATATTTTTAACTACATTTATTTATTTTACGTTTTGTATCCGACTAACTTTAAAATTTGATTTTTTTTCCTGCTAGATACAAAATATTATAATCTTACAAAAAAAATTGGAGTACAATAAATTATTAAAAATGTTTTTCGTCTTAAATTATTCTTAAAAAAAAAAAATGAAATCAAACCTTGGCACTCACTTAGTATTTCCGCGGATTATATCGAAATCGTATAGGCGTGAAAGCTTCAATCCGCAGATTATTTTAAAATAGTTAAATGTGTTTTACTCAGCTAAACTTATAATCTCGTAGACTTAATACTTGGCTTTGATTTCATTGTTTTTTACGATATGCTGATGAGGAAATTTTGAATTACAAAGCCTATATTTTTAAGATTTTATTTTAAGATTCAATTCTGTTTGCAATTATTGAAGCTTTTCAAAGTGGATTAGGAAACATAAATAGAAGTTTTTAAAAGACAAAAAATTACAATTGTTTAGATATAAGTTTGATGATTTTTAGTCTTGTAAATTAACAAATCTTTTTATTAATATTATTTTAATTTATGATGAAATAGTTATAATATTACTGAATATTAAGAATTCGAAGTAATAATAATTTTATTTTTGTGATCGCAGAAGTTAAATTTTAATTTGAGAGTACAATTTCGAGATACGCGAAATATCCCTTTGCGTACAAGAACGATCTCATTATGCTATAGTTTCTATTTTTATTAGTCTAATAACAATATAAAAGACGTTCCGACCAATCTTTTAAAATTAAATTAAAGATTTTCCTTTTACAGAAACACTATTACTCTGTTGATGAGTTTTTAAATAATAGTAATTACGCGTAAATAAACTTGAATTATTTGCATGCTCGTTTAACGTGTACTTATACGTATAAGTACTGAAATATTTATTAATTAACGCCTTTAAAATGGCGTTTTATTGTGAACCGTTTATATTTATTTATTTATCTTCACATTACCGTATCGTCATAATTTCATAAAGCTTTTATTACATTTATTAATATGGTCTATAACCCCATACAGTTTTATATTTCGTAATACTACTATGATCAAGGTTTATTACGGTCCCTTGATCTTATTAGGAAACTGCTGGAGCATTTCCGTTTTATTACCTGTGTAATAACTCTTACCTACCTTTTCCTCACAATGTAATATAATTTGTAATTATATATAAAATACAGTGTGTGTATTTTCTGGATTCTAAAAGTAAAACTACTTGCAGGCTAAATTCATATTTTATTGCTAAAAAAAAACCGCGAAGTATACCAAATTGAAATTTGAATATTTTTAATTAATTTGCAATATACACTGTATATTGCAAATAACTTTTCCGAATTCTCATTTTTAGCTACTATATCATATTTGATTATTTTTTGAACTTTTTTATTTTTAGTATACCTATTTACTCATAACTTTTTATTGTCTTCAGTTATCATCTTTTCTTGCCTATTTTAAGCAAGGGCTGTAAGCAGATAAAATTGTTAATTTTTGGTTGAAAAAATAATTCTGATTGATCATGAATATAAACTACTCTTAGGTGTCAGTATATATGAGATCGATTGAGCAATAATTCTTTAATTTTTTTATGAATTGTTGTGTTAAGATCTGAAAATGTTTTAATATAAAGTTCATTTTTGAAATATTTGAAAAGTGGCAGCCAAAAATATAAAGTACTTTAAACAAATTGAAGGTGATTTAAATTTACACAATTTTTCTAATAGTATATTTCCTCGAGTTGTTGAACACAAATGTCTTTTAAATTAACTTTCAAAACATTACTAAGTTCTAAGATCGATTTAGTCACTTTTTACTCACAGAATCGTATTAATCATTTTTGAGAGAATCGATTTTAAAATTAAGCGATTTTAGCAAATAAGCAAAAAAGAAATAATAATTTCTTGAAAGTTACTTCCAGATATAAAAATTATGCAAAATTATAAATTTGGTTAATATAAAGTATTGGATTGTTTTCTCTTTAAATCCTTAACTAATATTCATGTTGCCAAACTGATACATTGATAGAAAAAACACATCATTTTGTACACCAACAAAATTTTATTTATTCGAAAATTACAAATCTATAAAACATTTTGAGTCTCCATTCGGGCACAATAGGATATAAGTTCCATTACATTCAAAATTATTTATTGATTAAGATCATAAGTTAACAGTTTAATTTAAATACGTCATTTTATTAATTTTTTTTACGTATTATGAAAGAAGATAAAATGATAGATTAAACAGTGTTATGTATAAATGGAATAGATTGTATAAAGACTTATGCACTTTGATAATATGATTGCTTCTTATGAAATACGTATACAAAAACGTATACTTGATCTTATTTTAGTATGTAGGCTATACGTGGATAGCATGACAGACGGTGTAAAGGATTGATTGACAGTATAACATCTTTCAACTTGTCGTCATTATACGTTACGTTTGACGGTTGAATAAAAAGAAGCGAGACAGAAAATAAAACAAGAGATAGTTATCGCAAAGAGTAAGTGCGAGGGTGGAACCTCGGTGCGGTAACGCAATAATGAATTATTACATTCGGTTCGTAACAGCACCTAAGAAATCCTGTTCTGCTGCAGCAACAGCAGCAGTCTGTACAGACTAGTTAGTCGATTGCTCAATTTGAGGCCAAACCGTTTGGTGCAGTAAAAGTGCAAACAATCCGGTGGTAGGTCACTTTCCCCTACATCTCATAAAAGGTTCGTTTCTACCTTACTGTAACGTATTATTATAATGTTAATTTCTCATCACCAATACCAATCCAATTATTTAATTAATGGTTATTTTTAATAATCATTATTTATTTCATTTTTATCCCTTTATTTGATACTATTTACTGCTCATATAAATTAAATACTGTATGATAACCATTAATTTATTCGATTACAAATTGTTTCAGTTTAAAAAACATATCATATATACATATGTTTTTTGAAGAATGCTTTCTTAACATTTGATTACCGTTACTTTTTTAATATATAATTATAACGTAAATATTATTTTTAAATATTTGTAGATAAAATAAAAATGGTTAATGCTAAAAATAATGTATTTGCACTTTTACATATTTTTTTAATTTAGTAATATAATTGTATCACTGAGTTGTGCAAAAGTTGAAAATAACTCACCGGATTGGTCTAGTGGAAAACTCTTCGTCGTAAGTCAGCTGATTTCGAAGTCGAAGTTCTCAGGTTCAAATCCTAATAAAACTTTTATTCGGATTTGAATATTAGATCGTGGATTCCGGTGTGCTTAGGTGGTTGGGTTTCATTCAATTAACCACACGTCTCAAGAATAGTTGACCTGAGTTTGTTTAAGACTACAAATTTACCGATACAGTTATATTACACTGATAAGTTTTTTACACTGAAAAAAAATTGAAAATGTTTTTTTTATTTTAAATCCAGATAATTTTTTTCTGTCCACCATCATCATCAGCAAAAAGAACAAGAAATTTCTGATTGTATTTTAGTTTTTGTGAATATCTTTTTAAGTTTATTTATTCATCGTGAATAAAGTGTTTTTCAAAAGTAGATTTCATTACGATTTTATCACAAAAGATATATTTCTTACCCTTTTACGGGTACATAGAAACTTTAAAAAAAAACAACTAATATTTATATAGGATTGCCGAATAAAACCAGCCAATTCAAAATACGCTCCCCGATATATATTTTTCCTTTGTTTTTGTAAACTCAATCTGTAGAATCAAGAAACTACTTTTTTAAATTCATTCTGTGACTTTTAATATATGACAACTAATAGACTAATATAAGTACTTGGAATAAAGATTACAAAGACCCTTAGAAGTGAGAATTAGGTAAAGAGTAGAATTGTCATTGCGAGAAAGCTGTTTAACAGAAAGAAGATTCAGAACTGTAACATGTAAATTTGATTAAGGAAAAGAATATAAATTTTCAATGTTTTGGAGGGTTTAGTTGTAACAACTAAAACAATATTAAAAAGCTATAAAAAAGGGCAGGTATTCGTAATATGAATAAGATTTTGAGCATCAAGATAACAACAGATAAAGTAAAGAAGTAGAATGGAAAAGGAAATTGATGTAACTTCTTGTTTGGAAAGTTGTATAAAAATTGTTCTAGTAAATAAAGGTTTGTCGATATTAAACAAATTTAAAATTACTTCTTTAAGTTTATCTTAGGTTATTTTCCAGATTATAGAAAAATACTTACCAACAGAGTTGTTATTTATTTATGATCAGTAAGCAATTATAGCTCTAATTCTGTAAATTCATCAATTATATTAGTTCCTCAATTATGTCTTTGCCGATGAGTTTATCGCTAACTCACTTCTTATAACGATAAAAAGATGAATGCTGGTTTAATTTTTCCCCTATCACTTTTCTGTTAATTTATGGAATTTGATTTCTTCGAAAAACTACGGAAAATACTTTTTTTTACTTTTTTAAAATTAATAATTCGATTTCAAACACGTTTGCAAAACGACAAAACTTTTTTTTAATAATCTATCATTTTTCAATGTCTCCACAAAATTTGGGCGTTTTTAACCAGTAATACATCACTTATCGATTATTTTGTAAGAGATCTTTCAGACAGAGATGATTATTTTCAAAAATTGAACTACTTTGTTCGTTTTGTAAGCCACGTAACAAAATTTGTATAATTATGAAAGTAACCATTATTACTCCACGAATCAATGATATTTGTAAATAAATATTAGTCCAATACTTCGCATCAGTGCGGGTAATGCACAGTAACTCTAACAATAAACTTAATACCAGGCGCTTGGACTTAATAGTAAGAAGAACTGTCCACAACTGAAGTTTGTAATCTACATTTTATATGATCATTACAATATTTTTCCTTTCTGCAGCAATAATTGTATTAACTATATTTATGATAATTAATAGTTAAAACGAACATATCAGCTTTTCCGTATTTTTTAATAACAATTCCTAAATGAGAACAGCTGTTACTTGAAGAACAACCGATAATTGAAATACCATTGTTTGAAAAACTAATAAGAACTTAATTATGATATAGGTAATATAATATGATTTAGGATTTTTTTTTACGTGCGCTCATATAAAGTCAAATTAATAAATATCTAAAAGAGTAATTTTCTAGAGTTTTTGAAGAAAATTTTCAAAAATAAAACTATATTGCAGAAAAGTCTTTGGAGGAATGAAATAATATTAGCCTCGAATTTTTACAATTATTCTGAAGGGAGAAATTAAATTTTAGCCTCATCGGAAAAGATATAACGCTATTAAGAGTTAATATGTAGATAGTTTTTGTAAAATCCATCAACTAACACGCACATCGTTTAATGGTAATTCAGATATGATTTGACTATAGACAAATTATTTGTAAGCCTTTCATGATAGTTGCTCATTGTTTGCCATCTGGCTTTTTCGTTGGTTCCATTATGTAATTTTTCATTAACTTCCCTTTTGATGTATAACAACATTAAATCGCTGATTGTTTATAGAGTAGAAATACTGATAAAATATTTCTCTTAATGGTTCGTATTACTGATTATCCATTTATAGAAATAATATTTTGATAATCCTTTTAATTCGTTGAGTAATTAAAAAAAATACCAAAATTTTGTATTATTTCAAATTATAGAGATCGTTGGAATTTGAACAATTGATACCATAAAAAGTGATATTCTATTCACTAAATCAAAATAAAAAAAAGTAGTTTAAATAAAAATATATATCTAATATATCTTCCATTTATCATGCTGAAAGTGATTTTGATAACTTTATCGTTAGATAAATTAAAAAACAAGATTACACTCAAATATTATTTACAAATTTTCTTTTACTTAAAATCTAAAACTAGATGAAGGTTTCCATAATTAAACAGGCATTATCATTAAACACTTCTTTTTCTGTTTAACCTCCGAAACCACCGTAAGGTATTACTTTCGAAGTGTAGTCTTGCACAGTCTTAGGTCGACCATTTCCGAGATGTGTGGTTGTTGAAGCCCAACCACCAAAGAACAATAAAAAAAAGAAAGAAAAAAAACACCGGTATCTACGATCTAGTTACTATTAAAATTCGTATAAAAGTAACTACTTCCTTTACTAGGATTTGAACATCAGAATTCTCAACTTTGAACTCAAATTTGTGATGACGAGTTCACCACTAGACCAACCCAGTTGTTTAAACACTGAGGATCAACAACCAATTATTAAACACTGAAGAAAGTGAATAAATAGAAAATAAATAAACCTTAAAAAATAAATAATAATAAACATTATTTAACAGATTATTATTTTTTCCGTTGATCTCCAAGATGGAGTGGTAGCGACTTATCCGGGGGTCTTGCGTTCTAATCCTGGTCAGACATGGCATTTTTCATACGCTACAAAATTCCATTCCCACATACAATTTTTTCAAAGCTTCTGTGGTGAGTTAATTCATCAAGCCAAATAAACAATACTTATGAAACATTATAAAACAAAAGTATTTTTAGCAGCGCTTTAATAAAAAGATTAAAAATATAACTAACTCTTGTCGTTTTAGCTAAGCCCCAATAGTAAACGAAAATTTTACTTAAAAAACCCAGACAGCTGAAACTTCCAGTGTGAAACTACCCACAATGGTTTAGAAATTTGATATATAAAACTTACTCAAGAAAGATAAAGATAGAGTGAACCTTAAACCAATCAAAATTATATCTTCGACCATGAACAATATTTAAAGGAGGGAGTAACTTTTCTAAGGGGGTAAATGTTCTTATGATTTAAAACTTTAACAAACATATTTTTAATAAATTTAAAAAGCCTACCGTTATTCATCAATGAAGTTTCTTTATTACTACTGATAAAGTAAGTTTTCGAATTTCCTAATCCCTTTTATTACGTACATTTTTTAAAATACTGTTCTTAACTAATTTTTTGATCAATTTTCAGGTAATGCTCTGCTACAGCCGATTTCTCCAGTCTTATATATTTATAAAGGAGCAAAATTTTCCTTTACACTAGTTTATATCATTCTTATAGATATTCCTGCGTATCTTAAATTAGAACCAGAAAGTAATGCGCTACAAAAATAATATTTCGCTATTATATGCTACTTTTATATTTAGCATAAAATAATTAGATTATCTTCATATTTTTCCTTACTAACAAATCATTTTTTTAATTTATTAAAAAAAACCGTGTGTTTAACTACTTACGCATGATTTGTCCAACGATGTATTTTCCCTTTATCACGCATTAAATAAATTGTACTCATTCTCTCTTAAGAAGTATCGTAACATAATATCATAAAAATTGATTGCAGTCTAAGTACGCACTTTTCTAAACAGTAGTTCTTTAGTCTTAAAATCTAACCTAATTTAAGAATTGTTATTTCTAAACTTTTGTTTTATCGCTGAAATACAGCTTATTTGGTAATAACAATACTGTTAATTGAAATAATGACAAAATTCTATACTTTATGTCAAGGAATGAATTAATGACTTGTTAAATAAAAAGGCAACATATTTATCTTCTGGACGTTGAATATTAATTTATCTTTGGCAGCAATAGCTAAATTAGAACGCGTAGTAATCAATTTCTTCAGACGAGTTGTTAGTATAAATACAGCCATCAAAATATAGATGTAGTAAATGGTTATGAAGTATAATGTTGTTTCAGTCTAAGAATTGAGTCGACTCTTAGTTAATCTCTATTACCGTACAGATAGCATATGTATATATCATCAATTTATTTACTGTATTATAAATTTTACGGTACAAAGTAAATATAGACTGTTTACAATTAAATCGTAAATCAGCTGACAGATATATTAGAATAGATGAAAGAAAATTGTTTAACTATTCTATGTAATGGGACTCAATATTTTACAGATGAATCTTTCTCATCTCTCAGAGCAATTAACAATAATTACTTGCACCTCAGTCTCTCTTAAGATAGTCTTACTGATTTGTTTTATGTGTTTGATCTTCTTGTATTATGTATCGTATTTTAATTTCTCCTTCGTGATTTATTTGTGTCGATCTGCTTTGTATTTTGTATTTTCTTGATTTTCCTTGTATTTTTTTTTTCTTACGAAACATGGTGACGTATAGCCCTGGCCCTGGAGGGCCAGGGCCCAGAGGTATGGTGGTACCTGGCCCTCCAGGTAGGCAGCTCGCTTGCCTAGGACATCCTGGCTCGTTCGCATTCAAGAGCGGGGGAGTCGGGATGCTTCTGATGATGGCATGGGGGACCCTTGCGGTGTGAGTGGGCGCGAGTAATAAAGGGAAGGGAATGAATCCTAGTAGGATAGGAACGGGGTAGCCCCCCTGAGGAGGGGGGTCTTGGCTGCCCAGAAGAAGTCGAGGCGTCCTTGTGATCCAGGGGGGACCCCGGTAGGTGGGCTCTGGATCGGTCCAAGCTAGGGGGGCAGGCTGTTTGTTGCCACGATACACTGAGGCGACCCAGTTATGTCTAACCAGCGGAAACCGATTGCCTTGGGGATGTTAAAAAACAAAAAGATAGTCTTATTAATCCTCTTAGACAGTAGTACTTTTCTATCTTATAAACAGTAAGAAAATATTGTTTGAAAGTATATTTTATTATTTACAGGTAATAAAGTATAACTTCTACTCCAAATTGATATTAAGAGATTTAATAAGCTTCATTTTCTTTGTAGTTAAATCTGTTTAAAAAAAAAACTCACATAATCAAGTTGTACTACAACGTACTGCGTACAAATTTTTTTATAGATTCTTTTTATTATTTTGTAATTATTTTATTATAAAACACATGGAAGTACTAAATTAATAAGTAATTGAAGAGTACTGATGATACGGCCTGTTGAAAGATTTTTTCCTTTCTGAAATCACCATCATTATTATTATTTGTCAACACCTCATTATATTTTTATCACGAATGTAGTTTATAATCCCTATAACGTTCCCACTTAACGGTAACTTTTTTTGAACTTACAAGCAATATCTGTTACATGACTAAGGGTATAAATAAAAAATAATATTTGACAACTTTAATATATATAAATTAATAAATAATTCATAAAACTAACAGTAAAGAGAGTAAAATTAATTAATTTTTTATTTTCTCAAAAAGAGAATTATTTCAAAACAAGCTTTTGAAATATCTGTAACATGAAATATAGCCAATAATGAAAAATCCGTATATATATATATATATATATATACTTCTTCAAATTCAGGGAAATCGATGAGAAAAAATATTTTAAATGCCTGATTCCCTTAAAAGTATTCTTATATTTTTTTCATTAAAAAAAAAAATTATTCATTTTAATCCTACAACCCGATGATGATGTTTGGAAATCGTGTAGCCCTTTTACCTTTCCAGTAAATATAGCTAGAATAGCTACATTAAAGTAGAAAGTATCGTGATCATATAAAAAATAGGGTATCGAATTTTTTTCAAATGTTTACGTTTTTAATTTACGTTTTTTAATTAGTTTAACTAGTCACGCATCAAAAATCTTAACTAGAATTCTATACAGAAGAATTGAGAGGAGAGTGGAGGAAGTGTTAGAAGAAGACCAATTTGGTTTCAGGAAAAGTATAGGGACAAGGGAAGCAATTTTAGGCCTCAGATTAATAGTAGAAGGAAGATTAAAGAAAAACAAACCAACATACTTGGCGTTTATAGACCTAGAAAAGCCATTCGATAACGTAGACTCGAATAAAATGTTCAGCATTTAAAAAAAATTAGGGTTCAAATACAGAGGTAGAAGAATTGCTAACATGTACAGGAACCAAACAGCAACAGTAACAATTGAAGAACATAAGAAAGAAGCCGTAATTAGAAAGGGAGTCCGACAAGGATGTTCCCTATCTCCGTTACTTTTTAATCTTTACATGGATCTAGCAGTTAATGATGTTAAAGAACAATTTAGATTCGGAGTAACAGTACAAGGTGAAAAGATAAAGATGCTACGATTTGCTGATGATATAGTAATTCTAGCCGAGAGTAAAAAGGATTTAGAAGAAACAATGAACGCCATAGATGAAGTCCTACGCAAGAACTATCGCATGAAAATAAACAAGAACAAAACAAAAGTAATGAAATGTAGTAGAAATAACAACGATGGGCCACTGAATGTGAAAATAGGAGAAGAAAAGATTATGGAGGTAGAAGAATTTTGTTATTTGGGAAGTAGAATTACTAAAGATGGACGAAGCAGGAGCGATATAAAATGCCGAATAGCACAAGCTAAACGAGCCTTCAGTATGAAATATAATTTGTTAACATCAAAAATTAATTTAAATGTCAGGAAAAGATTTTTGCTGTGTGTGTCGCTTTATATGGAAGTGAAACTTGGACAATCGGAGTATCTGAGAAGAAAAGATTAGAAGCTTTTGAAATGTGGTGCTATAGGAGAATGTTAAAAATCAGATGGGTGGATAAAGCCAAATGAAGAGGTATTGCGGCAAATAGATGAAGAAAGAAGCATTTGGAAAAATATAGTTAAAAGAAGAGGCAGACTTATAGGCCACATACTAAGGCATCCTGGAATAGTCGCTTTAATATTGGAAGGACAGGTAGAAGGAAAAAATTGTGTAGGCAGGCCACGTTTGGAATATGTAAAACAAATTGTTAGGGATGTAGGATGTAGAGGGTATACTGAAATGAAACGACTAGCACTAGATAGGGAATCTTGGAGAGCTGCATCAAACCAGTCAAATGACTGAAGACAAAAAAAAGTTTACGTTTTAGTGTCAAACTAGTTCGGTTTTCTTCAGACATTTTAAAGAAAATTTTATTGTAGCAGATTTGTTCCTTACAAGCATACATAAATAATCCAAAAAAACTTTTAAAATTAAGCCCTCACTCTTAATATTAAAATACATGTTTTTTATTCTTTAGCTCAATCTCCCTTAAATTTATTTCGAAGACTTTTTGAAAGTTTATACTTCATATATTGAACTATCAAGAAATGTGTACATTTAAAAAAAATTATAAACCCTGACCTAAAATGCAGCAAAAGGTTTTTTGAAAATTTTCTTTTTCCTATTTTAGTCTTTATTGAAGCAAGGTTGTAGATTTATAGAAAACATACTTAACCATATTTATTAAGCTTAACTTACATATGAACATTTTTAGAAACGTTTTTCTTATTATCTATTCTTTTCCTCTAAAAAACATAATTATTTTTTTCTGTATTTGGCTGTAAGCGAGTAAAAAAAGTTTTTGTATATTTTTGATCACTAAAGGGCTATTAAAATTAATGTAGCTTTGGCACCTTTATTATAGCCAAAATAAAATGCAATTTTTTTTCATTTTGTTAATAAAAGTTATTAATAACATGTTAATAAAAGTTACTTCATTTTTTCAATAGTTTTATTAAAATTTTCTTCTTGGTTAATTTTATTTTATTTTTTAAATAAAAATCTGACTCTTAATGTTTGAATTACAGAAATTTCCGGCAAAGCTGGAATGGTTTCACAATGAAAAAGATGTGCAACGTATTGTATGACTTGATCGGCATCATGCAATACTTTTCCACCTTTTTTTATTTTATTTTTATTACATTTATTTATTTTTTTTAATATTATGACTATTTCATCCTAAGTTTTTACTATTTATATTATATCTATTATCGACTTTTTATTATTTATATATTTTACATTGTATTTATTCTTATTTGTATATTGCACATAGGTGAACATAAAACATCAAAATTTATAGAATTTTGCTATTAAGGAAATCAAATTATAATGTATGAACAATAGGTATAGAACTAAATCAAACTGGCATATACATTCAAAGTGATTGTTTGAAAAAATGAAATTTACTCTAGCATCGAACATAGATAAAAACTTTTTAAATATTTTCTTAAAAGTATTTGTATAGTTTGTATAGAGTAAACATTTTATGGTAGCGAAATATGAATAATAAGAAATATACAGATTAGAGGCAAGTGAAATGTTATTTCACTTTTGATATTGAAAATTAGGTGGGTTATTATAGTATAATATGCCTAAAGACAAATAAAACGTGAGAGAGGTTTGTACCAGAACCTTGTAAAAGAGGCAAATTATTTTCGTGGGTCATGTATATATATACATACTAAAACAGCCAAGTTTAATTAATTTCTTATTATAGAGATCTAAAGCGAGTAAAAACTACTATAAAGGAAGAAAAAGTTGAATTTATGAAACAGATACCCGAGGACGTAAAATTAGTCAAATTTATCAGTATTATATAATATTTTTGTATTTCAAAGATTTTTGTAAAGATAGATGTATAATTTCTAGTAGTCTTATAGATTATACTTACTTTGACGGGTAATGTTTCTTTTTTAATGTTTCAAAGGAGTAATAATATTTCTCGTAATTGTTTGTTACTCTCCTTAGTTCATTTTGGATTATAATTTATTCTCTTTAAAATCATCTTTAGAGATGTTTGTATTAAACGCCTTTCGAGTTATGATAAAAAAAAAGATATGCGCTTTTTAATGGAGATGAAATTATTTCTTAACTGCATGTAAGATATTTTGAAATTCACCTCAGTACTTATAAATAGGTTAACATTTTTAATGATCAATAAATTATGTGAAGTTTTTTCCATTGATATTTATAGAGAATAAATGAAAAATATCTAAACTAACCTTTTTTTAAAATAATTATTATTTTTTTAAATAATTTTATATACTGGCTATATAATAATTATTTTACATATGTAAAATATTATGCCATTCAAAGCATTTAAGTTGGATTCAGGTTATCCAAAAGCTTTATAACCAATCGATTTTTTTTTTAAATCTATTCTATCAATTTTTTTCATCGTATCTATTTTTATAACGGGTATCTATTTCATTTTAACAAAACAAATACTTAATGTAAATTATGCACTCGCTTGTTTCATTATAACATCATCGCTTGAATTTATAACATTTACGTTTTAAAGGTTTGCTTTTCTACTAACTTATTTTTAGAATATGTTTTAAATGTTATCACGTTAATGGGGTATATTTAATGTTATGACTTAGTAATACGTAAATATCTTGTAGGAATGATTATGATTTAAAATTAACAATTAATTATTTTAATGCCATCATTTTCTTAATCTTTCTATCTTTAATAATTCTTTCATATTTTATTACATTATAATGAACTAGTACGCTTAAGACTGTTTATTATTTCCTGAATAAATTAATAAATTTGATGTTATTTGTTGGAAAAAAGAATACTGGAATGATGTTTTAAATAAATATTTTATTTTTTTCATGTTTCCGTACAGTAAATCGTTATCGTATTCCTAATTTTAGGAATTAGCTATTTATTTTTATGAGGTAATAAAATATAAAATTAGAATTGTGCGTTTCTTAAGTGGTTTCGTTTATATTGGAAACAATCTGTCATACTGTTTAGTTTGAATTAATTCATGAAGGAAGGAAGACATTTAAGAAAAGATTTGACACTTCATAAAATCGCTTAAGAGATCGCTTCTAAGATTAGTACTGTTACTCATTGTATACGAGTAAATTAACGAAATTATTATTGTAATTAGTTTTTAAATGTTTGGATTAACCAGATTAATTTATTTTCACGCATTGCGACAATTTTTAATAGCAGTATTTAGAATTTTCTAAATGAGAAATAGAAAAGGGTGTTCATGATCATGAACGTTTAAAATTAATTTGAATTTTTTGCTGTATAAAAAGAGGAAAAAGTACTTCTATTTTTTTATGCTAATGTACATCAATGTTAAAAAATATACATTTTTTTTTTTTTATCTTTACAATGAATGCGTAACAGAGTCACTTATGCCGCTAGTTTTGACGCACTGAAGTAACAGGCGAGCAGCCATTGTCAAAGGTAGCCTAACTTCATTGCAGTGGCGTGGAATTAACAGATTTTTTCCTTCTGCAGCATAAATTCCTGTTACACCAGGTTGTAGAAGGAAGCATCTCTTCACGACCTACGACTTTTTTTCTTGTGTTTCTTTCGTCGTTTATTTTTTTATTTTTAACTTCTTCTGTATCTTGTTTCTTTATTTATATTTCTAATATTATAGCGAGTGTGTTATATTATTAATATTGATGCTAGCAGTTTTTTAGACGTTAGCTCAGAGGCTGGGATTCTATATTAAAAAAATTTAAAAAATATTATTGTTGAACTTTATATATTGTTTGTAGGCGGGTGACTTATGTATATTATTAAAATGACATCACATTATCACATTAAATAAAATATTCAATTTGTTTATAAAAACAAAAACAAAATCTAAATCTAGAAAATGAAGTAACGTTTAAATAAAAAAATTATAACTTTTATCACAGACTACATTATACAGTCCAGTTAAAATTAAATGAACAGATAAATGAGTTAATTTATTTATTACACGGCTGTCCAAACAGGAGTGTTATTTAGAATCTGTGTACGTAAATTTGTCCCACCATAGCGGCTGAACCGATTTAGATCTATGACCCCGCGTTGAAATCCTTACGTTACCGGTAGTGTCGTAAGGCTATGTATATATATAAAATATATGTTTAAATAAATTTAAAAATTCGAAAAAAAATTATACTACATACAAAATTCACCTACACGCTCTTTAATTATCCTATATTAAACTGCAATTTTTTTTTTAGCAGCACGGGTTTTTTAATTTTTAATATTTATCTCTTGTATTTATCTGCAAATGACCAGTCAAATCGTCTGTTAGTCAAACTTGTTCTTTTTATTATTATTATTTTTCTATTATTAACTGGTGACGTACGATTATTTACGTATACTTTATTATCGATATCGATAAAGTAGAGTGCGGCAAAAGAAGTATGTTTATTTCTAATAAACGAAATGCTATCCTATGAAGAACTATAAACCAAGCTGTTTGAAATTTATGAGTAATTAAACACGACTGCCCGTAGTATAAACGACCTTCGTATATTCATCCAAAAACCCAAGCCCAAGGTTCAAAATGTAAAAATTAAAAAATTTTGCGTAATAACAAACAACACTGAACTAATATATATATATATATATATGCGCGCGCGCACACACATGCAAGGCCAAATATTGGGACGGCGATTGAGTGAACTGTATTGCAGTTATAAAATATTTCTGAATGATATAAAATTTAAATAAAATATGATATGTAATACAAAAAATTACCTTATATTAAATAAATATATTTAATAGGTCACAAAATACTTATACTGCGTAGTAATTATAAAAATGTTAAAACGAATGCGTAAAAAAGAAAATATGTTAATTACAATAATAATTAAATAAGGGAAAAATAAGTAGCGATACTACTGTTATTAATAAACTGACAACTTAGTAGTCTCAAACATTAATGAATCGAATACCTTAAATTTTATTTATTATTATTTTAAAAATACTCCAGGCAAGCTCAATTCAATGGAATTGCTTTCCACCATCTAATCAAACCCAAAAACTCACCGTAGAGATAAACTTATAAGCAATTTCTTCAAATTTCCGGTAATTCCTTCAAAAATCTTTTTTAATTCATTTAATTTTACTTACCCGCTAAGTAAAATTTCGGTGTTCGGGCATGATTTTAATTTTTATTTAAATATGAAACAAGTTAAAACAATATAGTCACGATTTTTACAAACGATTAATAATCATAGAAAATAATCTGATTTCTCAAAAGATTTCTTTGATACGTAATGGTTTTAAAAAAAAAAGAAAAAATATATAATCCATTACAGATCACTATTTAAATCAGCAGACATAAATGATTACCACTTTTCTAATAAATATGTAAGAGCTATATATATATATATATATATATATATATAGAGAGAGAGAGAGAGAGAGAGAGAGAGAGAGAGAGAGAGACGAGAGAGTGTTCTAAAATTGTGGGCTGTCTATACTTTTTTCAGATTCTACTTATAAAACTAAAAAAAGTCCTTAGGAATGATGTCAATTTCTCCTTCGTTGCCCTGTCCGCCATTTGTTTTTGTTTGTTTTTTTTTTATATATAATAATTTATATTTTAAGTTCGGATAGATGAATCACATTAATATTTGGTAAGCTTCTCGGTAATAAATTTTTAACATTAGGACGTAAATACCTTCGCAAATTACAAAATGGCGGCTATGTTTATTTTTCAGTCCGTTATATTTTCCATATAGTTTTATCAAAATTTATGTTATTTGCTAAAATATTAAGCCTTTTATTTTAAACAAAATGACATTTTATTTTTTTAAATCGGTTTTAATAGTCGAGTTATGGGAGAAAATTGATGTTGTAATTTTGTGTAGTAATTATTAAATTTATTATTGTGAGAAAATTATTATTTAATTTAACAATGATTTACAGTACTAGAATTAATAATAAATAAAAACAATTAGTATTTCATCGAAGTGAACGTTAAGTGTAGATGAAAACAGACACATAATTACAACATAATTTTTCTGCCATAACTAGGCTATTTGTAAACCGATTTAAAATAATAAAATGTTATTTTGTTCAAAATAAAAGGCTTAACATTTTAGCAAAAACATAAATTTTGATAAAATTAATATTTATAGAGATATAACGGATTGAAAAATAAATATGGCCGCCATTTTGTAATTTGGAAAGGTATTTAAGTCCTGATTTTTTGCTAATTTTAAAACTTTAATACCAAGACGCTTACCATTTATTAATGTGATTCGTCTGTTTGAACTTGAGATATAAATTATTATATAAAAATAACAAAATGGCGGTCAGGAGGGACGAAGGGGAAATCGCCATCATTCCTAAGGATATTTTTATTTTGTTTACAAGTAGAATCCGAAAAAGTATAGCCAGCTCACCATTTTAAAAACACTCTGTATACATAAATATACGAGTGTTTGTGTGCGCGCGCGTGTGTGTGTGTGTGTATGTTGTTTTTTTTTTATAGATTCATTTTTGCAGTTGATAGAAGAAATATGTTCAATCATTTTTTTTATAAAGTAATTGAGGGCAAGTAGATTATTTAAGATTACTTAACAGCTCAGCTGTTATTAATCATTTAACTCGCCATTTAACGGAAATCGCTTACTTGTAAAATATTTTGCGGTAAAGAGATTTATTTCATTTAAAAAAACAATATTAATGAATTATGTATATTGTTTTTTTTTTAAATCATTTTTCGGATAGCGAATTTTCTTTAATATTTCCGTTAAAATAATAAAAAACCTACTTCCCAGGAATCTCAGCAAAACCCAACTACTACTGGTCCTCCATAACAGCAAAATATATTTATCCTACACCAGCTATACGAGTATAAAGGACTTCACATTTGTCTGTGCGTTCATTTTACACAGAAAATTTTTTATGTACATAGGTTTTACCTAACAATAAAATGAAATATATACATATAATAATTATATAATTAATTTAAATTATATGTTATAATACTGTAAAGTTTTTCAAGGATCTGAGAATTTTTAAGATTTCAATTTTTTTCAGTTCAAAAAGCTATTTTAAAATTGTTACAATCCACGGGCGTTTAAATTCTAATATTTTTTCTTGTCCCCGAGTACAGTTACTTTTCCATAAATTAAGCAATCTATTTGCAAAAATTTATTTAATTGAACTTCAAGATCAAATTCTTCCATAAAAATGTACGTATCTAAAAAAATTGTCTAACGTATTTTGAAGTAAATTTCTCCATCACAACAGAACATATAAAATATAAATTATTCTATACAATGCTATTAATATATTTTACTATAAAATCTATACATAATCTTAGTTTATGATAAAATGCAATTTTCATTCGCAAAATCAATTTTTCACACTGCCATGGAAATCGGAGGTTTGCTAGTTTTTCGAACGCTAATAAATGCAATATTCCCATACACAAGCTTCTAGTTGATGTGGGAATTAATCATCAACAAAACAATTGAACCTCAAATTTTTTCGCCCACCGCCCACATTAAGAATCAAAATTTCTAGCGCCTCAAAATTTTTAAACTTACCATCTGCTAAAAATAACAATTGCAATTGCTGTATTTACTATGCGCTCTGAAAAACAGCAATTGCAGTTATTGTTTTTAAACGTGGCATATCCTATTTCTGAGTTGAAACTTGCATTTTACTTTAAAATATATTTAAAATTTTAATCTGAAATATCAGGAAAATATAATTTCTACCTTTTTTTTAATCAGCCATTTCCTTCCTAGACTGCCTGAACGCCCCCAATTTTCTGTGGATCTTCTGCCGCCTCCCCTGAAGGCCTCCAGCGCCCACAAGGGGGCGTTATCGTCCACTTTGAGAATGAATGAACTAAACAAAAGAAAAATTTTTGTTTCCAAATAAAGTAACTACATTTTTTTAAACGATTTCATTTCATTTATTTCGTAATTTTGAACCTTTTTTCAAAAAAAAATAATACCAGATTTGTACATAAACATGATTATGTTTATATAATCATCTTAACAAGATTATTTAATCTTTCAGATACTGAATTTTTTTAGTATTTGAAATTAAGAGATTTTCAAAATAAGCTTTCAGAGAAGAGATACTGTTCGGCAGCCTTCTTAGATGTCCAGCAGGCCTTTGACAAGGTTTGGCTGCCTGGGCTTTATATAAGTTAAAAAAGAACCCTCGTCAACATTATTACGTTGTTCTTCGTAGCTACCTGAATGGGAGTTTCTCCTAGATAAAATATCAAGCATTAAATGCATTCTTCAACAATAAGTCGGAGTTTGCAGGCTCATTTTTTGGATCTGTCTTATACTGTATCTTCTCTGCCGACCTTCCGGTTGAGAATGGAGTTACTGTCGCTTCCTTTCAAAATAATGCGGCTATTTTGGCATTGATGACAACTGGACTGTGGCCTCAGCTAATCTACAATCCGAATTAAATCTAGTCAGCAGGCGGTTAGGTACATGAAAGATTAGCTAAGTTGAGCCATGTGACATTCGTAATGAGGAGAGGAGACTTCCGACGAGTCCACCTTGATGCCATTTTAATCCCACATACTGAAAGTGGACCTGGGTCTTCACCTGGTTTGTCTTTTGACTTGGAAGATTCTTGTGATGGAGAAGAGAAACCAACTTAACTCGAAGTTTAAGAAATGCTGGGCAAGAGGTCTGAGTTATCTTTGTGAAATAAGCTACTTTTATATTCAGCAATCTTGAAACCATTATGGACATATAGCGTCCAACTATGGAGCACGGCAAGCAAATGAAATGTTGAGTCATACATCGGTTTCAGAACAAACTAGCGAGGTGTGTAGCTGAGGCGCCATGGTTGACCAATATAGTGAAATCCACGAATATTTGGGTCTACGGTACAAATAAGAAATACTACGTTTCAGTTTGAAATAAGAACTTCGGCTAATTGACCACTTGGCCGTAAACCACCTAGAGAATGGTGAGGATGTTAAAATAAGCAGCTACACGTTCTGGACCTTAGTAATTCTATAGTGTGATTATACCCTCTGAGTTTTGTGCATTAAGTAAGCCCTCATTTCCTTCCCCACTGTTTCTGTTTTTACTTTCACTTTTAATTTGAAGTATTTCATCGTCTGATATTTTTAAGTTTCTTGTTATTGTTATTGTTTTCTACTATACTACTGATAGAACAGTTCTTCAAAACTACATTGTGTACATTCTACGTTCTACCCTCAGAAGTGCTATGTGGTACTAGTATTAATTTTAATAATTTTTGAGGAATTTTAATGGGGATTAGTTTTTAATTCTATTATTATTATTATTATTATTATTACCGTCGTTTGTTTACTTCTTTTAATCGTGTTGGTTTTTGGAGTATAATTTCTGTCTATTCGAATGATATTTTTAGACCAATTGTATTTGCATTTTTAATATATATATATATATAATGTATGAGATATATATATATATATATATATATATATATCATATATAATTTACTTAGGGTTCCTACAAAAATGTAACCATTTTGGAAACAAAAAAAGCAGTAAGCTTTCATTTTTTCAGCAGTTAGAGCTAATAAATTACTTCCTCTTTGTCTCACGCAATAAATTAGATGATTGAATTCGTACTATTATAGATAAATTATAAAAAAATTTAACGTGTAAAAAAATTTTTTTAGCCATTAATATCGTTATTGGAAATCACAAAAGTGAAGTAAATATCCTCTTCTAGGCTTATCTATATTATTACCAGTTCAAAAACGATGTTCAAAATAACAAGGGGTTATTTTTCTGAAAAGGAACAATGCGAAATTTTTTTGTAAAGTTTAAATTTAAGGTTTAAAAGACTTTTTTTACGGAACAGTCATTAATACCATCCTCTGATCTGTTTTAACACTTGTAACGGAATGGCTCCTTTCATTTAATTTAACAGTTGGATTCGTACCAAAAGTGCGTTCACCAGAATATTATACGCTCATAAATGGAAGGGAATACAGCACTTGCTGGATACCGTTTTGAAATGATAACTTAAAATATTACACTTTGAGATTCATGTAAAACATTCTGAATAGTAAGATAATCAGTGGTGTTAATATGGCACTACATATTTGTATGAATTAACTGTATTACTGAAGTATAATAATGTATCATGTACGAAGAATATATACATTGAAAAAAATGCGCGTTGAAACTTTTTTTATGAGCAGTTTTATTATGATTGACCTTTTCTTTTATCTTTTAATAATTAAATAAACAAATAATTGAAAAATTTCTCTATGAATTTGCAGTTTATATAATAATAATACTTTTTCCATTCCAAGAAGTAGTTTAAAAAGCTTACATTAATGAAAATAACTTGTATTCTGTTACGGTTGTTTGTTTTGATCACAAAGAGGTGCACCAGTATTTATAATTCAATACTGTAATTATTAGAATGCCGGGGAATGTTGACTGAGTAGGTTATATGAATGGAGAAATAAGAATAAAGTATGAAAATTTAAATTACAATAATAAACTTGCAAAGCAGCGTAATAAATATATATTTAAAACTAGGTTACGTTGAATTAATGACAAAATACGGTATAAAATTTATTTATGTACATTTGTTTATTCAGTTGTTTTAAAAAAAGTTATTACGTTTGCTTAGTTTGTATGTTATATCACTATCATGTTGTAAATTAAATATAAATTTACTGCTAAATTCAAAAGAATTAAATAAACGTTTAATTAATAGAGTTATAAGAAGTAGCCATTTTTGTTGCCTTCAGTAACATGTATTTGTAATTAACGGTAGAAAATAAACTTGCTTATTCTAATTGCATCAGATTTTTTTTTAAATAAATAAATTATCTTCAGCTTTATTTTGTTTTATTATTATTATTAGAAACATTTTTAATTTTGTTTTTTCGTCGATATATTTACATAAAATTTAACACAGAAAAGTGAAAATAACGCAGCGCTTACTAAAGTATTCTTTTTATAAACGGTGAGGTGTCTTTTAGGTAGAAAAATCAGAACGGATACCTATTACATAACTGTTAGAAGTTGGCACATCGGTATGATGGAATCGATAAACAGCTGAAGCGCCCAATCGCTGAAGATCATTATAAGGTAGTGAGATAATGAGGAAAGACAAATAACAAGATTGCTAGCTGAACGTCTAGGTAGAGTAAATTTTGAAGGCGGAGACTACAGATACAAGAGTAAGTGGAAGGGAGAAGATAGGAATAATAATCTATAAAATCCTTCTGAAGTTAGTATTTCTATAAGCATACATGCCTGATACCTACAGTGGTGGAACAGCTATGGGTTTCACCTGTTTGAAATGCTTGCTACTCTGAAACACACTAATCACGCTGAGGTATTCCCCCAGCGATTGTTGTTAATGAAAATTATAAATCTGTTTTACTTTTACTGCATATGTAATGGATGATAGTTACAATTATTTATAAAATTAATTTTAACAAACAAAAAATATGTTAGCACTACGAATTTTAAACAAGCAAAAATTATGTACTGAATTTAAATTGATTGATTTCTATTTTCAAAACATTTTATTTAAAAAAAATTGTTGCACCTAAACCGTCGTAAGAAACTGGAGTGTGCTGTTAGAAATATACATAAAAATAATCTCACTCTTTTCTATATTTATATGTATTGAATTTTCCATTACTCTTTCTTTCCTTTAAATCAAGGGAATATTAAACAAAGATTTGAATTGCAACTTCTTTATTTAACTTTGACTGTAAACTATAGATTCTAATAGTTTTTCCAACTATATTTGCCTTGAACACTGATTCTCTTTATTCAGAGTACTCAGAACGACAAGATTATCTACTTTATCGAATAATGATAAAATAATAATACAATTTTTCGTTGGTATTCCAACCGTAAATTAATTTATCTTTTGATTCGTAGAGAATATAAGAGGATTGTCTTTGAACTTTAATTCTCTTTTGTTGTTATTAGTGTAAATATTTTATGATATTCATATCTAGAATTTCTTCTGGGAACTTTCGATATGCTTTATATTCTTCTTCGGAATTTTCCATGTCATGCTAAAATGTATTTTAAAAATAGCACGTTCTAATGATTCGTTTACTTATTTTAATAATAACTCCGGAGATTAAACCGAATACAAATACAGAGATTCGATTTATAGAGAGTGAAAAATGCCAAGTCTGACCGGGATTTCAGGAGAAGGACCCACAACTTCGTTTGAAAGGCCAGGACGCATTGTCAATCTGCCGCAGAGATCACATTATGGTACCTTATCTGATTCATCTACAGAAATTACAAGTGTATTTATGACTTTAAGAAAATCGTTTCATGAAAAAAATGCATCAATTAAAGATTTTCCTTCGACTGACAATCCGTAACTGCGACAATTTCCTGTGGATAGTCTACCTTTTT
Source organism: Lycorma delicatula (assembly GCF_047948215.1). Lineage (NCBI taxonomy): Eukaryota > Metazoa > Arthropoda > Insecta > Hemiptera > Fulgoridae > Lycorma > Lycorma delicatula. The sequence goes on from NC_134456.1 coordinate 115,918,094, forward strand.
CCATCCTTTTAATGAAGATAATCAGGATATTTAAATAGATGATATTCTCTGATAATGGATAGCGTGTCCAAGATTCTTCCTTATTATCTAATAATTCTTGATTTTTTTTTTATCTATCCTTAGATGAATTCATTTCAAGTTATGTAAATTACGTATACGATTTTCAGCTTATGCTAGTGATACGACAATTTTTATCTCCATTTTTTAATCCACAAAGTTACCTTTAATTTACATTATCCATAATCCGTAAGTTAAGCTTATTTCCATAATCAAAATCATAATCGTAAAACTCTTTTAAACTTAAATTATTAATTATTAAAAAATTAATATTCTGCGATATTATAAATTATTTAATAACGAGTAATATATTTTTGTACACTCTATCTTATATTTACATATAATTTTTTACATTCGGTGGCATTTTCAAATATAAATTGCTTATTGATAAAAAAACACAAAAATGTAATTTCAACAAAAAAATCCAAAAAATTTAGTATTAAATTAAAAAACTCTTACACAGAGTTTTTTTTAATTATATTAAAATAGAGTTTTTTTACTTCCTTGTACGAAGTAAAGAAGTATTGTGATCACGAAAAATTTTGGTTTTCAGATTTCAACGGAATTATCCGTTTTGACCACCCCTGAATCCATTTTGACTAGTTTCGGCGTAATGTCTGTACGAACGTAGGTATGTACGTATCTCGCATAACTCAAAAACGATTTCCGTATGATGTTGATATTCTGAATTTAGGACTGTTGTAACATCTAGTTGTGCTCCTCCCCTTTTTATTGCAATCGACTGAACCAAAATGTCCAAACAAAGACAAAAAACGAAAAAAAGTTGGATTTTGGACTTTTTTTTAACTGCATTAATAAGCCCTCATCGAGAGCTTTTCAACGGTATATCGTAAGTGATATTTATTTTCATTGATTCCATAGTTACAGCCAAATAAATTTTAATTAATGAAGTATTTGGATCTTACAAGGGAAGGCACATCGGTTCGAATCACTCTTCATTTAATTTTTGTTTATTTAAATGTATTGATTTACTAATAATTATTAAGCCGTGATTGAAAATTATTCAGTAACAATAAAAAAAATATAAGAAAAAAAATTATTAGTGAAATAATATTTTATTTACTTTTAAATTTAAAAATTTAAATTCTACTTTTCAGTAGAGTCTACTTTTCAGTAAAAGTAGAAGTCACAAAAAGGGGAAAATAGACTCAAAAGTAGACTCACAAGAACAATATATACACTGAAACATAAATGACAGATCTTTGATAAATAGCAAAAAATTTTTATCTTTTAGTTAATTACTCCTCTAATATTATCGGACAATATTCTGCCTAAGTCGGAGTTGATCATCATTTCGTTTGTTTTTTGTTACCAGTCGTTTAATCGATCTTAATTTGTGTACACGTTCTCTAGTTTCAAATATTTTCTCTTTACATTCATTATCCTCTCTTATATTTTTATTCTTTCCTTGGTCTTAACGTTTTCGTCCTCTTTATATTTATCATCTTCTCTTAATTTTTTTATTCTTCCCTTGTTCTTAACATTTTCTTCCCCTGCATATTCATCTTCTTGTCGTTTTTTGAGATATATTTCTTCATGTTATCTTTCTTTTTCCTGTACGATTGTTTCTTTTCCATTTTTAATTATTCTGCAAATAATCCAATAATAAAAACTAAATATTTTACACCGTTAGGTCGAACTTAACATTTGTAACCAATATACAGGAATTCACTAAATTGAATAGTTTACTTATTACTCACTTTCGTTTAAACGACACACCAGAAATCTAAAATTTTGTTAATCAGCAACTCACGAAGATACGAATAATACTGATCTAATAATACGAGTAATAAAGGGACTTTTACTCTATTCTAATATTTCATATAAAAATATTGTTGAATCAATATTCAATATAATCAATATTCCATATTGTTGAATTAATAATTGTATAAATATTTTATGTTAATAAAGACTAATACTTCAACAATTGTGTAACTGTCTACTTTATTAAAGAATTGGAGGATCGTATCTCACTTTCAAATGAAATGCAGCAAAAATGTGTATATGTAATTTAATTGACGTATAAGGAAGTAATGTGATGTCCACATCAGATTTTTTTTTAAGGCCGACGTTTGTTTCCGACGCCCTTACAATTTCAAAGTCAGAAAAGCACTGATCAGGACAAAGTACAATATAAGTTCGGTAATGAGTAGGCCCTAAGTACACATGTATCAAGTTTCAACTCACTCACCACTGTTACTTACTGAATAACACACCACTACACACTCAAAAGTATCTCAAATTGAGGTTACGTTATCTATTATCGACCTTAAATTTAGCATAACTGAATTTCAATGAAATTGATCCAGAAATTTTTGAAGATTTTTGAACCATAAAATTTTATACATGAATGGTATTTTCGTATTTCTTTTAGCTCAAAAAGTAGAGAAGACTAATTTTCACCTTTCAATTCCACCATGCGACCAAAAAAATACCTCAAATTGAGGTTATGTTTTCTGCGATGTTGACCTTAAATTAAGCAAAACTCAGGAACGATGCAACCAATTTTCAATAAAAATTTCACTTGCACACTTCAAATCCACTACTACAGAATATCAAAATTTGAATGAAATTGTAGTAGTTTATATGTACATATGTATAAGGAAATTACATTTTAAATGAATCGTATTTCTGATACCTCAAAACGTAAAGAAAATTCAATTTCATCCTCCATCCCACCATGCGACGGGAAGTAATACGGTATTTTTCTTCTAAAAGTTAGTAAAAAATACAAACAGTTTAGTGCTAAAGAAATAAATAAAAAGCTTTAGTACTTCTATTTAGTATTACTATCGGTCTCCTTTGTAAAAATTACATTATAGCTTATTAAAACGAAAGTTTTTTTTTTAAACTTATTTCACATATATGTATTTGGTAAATGTTAAGAATATATAATTAAATTACTGTAATTTCTTTTGTTAATATGTAATAAAATTGTATTTAATTTTAATGAGCTATTACTTAAGTTAACTTGAGTCGATAATAATCGACATGCAATAGTCACGTAACAACGTAATAGCAAAAGCACTACCGCTGCTGTTACTACTGTTACCGGTGCTAGTACTCCATTCTTATTAATTAAACAATAGCTAGACCACTCTTATCAAAAAGTAAGTGGAATTGAAGTTGTCGTGATATTCAGTATGTGACCCAAAACCCTGAACTATTTAACCTGACCCAGTGAGGCGATTAGTTTTTCTTGCTTTTGTCGTTTGCACTAAAGAACGCTCATGTGGGTAAAAAGATACATATTAAAGATAAAATTAATGTAATTAGATAAAGATTTATCAGCTTAAAAAAAGGTAATTATATGTTTTTTTTTAATGATACAGTTGTAAGTAATGTATATATATAAAGTTTCAATGATTTTCTCTTCTGATATTAATAATGCTTATCTCAAACTAGTTATTTTTCTTACTTATTTTTCTTCCTTCGACCGAAGATTCTTCCAGGCTGGATGATAATAATTGTTTGATAGATTGTTGAGTTATATATTAATTTTGTAGTATAGGAGTATATTTTTGTTCGAGTAAAACATCAATCATTTTCTGATTGGTTTACTTGTAAGAAGGAAAAAGAACATGATTTGTTTTATTACTCTTGGTTTAATACGCTTTACTATTGTTTTCTAGATATCGTGTAACTGCTGGTAAGAATCGATTCAGTCTTTTCCGGCAGCTTATTATTAAATAATTAAAAATATTTTTTACATTAAATAATTCAGTCATCTTTTAACTCGTCTCAGTAAAATGTGTTCAGATTCAAATAAATTTTTCTTTGTTAATTAAATGAACCTTTTTTTTGTTTAACCTCCGGGACCACCGTTAGGTATTGCTTCAGAGAATGAGATGATATGATAGCGTGTGTGAAAATGCCATGCCTGACCGGGATTCGAACCCGGGACCTCCGGATGAAAGGCCGACACGCTACCACTCGCGCACTCTTACTCTTCCTCCTTAATATATGAAATTGTTACAATTCAATTACCAGTTGACATTTGTTTTACTTTTTATTAATTTCTTATATTGTTTATTCTAATTCAGATTGAACTAGTTAATAAAGAGTGAACATGGTGCTATAAGTTTTGAATTAATGTACAACAATACTACATGTAAGATTATTACAAACCTATTTATATTTATCAATGTATTATTCATTACAATAAAAAAGGTGTTAAACCAAATATTTAATGGATTATTTTTTAATCAGTGACATCAAAATCAAGAAATAGTTCACCAAAATGCATTTCCCTTTTTTTCTTTTAAGAGACCTAACTATTAATCATATTTTATATTGCTATTGGTGTACTCTAACAACAGATTTCCGATCTCTGTAATGAAATAGTAATATTCTCATTTTAATTCAAATGTTTCCGAATCGAAACTTAATCACGGATGGCATTTTTCACACGCTAAAATTTTTAACGCTATATCTATTCTTGCAGGTTGGCTTCAGAAATAGCATCTATCCGTAAAAATATTTGATAAATTCGCCTTACTCCAGAAAATTTAGAAAGAAGAGTAGTTAGCTGAAAAGACATTAGAATATTAATACTTTTTTTTTTTGTTACAAATGTAATTCATTTAATATTTCTAAATGATCAACATTGAATTTTCTAAATTTTTTTCGAAGTTTTACGAGTTATTTTATCCTCATTTAGAATTTACCAACAAAAAAGCACAAATAAGCAATTGTGATTAAAAATAAGGAAGAAATTGACGACTAAAATAGATTCTTTTATAATTTATCTTTACCAGCAATTGTTAAATGTAAATCTTGAGAATGCAGAATGTTTATGTAATAAAAAACATAGTACCTCTTGTAAAATGAAGAGAGATCATGAATGTTACAAATTATACAATGAGAATTTATTGCTATTTCTGTTACAAAAAGTAGTATTCTAAATGGAATTAATTATTTAAACATTTCTGTAAAATTGTACTCTATTTTTTTAAAACATTATTTAAATATATATTCACTAACAGTTATTGTTTAAAGATCTTTAGTTTTCATTTAAAACCTTTTACATTAATTTAATTTCATATTTAGATTGATTCTGCTTTTTTAAAAAACAAATAAATGTATATTATTATAAATTTAAAATATGATATTTTTTAAAGTAAAATATAATTGTTTGATCTCGTTTTTTTTGTTTTTTATTTAGGCCTAGTACTATAATTCTATATTTATTCCACGGTTTGTGTTGGAAGTTCTGCTGGATGGGCTTGAAGAATAGTCCAATATAACAGCACGCAACAAGGGTAATAGAAATACAATGGCGATGTCCACAATGGAACCGGAAATCAGTAACTGTGTATCATATTCTAAAATGGTTCCCTAAATAGTTAATAATAATAATAAAATAATAACAAAAATAATATTTATATAGCTTAAATTTTGTTATTTTATTACATTAAATATTATTAATTACTATATATTTTAATTTAAAATTACAGGATTATCGTAACTAACATTTAGGCTATTTTTGCAAATGGAATATTCAAACATAAGCTTAAATCTAAGCGTAAGGTAATACTGTCAAAATAAAAAAAATTATACAAATCTTTTTAATGTTATTTTTATTAAACATAATAATGTTAAAGGATATTTTTAAAGCATTATTTCACAAATTAAGTAATTCGTTTTTTAATAATGTTGCGGTATCTAACAGCGGGAAAATAATGAATAGTAACAGTAAATAATAGTTTTCTCCAGTTTTTTATAGTTTTCTGAATTTTGAGATCTCTTGTGTTCAGAAATACTAAAATTTATGCAAAAAAATTTCGTATTTATAATACATGAATGCGAGTTAACATGTGCGTTTGTTGATCTCAATTTTTCTTTATATTTTATTATAATATCAAGAAAGGTTTTGCATGGTTTGTGAGATTTATGTCATAGCATGTGTATGTTTTAGGGGAATTGACTAAATTATATGTATGAAAAAATACAATGAAGACACCGCAAGATATTAGGGGTTCCAATATTTTGAATAAACCTGTACTTTATGAAAATCTTATTCGTCGAGGGACGAATAAAATGTTCATAAGTTTTAATCTTACAGTATGTTTTTATCTTATAAATTTTTAGTTTGTAACGTGTCATAAGTTTTTTAGCTAACGAAAAAAAATTTTCTGTAAAAATATAATTGAAAATAAAATTGCAAATCTTTTGCAATATTTTCATTAAAAACACAAATCTCTACTAAAAGTTTTTACTTTAATTTTTTTTTTTTAATATCTGACTTTCACTGTTCCGATTTGCATTTTATTAAAATAGTTTTATTTTAATAAAATACAGTTCGACCATTCCTGAAATGTGTGGTTAATTGAAAACCCAACCACCACCAAAGAACACCGGTATCCGCAATCTAGTATTCAAATCCGTATAAAAATAACTGACTTTACTTGGACTTGAACCCTGAGACTCTCAACTTCCATATCAACTGATTTGGAAATACGCGTTCACCGCTAGACCAAGCCGGTGGGTTGAGTTTGGCATCTGCGGAAGGTCTTTTGGCTTTGATTTGGTTGTATAGTTCGTTTATTTTTTTTGGATTATGGCGTTGTCCTTTAATTTATTTTTTGTTGCTGTTATTGCATCATGGGAATCTGTGAAGATTTATTACTTTTACTTTATCAGCTTCGTCGATATGTTTCAATGTTTGCAGAATGGTACAAGCTTCGCTGTTGAAGATAGACACAATGTTTTTTTTTATTTTCTACATTTTTTCTGTTCCAAATTTTGACATTTTTACGTTACCTTTTTCTAAATGAGGGAATATCTGGATGGAAATACTTTCAACCTTTACCACATTTAAATATATTTTTAAAAATAATTTTTTTCTACAAATAAACAATACTGTAAGTATTGTGATTTGAGATAAGTTTATATATGTCATAGGCGAATTAAAAAATCAGGCATATTGTAAAGAGCTTACGATATTTTGCAATGCGCCTGGCAAATTGGAAAATTATCTAGCAATTTTTAATCAGCCTGATATTTTTCAGGCTTATTTTAATGAGCCCATACAACTTCAGGCTAATTAGAAAATGTGCAATTGTTTGCAAATTTTTATTCCAAATCACGGGGTATTTGGAGATATTTGCAGAGAAATTATAAATATAATGTAACTAGTTTATCTGAGCTTAACTAGCGAGCGAAGCGACAGTAGGTTAAGTTTAGTTAGATTATATTTTATATATGTTACTATAAGCAATAATGCTTATATTGGACCTCTATTTACCTCTATTTCTCTTTAACGAGAAAACAATTTCACATTTTCTAATTAGGCTAAAGTTGTATGGGCTCATTACAGTATGACTGAAAAATATAGGCTCATTAGAAATTGCTAGATAATTTTTCAATTTGCCGGGCACATTGCAAAATGACTGCGCTCTTTACAATTAGCCTGATCTTTCAATTCGCCGACGACACATATTACAACTTAACAACTCTTTATACGTAAGGAGTATTAGTACCTAATTAAGGCTAGAATTTATGTTAATTTTATAATAGTTTAACAGATAGATCTCTTTACACATTTTTTTCCATTTCCTCTCTTTTCACACTTAATTTTGCTAAGGAAATAAATAAAATCGCAGAAGTAATTATAATTCGACTTTATCTGGTTGGGAAGGGTTAAATATTGCGGTCTATAGAAATGACACAAAAACTGCAGAAGGAGTTTTACCAGCTTTTGATTTTTTTTTTGTCTTGAAATTAATTTGTTCATGTTGCTCAAACAATTTTACAACATTCTTTTTATAACGTAAGTAAATCTCTTCTTATTTTTTTTATTTTTTAAATTTTGATACTTTTTTTAAGTCAAAGGCAAATGAAAATAAGTATCTATAACTGATTTTAAGATACTGTGTATTGGGCTTTTAAGTATTTTATACCAGGATTTATTCCATTTAGTAGTTTTAGAGGTATAATATATTCGTTTACTCTCAAAATGCTTATTTAAGTGAATATAAAGCAGAGCTGCTTCAAAATAATTGCTTGTTTCAGCTCGCAACGCATTACAGAATATGCTTAGGTTTCTAAAATTATGTAATAATTTAGACATCAGAAATTTTAACATATTGTAATAAAACTCTATTAATATTAATAATATTTATTCAGCAAGATTACATTATTATTACTATTATTATTATATGTATATATTTATACTAGAATTACAATTTCTAAATATCCTCTGCAAATTGAATGTACATTTTAAATGTTCTTTTTTTCACACGGGCAAGGTTTTTTAATAGGCTATCCGTATTTATGTATAAAAAAGAGTTAACTTAAAATTATAAACAGTTTAAAATATAAGAATTTATTATTTTTATGACGGCAACAAGTTAAAAACAATTTCAAAAGGCCAAATTTTAAAAATAATTTTAATTTTTGTGTTTATGAAGTCAGTCTTTTACTTAGTGAAGTTTACCGTTTATGGTGCTGGTTAAGTTATTGTTATTACTTTAAAACTACTATGTAGTTTTTATAAAAACTGAAAATTTATAAAAGTACTGTCTTTTTGATACAACTCTTCCTACATGAATTAATTAATTAAATACTAATTAAGTAATTCATTAGATATTGTTATTACAATAACAATTAGTAAACAATAGTAAATAACAATAGTTATTATTGTTATTACTAGACTGTTTGTAGTTTTTGTAAAAATATCTGAAGAATTATAAAAATACTCTTTTTAGATACAACTATTCCTACATTAATATTATATATTTACGTATTTTATACGTATATTTATGCGTATTTTATATATACGTATATTATAAAAATCTGATCTGGAAGCCACATGACTTCCTTGTACGCCTGTTAAATTACATTTACACATTTTTTTAAAATGAAAAGTACATAAAATTTTATTTCATTAATAACTTATGTTATTTTTTTGTTGTTATTATTGAATTATTATTTATCGTAAAATCTTTTTTACAATCCAAAGATTAAAATTATTAATAAATCAATGAACTTAAATTTAAAAAAAAGTTAAAAGACGAAAAGAAAAAAAGGAGATGAAATCTAATTCGAACCGCTGTGCCTTCCCCTTGTAAGATCCAAATATTTCATAAATTAAACTTTTATTTGGCTATAACTGTGGAACCAATAAAAATAAATACTATTTGTGATATATCGTCATAAATCTCTCAATGAGAGCTTATTACCGCAGTTAAGAAAAAGCCCAAAATAAAAATTTGTTTGGATTTTGAGCTTTTTTTGGATACTTTTAGTCCAGTTGATTGCAATCAAAAGGGGAGGTGCACATTTAGGTGTTACAACAGTCCTAAATCTAAAATTTGAACATCCTACGGGTAATCGTTTTTAAGTTATGCGACGTACATGTATACATCGTGCGTACAGACGTCACGCCGAGACTAGTCAAAATGGATTCACTGATGGTCGAAATAGATATTTCTGTTGAAATTTGAAAACCGAAACTTTTCGCGATCACAATACTTCCTTTACTTCGTACAAGGAAGTAAAAATAAAAATAAAATAAAATGTATCTTTAAACTAATTGTGACAAACGGTAAGACATGAATTGCTCAGTTACGAAAAATCCTTCGAAAGGTTAAGTTAAAATTTTAGTACTTATTAATTAATAATTGTAATTAATTAATTAATATATATTATGTTTACGTACATTTTTCATATACATATTTTTACATTTTTCATTATATTTTTTAGGATCTAAATATTTTTTAAAGTAAAAATTACTTTATTGCCAGTTAATTATCATAAACAAAAAATAATTGAATAAATTATGTCATGTGAAATATAATTAATTTTCATTTCCTTAATTTACACAGAGACTTCATTTTCTTCGAAACTTAATTATTAATTGAGTTAGATGTATTATATAATATTTAGCGTTATTAATGTTGCAAGATTTTACAATGCTTTATTATAGTTGTAACTTTGATATTGCAATAACCCAACATAACGGTATATTTTAATATAACTACGGTGAACTTTATTGTATTTAATATTTAATTATGCTAAAGTGTGAAGGATGTAACTAAATATTTTATTGTAATATCATTCCTTACTAAAGTAAGAAGCTTTTCGTCAAGGTTGGTCTTATTGACAATATTTTATTCTATATCATATTACAATAATTTTCTTTTAGTTTTCTTTTCTTACTAATTATTTTATTTGAAAATTATTATTATTATTATTATTTTTTATTTTAATTTTTTTTTCTTGAATTTTTACGGGCATCGACTACTAAGGTCATTAGCCCTCGTCAAGTTTCTTAGAAAGAAATTAGTATCACCATCAGGATCGTCATATGTAAGGGTGTAAAGGGCCCTTACATTTTATTTAAAAGTACAAACTATACGAAATATTAAGACACAAAAGACAAGGACAAACACAACACTTACGGGGGGGTTTAAAGGGCCCCGATATTAAAATTTTAGATAAGGTTCTCAAAAGACCATGAAATTAAAAATACAAGATATCAATACCATTTCCGTTTTTCAACGTGTCTCGTTTATAGTTTGTTTAAGCACCCACGGGGCGACCAGAATCGCCGTTGAGCAGTATATCAGTCGCACCAGGGTGCCGTGGCAGTTGACTCCTTATAAACAGGCTACAGGCATCCATTGCACTTACCCATAGCCTCGCACCCTCAGTTTACCCTTGAGGGTCCCCCATGCCATCATTGGACACACCCCGACTCACTGCTCTTGAATGCAGACGACCTAGGATGGCCTAGGAGAAAGGTCTACTTCCCGTTACTATACGTGCCACGCTTCGAGACTCTCTTATATATAAATCTATATAAAACTACCGCTTAGAGATTCTTTTATCACAGCTTTATTTTCATTTGTATAGACTTTTAAGGAGTCCACTGGCGTGTAAAAATGCAACTATCTTTTCTTCATTTCCATTATCCAGATCAGCAGTAATATCTTTTCTAAGACGGAACCTCTTTCTGAGGTTTTCATAAATGGTACATTCTTCTATTAGATGCTTGACTGTCAGTGTTTTATTACAAACACCGCACATTGGTCTCTCTTCGCCGGCTAACAAATATGCATTTGTTAATTGCGTGTGATCGATTCTAAGTCTGGTCACAGCTACTTGTTCTCGGCGAGTCAACTTAAAGTCGCTTTTCCATTTATATGGAGAAGTTTTAACAGAGTTTAATTTTGTATTTAAACTCCTCCATCCAGTATACCACTTGTTTTTAACTACGTTAATTAAACAGTTTTTAACATCTGCCACTCTTACAGGATGCCATTAATCCAAATCATCGCAGACTGTTGCCTTTCTGGCAGCTTCGTCTGCGCTCTCATTACCTGTAATACCAGCATGCCCTAGAGTCCATACAAATACGCATCGCACTCCAAATTTCTCAATACGAAATGGTTACGTGTGAAAAAAGTTTCACATGTTTAGCATACAACAAGCCCCATCTTCTTAGAATTCCAGCAATATTTTAGTCATCCCTTGCCGTAAGGGTTGGTCATATCAAAAATTATTTCAAAGTTTTAGGTAATTTTTAGAGGACTAACGACCACTTTAAACCGATTCGATACTGTGCCTATTAAGGGAGATACGATTTTTTTTATGTTCGAAACCCCATTTTTTTCCACACCTTGGGCCAATGGTTGGTGATATAATAAACTTTACTCATATAATTTTTAGGCCTTTATCCAAAGAATAGTAGGAACTTTAAACGAATTCGATATTTTTTTTTTAATAGGAAAGTTATAGCGATATTTTGGTTCTTCGAAAAAGCCCACCCATTTCCATCCCCATGGTCCGATTTTGCCCATTAACGAACTCCACGAGATTTTGGGTCGTTATATTTTATGAATCAAGTTGAAAGTTACTGGCGAAAAATTACGGCGGTTATCGTGTTCACAAGAAAGTTAAATATACATACCCATATATATATAAATGTATGTATAAACTTCTGAACTGATGGTTGTTTTGGGTTCTGGGGGGAAATGTCGAAATTTACCGGAAGTCGAATCATGGTACCCATTACAATAGGTAGCTTTTTTATGAGATCTATCTAATATAGTACTACCAACTTCGAATGACCTAATCTAGGAAGCAGAGAAATCATTCGTAAAAAAAGAAATGGGGCCGGAAAATAACAAAAGTTACAGACGATCTAAAAGGAAACGGAAGCATTTAGAACCTTAAAGGTTTAGCTGGGTATAGAGGAGAATGGAGACGGACATGGTGCAAAGGACCTTCCTCAGAGAAGATTACCTACCATGCGATGACGATGAACTTACCATACTTACCGTACTTCATTAGTGCACTCTTTAGTAAGGCGGCTGTGAAAAATTTGTTTGTTTTTTATTGGTTTTAATTGAATTTTAAAAATGTAATGTTTCCTTTAAAAATACTCAAGTCTATCAGTTATCTTTCATATTAATTTACAGCTAATTAGTCGATTTTGAAACTCTTTCTAGCTAATAAAACTACTTTGAATGAATTCAAGGCTTATGTGTAACTATAAAACTTTAATAAAAGAAAAATGCTTAATTGCCCTTTTTTCTAATTTATTTTTAATTTGCACTAAACATTAGTATTTCGATACCTAAAGATGGATATTTTCAGAAATTTGGTGTTGACGAAGGTGGTGCTTTAGAACTGTAATAATAATGGAAAATTTCAGGAGAAAGTATACGATTTATAGAATTTAAAATTCTTTATTTAATTCAGTAAATTCATATTCTTTCTGTTTTACTTTTTGATTAATGATTTATTTTATTTTCTATGCATTTATTTTCTTCTATGCATATTATAAAAAATTACATAACGTGAAAAACTGAAGCAATTTTTATAATTTTTTGACTATCTTGTTTTATGCGTGAATAAGCTGAATATACTTTCTGTAATAGATAGATACTCTAGATTGATTTTAGGTTGAAGATTGTTACTTTAAAAAGTAATATCGAGATATGAATGATAAGTTACGAAATGACAAATATAATCTACAAAATAAAACTAGCCGGTCAGGGCTCGCTTCGCTCACCCTTTCCATCTAGCCTGAACCCTCGCTGTGTTCGTTATCTTCATGGCTGTGAGAATAATATTGATAAATAACAATTAAAGCCTGAAAAGCTCTCTTTCCTCTAACATTTCCTCGTTCTTGACATAAAACCTCTGGTATCCCCTTCATTCTTCCTCCAAGGGGCTAGGGCTTCGATCTATGTCTTAAAATCTTCCCTGAGATAACTTGAATATCCTGAAAATTTCAACTCAGTCGGTCGATTGATTCTCAGGTGATGCTCTTATACCCCCTCATACCTCTCTCGATTATTTCGAAAATTATCAAGTTTGGTACAAAGTCCCAATTGATTTCATCAGGTCATTTGGTCCTCTATTAAAATATAAAATTCGTTTTGATAGATTTCGTATTAGCATTACGCACGCGGGCGCACACTTAATTTTTTTATTAGTTTTGTAATTGAAAGCTTTTTCTAAGAACAAGTAACACATAATCTTCCACGTGATCATTGGAGCTCACAGTTTTCTTAAATTTTAGCTAAACAAATAGTTACAGTAAAATAAGACTGCCACTATTCGGCAGCATTTAAAGACCGATTGGTTTTAATAATGAAAATAATAAGCATAATAATCATTAATGCGGTACGACATGATTAAGAAATGGTAAAAAGTAGATAATTAGAAGATACAAAAATAACCTTATTTCGAATGTATCGATAAATAATCCATAGTAATTATCATAGATGGAACTACAAATATGAAAGTTCTTTCTAGTTCTTATATTATTTACAAGTACTGATCAACGAACATAGTTAAATTACGAAAAACTTATGTAGAACAACATGGGTCACGTCATGCAGAATGGTATCGCCTACTGTAGTTTATCACGCAACGCAACTAAAAAGCAAGGGAACTTCAGTCCAAAAAATATTAATGTTTTCGTCAAAAACATCTACAGTAGAATTTTGCTATTACAGTCAAAATGGTATTTTGCTATGCTTTTCCAGAAATTATAACAACAAAGTTAAAACTATCTTTATCAGTTGAAATTTTCGGATAATTTTCTGCTTTTTAGCTTCACAATAAATAACATTATTTTTATTAACTATTCAAGAATTTAAATTTTATTTGATATGTACTTTATTTAGAAGGAATTTTTCCTGATTTAAATAAATCTCTTATTATTTAAAACAGTTACAGGTAAGCACTTGATTCTTAGTGCAAAATATGCGTTTACTCCTTTTGATAGAAGACAGTTTTTCTAACATTATAAAATATTGTTCTTAATTTTATACGTGGATCAAACGAAAAGATTCTTTAAAAAAATATTTTCTTGTTCAGTCTGAGTTGTCATCTTAATTCAGTGTCATGATATCCCCTTGCTATAAAAGCGAATAAAAATTTTTTTTTTCTTAAATAAATATTAATTTCCCTCCTCCATGACGTCGGTCATGCCGGAGTCTTCGGCAGAATTGGCAGCATTTCAGAAGGACAGAAGACAGAACTCTTCTTAATAGAACGACGCGGAGACTGAGGAGGTTGTTGAGGACTACCAGGGACGAGAAATTCAAGGAGTAAGTAGGAAATCTTTCTCACCTGAATGGGAACGAATGCTCCTTATGGAAAGCTACGAAGGGACCGCAAAGGTCCCCAGGAACACTCTCCGCCCTACAAAGACGTACAAGATCGTGGGCGAGGACTGATAAGAAGAAGACCGATCTGTTTACTTCACCCCTACAGGTAACGTTCCAAGCCCACGATGAAGAGGTCCCCAGTGATGTGGATGTTAACGACTTCCTTGAGAGTCCAATGCCAATCAGGTTCCCGATTAAACCGATCTCTGCAAGGAAGATATTAAAACTAGTCAACCAAGGAAGACGACAAAGGAATGCCACGAGCTTTGACTTAGTGACACACAAAATGCTTGTCTTGCTACCCCTTAAAGGTGTCGAGTACATTAGGAATCTGTTTAACGCTGTTCTGTGGACGTCTTACTTCCTAGCGGAATGGAAGGTGTCACAGGTGGTGATGATTTTGAAACCAGCGAAGCCTGCACAGGAAGTTTCTTATAGACCGATTAGCCTATTACCGGTCTTATCAAAATTGTTTGAAAAGCTATTGCACAGGTTTCGGCCATGTTAGAGAGTAAGGGGATAATTCCGGACCACCAATTTGGTTTCAGGTGTGACCATTCCACAATTAAACAATCCCATAAATTCATCAGTGGGTGTTTGGAAAAAAGGAAATTCTGCTCGGCGGCATTCTTAGACATACAACAGGCTTTTGATAAGGAATGGAGCAAGCCAAGTGGCTTGCTCTGCAAGTTGAGCTACAACTTCTTCAACCTTAGTCTTGCAGAATTATCCAGATGGGGCGTTTCGCTCAGGTAAAATGTAATGACGAGTTTTCAAGATTCATTGAAGTTGGGTCGGGTGTCCCTCAAGGCTCTGTGCTGGGCCCTGTGTTGTATTCTATATTCCCTGCGGACATTCCGGCCCTGAGTGATTGCATCGTCGTCACGTTCGCCGATGACACTGCTATCATGGCCATTAACAAAGACCCTGGCCTAACCTCGCAGGACCTACAAATGGCGCTAGACCGTGTCTGCGCATGGCAGAAAAAGTGGAGGGTTAAGGTTAATCAAGGTAAGTCGATGCACGTCACATTCGCCATGCGGAGGAGCGACTGTTCCGATGTGTACTTCGATGGTGTCTTGATCCCGCAAACGGAGACTGTGGTACCTGTGACTTCACCTGGATCGGCGTTTGACCTGGAAGTGACAGATGAATATGAAGAGGAAACATTTGAACGCAAGGTATATGGAATTTCATTCGCTTCCACGGGGGAACTCAACGTTATCCAACAAGATCCTTAATTTATAAGGCTATCCTGCGCCCATTCTGGATGTACGGTGTAGAACTGTGGTTAACAGCTAGTATTTTAATGTGGAAATCAAACAACAATTCTAGAAAAAAGTAAGTAGGGTGATTGCCGAAGCGCCATGGTTCACGCGGAATGATGAAATTCACGATTATCTAGAGCTCCCATCGGTTCGTGAGATTGCACGGTAGCGCAGTGTCAAATACCTGCAGAGGTTTGTGAATCATGTAAACTACTTTGCAATTCATCTACCCGACAACATCTCGATTCCCCCCGAGGGGAGAAGATCCCGCCTCGTTGCGTGTCCGGTCGCTACACCACACCCTCCGTTCCTAGCCAGTAGTGGCTTTAACGGAGGAAAAACTCTACCCGACACAGCAGAAACGTCCGACTCTTGAGACGTGTCCATGTACTCGACTTAGGATCTGCGTAACAGTTTGGAATTTAACACCGTAAACTTTAGTGTGTTCGTATCTAATTTCTTTGTTAATTCTCTCTCTTTTTATTCTTGTTTTTTTCTTTTTCTTTTTTTTTTATACTTTGTTATTAATATTTATACTTGTCAACTGTACGATGTTGAAATTAATGTTTTGTAATTTATGTCTGAGCTTGAAATTTCATATTGGACTTTAAGTTTATTTGCAATTATTTATTGTGTATTACTCATTTTGGGGGTTCGTAAAGTCATTTTGTTAGGGTTATTTGGAGGTATTACTCATTTTGAGGGAGTCCTTTCTCACGTGTTCTTGTCCAAAAACTTACTTATGGCTCCGCAGGAGAGCCGATTGTAATTGTAATTGTTATTGAGAAAAAAATAAATAAATTTTTAAGTAAAGTAGCAGTGGCTTTAAAAAATACCATAATGAGTAAGAAAAAAAAACTTTTCCAATCTCTATTTAAGTTTTGATTTTTAGAAATCGAAACCAACAAAATAAAATTATAAGCAATCAACTAAACCTTAATTTTATGTCACATTCAAAAAGTTAAAATTTAAAAAACTTCCACTTCAAAAAGTATAATTTTTTTAATCTTTTTTAGTAGTTCCTTTAATCGGTTTTTTTTTAGTTTTATTTTTTATCTGTAGAACCGCTGATTTTATCCAAACAAAGACTTGAGTCTTGATATAAATAAAAGAATAATGCAGAAAAAAAATCTCGTGCCTTTGCGAAAGTCTCTTTAGAATGCAAGAATATATATAATTTTCTTTCTATAAGTTTCCCAATTAATTGTTTCTCGCACAAAAATTACTTTTAACAACAATGTTATTACGCTATATATCATTACGCTAAGACAAACCTATAATAAAAATAAAACAATTTTCTAATACCTACTTAATCTATTTTTTCTTTTAAAAAATCTTCCGCTTACGTTATGTGGAAATAAACCTAAAACTGGACCACCAAAGAAACGTTTTTATAAAAAAAAATCCTGAAACTCAATCCATTTTATGATTAGCTTTAATTTATAAATAAAAATACCTTACGGTTTCTAATTGACCACCTCCTCCATTTTACTTAATCTATTAAAAACGTTATTTCCCATTTCTTCAATTGTTGACTATGATTGATTTAGAAACTGATGTCTTACCGATAACAAGAATTACTGATTGTTAGTTCATAATAGTCTGGAAATTACATGAGCTCGGATGATATTTTTAATCTTCGTAACGGGATCGTTGTTTCACAAAAGAAAGAGATTAGTTATAAGGGAAAGTATTATAGTAGATATAATTTGATCATTTAATAACGTTTTAACTTTCATTAGCTTGTATATTATTTAATCGATGGAAATATTGTGCGATCTCTATTGATGTCGATTGATAATTTACTACTAAGAATGTTGTGTAAATATAATGTATTTTATACTGCTTCAGTATACTCGTATTTATAATTTGTAATCGTGTTCTAATTTGTACAATATTTCCAAGTTTATGTTTGAGCATTGTGAATTGTTTTTGTGATGGATATAAAGGAGTTAAATTACATATAAATATTCACATACACGTTTAGAGCTTGTTTTAAATTTTAAAACTACTTCTCTGCGTTATAAAAAATTCAATGAGCCTTTTTTTTAAAGATTTTATACATACCGTAGACAGCGAACGTCATATGTATTTTTAGCCACGTATTCGCCCAGATAATTTATCACCTAAAAATAATTTTAATAACCCGTAACATGAGCAAGAAAACAAGCTCTTAATACATTAATTATATATATATATATATATATAATGTATATGTTTCTTTATGTAAAACTGTAAATCATTGTTTAATCAATAACAATAGATTGAAAGAATAACCGGTACATGATTACGTGTTTTCTAAGTAAAACCGATAACAAAATTCTACCAAAATCATTATCAATGAGACTGTTGTAATTATAGAAGTAATAGGTATTTTTAATATAGAGGCAGTTACTTTTATACGGATTTGAATACTAGATCGTGGATACCGGTGTTCTTTAGTGGTTGGGTTTCAATTAACCACACACCTCAGAAATAGTGTACTTGAGACTGTAGAAGACTATACTTCACTTACACTCGTACCTCTGAAGTAATACCTGCCGGTGATTCCCGGAGACTAAACAGAAAAAAAAGAAAGGTATTTTTAATGAAGTTTCAAAAATATTTTGTTATAGTACTTTTGAGATTAATTTGCCGATCGCCAGGTGAGAAAGGTTACCTGGTATTGGCCAGGTGAGAAAGTACCTTCAATCGGCAGTTGAAGGTACTTTCTCACCTGGCCAATACTTAATAATGCCGGCTGCTCCCAGGCTTATTAGTGTTGATTCTAAAAGCAGAATTAAACAAATAAGTAAACTTATAAGTAGGCTTGCATTATTGGTTACTGCTTTATTTTTGTCACTCGATTGTAAATGGATTAGATTTACTTTGACCACTATTTTTTTACAAGGAGGCTGATTATAATCTCATATTTTTTAGTCGATAAGTCAAAAGGTATGAATAATTTAATTTAAGTTACGAAATACAAGTTTTAACGTAATTAAAATGTGAAGTTTAACACGGTTATATTTTTACATTTACATCATAAGTAAATCAAGATATATTGTCATCGTTTTTGTTTAAACCATTCCATATAACTTGTAAGTTATTTATTGTTAAAATAGTTATAACACAACTGAAGATCTGAAATGATTTGCAATAGTGTTTTAAATACGTTAAAAATCTGAACAAGTGTTCAAATTTCGATATAACAATTTCAAATTATTGTTTATTTATTTGTGTTGGAGTGTGTGTGTGTGTGTGTGTGTGTGTGTGTGTGTGTGTGTGTGTGTGTGTGTGTGTGTGTGTGTGTGTGTGTGTTTGTGTATATATATAAAATACGGTTTTAATTAATCTAATTGGAAAGCGTAAAGACTGTTTTAAATTAAATGTTAAAGATAAACAATATTCTAAATCGTGATAGATTTCTGTTAAAAATGTAACACTTGATTTTTATTTTATAAAAATAACATTGTTATTGTTATAATAAAATGTACGTACGTATTGCGTTAAAAGCGGTTGTGAGCAATGTTTATAGGGAAGGCATACCTTTAACCGTCAATTCTTTTCATATAGATAATAATATCTAGATTTTTTCAATACTGTTTTTCTTATTATATTAAGTGTAGCCTAATTACACGTAATATTCCTGTTACGTGAATTGTATAGATCTCATATTTCTAACGGATAGGCTGTGCGTGCAGTAGAAAACAACAGGGGCATTTTATTTTATTTCATTACATAATATTATTTCTGTCGGTTTTGTTGTATTGTTTAGTTCCGTACTCCTCCTATGTTCCCTATAGACATCGTAATACATCACTGAACCCTTTTTATATCTTGTAACATAAAATTTAATATTTATATAATAAAAGGTAGCTTATAAACTTTATATGTGCGAAAACAAAGTACGTTATAAGGTACACGGGGAATACAAACGGAATGAAGAAGAATTAACTATGTAGTTTGTATAAATATCTATCTACTTCTAACTTCGAACTTAAAACTTCCGGTTGAATGAACGGGCTACCTAATTTTTCATAATTGCCCATCCTAAATCATGGTCGTCTCGTTTTTGTTAAAACGTTTATCATCGTAAAATGTTTATGAGCATTTCGTGGGTTACACACCCTACGTTATCAATTACGTCACAAATAGCGAGACACGCAACGGATAAACTAGGAAAAGATAGGTTAGGAAGATGCGTGCTTGAAACGTTCACATCGGGACAACGGTTACGAACGCTTTTGTAATAATTCCTCAACTTTTACTGCACATAAACACGAGGTCAAAAAATATGGAGTTAAAAGCAATGTGTAAGAAGGAATAGAGAAATAAATAAATTGAGTCAGAGAGAGAAATGAGGAGCGAGTTCAGATGCAGCACTCACAGTTTTTCATCGCTTAAAATAATTTTTAAATTTGTTCTATTATTTTAAACTTGCAAAATGAAACAATCGTTTTTTCTTTTAAAAATCCGTATTTTATAAGTAATATAAATTAATGCAATGCATTGCCGGCTTTTTTAAAATGCCGGTAATGAATTGCATAGACCGGCTAACCGGGAAATGTTTGAAATTCACTTTTCAATTCAAACAGTTTAAGCTCTATTTGTATCTTTCAAATTAAATGATTCCTTTTTATTGAAAAAAAAATAATAACCAAGGATTAAAATACGCACTAAAACTGATTTTAAATAAATTAAAATTGAAATAAAAGACAAAAATTTTGAACATTAAATATTCGAAATTGCGAAATTTATTTTTTCCATTTTGGGGATCCCTACTCCCTACTTAACCGGAAGCATATTTTTTTTAAAGAAAATAATTCCTTAGTGGTGATAAAAAATATAAAAAAGAACTTTTTAAAATTGTTTCAAAAATATATAAATACATTAATTCTAAATAAATAAAGTTGTAATTTTCTAAGAAGGGATGAACATTTTTGGCAATTATTTTTCAAGAAATATTAAAGAGTAAGGACTATTAAAAAAATTATGACATTTTTACATTTTAAATGCAATGTGTAACTTACGAGAGGGATTTAAATTTTAAATAATTTTTTTTTAAATTAAAAATTTTTTTTTTTTTAACTACAGATCATTAACACTTTAATGGTCTCTAAAGGGTTTTCCCATCCCAGTGGATGGGCAAATCTTTTTATACTAGTTTAAAGGCCTATTAATGTAGAAAACACAGATGCGAAAAACTTCTATTAACTCTTTTTTTGAAGCAAGATATAGCTAAAAAAAATCTGTTGCGGACACCAAATGACTTACTTGTACGGCTATTAAATTACATATACACATTTTTTTTTTTTAATGAATATTACATAAAATTTTATTTCATAAATAAGTTCTGATATTTTTTAATTTTTTTTTTTATTGTTGTTATTGAATTATTTATTGCAATTTTTTTTACAATCAGAGGTTAATAATTAATAAATCGATATATATAAATTTAAAAAAAAAGAAAAAGGAGATGAAGTCCGATGTGCCTTCCCTTTGTAAGATCCAAATATTTCATTATAAGTACCACTTATAATATATAGTTGAAAAGCTCTCAATGAGGCTTATTACTGCAGTAAACAAAAGTCCAAAATCCAAATTTTTAATAATTTTGAGCTTTTTTGGACACTTTTGCTTCAATCGATTGCATAACTAGATGTTACAACAGTCCTAAATTCAACATTTCAACATCGTACGGCTAATCGTTTTTGAGTTATGCGAGAACATACGCACATAGGGTAAGTACAGATGTCACGTCGACACTAGTCGTAATGGATTCAGGGATGGTCAAAATGGATATTATTATAATTTCCGTTGAAATCTGAAAACCGACATTTTTTTCAATCACAATACTTCCTTTACTTCGTACATGGAAGTAAAAAGAAAACTATATTAAGTCAATTTTTGTGGAGGAGGGTGAATATTGAATAAAATATTTTGGTAATTTCTGAACGTGATAAAAAAACTTCAACTTTTGTAATAAAAAATCTTTTGCTAAATTAAGCGATTTTTTTTTTTATAGATCTTATATACTTCCCGTTACATCTACTATAGCAGCATACATTGCTATAACCGGGAATGTAATATGAAATAGATTAAAAAAGTCTACTGTTTTTATTTCTTCTTCTTTCATTCTTTTTCTTATTATTTAAAAGTTTTTTTTTTAAATTAAAGCAAATGAAAGACGTTGAATGAAGATCGAATACGTAACTTATGTTCTTATAACTCACAACTTATAATTGTAGTAGAGACTGTCTAATTACTTTTCAGAGATTACTTGGCAAAGTGTAATTATTTTAGCTACGAGCGATTGCTGTGCTTAATCTTTTTCTACTACGTAATTTAATCCCCAAGTTACGTTTTTATAAGTTATTACTGAAACTGTCAGAGATTTTTGTTTATATTCAGCTTGCTGAATAAATTTTTTAAAGTTAGTCCTTATTTATTATTTACTTCAATTTCTGATCAGATTTTAACTAAAGTTTTTAAGTTAAAAAAATTTATCTGTAATATTACACTAATACTCAACCTAATCAGAATGTTTTTAAGTTTCCTTACCATTAATGTTTATGTCTTTACCAAGACTACCTTCAGTATTTGAGTTCAATCAATCTTTTGTTTTCTGGAGGAATCCCATTTACGGACGAAATATTGGACTCGCTAACAGGTTCCGCAAGATCATGTCAATGTGTGTATGTATACCTGCGGCCTACCAACTAAACCTCCACCTCACCAACTCCCATCTTGCGTCCGGACCCACAATTAAGCATAACACAGCCCCGAGAGATGCCTTCGAGCTCGGGTATCATCGAGCTCGGCTAGAATTCCCGTGTATCATCACTGTCGCCCAACCACGCAAGCGCGGACGAGCGACGGCTCTACAGGAGGCTGTCCGTCACCCCCTTTGCTCTCCAGCCTTTGTTTTCACCTCTGTTCTTGGAGGTCTTGGTTTCCAGCTTGTCTTCTTGGACTACTTTTTCTTGTCTTTCTTGCCGTCGGGATTACCGGCTTTTGGCTCAGGGACTCCGGAGTTCACCTGTCTCATCGCTGCTGCCCATCCATATAAATACGGACGAGCAGCAGCTCTACAGGAAGCTGTCCTTCACCTCCTCGCAACCCTCTCCTTTTGTTATAACAGTACCGTGGCTAGTTTTGACACTGTCACAAAATAGCGGACCCCGACGAGCAGGGTACGCACTACGTTATCCGCATCAATCTGTCACGTAGTGGCGACCCATTCGCATCTCTCGTCCACCCACCAGTCGCAGGCAAACATAAAATTCTTCGGAGTATCTCGTTCTCTACAGTATAGGCACTCGAAGCCCTCGGCCCATCTCCTTCCAAAGAGGTTCGTCTGAAACGCACCGAGTCTGGTCAGGAATTTGGCAAGTCAATAGTATAGCTCAAAAAAACCCCTCCCGAACTACAGCCCAATCGCTCCGATCAGCCGGTGGGTCCATCGACCCTTAGTAGAAACGTCCCATCTAGACTGACATTCTGTCAGCATTTCGCTGAGAGCGACTTCCTTGCGCACTCCTTCCTAGGTTCTCACACGTAGTCTAGCCAACTATTGCAGCGGAGATATCCCAGTAATCACCAGGATCGCTTCACTGGAAGCCGAGGAATAGGAGGACGCTATTTGAAGGGCAATTCTCTTTTGCACACCCGCTAACTGGCGTCTATTCCTGTCAACTTCTAGGGTCCTGTGCCAGACCGGAACGCCATACAACAAGACAGATTTGACCACATGTAAATATAGTTTCCTTCTGGTGGTTCGTAGTCCCGTCTTGCTTCCCAACAGTCAGTTAACTTAAAATCATTTTGAGTTAATCAATTTTTGTATAACGCTAGGAAAAGATGATTAGCCAAATTTTATTTTTTATATTTATTTTTTATGAAGTGGTTTCAATTTTCATTTAATTCTTTAAAATTTTCACTAAAATATATCTTCAGGAAGTACATAAAAGTAAACGGTTTTGCCAGTTTGGTTGAAACTTTTGAACGTTAAATATTTCAAAAAAGTATTCCTACAAAAGTAATTTCAAATTTTATTTTCGTTAAGTTTTTCAAATTTGATTTTTATCATTTGACTACATCCTCAACGAGGAAATCACAAAAATTATTTTTACAAAAATAATAACTATTTTTTCTTATAAAACTTTAGAAGGTTTATTGTCTTGGGAGAAAGAATCGGACCACTCAAACTTAATTATTGGAAAATAATTATTGGCAGCTAATAAAATAATGTAATTAATAAATCGCTTTTCTTCCAGAAGACAACAAACCAATAGAATAAAATCAGATTCAGAATATTTTTGAAAACTAATTCTCCGTTCTTCAGGTACAGTAGTTTTCGCAGAAGAATCTGACATAATTACTCGAATATACAAATAATACTGCTCTCTCTTTGAAGGATTATATGCCCTCTTAATATTGAGTATTATTATGTTTTCTTAACTGCTACTGCAGTAGGAATGTACGACTACTGGCCAAATTGTTCCCATCTTCCTGTGTTTTTTTTTTGTAGTTCTTATTGCGTTGAAGTTAAAAATATGCGTTTAAAAAAATTCTACCTTACAAATATTTGTATTTTGGATATGCGTGTAGACTTAAATGCGCTGGCAAATTTCAGGTTTAATAAAAATGTAACCACCAAAGGTAAATTCCTAAAAATAGATGGAATTATTTCTTTATGTGAGCTAATTTTACTAATAAAATTTTAACCCGATCGGTCAGGAGGAAGCACAGTTTTTGGGATAGGTATAACATTATGAGGGTTGGTTTTAAGAACAATGTTACTTCTACACACAAAAATATTTTTTGAATTTCTTTAAAGCCATTCCCCCATCCTAATGTTTAAAGTTCGTTAATTTTTTTTTATATAAATTGAAATTTATAAAAAAAAGGCAATTACGTAAAGTAGCCTTTTAGTATTGTTTTAAAACGGATGGACGAAAGATTGAAAATCTATTATTTTATTAAATGTAACTAAAAGTAATTTCGTAATTAAAAAGGACAGAAAACATAATTACTATCTTCAATAATAATTTAATAATTTAAATTTTTAAAAAGTTCAAAAAAGATTAAATTTAAATAACTGACATCTTTAAAATAAATTTTTATTATTTATACTTACTTCAAATTTAAAGAAATAATTTTTACCAAAAATTGATTTTATTGGAATTATTTCTTTAATCACGGTAAAAATTCAATAAATTTAAAAGAGCTATTTAATGAAAAAATTTAAGACATTAAATTAAAATGTTTATACGCATTTCTTATCCTAGAAATACAGAGGAGGTTCAAGAACTTTGTTGTAAGGTTTTTGTTTATATATACCTATTACTAGACTATTTATTTTATAGTGATCTGCATGGAGATAAGAGTACTGTTCTTCAATTGTCAGATCTTAGCGCTTTAATACTGTTTATCAACTGTCGTAATACTCCTTTTAGAAATAATTATTAATCACTATGTAGTGAAAGAAAATTAGGTAACAATTCTTTTCACCAGACAGTCGTTTTTAACCAACCCGGATTGGAAGTGAGTCTTGTGACAATCGGTCGCGTTTACGCCAGCTCGCTCCAAGTGTTACGTTTACACGTATTTCTGTTTTTATTTTGTTCCTATTTGTTCGATAGTGAGTTTGTTTGTTATTCTGTTCATTTCGTTGAGTTTTGTTTTGTGCTGTCATTTCATAGTTTTTAGTTAAGTAATTTTATTTCCCTGGTTCACCGTTGCTAGAGGTTTTTAGTCATAGCAATTGTAGGCTACAGTAGATTCAGTTTTGTTATTTTTGAGATTTAATTACATTTTTTTTGCGTTTTACATTTATCTACCTTTTGAAATTACTTTTATGTTTATTTTCCGTAAGTTTAAGTGATTTTGATTTCGTGTCTTACGGAATTTTTTTGTTGTATTGATTGTTTGTTTTATATCGGCAAAGCTGTTTCGCTTTGTTGACATTGACGTTTTTTACTGGTGATACAATTTTGCTTAGTTATTCTGTCATGACTCTGGTGAGTCGCGAGGTGCGACCTCGCAACCACGTGGTGATTCTTCGGTCCCGGTTGGGATATCAGGAAGAAAGGCTACCAGAGAGACTGTGTGAAGTACCCGGCGTGAGATAGTCTCAGCCGAATATAAGTCTGACAGTTCTTCGTGTGAAAGTAGTCGCCGAGAGGAGTATGAGGAGGACTTCCTACCATTCTCTGTACTCCTACGAAAGGTCCCTGTAGAGTGTGAAAACTTGGTACTCCTGGTTGACGAGCCTTCGGCTAAATCGAGCTTAAGTGTGTCTCCTACTGCAGGTGAAGACTTGAAGAGGTTACGTGTGGCGTGGCAAGGCTCTGACAACGAAGACCAAATGGAGGAAGGAGAAAAGGGGAGCAAGGAGGAGTCTGAGGTGCCCATACAGGGGGATGAATTTCTTGACCAACTGAGGTTTCTACTGGTTGCAGTTGAGGGCCCGAGCCAAATAGTTTCTGAGAATCGTAATATCAAGAATGTCATAAAGGAGAATGTTAATCGGTTGGCAGAAATAGCACGGCGGTTAATAAACTTTAAACTTTCTGGGAAGAATACGGGAATGTTCGGGTGCAGCCTGTGAAGTTGACGCATTCTACACAGACGGAGGGCCCTTCCACTGGGCTCAAGATTAGTCTAGAATTACTACAACGAATACTACAATCGGACTCGCTAGAGGAGCTTGCCGTAGCGGTAGACAAGAGATGGCCCAGTTCGTTGTCTGAAAAAGTATCGGAGGATCCGGCTACCCGCTGGAGGAAGAAGAGAGGGCCAAGATCTTTATCCTGAACTCGCAGTGTGATAAGAGGAGTCAATTTGCCTGATATGTGTGTTCTGTGACACCTGTGAAGAGGAAGAAAGTAAATAGTGGCAACCTTACCACAGCCAAAAAAAAAACCAAAGCTTTCTTCGTTATTTAAAATCTGCTGTCATTTTTCATTCCATTTAATCTCTTCTTGAATTTTTATTTCATATTCCGTTTATCCTTCTTTTTTCTTCTCACAATTGTAACCTTTCTTATTCTTCTAAAATGATTTAAAAAAACGTTAATATAATTTTATATAAAATTTAAAAGTTACTTGAATTAATATATTAAGACGTTCAGAATTATTTTAAATTTTGTAAAGAAAGTTTTTTAAAAAGTGTAAAAATTATAAGACAATATGAAGAAATTCTTAAATAAGATGAAATGAAGATTACTAGCGTGAATATGCTAAAATAACAAAATGAGATTTTACAATAAGAACGGAAAGGATTCATCAAATTTTAAATGTAATTGATTAACAAATTAGCATTATTAAAGAAATATATAACAATTAAATTCTGAGAAATAATTTTATATTTTAATATTTTATTTATACCATTTTATTTCATTCAAAAAATTGTAAAAATAAATTACTTTAAAACATTATCTTTAGCTTAAAAGATGTGCTTTTGTCTATAATTGTGAAATTTGTTAAGATAAAGCAAGAAAATACGTAATCTTGAAATTTACTTGGATTAATATAAATTAAGAGCAAAAATTTTAATATACTACTAATACTAATTACTGGTTTTTATTACTAATACTGGTTTTTTTAAAAGCTATTTTCCTAAAAAGAACAAAAAACGCTTGTATAAATTATTAATAATAAATAATATATTATTAACAAATATAAAGACTTCTGTTATAGATTATGCCTACAAGTTATCTTTCATGTCTAATATATCATTTTGTAGAACTCAATATTATTTTTAGTTCAAATTAATTTGTAAGCATAATGAATGTCACTGAATTAAATTATTATGAAATGTTTTGTAAAATAAAAAAAAATGATAAAGATAAATTTATTTTATCGATATTGCTTATACATAATACTTTATGTACACAAACATAGGCTGTATAAATTTTTTTATCTAAATCAACTGATTTCTGTTACAGGTTAGTAATTTCATCTTTGCCTCTTCTTAATGCTTGATTATTGGTAAGAATTTTTACAATAATTTCTACAAAAAATACAATAATTTCTACAAATTATGCAGTAATTTATATTAATATTTTAATATACCAAACACTATTTTAATACCCAAAATTCTATAAATATGTATGTAAAATTAATAACATTGATGTATAATCTTAAACATCGTTGTTTCATTTTTAGAGAAATTCTTTTTTTATAAATCGTAATAAATATTAAACTATTATACTGTTGGCTTTTTTCCTATTAAAAGTATTCACGAATCGTGATCCAGTACGACGCATTATTTTTTAATATCCATTAAAGAAAGAAAAGGAGTTTTAGAAGTCCTTGGAAAAATGTTTTTATAGCTATAAATTGTTAGGAAGACAGCTTCTTATAGTGAGTTTTTTTTTATTGTGTGTTTAGACAATTAACGTAAATTTAGTTAATAAATATAAACTATTGGGTATATGATATGAAGATGGAATTTTATAGCGTATGAATAAATGCCAGGCCTGACCGGGATTTGAACCTGGGATTACGGGATGAAAGGCCGAGACGCTACCACTCCGCCACGGAGCTCGGTATATAATTAATATAATTTTAATAATTAATTGATGTAATAATTAAGTTAATTAGAACTTAAAGAATTGTTTTTCATTAATTATTTTTATCTTTATTAATTCCTTCTTTTGACTGTGCTGTGATTCCTTACTGATAATTCTAATCGAGTTACCGGATAATTTAATTATCTTGATTCTGTTAGTGGAAACTGATTAGAGCTAACTGGAATGAGACATGCTAAGACCAACTGCCAAACAACGTTTATAGGCTTATTTTTAGAAAGTTTATTATAAATATAATATTAATCTGATAAACAATGGATTGAGCAATCTCCGGACGGTCGGTTTTAAATTAGTGTATATATAACAGGAAAGCCTAAGAGATATATTTATAACAAAAACATATCGCCGTTATGTAGGATAAACTTTGTTGAAATTCTATAAAAGTGGCATTTCTTTTGAAGTTATAAGCAGATTTTGGTCCGGTTTACATTAAGAATTGTTCAACTGTAACACTGAAATGTATGAAATAAAAACTCATATTGGTTGTAAAAGTTAACAAAAACAGACTTTTAAATAAAAACAAATAACAGTCATCCAACTCTTCCGTTTAAAGAGTAATTATAAATAAATAAATAATTATTTGCATGAAGAAAAGAAAAGGATAAAAACTGTTTGACTTAAGGTAACGGGCATTCTCTATCCCAAAAATATGACGATATGAATTTCAACAATATTTGAGGTGGCAATAATTATTTTAAGACTTTTTTAAAAACTTATATTCCTGTGACATAATAAACTAAGAATTTAATACCTGAATATTTATAATTTTTATTTCATAATTCGCTCAGTTCTGGTTTATGACATTTGATATTTGTCTAATATTGATATTATCTAATATTTGTCTAATTTTTTTTTCTTTCCGTAAGGGGAGGAAAAAGCTCTGCCAGCCGCCGTCACGCCCGCACTGACAGTGCGGGGCTCTCACCCGCTAAAAAACCTCCCCTCCTATCACGCAGGGGCCGGAACTAAGCCAGGTGCGACAATAAAGTAATGAAACTGATTTTTCTTTGCAAGATGTGGCAACTCTGCAGCTTGCGTAGGCACACCATCTTTGACCTTGGTCTATAAGCTACTTCTAGTCCAAGCGGCACATTGATCCAACTGCTCAGTCGTGAGTTGCGCTGTAATAAGTGAACACAAATGGACATTCTCCCCACACCTGAAACACCTCAATGTTTCCTTCCTCCAGCACACACTGCAATTATTTCAGCCTATCTGTATCCTAATATTTCATTACATTCTGTCTAATACTTTATTACATTTGATATTTGTCTACATTTATCGACATTTTTTTATTATTGCTGATATTGTTTCCTGATCCCTGTAGTGGAAGATGGGTATCTTCCATGGAAGATGGGGATCGACACAAGGCGGGTGCCTTGTGTCGATCCCGATCGCTACACCACCCTCTCCGTTCCTAGCCCTGATGTGTTTTACCGGAGGTCGTCTTTAGATCCTCTAACTGATTACATCTCATAGTCATCAGCCAGGCCTCGGTCGGGATGCCACCGATGTAAATGCCTCGGCAGACATTTGGATCAGTAAACTACATACCAAATTTTGTCTTCACGTAGGCCTCAAACGGACATCTTTCCATCCAACCTAACATGATTCCCTCAAACTAACTAACCGAAAACGTGGAAGCGCGAATCTCGCGCCTAGTTCAGATTTGACAGCATCGATCTTGACTGTGAATGCCTCAGGAAACGAACGAGTTTAAAGTGAAATCCGTGATACACTCATACCAATTAAAATTATGCCTTACGAAACATAGAAATTCAGACCTAAATCCAAATAATTCGACCAATTTAGGTCACCTAACAAGGAAAATGTAACCTCATTACAGCCGGGGCAAACGCCGCACCCCCACCTGGTCCCATCATGGTGTCTCGCGTGGAATTAACAAGTCACGATCAGAACCGCCAACGGCGGCTGTAGGGCCATTGTCCGGACACTAGCCTGAATTAATAAAACCAAATCTGGGGCCAATCTATCTCAAAAACCACTACGTCCAGAAAGAAACTGAAATATGCCAATTGGGGGATATCCTCCCCAAAATATAACTACCTGTATACTTCCCAGATCAGAAAATAACAGAAATAATAATATCAGAAATAACAAGCATGTAACGGCCATCGGGCGATTCAGTCCACCTGACCTACAATAAATTGAAACCCTGGTCATCTATTGTTTATACACTTAGTGAATTAAAATACGGAACTGTGTGTTCTAAGTCGAGAGTTCTAAGATTCAAATCACAGTAAAGGCAATTACTTTTATACGGATTTGATACTACATCGTGGATACCGGTTTGTTTTTTTGGTGGTTGGGTTTCAATTAAACGCATCTCAGGAATGGTTGAACTGAAACTGTACAAAAATACAATTCATTTACATTCATACATATCACTCTCTGGAGAAATACCTTACGGTGGTTTCGGAGGCTAACCAGAAAAAGAAAAGAAAAGCTGTGTTAAAGAGAAGTTCGTCGTCCTGTTTGTTGAAAGGTCCCCAATACTACAATTAACTGCCTAGCGTTCAGAACTTTTTATTATGTTAAATTTATTTTTGGTTAAATATTACATACTAGTTTGTTAAAAAATGAAAGAGATTTTTCATTTTAATCGTGATATAATGAATTTTTATTTCTAATAACGGTTTTTTTTTAATTATAGATAATTCTTATAAACACTGGTATCAATGATCGGGGATATGGTCCACCATCAACTAACATACTAGTCTACTCGTCAACAAACAAAAAAGGGAAAACATATCTACTTATTGTAAAGTGATATCTTATTTATAACAGTTTGATTTTAATATAAAGTGAATGTAATTTATTCCGTTAAACTTCTTAGAAATTTCATTACTTACAGTATTTTAAATTCAGTATTATACACTGTATATTATTTATTAAAATTGCACTAGAGATAGTCAACAGTTTCACTATTTTTAAACTTTACTGAAACGAGTAAAAACCTCTAAAAATCATATTTTTAAAATGTTTTAGTAAAATTATGAATTTTCAGGTATTAAACTCTATTACACCATATAAGTATCACAGAGAATTAAAAAAAACAAAAAACCGCTAAAATTATTTAGAAAATATAATTTCAAATAATTATTACTACCTTTAAAATTAATTAGTATTAATGACTTAATAAGTAATAGGTTCTCATTATCCTAGTGAATTTTGGATACATTTTTTTTAATGGGTGTTTTAATCAGTAAAATTTATTATTCAAGATTGTAAATCTGATATAATAGTTTTTATAAACTGAGTAAGAAAATGTAAAAAATAATTAAAAATCACCATTATTACGACGTAGATGATGCGAGATAAAATTTTAATAACTCCTATATTAACTACAGTGGAAAGGAAAAAATAATATAACAATCTCGTAACAAAATACATTACATTGCTGCTTTTGGGGGGATTGTTGCTTCTAAGACTTTCTCGGTAAATAATTTTTTTGAGAGAATGTACTTTGCCAGGGCTCGTACAAAATATTTTATTTATAAATATTAATTCATCAATGGCATAATAACATAATGGATTTTTTTTTCTTATTTTACTCGTACATATTTTCTTACTTGTAAAATTAACACCAATTTTTGTTTTAAAACTATTTCGAAATGAAATAGTTCACTTCGTACAAGGGAGTAAAAATGGCTGATAATTGGAGTAGAGTTGGTCGTAAATGCTCTGCACTGATGAAGACATGAGAAAAAAAAAATTGACTTATTTTTATAACATTTTTGCCTATTTTATAAAAGGATATAAAATCGTTAGATTAAAAATTATTTAAAAAACCAAAAAAATAGATTCTTTAATTTTTTTTAAGACTTTCTGTAATGAATCGACATTTTATGTTCTACCTTTGGGGACAATACCTTAGAGTATAAATTAAAGTCACCAACAACTTTTTAACAGTATTATAAAACAAAGTATCAACCTTAAAAAAAAAACAAGTTTTAAAATTCATCAGTAAAGTAAAACACGGTCAGTGTACCATTGTATACAATATCAATACTATATTAAATGAAATGATTGCATGTAGGTAAACTATAAGGGATAATGTAAACAGGTAATATTATTAATAATCCTGTTACTCTTATATAATAACTAAAAACAGTTGAAGTTTTTCCTCAAAACAAAACCAGGAATCATACTTCGAAGAATTCAACACAATATGTGTAACAATAACCTTCAGTTAATATCCGCTATATTTCCCGTTAAATTATTTCTCGTAAATAAGGCAGCATGACGTCAGTAAAAATTTATCGTTTATTCTTTTAATTAAATATTAATTTATGTTTTTAAAATATATTTTTAAAAGTAACAATAATTTTAAATAAATCAAATATTACTGAAACTACTTGTAATAACATTTATAATATGTAAATCAGCTGAGTATACATAAAATGCACTAACTACGCACGAATTTAGTTATAATGATTATTGTTGCGTGTGTGTGTGTTTGTGTCTAGGCACAATATATATACATATATATATTCTCATATTTGTTTGGTCACAAAGTTAATATTAGAAAGGAATGCCATTTTAATTGCACATTACAGAAGGAGGAGGTTATTATTATATGTAATATTACCTTGAAATATCAAGTCAAGTCTGTTAACTAACCAACAGTTAAGATAATAAATATTGTACAGATTTATGTTTTCGTATCCCTAATATTAATAAAATATTGTAGGCGTTCAAAGAGAATTTGAATGCCTTATAACCCCAAATTAATTAATCAAAAATAGAAATTACATCATATACTGTATAAAAATATTATTTGAAAATAGTATGTTTCTATTTCATTGCGTACTTAAATTGGCAAATCCCATTGTTTAGACTTACCTCCGTAAAGCGAATTTAATAATCTTTTTTCTAATGGATATGGCTCGGAACTACAAAACTAGAAACAAATATATATATATATATATATATATATATATATATATATATATATTCTTACAATAAAAATTTTAACCGTGAGAATTGAAAACTTTTACTACAATAGAAATAAAATGATTTTTGTTTCGGACATCAACAGCTACGATCATTAGCCTGGTGGAAATCGGTAGCGTATGAAAAGATGCCATGCTTGACCGGGATTCGAACCCGGGACCTCTGCATGAAATGCTAAGACGCTATTTACTCATCCACCGAGGTCGACGATATTCCATTTAGATATAAAATTTTAATATTTTCTGTTTTCTTTTTTAGAATAAAATTCATTTTTATTTTATGTCGTAAATAAAATCAATTTTAAGGAATTTTTATCTGGAACAAATTTTTTTTATTCCTTACAGGAAAAATTTATCCTATTGCTTCGCTTATTTTGTCTTTGAAAAATTAAACATATTTATTTATTATTAATTATTAACCTCTGATTTAAAAAAAAAGGTTTTACGATAGGTAATAATTCAAAAATAACAGTTAAGAAAAAAATATATATATATCAGAAGTTATTAATGAAATAGAATTTTATATACTTTTCATTTTAACAAAATATGTAAATGTAATTTAATAGTTGTATAAGGAAGTCATGTAGTGTCAACATCAGATGTTTTTAATTGAACACTCAAAAATTATTATTAGTAGTCAAATTTTAATACATCATTCAGTAGAAACCAAATTTTGTTCATACAGGATAATCATCGCTCACTTAAGTTTAATTGTTTAAGACTTTTAGTTGAAATATTAAAAAAAATTGTAATAAACCATGATTTTTGTTAAAAACTGAATAATTTTTTTTCATAATGAATTAATTGACTACATAAATTCGAAGCTTGTGCGTAGGAATATGAAATGTAATTTTTGTAGCGTATAAAAATTGTCATGCCTAACCGGGATTCAAACCTTGGACCTCCGGATGATAGGCCGAGAGATATATAAAAAGCCTTTGTTTTTAACATTTTCTCAGTCCAAATAAGTAAATTACAAGATTTATTTAATTCTATTTATCTGAGAAGTATCAAGTATATTTGCTTTGTTATCAATGTTATTTAACTGCATTAAAATTCTTGGAAATATTAAAATTCTCTTTAGGTCATTTTTTAATAAAGAGTAAACTTATATTCTTGTAATCACGAAGTCTTTGTCGCAACTAAATATCTGACTTTTCGTATTTCTACATGAAAAAGCCAAAATTACATTTTTTCAACGATCAATTTCTGAAGCTCCAATAATAATCATTCTTAAATTTTTAATTCAAAGATGTTATGAGTTATTTATTATTATACTTTATCTAAGCTGTATGTTTTTTTTTTAATAATAAACAAAAAAAACTTCCGTAAATTTATAATTAAAAAATCGATTATCAGGCTTCTGTTAAAAAACGAATCTATTACCTTCAGAAGCAAGGTTAAATTACAAAAATAGCATTAAAATAAACAATACATTATTATAAATAGTTTACAAAATTCCTTATCTTGCATCTCAAAACCGTCACTCACAGTGTCATTTCCTGTAGTCTGTGTTGACATTACAACAAATGTGACGGGTTCTGTTTTTTTTTTTGTTTTTTTTGTAAACTAGATAAACGAAAAACCATCACTAAATTTGAACCACTTGAAAAACGCGCGCACTCTAGCAAAGATGTACATTATTCATTTTTTATCAGATTACTGTAGAAGGCAATTATGTAAAATTTTTATTTCTTCATGATACGTATAATTCTGTTGAAAAATTTATGATTAGTAAACAGAATATATCTGATGATTTGGATTATTCTGCCTAGGAAATTAACCAATTTGTAAAAATAAATTGATAATAACAATAATAACTATTTAGTTTTATCATTAATTACTCTTATGTATTATCATGATAAAAAAATGATGTCGGAATAATTTTCTACAATCATATTTTGAAGATATTACCAACATCGTTTTCTGAAACTGGTATTCAGCATTATTATATAGCTTAGGTTATATAAAACATTTCATATTTTAGGATGGCATAAAAATCAGATATCTTTTTTAACGTTCTTTATACAAATAACGTAATATTGATTGACTGCTTGTTTGAAGTAATAAGAAGATGTTACTTTTAGTTATTTTGTTGTTTTATATACTTTGGTCGTATTCTGGTGGAATAAACAGTATAAAAGAAATTACTGTTCTATCATCCATCAGCATGAAAAATAATCTAATAAATTTCTTTATATCATGACATTTATTATTTTATTAATTATACAATGATATTCTAATATAGTAAGTAAAACCTTATTTTGTTTTCTGTACATCAAGGATTACAAAGTTATAAAAAATGGTTTTGTTTTTACTGTGTAAAATTCAGATTAAAAGCTTTTTTAATACAG
The DNA here is from genome assembly GCF_047948215.1 of Lycorma delicatula. Lineage (NCBI taxonomy): Eukaryota > Metazoa > Arthropoda > Insecta > Hemiptera > Fulgoridae > Lycorma > Lycorma delicatula. The sequence goes on from NC_134456.1 coordinate 115,953,977, forward strand.
GAAATTTACTCCCTCCAAGTATGTTTCCTCTTCCCCCATATAAATTTAGAAACATTTTAATTACTTATTTAAAGTATACATTTTGTGAAACTGAACCTTTTTTCTGATTAAAATGTTAAAGCTTTTCCTAAATTACAAAATATTTTTCATTATTTTTATTTTCAGATAAATTAACACATACCTCAAATATATACCATCACATTTAATTTCTGTAAATTTTATTTTTAATGAAATTTTTGGTGCTTTAAAATTGAATCCAGTTACTGTCGATTTAAATTCGTATTTTTAAATAAAAAGACGACTTCAATGTAGTGTACATAAACCGTTGTTAAAATAAATATTTTTTATATTACATTTTTGATTTCATATTGCATTACTCCGTTTTTAATAAATATAACAGGCATTATCTTGTTTTCGGTCTCAAAAATAATTTTTCATCTCTTTGTGGGCGTCAAAAATATCTCATTCTAATGGAAAGTATTGTTCCGATGATTTTGGAAGATGACCACTCACATTCTTTTTATGTGAAAAGGAGTGCTGTTTTCTTTTAACAATTAGGTGATAAATACTAGAAATGTTTAAGATAATTTCTTGCTGCTGAATTTCTCCATCTGTCCAATTAAATACATTCTCTTACATTCTCAAAAATTTTATTGTTTGAACATTGATCTTGTTTGAATTGATCTTGTGTCATTTCTCTTCGTCGTTGGCTCAAATTTTGCTGTACGTAAAATTTATTAGTTGTTTTTTTTTAACCTTTAAATACTACATTTAAAAGTTTGATAGCGACTGTTATCATATATTGAAGCAAAATTTGTTAAATTTAATTTCAATCGATCATTATAACTTAAATCAGTCCCCAAGCACTTGCACTTGGAGTTGGAAAACGTTGTTATCAATTACTACTTTCAATAGTACAGAGTATCTGTTAGAAAACGTAATATTATTTGTTAGACGAATATATGGAGCACCATTTTCTTTTCTTAAAAAGTCGTCTTTAATTTTTCATTAGGTTTGCATTTAAAAACGTAGTTGTGTCTAGAAAAGTATTCTCATTGATTTGTATCTTGGATAACGTTGATTTTTCCATTGCCGTATCATATAAGTTGATATTAATAAGGATTGGCGAAATGTTATACCACGATGACGCAAACCTTCATTAACAGACATTTTTAGAAAAAGACTAGAACTCGATTTTATTTTAAATTCTAATCTAGAAAAATCATTTTATTCTTATAAATTCATTCAATCACATGAATGAGATGTTTTGGATATCCACTATAAGGTTTTTTTTTATTGCCAAAGTTAAACTATTTTACTAACTCAAAATCTTTAACAAAGTCAGGGAATGTCAAAGTACTGGAAATTAAAGGATCGTTGTCTTATTGTAAAATTATTATCCATTCAAGGTAGTCCTTTGCAGAAACCAAGGTGTTTCTTTAAAACTAAAACACTGAAGAGAGCTTGTATTTAACTGTTTCTTGAAACATTTTGTAAGCTGCATTCAATAAACTAAAATTGGCTGTCATCTTTATCTCCCTTTCTGAAAATAAAAATTACTTTTCCAGCATTCCATTATTGAGGTGCTGTATCTGTTTCCCAAAACTTTATGAAGTGAATAAACTTGAAATAAAAAAAAAAATGTGCCTTCATATTTATACAATTCAGTAGCGCTGCTGTCCATTATTGTTGTTTTTATGTTTTAATGACATTTCTATCACAGCTACTAACTTTTTAATTGAAATCGATCTACATTGCAAGCGCTAAAATCATCAATAGAATGAGATTCTTGTAATTTATTCTTTGACGGCATTAAATCAAAGGCTTTTCTCGTGATCAATTCTAGTTTTCATTCTAATAACGTCCAATTCAGCTGTATTTCTCTCTGAATTGTAAAATGTGTCATTAAATAAAAACTTACATCTGATAACCATGCAGGTCTCTTCAATCTCAAAAAAAATTGGTCCAAGATCACTGGTAAAGTTTTTGGATAATGTGTTTAACTAAATTTCTCATTCTTCTACAATTTCTCACTCGATTAGTTTGAAATAGTAGCAATGATGATTGTATTAATTCGGTTTTCCTATTATTATGTTTTTTCTAATTGAACTTTTTAATTAGATAATTCTAAACGCTATGATTTTAAGCAAAATCTTTGTTGATAACAAACACCCAAAAACGGAATCATCTGCAAATGTCCAACTTACCATCATTTCTTCTCTAATTCCCAGACCGTATTCAGGATTGCGTATTTCTTAAGAGGCGAATTAAATCCGAATCTGAATTCTTTATAATGACCGATTTAAACCTATCTGCGAAATTGATTGTTCTCTAACTGTAGCTCATTTTAGTCGTTATTTTTATTATCGCACTCAATAAGCGAGGTGGTAGAGAGGCTACGATATCTAGATGTCAATCGAATATTAAGACTTACATTCTGGTTTACGATCATTCGTTGATCATTTAAGTATTTGTGGTTTAATGATAGTTTTATCACAGCTTGTAACTGTGTGATTGAAACGTCACATCAACATCATCAATACTAATCTCATCAATAGAACTTGCCTGACTTTCTTCTTGTTTCAGAAAGAAGTATTTTGTTCAGAACAGCTTCTCAATTTGTAGGTGTTGGGTTTTAAGTGCTTGTAATATTTAACTTTTTTATAAAAAACGTTTTTATAATTGGCGCTTAATCCCCCCAGGAACTGTGAGTGCATTTTCTTTTACATTAATATGGTTACATGGGTGTGAATGGTTATCTACACACTGTTAAACGTACTGTTAAAATTTGGATGGCATCGTCCTTGATTAAATTATAGTTGATGAATTCTTTATGATTTCTTTCTATAAAATATTAGTTCTCTGTCAAGGTGATTCCCAAGTAATTTGAGTTTTCCTCATGCCTTAAAACGGTTTCGTTTAAGATAACTTTCCGCCCGCTGTTGGAAAGAGGTAACATGAAACATAGTTATACTGTCATAACCTATTACTAGGTAATAAGGTAAAAAAAGTTTGAGAATAACCACTTATATTGTGGAAAGGTGCCACTGCTGAAATTATTTTGTCACCTTATTTACATTTTCAATTTTTTTTATATTACTCAGTAATTTTTAAAATAGCTTCAAAATAGTATGAAGGTCAATTTAAATACCGAAATGATAAAATTTTTCAGAAATCATAAATTAATATTTTTACATTGTGTTATATAATATAACCTACTTTTAAACTTCAGAGCTGTAGAAACAGAAGTTAAAAATTATTAATATATATTTTTAATTGATTCAGACAAGTTTTCAATTTTTTGTTGAATCGTATCGTAAACGCTAAAAAGTAAAATGAAATAATATGTTGTTAATATAACGTAAGTTGCAAACATGTTATACATATGATGGACATTTCATGATACGTAATTATATAGTATTATCTGGTCAAGATATTTCTATAATAATTGTTCTTTTGTAAAATGAGTGTTGTTTCAAGTTATCCGTTCTTACTTCAGGCTATATAAAATTAACAATATGAACAATTTTCGTCTATTGAGCCGATTTTAGATTCAATGATTATTTTTCACAAAAAAAAAAGTAAAATTTGGTGGGAAAGAAAATGGATATAATTTTTTGTCATAATCTTCAGAGAATTGGATTCGAAAAATTTGAACAGAGGATTTTAAATTATCGTCCTGAAGTATACATTAGAATCCAGGAAATAAATTAGAATCATTTGTTTTGGGAACACTGAATTTCAGTTATTTGTTTACCTATAAGTTTAGTTTACTGAAGGCTAAAAACTTGTTAATCTCTTTTTTCTTTTTGCTAGGAAAAGACAAAATTTACTTGTTCAATGAATATTACAGAATCAGTTGCAAATTTTCTTTCACAGAATTTCAGATCGTGGAGAACCCTGGCTTTCCTTATCGTGTGGTACCATTACCACCTACTGTTACAACCCACCACAGCTGGATCTAGCAATCTCAGATACACAACAGCATTCTCTTACTTGCTCCTTTTTTTACTCATTGGTTTGCTTGGCATTTATCCCGCCCCAACCCCATTCGGTCACCCTAAAACATAACACCGAATGTATGTGCAAGAAACGGCAACTGAGCCTCGAACAGTTTAGCGACTAGTATCCTAACATACCTCCTAAAGCTTACCCTAACAGCGTGAACGGACTAAGCGTGGTGCCATACACCATCGGCTTACGTGTCCCAACCGCTCACTTGTCATATATTTGCTAAAATGGATAGACGCACCCTGACAATTACTAAAAATTTATATGATATCCATAATAAAATGTATTTCGTTAAGGCAGCAATTCGCTGCCACGCCTAGGTCGCTGAATGCCAGCAAGTACCTGTCCACCAATTTATAGCGCTTGGAGCCACAATAATTGGCTCGTGGTTAGCCATACTCAGGGTTAGCTTCCCAAGAGTAAGAGTCTTTCCCTTAAGCAAACTACGGATGCCGGTTGAACAAAGCAACCGTATCTAGGAACTCCCACACGGCCCGACAGTGCGGCTCTCACCACTCTGACTCGCCGCTTGTAAGTGGCCAATTTTCCCCTTGATCTCTAAGTTCCAGAGTGGCCCGGTCTCTGCTCCCCCCCTTCCAAAGAACAGGGCAGTCAAACATCAGGTGTTCATTTGACTGGACCTGCCCGCAGACGAATAGCTCATCCATCAGCTGCGAGTAGATATTGGTTTAAGTTAGCGTGGTTGGTGAGCACCCGGGCACCCGTTGGCCTTACAAAAAAACTCGTGGCATACCATCTCCTCATATCTTGTATAAACTTATACAAGAATCTTCCCTTAGTCATGATGTCCCATTCCGGTTGCCACGCTTCCATCGTGAGACTCTGCAGCCTCTTGCGCAGGTGGGAGATGGGCAACTAAACGAAATTTAGATCCGATGCATTGTAATCATCGTTCCGCTCCGGTACTGGTCCGGCTCGAAACCGCATTTACTTGCTCCTTATCATTCACCTTTTTCTACTATTTTTTTCTCAATTTCTCCTCACAGAAAATCTCCTAGCACTTTGTTGTCAGTCATTCCTAGCACGCATCACAACCATCCTCTGCACAATTTTAAAGCGGTCGATTTCTTCATTAACGATAAATGTACGTATACATCATTTAGACATTTATATTTTTTTAAGAAACTAACACGTTACTGTTTGAAGCACATTTTTCCAACGTTAGCGATTAATTAGAAAATAGAAACAAAAATTGGATAAAAGAAATTAACCTATCAGTTGTCTAATATTTAATAAATTAACAATGTCTGTAAGTTTCCTGTGTTATTTTTTCCATCAGTACTTATATGTTATATACAGATGGATTTAAATCGACGCAGTAGTTATTTATTCATTTCTTATTAATGTTTTAGGCATTAAAAGATTTTTTAAGGGACCGAACTTATAAAGGGTTTTTATAATAAAAAAATTAATTTGGAAATTAATCTGATTCGTTTTTTAGTTTTCACTATTCACGACTTGGGAGAAATTTATATACTGGCCGCATAAGTGTTAGGTTAATCCGTAAAAGTTTAGTTCCTGTACACTCATTTCTTTACTAATATGTGCTTTTTTATGTTTTAAAAAAGTAATTAAAAATTTCTTTACACATAACGTTAATTACAATATATTAATCAGTACATTTTATGCTTTGATAAATCATAAAATTGCATTCTTCGTAGCAATTAGAGCGTCAGTAAGTGTAATTTAATTTTGCTAGATTTATTTTATACGCCAAATAATGGTTTCATAAATATTTATTACTAATAATTTTATTTATTATTATTATATATATATACATTTATTAAAAAGAACATAGAACTTTTATTTTCTTTACAGCGTTAACATACAATTGCGTACAATAATGACACTTGAAGGACGCATTTGTTCTTTGAGACTTAATCATTATCCCTTTGAAAAACATAAGGACAAACAAAAAAATATATTAAATAAAACGGAAGGTTGATATGTTTAAAAATAATAATATAGCAGGTCGGCGGAGACAAATAGGTTAAAGAAAAGTGAAACAGGTGGCTGTCGTCCAATTAAATAGGCGGCTAGACGATGGCCAGTTTTGAAAGCCAACAATTACCTGTATTCTAATCACTTCCTGCGAGATGTTATACTTGGTTCTCATCTACACGCAAATTTACACTCCTTTTATATGATATCTTCTTTTTTACTTTGTTCTGGGCAATTTTTCTTTTTGCGGTATCTTTTTACAACTCACTGACCTTCAAAAAAAATAGATGGCAGACAAACAGGCCGTGGCCAACCGTATAAAAATACTATCATGAATTAAACTGCTTTATGTAAAAATTAATATTATATATTAAAGGAATTGGATTTAAAACCTACGTATTTCCAGTACGTTAGAACGTTATACTGGACGGATAGAGATGATTTTTTTTATTCTGTTCAGAATTACCCGCAGATATGACATCATCGGCCCCAAGTTTGAGTCTTCTCTGAGAATTCTTCAAAAGATTTTAATTTATTGCTTTCCGTGATTATTATTCACCGAAAAATCATTGTCGATGATTGATGACTTATTCGCGGGCCATTCGGATCAAAATAAAAAGAATCAGCACAATCCGTCCTGTAGAATACTTAGAGTGTAAATAGGTTTTGAATACGCATTTTACTTGTGGTAGGAAAGGAAAAAGCAAAACAAGGGATTTGTGAGCGAGACGTGTAAATAGAAAAGGTTTTTAGCCGATTTTTTATATACATAACATTACTTTGTAACAATAACATTACGGAGCAGCAAGGGGACTTACTAGTTATACTCTGTTCTTCCGTTTAATTTTGTAAATTAGGTGTAATTTTTAGTTAACTTTTTATTCATAAATACATCAAGTACTATTTTTAAATATTTTTGAAAAAATATGTATTATTTTATCTTTATGATTTTTAAAGAATATCTTAAATCAATATAATTATTTAAGTTGAAAGCCCTAGAATATTGTCGTTAGTATAACTTTTATATCTGTGGTTTTTAATGCGTTCAGGTAATAAATTCCAATTGTTTGATTATACCGATGTTACTGTTCCATTACAGTATCAGATAAATAATTATGTAACAAACAAATTGTTAGGGATGTAGGATGTAGAGGGTATACTGATGAAACGACTAGCACTAGATAGGAAATCTTGGAGAGCTGCATCAAACCAGTCAAATGACTGAAGACAAAAAAAAACAAATTCCTTTATCACTAATAAGCTACATTTCAGAATGTGTAAATTAAAAATATAAAAGTAAAAATTAATAATTTCTAATTTATCGTCACTTTATATATCATATCATGCAGTAATAATTACTTATACAATTTTATAAAGAGTTCATTTGTCCTTTATTTCTGATTGGAATAATTCTTACTGTAAAAAAGGGAGGAAAATATCAACAAAACAGAAATTTTGAAGGAAATAAAAGAATTTTTATTACGATGGTCAAAACCCATTAGTTTGTGATCTACATAAGTACATTGTTTTAAATGTCTGAGTAGGAAGACAATTTGATTAGCTTTTCTTGTTTCTAATTATGAACAGAGAAATAAATTATACTTTTAAATATAAAAAGTAACAATAATTTTTTTCCCAATGAATTCATTACAACAAATTTCTAAGAACAAGACGAATTCCTTCAGATCATTGAAATCTATTTAGTTGTTTCAAAAGTGCAAGCTCACAAACAGATGTAAAGTATGGAAAGGATTAGTTTTGCTTAAAATGTCTCTCTTAAACGAAAATGTATTTAGTTAAGATAGATGTAAAATGTGTTACTGACAAATATTTACTTATTAGGAGAGTGGTACGTCTCTATCACTCATCCAAAAGGTTTAGGATTCGAATCCCAGTAAGTCATTGCATTTTTTCATACCCCATAAAATTTCATTCTACATTAAGTCAGTTGTAATTGGGTTTCAAGCTTTACTGGTGGAAATAAATAAAAAGTGTAAATATTAAGAAACATCAATCAAATTTAAAGTAAAGTTACTTTAAAAGTTATTGATTTTAAGGGAATAATTGTATTTGTGACTGGAATATTTTTCAGAAGACTACAAGAGAGATTTTCACTATAAATTTCGTACGAAAAAGGGTTTGAATAATAATAATACGAATTTATAAAGAACTTCCAGGTTTATTATTTTAATGATATTTTTCATAAATATTATCAAAAAATCTGAATATTATAGCATTAATGACTTACTTTTACAAAATTAAATATGGGTTAATAATACAATATTTTTTTTAGCATTGGTTAAAAATAAATTAATTATTTATTGGCAAAAATAAAAAAAATAATAATTTAATTGTAACAGCAAAATACATAAATTTAGAAAACCCTTTTTATTTTATATCTTATAATGATATAAAAGTAATAAAACTGTAATAATTTTGACTACTAATAATTAAATCTTAAGGTTGCTCGCCATGATAAAGTCTGTATAAAAGAGTCCTGTGCAAGAGAAAGTCTGACAAGAAAAATTATGTAATAAACGAAGAAGTATTTAACTACAACCGATTAATTTTTCTTTTCAAGACTAGAGATTTTAAGTAAAATCAGATCAAGAATTTTAATTTTTATTTAAGAAATATCTGATTTCTTTAAAATATTAAATTTTTAAAATTAATAGTATATTTAACTAGTAGTCTAGCTCAAGTATTAAATCCGTGTTACTCTAAAATTGCTGTTCTGAATTACTAAATATGAAGACAATATTTTTGTTTCTAATTATATAGAGAAAAATAAATTATATTTTTAAATATAAAAAGCAACTGATTTTTCCCGCTGAATTCAGTATAAAAAATTATTATACAGATATTTTTATGAGATAGTATCTAGTTCTATTACAAACAATCCTAAACAAAAACTTATTTGAAGTAGCTTTATATAACATTCAGCCGAATTTTTGCCCCGTATAATGTATTCATAGACTGTACTAAACCAGAATAAACTGTCTTTATTATTTTTTACTCAAAAAACATTTCAAAACACTAATCTTGTCAAATAATTTACAAACATAATTAGTATTTTTTTTAATATGTCAATCAAATTTTTTATTTTTATTTAGTTATATCAAAATTTTGACATTTTGATATATAACCAGTTTTATATATTGTACAACACGTATAATACGTTTTTTATAACTATAATGTGAAATTAAAAATTGGTTTTATTTATTCACTCAGATTATAAAAAATATTGTTGATATTTATTTTTAGTGACAGATGAAGTATTTAATTGCTTCTATTAAATCACCTGTAATACGTCAGTTCCATTACTTAACAGGTGTTGAATTGAATATATGTCTTATATGTAGTAGATTTTTTAACATGTTCAAATTTTACAATAAATACAAAAAAGATAAATAAATTTTCATTTAAACCACTTCTTTTAATTGCTATACTTGTAGTCTAATTAAAATGATAGGTGGTAGGTAAATTAAGAGTACAGTTTTAATAAAGAAGAGACTTCGAAAGAAAGAGAAGTGATAAAAGAATGCCGCTTTTAGTTTATGTTTACTTTTTTCTCGTAAAAAGAAGAATAGCATTAAAATTAGAAACCGCTGCTTTTGTTAAACAGGTCTGCCCGCATCAAAGCAGGTGATTCATTAATATTTATTCGTTCGGTACCAACAGCCTGAATTAAGTTTATTGTTGAACAAAGTATTTAGCCTATTCAATTATTGCATCTTGCAACCGCTACTTACACTTTTTCTCTCTTTTTACTAAAATAGTTTTATTTTTTTTTTACTTTTTAGCGTAAGAATTAACATATTTTATAATATTTATATTTTAGTAACATTTCTATTACATATTTAATGAATTTGTACGATTAGGCGTACATGTTAATCCTCTTACTAGTTGATAAAACTATAAAAGGTACCGTGATCTAGGTTACATAATTACTATCGTAAAGAAAGGAGGGATAATTCAACTGATTGTGAACTTCAAAATAAAAGAAAATATACCTACTTTCAAGGCCGAATGAACTGGAAAAAATAACATTGAATTCATCTCAGAAGTTTGTACATTCTGATATATTTAGCTAACTTTTAATTAAAAACATGTTTTCTTTGTCTTCTTAAAAACAGAACTACTCTCAAGTGTTAAGTTATTAAAAGAGCCGAAGCAGTATGGTACAGAATGTTCTATTTTAATAGCAACAAAATAAGCTAACGTTTTTTTTTATGTTTTGGCGCAGTCATACCTAATGTATTTTTTGTTTGTTTTTTTTTTTTAAATTTTAATAGATGGTAATTTTTTCTTTGTTTTATGTTATTTTCTTAATATTTATCTTTTTAAAACTATGTAAAAACTTCCTTTTTTTCATTAAAATTTGTAATCTTATTTCGATTCACTTTGTTTGAGTAATCTGCAATAAGTATTCATGAAAGACAATGAATAAATGCAAAGAAAGTAATTTATATTTTCTCAAAAATTCCATAGTCTAAAATAATACTCATTGACAAACATCGCCTCGATCGAAATTAAATTATTATTAAAGAGTATAACTTCTTAATAAATTAAACACAACTAATTTCAAATGAATTATACCCTTTGGGTTTTCTGTAGGTTAAAAAGTCAGAGCTTATTAGCAAAAATTACAGAAGATTCCGGGAAAATTATCCAGAAATAACTGAAGGTCATAAGAACACAAGTCTTGTGTCCAAAAAGATTTTTATAAATACTTAGATTAACTTAAGAAAATAAAATGAATTATATAAAATGTAATTTTTAAATACGCGCGCGCGTGTGTGTTCCTGTTTCATTCTTGTATATGTATTATTAATATTTATATTTATTAATTTCCTAATATTGTTATTTTCTAATTAATAATTGAATATTAATTTCTAGTGTAATTGTTTTAATACTGTACGAATGCGTTCAAAACTATTAATTTCAGAATCTAATCTTTTTTTTTGTTATGTGTGCATAACATATATAACAAATTTGAAATATTTCTATAAAATGTTGAGATTTTTATAAAATTCTTCTATATAGTAACCGTTCTGCCAGCAATTTCCGAGAAGGCGTAGAACACATCAGTGCTTTTACAGTTGAAATGTTTTTCTACAAGCTTATTTTGAAAATAAAATTATCTTCTTATATCAACTTCCTTGACATTTCCGCTTGGTAGTATTAAAGTCAATAAGAACTACTTTACCCGTACAATCTCTTGTCAATTTTATTCCAATATTTGCTTCCGGTAAGTTAAAAAACTTTACTGATAGTCTTTTTAGTGGATATAATATAGGGTTTCTAAGTTTTGTAAAAGAAAATCAGATTAATTCTATGAAAATGTTTATAGATCAGGTTTTTATGGAAACGTGTTATAGTTAGATTTTCTCCTATAACTTCGTTTTTTGTAAAGATATTAAATTCGATTCGTAACTTAAGATCATTATATATAAGGCTATTGCTTATCGACCAGGGTACGTTTACCATTTCACAATGTTTTTGTCTGATAGCGTTCAAAAATATCAATACTGTAGTTGCACGTTTTACCCCACAATTGAAGTCCGTAAAGTCCAAACAGGTTTCAAAACTGAATTATAAATCAACAATTTACTTTCTACTGAAAGCCGAAATGTATGTCCTATCAGCCAGTACATGTTTTTAAACTTGAGAACCAACTTTTTCCGCTTAGATTTGATATGTTTTGCCCAAGTAAATGGTCAGTCAAGAGGAAAACCCAAATATATACAGTCATGAGATCTCGGAATCGGAACATTAAAGATAGAAACAAGAGGACAGTGTTCCTTACGAAGGATGAACGTGACGTAGTTTGATTTTGTTTCGTTTATTTTTATTTTGCAACATGTAAGCCACGATTTGAGGAAAGTGAAATAATATTGAACAAAACGAGACCCAGTAGCCGGAGCCTCGTGGACAGCAACAATTGCAGTATCGTCAGCAAACGTTACAAATGAAGTATCTGCCGTAATTGGCTAGTCAGCCAGCCGTAAACAGAACATGCAATACGGGTCCGAGAACGCTTCCTTGAGGTACCTCTGATTGTATACGGAACATATCCGTCAAAACCTCTCCATGTTTAACCTGAAAACACCTGTATTCTAGGTAAGATTTCAGTACTACTAGAAACATGCGGTAAAACCTTTTTCAGTTTACAGAGCAACCCTACATGCCAAACTTTGTCAAAAGCCTGACTGACTTCGAGGAAAACAGCTGAACAGTACTGTTTCTCGTCTAGAGCATGATTTAAAACGTAAAAACTTTTAGTTTAAATACTTATTTTTTGTTTACACACAAAAAACAAAACAAAAAAAAACAATAGTGGTAAAATAACCACTAATTTACGAAGAAATTTTATAATTTAAGAGAATTTAATTTGTTCAAATATGATTTTAAACTCAGTTAAACGAAGGAAATACAAAATATATATAATATACATAATGAGCAAGACTTCCAGGCACTCTCATATACAATCACTTTATAACTAGAGCGTGCCCCACTCTTTTCTTTTTATTCATGCATATAGAAAAATTATTTAAAGTAATTTCCTTGAAAGTAATTTTCTTGAAAACAAAATTATTTTTTTACTTTTTGGTACAACTTGTTTTTTTTTTTTTTTTAAGAAAAACATGTTTTTTTACCAATTAAGATGTTTCAGAAGACTGGTAACAGATATTAATCAAAGAAAATAAATATTTCGATATTAAATAAACACCATATTATATATTTTATTACAAGCTAAAAAATAAATAATTTACTAAAAATCATATATTTTGTTTTTTACAATGAATTTTTTTCAAACGTGAAATTTTTCTCATACATGGTTAAGAAATGTGTAATAAATTAAGCATTTGTGTTTGGTGTTGAGCATAATGGTCGATTTGAATTATTCAATAATATTAATAGCAGCTACAAAAACCTTAGGAAGCACAAGATAAATGATGACCTTGGCCAAGAGTTGAGTTCCGTTTTCCCTCAGAAGTATCAGTTAATACGTAATTGTAATAGTGCATTAGTCAAGTAGAAATGTACTCTACACAATAAATATACTTCCGTCAAGTTCAAGGCTAAAAGGAATAATCCTGTACAGCAAAATAAATGTATAGGAAGTGATACTTGTTACCGTTTACTTTCTAAAAGCAGCAGAAAAATATTTACTCATTAGAAAGAATTTAGTTATATTTTCTCGTATCCGGTTTCATACGTTGGAAAAACTGAAATTTTATTTGAACAAATGGACAGATCAACGCAATAGAAGTAAGAATTGACATTTTTATATGATAAATTATTATTTATATTTTTAATATTTATAGACTGCGAAAAATTTTATCATATAATTGCAAAATAATATTTCAAGAAAACAAAAATAATTATACAAGTATATTATTTTAATGGACTACTAACTACTGGTATTTAATTTAATTGTTTTTAAACAAATCTATAAAAAAAGAGCTACTTCCTGAGAATTCAAAAAAATTTTATCAGTCTATGGCGGTAGATATTTCTGCGTATTTTTTAATGCTTTGCAGAAACTTTTCTGAACATTTGTAAGAAGCATGTATTTATGATAGTTAAACTTATTAACAAACAATATTTATATTATTAGCGGCATAATAAGTTTATAGTAATGCGTAAAGATTTATATTAATTTATAGAAACTGTAACATGAATCCGTGTTTTATTTCCATCTCGTTTAAGACTTTTTAAACAATACAAACACTGTTACACTATTTATTCTATTTCTGTACTTCAGTATATCTATTTCACAACCCTGTTATAGCTTCCCCCTTAAAATAACTTAGAATATTTGATTTTAGTGTTTGCAACTAAATTTTGTAATACGGCTTCATTTAATTATTCTATAAGCTTAGCGATTAGCCGTTGCTACCTGTATTACTATTTGCATGTTTCACTAATTTGTTTATGTATTATATAATTTTTAAGAGAGAAGTAATAGTGTAATAAAAATTCATAACAACGAGAACGTACTGGTAAAGTAAGTAAAGAAAATGTTGGAGGAGTAAATATTAAACGTTGATAAACAAAAATTCATATAAATACTGATCTAGGAACGTTTTTCTTTTCTATAATAGCTTTGGAAAGATCTCAGGCCCAAATTTTATGTAAGAGCGTAACGAATAATCTAAATATGTAATTTATGTAATATGATATATATATAGTCTGAAATGACGTAATAAATCGGAAAGATTACTTTCTAAACAAAAGCGAGTATTGAAACATTTTTTATCTTTGTTGTATATTAATTAAAATAAAAAAAGCCTAACCTGTCCTCCCTAACCTGAGTAATGTTGAATAATTAAAATTAGAACTATTTTTCAGTTCAAAATGCGTTTGTATATGACCGAATTTGGTCGAATAAATCTTCAATTTCTGCCCGTACGGCTATTAAAACTTCCATAAACATAAATCCAAATATTCCTAGCTAGTGCCGCATTTTGTGTCTGTTATAGTGTTTCACTGATGCCTACAGAGAGTATATGTATTTAAAATGTATATTTCTAAGGAAATATTTTATGTTTCATAGGTATTCATTTCGTACATCTGTTATTTTCCGTATTTGTGTCATATTTAATTTTGTTGATAAATTTCATATTTCATTTTATTTATTTAATAATATATATTATGGAAAATTAATATATATATATATTGTTTTTAATGTGTACATATATAATAAATAAAATTAATATTATTATTATTATTACATAATGTTGCATAATTTAAACGTGCATATATCCAAATGTAAAATGTATTTTTCATATATGCATAAGGTAATCTTCTACACTTTCAGAACTTAACGTTAATCAATCGAAAAACTATTAAAGAAATAACTGTTAAAGACCTAAATAATTTTAAAATAAAAATATATATTTCCACGAGTAGTGTAGAAAATGCTAACTAAACCGTATAAATTAAAAAAAGTTGACAACACAGTTGTAGGACTTTCCCGTCACGCGGCTTTTTTTTCTGATACACGTCTTTCTGATACACACACGCGCGCGCACAACTTAATTTAAAATACATCACTGCTACACTAGCGCTGCTTGTTGTTACAGGGGGTACTATTGACCCATTATATCCACTTAGCCGCAAATTTAGAGCATTTTTCGGATTGGGGGTGCGATTTTGCAAAAGTATTTTTGCAAATATTTTTTTTAAATTGTTAACAGATGTTCTTAAAAAAATAAAACCTTAATTAAGTGAAATCTCGGAGACCTTGAGCTACATCCTCACCCCTTGACCTTTAAAGTTAAAATTTTAATGCCATCAATGCCCCTAAACAGAAGTAATCTAACCAAGTTGGTCAAAATCGGTCCAGTATTTCTGGAGATATAAGGTGATTTAGAGTACGACCCCGGACACATACACGTAAATACAAACATCCGGAAAATTTCCTTCCGGCTTTTTGGGTTCCTTAGGTATCAAAACATCAATATTCGGTGTAAACCGCATATGCCCAAATTAGACCGATTTCAATACTTTCCCTTCTACAGCTACAGCTCTGCTATAGTTCTAGACGAGAAAGTAAAAAAAGAAGGAAATAAAATACAGAAAATTCAATTTTTCTTTGAAATAATAATGTAAAGAAAATTTTAATTATGGATAAAAATATAAAATGTATACATATTAACCAATAATAATGAAATAAAATCTACAGAAATAAGTTTACAGTTTTTTGTTTTACTAATCTTAGTCTACCTTTTTTACTACTGAAAATGACTGTTTCAAGCCAAATCCCTTATTTAATTAAATCCATAAAAGCAATTAACAATCATTGTATTTTTTCAAGATTTTTTTCCTTGTTAAGATTAAGGTTTATTTTACCTGTAAACTCTATTTATTAAATTTTTAAATGCATTAAGCGAAGACGACCTTATTTATTTCTCAAAATAAATGTTGTTATTACTTCAATTCGCTAATTGCTTCTCGTGGTTCAAGTGCATATTTATACTTAAAAAAAAGAAAAAATAATCCGATTAATTTTAACAGTATATATGGATAATATTAATCCTGCTATATAATGGTATCAGCTAAGCTCCACTCAACTCGCTTTTGTTTTGTGGTTTTAATCAGACCTTTATATAATAAATAATTTGATAAAGATCCGGTAACATTTGGTAAATATTTATGAGCGTAAACATTACTATTATCTTCCGAAAAAAACAAAAACATATTGTAACATATTGTTTAAAGATTTGTGTAAAGATTAATGAATTTAAATCGAAGACATCTTGTACAGCAATATACTGAAATTTATGCTACATACACAACTCCAGTTGCATTCCTTTATAATTTAATCACACTGAAGAATAAAAAACGGAAAAAATAGTGCGGAAATACAGTGAATTCTTACACAAAATTTATTTGGTAATGCCTTTATAAGGGTAAAGATTTATGAGCATAAAAGATACCATTAACTTACCGGGTTGGTCTAGTGGTGAACGCATCTTTGCAAATCAGCTGATTTCGAAGTCGAGTTCCAACTGTCAAATTCTAGTAAAAGCAGTTTGTTTTATACGTATTTGAGTACTAGATCGTGGGTACCGGTGTTCTTTGGTGGTTGAGTTTCAATTAACCACACATCTCAGGAATGGTCGAACTCTGAAAAAAGTACCTGACGGTGATTCCCGGAAGCTAAACAGGAAAAAAAACATTACCATTATCTTCCAAAAAAAAAAAATACTGTAACTGTTAAAATACTGTAAAAAAAATACTGTAATTAATTAGCTATAAAGGTAGAAATCTATATACTATGACCTAATTAAGATTATGTAAACAAAACTAACAATAACTATAGATTGCTTATAATTATTAAAAACTCAAATAAATGATGATAGGGCCGCCAACTGGTATAGGTCCTATTCACTAAAATTTAGAAGTAAATATACGTGTATTATTCTGACCAATATTAATGGAAATTAATTTAAAATTAATATATAAATTATGTTAAGAAAAAAATAATTTTTACACATTTTTATATAGTTAAATATTAAGAAAATAAATGCAATTTATAACGAAAAAAGTTATTATTTTGTTAAAGTTAAGAAAATTTTATAGTTACATGATTTCGTCAAAATATACCATTAAATTAAATCTTAAGTCTATATTTGTTGTAGTTGAAATGTATTATAAAATTTCAATAAAAATATTAAATATATCATGTGTTCTCAGCTCTTTAAATCCAGTTGTTTTTCAATTAGAAAAGTATAACTTTGTTTTTTATTAGATTTTGTAAGTACAATAGTTTTCGAGAATAAGAAAAAGTTTGTAATTCTAGGTGAAATTTTCTAGTGTAATAATGGAATGGTGGAAGGTTTAACAATTCGACCGAGAGTACTGTTAGGAGCCTTTGTTATTGGGTGAAGGATAATACGTTTTGTGTAAGAACCCACTGTATTTACGCACTATTTTTTTCGTTTTTTACTGTTCGGTATGACTAGATAGACTATAAAGCAATGCAATTGGAGTTCTGTAGTTTACGTTCATAAATCTCAGTAAATTGCTGTACAAGATATCTTTGATTTAAATTCATTAATCTCAGTGTTATATTTAACTGTAAGTAATGTTTTATAAGCTCTTTTCTCTTTTGATTTGTTAGAAACTATTGAGATGTTATCGTATGGAAGAAGTTGTCGATTTTAAATTTATTTATGTACCATTAAGTACATTGATAAATGTACAAAAGGCGGAACTGTTAGGTGCAGAGCAAGCACCGAAGTGGGCAGTTAGGGTTGATGACCCTAACTCACTGGATGAACACTGACGCACACAAGCGCGCGCGCACACAAACACAAACAAACTCCACTACCTTTATAACCAAGTATACCAACAATACTTTAATTATAGTACTATACCACAAAATAACACTATGCAGGTACTGCTAACTGCATAGGTTGCTATCTTCAGTTCTTGACCCAACTCCTTAGTTAGAGTTGTATTATTCCATCGAACAAGACAAGCGCGCGCACGCGCGCTTACACTCTAACAATATATTTCTTTAATTAGTGTATCAGATATCTTGAGCGTTAGCATCATGCATATGTATGGATAATTACTAATTTAATTATTATAATTTTAATTAAATTCCCCAACTAAATAGATGCTAATAATTATTACATTAATCCCTTTGTATTGTTTACAAATCTTTAAATAAACACCGTATTAATTGCTTTTTTCAGCTATTAGAAATGTTATTAAATTATTATTGCATAGTTATATAATTATAATTATCTTGTAATCAATCCATTGTAATTTATGATAGTGTGTGAATTTTTATATTTGCGTCTGAATTTCTTACATTTCATAAAATTAAGTGAAAAAAACAGATTCGAATAGTTTGTGATCCCTTCAACAATCTCCAAACCTCTCCTAGAAAAAAATCACGTCATTAATTTTTTTTTCTTTTTATTAAAAAATTTATGTTTTACAAAGCGATATTCAGTTTAAAAAAATTCATATAAAATATAATTTGCAATTATTAGCCTAATTCGTCACAAACACACACACAAGCAAATATAGATATTCTATTTAACTGTAATTAGTTCAATAATAGTTTTAAAAATAAGTGAAACAGATTTCAGTTTTCAATCGCATAAGTCTCGATCTGCATATTCATGTGATTCATTCAGAAATTGATCAATTTATCGGTAAATGGATGTTCTTAAGGTTTATTTGTATTCTTATAACCTGTTAGTTTATTTAAATAAAAATGATGATTCCATTACCCATTATGATGACCATATTCTTACATCAGTAGAAGAAAAATAGTCAACATTAAATAATTGTTATCAGAAATTAATCAAGTCATTATCTCATTATCCGTCACAAAACCAAGATATTTTATATATATGAATATCTCAGCGTATTTGAACAGGAATTGGTCAAAAGGATTCGGATTAATTATTTATTATAAAATTATATATTTTCAATCTCAGTACCGGATAAACACTTAATTGTTTTCATTTTACAAAGATGATTATTATATGTAATATAGTTACGTATCGTTCAAAACATGTATTTTAAATTTATATATATATATATTGTTATAGTATGAAATTTGTTGTGTTTTTAAATATACCTACGTATAATGAAATTTCTCATACAATTAGAAAAATTAAAAGAAATTGTTATGCTAGTTACATAAATTAATATTTAACATTTATTATATCAATAAGTGTATTGAAACAAAATAAGAATTATAAATAAAGGAAGTTAAATTTGAAAAAAAATAGAAATAAAATTATAAACTTTATTATTGCATAAAAAAGAAATATTTTAGAATTATTTGAGTATAAATTAAAAAAAGAATAACAGGAGGCTAGTCTCCGTGGTTGAGCGGTTGCTCTGGTAATATTAGCGATGAATTATACTTGTGAAAAATCATTTTGATAATAAAAAAAGAAATATAATTATTTGTATTAAATGAAGTCATGACGGGCTGGAGTTATTCTGATAGTCGCCGGTCGAAATCCATCAGAAACGGTCATTGTGCAGATGGACGATCTATATATATATATATATATATATGTAATTTTGCATTCTTAATTATGTATGATTTTGTGCCTGAACTGCGGTTCGCGTCCAGACGCACAGGTCATTCATTACCCGTGCAGACATGATTCAGTATTAATTAATATTTATTCAATACATAAAAGTGATGAAAACAAATATTAATTAGCTCTTCGTTCTTTTCATTTACTTTTTAAATCTGTTTTGTATTTACTATTCTGTAACTATAGTGGTTTTTTATTTTATTTTGATTTACTGGGATAAAATTTATTCATTTAAATCAATTCACAATTACTAACGATAAACATTTTTTTGTGTCGATAACAATAATCAATCAGTTCTTTTGTAAACAGTTTTTTTAACCTCCAGGATCGCTGTTAGGTATTGCTTCAGAGGATGAGATGAATGTCAAGAAGCGTGTGAAAATGCCACGCCTGATCGGGATTCGAACCCGGGACCTCCAGATGAAAGGCCGAGATGCTACCATTCGCGCCACGGAGGCCGGCTTTGTGGATAGGTTAATATTAGTATTCGTTATGTTAATATTTTTTTTTTTTTTTGTCCAGTCATTTGACTGGTTTGATGCAGCTCTCCAAGATCCCCTATCTAGTGCTAGTCGTTTCATTTCAGTATACCCTCTACATCTCTACATCCTACATCCCTAACAATTTGTCAGTTCCCAATGGATCTCACGAAACCTCACACCAAATTAGAAGCAATGTCGTGCTCAGTTTAGTGCGGAGAACTTGCAGTCTCGTGTGAAAGGAATCCTACGGATTTTTTAGCAGCTTGATGACTGGTGATGAAACATGGATTCATTACTGGGATCCTGAGACCTCTCACTGGTTATGTCTACGCTTCAGAAGCTACGGGCAACATTAAAGGAAAAACGGTGAGGGAAGCTAACCAAAGGTGTCTTGCATCAGTTCACTCAACACACGTTACAAATAAAACTGAGGGAGTGTGGCTTTCAAGAACTTCCTCGCCATCCCTACAGTCCCGAACTGGCCACCAATGATTTTTTCTTGTTCAGAAATCTCAAGAAAAATCTTTGAAGCAGACGTTTTCACAACGATGATGAAAGCAGATGTTTCATGCTATTTTGAGGAGCACGATAAAAAATTATTTTACTCGGCATAAACTTTGTGCAGGCCAAATGGAGCAAGTGTGTGGAAGTGCAAGGGACCTCTATATTGAAAAATAAAAACGGCTCTACTTTTTGAGTGCCCTCGTACATAAAAATTGCTTATGTCGAGCTTCATTTACATCATTCAGAAATTGATCAAAATGATTTGAGGTACGCGGAGAAGATTAAAATCAACTGGAAATTTTACATCCAAAAAATTTATAATTATAATAATCACTATCATTAATTCATAGAAAAAATTAGTCAGTTATTGATACAGCCAAGTCATAAAATCGTTGTCAATTAACTAGTGGTATCTTACTACGTTTGATAGATATGGAAAGACTTTTTTAGTTGGTCTTTCTTAGTTAACATTGACAAAAAAAATTTTTTTGACATAACAGAAAAAGTTTTCTATCGTATTTTCCTGAGAACATAAGATGCGTAATAATTATTTCGTTCTCTAAGCAGCCTCATTAATCAAACATGTAATAGTTCCCTTTACAATGAGTGTGCATAACCAAAGCATTAAACTCAACAAGGTAATTGTAACTTATTCATCTGTGAGTTTATTCTTCAATGAACATTGTATAAAAATTATCCTCCAGATCGCATATTTTTCCTTCCATCTTGAAAAAGAATTGGCAATTTTTTAATTTGTCTTCTTTATTTCTCTAAATGTAATAGGTGATGTAGATTGATTTACAGTGTCATGTGAAGGATTTAATGGCATCAGTATTTTGGTGTACTCGGAATCTTAATAGACGCCAGTGTATTCGGTTTACTGAAAGTATCATCGAAAAATACCTCAATTTATTTAGTGTAACTGACATGGAATGCTTGTTGTTATTAAGAATCACTAGGCCTTTTTTTAAGAATGGTTTGTATTCATTTCAGGTCGCTTATAACTTTTGTGATCATTTCAGGTAACCAGGTACATCTAATTTTTATCTAAAAATTTATTTGATAAACATCACGAAATAATATAAGTCTAGATTTGTTTTGATATTCTTGTTAATAAATTACAAAATAATAATAATAATAATAATAATAATTTCAATCTTTTTTCTTAAGAAACCATCTTTAGTTTTAAATATTTTTAAAAGGCATAATGTAAGCGAGTTGAAGAAAATTAATAGTAAAAACTGTTCGGTCTCAAATTCCTCTCACAAGGATATCGTTTCTGCTTCACTGGCTATTAAACAATGCAAATATAAGTATTGCCCCAAAGGAGAAGAGAAGAGAAAAAGGGAATGATAGACATCAGATGAAGGGCGGGGCGGGGAGGTTCTCTAGTGGAGGTAGACCAGCATACAACGTGAGGTGGCGGTGGTGGCGCAATGAAATGGCTAACATTGAGCACCGTTATGGGAACCAGCCGAGTAGAGACTGCATTGCTCGACTAGCATGGCAAATGAGCCGTGGGCGTCTCTATTCTACATTGAATAGAACTGCAGCGGTTGTTCAGTTCTCTTTTACTTGTCCATTATAATAAGATGTCTGTCACATTCACTATCACCTACCCATTTTACTTATTGCAAGTTTCTTAGTTTTATATTGTTCTTCGTTTACTTGTTATCGAGATACAAACAATAGATACTCCATTACACTCGGTCGTAATAAGTTAAAATGAATTTAGAGTTCGTAGGGTCATACGAATATACTGCCTAGATAAAAGGTGAGCGACTGAAACCGGTGATTGTTTTCAAATTTTGAATGCTCCAGCTCAGTGTGTTGTCTATGATTTCTGTATGAGTTCATAAGATGATTAAATCTTAATTAAAATCGGTACAAGTATGATGAAAATCTACTCATATGATAAATTAATTACAAAATGTTATGTTATATGAAACTCAGCATTTCTTGACCATTTTTTTAGGTACCATAAGTAAATAGTTGTAACGTGAGACATAAATCATACCTGGAAATGAAACCGTTTCAGAAGAATTATAACAAACCACATGCTTATTAACGTATGTGATGAAAGAAATATTTTCCTATTAATTCTCCACTGAGCCGCATTATTGCTCGTCTATGTGCTCAGATCGACTGAAATGGGTAGTACTAAACACTAAAAATTATGTACTAGCTGTATGCTGAACGTCATTACTCACAGAGAAAGTAACATGTAACTTGCTCCTCTTTACCAAGAATGTGTTATATATTTCACAGAAATAAGAAATACTGGAACTAATAGTATCATTGAAACTAATATACTCTTTTCTATAAAGCATTATACAACTGTCTCTCCACACAGTAGAACTAATAACTTTATACTAATGGAAAAAATTCCGTTTGTATTTAGTGAATAAGTTAAGTTATTTTAACTATTTTGGTAAGAAAAAGCTTACAAATTTCTTATTGTAATTAACTCAAAAATATATTAATCAAGTGTCCTTTTTTTTGTTTAGCTTCCAGAACCACCGCAAGGTATTATTACTTCAGAGGATATATGTATGTATGTAAATGAAATGTAGTCTTGAACAGTCTCAGATCGACCATTCCTGAGATGTGTGGTTAATTGAAATCCAACCACCAAAGAATACCGGTATCCACGATCTAGTATAATTGCAGAACCGAGTAATAGTCTTTGGAAAAATAATTTGAAGACTTAAAATTGCAAAAGTGAACCATATATTGCTTCTTGTTTATTAGAATTTCTGTTTCGTTTCGTTAGTAATGATGAGTCATTGAAAAGGACGAATATAACATTGATTTTTTTCTATTAAATTCGGATATGTTGCCAGCTATATATTCTTTTTTCTAAAGCATTTAGTTATGATGAATCATTAAACGGATGAACAGTATACGTAGACATTAAAGCATTCTATAAAAATGGAGATAGTTTTATGGTACTTCAATAAGTCTGGGTGCAGAATTTTGAAAAAACCGTTTCAGTGTTGAACAAAAGGTCTCTAATAAGTTAATTTAGGTATACTTGAAAACATAGACATCATTAGAATGTAACGAAGACCCAAACAATCTAACGATAGTCATTAAATTTAATTTGGCTTGTTAAACACCAGTGTTCGAAGGATTCTTCATATGGATTGATCTATAAAATTCTAGTAGTGCACCTTTTACTTAAATTTTGATCTGAAATAATACTGGTTTTTTCTGCCAACTCTTGTATCTGTAAACGTTAATGCTGGCGTTACTCACAATGTCATAATGACTTGTGAATCACATTTTCACAAAATTTCCGGTAGTGGGCGACAGAGAATCCTAATGGAATACTTCAGTAAACTTCATAGTACTGAAATAATAGTATAATGTGCATCTTCTGGCGTAATTGTTTCACACACTTCTTTCAGAAGAATCATGGAATACTGTTATCGTCATGTTAAAGTATTATATGAGAGATGATTGAAGAATCTTTATCTTTCCAAATAGCGAAGATATCTAACGTCTGCCCAGAATAAAGTCACACAGCTAAATAATCAGTCAAATTAAATGACTTTCACAACATGTTTTTTCTAGAAACGTGATATTCCTCATCCAGCGTGATCGATGGATCTCATAACATATGACTTTTTTCTGATGGGTTATTTTAAGAGTGAGGTATTTAGTGATCCACCTCCAATGAAACGTTGAAGAGTCCGTAAAAGAAATTCGTCATGTAATCACTGCCTTTCCCGTGTATGTGTAAATTCATGTGATATAAAACATAAAAATGATTTTATCAAGTTGATTTTATCAAGTTTTGTAAGAATATATGATTCGAAATAGTGACCCACTTTCAAAATAAAGTATTCAAAACTTGGAATTTGTTTAAGTCTAATTAAAATTTCCGACCATGGAGAATTTTGTGAATATTTACAACGATTTGGGAAGCAAGAGTTGTCCAGCTGTACATACCGTGGCCTGGTAGATTCACCTTACAATACATTTTATGAATATGACAGATGGATCGGATGTAAAGAGAGAGCAGGCCTTGAATAGATAATGCCCGAAAACACTGTAAGCTATATGAAACAAGAGATGGTAAAATGAAATGGAATGCTATAGACGGTTTGGCCACGAAAATTCTTCAGAGGAAAGAAATAGAGTTTCGTGACTGGAGCAGGGAACAGCAGATATAAAAAAGAAAGAGAAAGACCAAGACCGGGGACTAAGGGGGATCTGGGAACGGCATAGCCGAACTTGGTTTCCCTTCCTGCTGGCTTGAGGCAAACCGAGTTCCAGTTACTATGGCGGGGCCCGGGAATGGCATAGCCGGGCCCGGTTATCCCGCCTCATTGATTTGAGGCAGTTGAATGAGGTGAATAAAAGACATGCTCCCTGGGTTTAGTATTGCTTGAATGCCGATCCGACCCAGGGGAGCAGGAAAAAAGTCTAATTAAAATGCCAATTTATAATTAAAGTTATTTTTTAAATCAATAAATAACAATATTATTTTTAATATTTCCTCTTCTATTGGCTTATCTATTATAAACGTACTTGGTAAATTTCCTGAATTTTAAACTTTTTATGGTTAAAAAAAATTATTAAATTGCATGACTTAAACTAGACCAAACAGATTATTCTGGTACTGTTTTCTTACAGCCCTCAATTCATGAAAATGGTATAGTGCCTTCTTAGCTGTCGGGATATATTATGATAGGCAATGTAGTTTAAACCTCGTTCTCAAAATCAATGATAGACCATATTGGTAGTACTCTCCACCCTTGATATAATGTGCAGTTGAGAGAAATTTCATATAAACACTAAGTTCAGAAGTACCAGATTGTAGGCCAAAGAGACGATAAAACGTTTATTGGCAGTGTTAGCCGTTAACTAACAAATTCTATCTTCTGTATCCTAGGATATAACGGATTTTCATGTTGTTAGTATATACAAGTTTAAGTGAAGAAACGTCTCAACCTTTATTGACTTTTGTTTTCTTTAACCCACTGGAATTCGATGGTATCCTATAGTCGGTGTTTACTTGCGAGATTGAGATATTGAATTGGCATTTCGTATATTAGTCGCACTGTAATTCAGTGATAATTCAATACCTTGAGTTAACAAAGGAAGAGTGGATCTTGTACCCGTCCTGTTATTAAAAAAAAAGACTCTCACCAACGAATGTAGGTTTTTCATACATATGTAATGTACATCTGGTGAATGACATCATATTGCCTAAAAAAAAAAAAACAAAAAAAAAACACGAAAGAACATGTACTTAGCGTAGATGTTTGCATAAACAAACAAATAGGAAAATAAAAATCAAAGTTTTTACTGTTTATTAAAATAAAAAGATTTAAACTTACTTTCGGTTTAACGTTTACATTATAATTGTGTATTTTACCCATGCATAATTCGTTTTTTGTCTTGAATGCTATGTTTGTTTAAAGCTCAATTTTTGCTTATGCTTTAACTAGTCGTTGTCAGCTCTTAGGTGAGTTTTCTGTAACGCTAAATGTTCTACATTTGTTCTACAATGTTCTACTACATATTTACCGATCTATTTTTTAACGTTACCTGAATTTAATTATTTTAATTACAAAATTAATTCAAGGTCTTCCTTTATCAGGTAGATTTCATACAAAAGATACCTATTGTAATGGGTACCATGATTTAACTTAAGGAAAATTTTGACATATCTTCACGTTCCATATCCCCAGACCCCAAAACCACCGTCAGTTCAAAAGTTTATATATATATTATTACACTTTCTTATGAACACGATAACTGCCGTAATTTTGCGCTAATCACTTTCAAATTGATACATAAAATATAACGACCCAAAATTTCAGTCGAGTTTGTTAATGGGCAAAATCGGACCTTGGGGTGGAAATGGGAGGACTTTTTCAAGAACCAGAATATCGCTATAACTTTCCTATTAAGTAAAATATCTAATTCGTTTAAAGTTCCTACCGTTCTTTGGATAAGGGGATAAAACTTATCTAGGTAAAGCTTTTTGATATAACCAACCATTGGCCCAGGGGTGGCAAAAATTGGGTTTTGAAGACAAGAACAATCGTATCTCCCTTAATAGGCACAGTATCGAATCGGTTTAAAGTGGTCGTTAGTCCGCTAAATATTACCTAAAACTTTTGTCTGTAACAATTTTTGGTATGACCAACCCTTACGGTAAGGAATGACCTAAATATTGCTAGAATTGTAAGAAGATGGGAGCTTGTCGTGTGCTAAACATGTGAAACTGTTTTTCACATGAAACCATTGTCGTATTGAGTAAATTTGAAGTTTTTCTTAACTTTATGGTGAAAATCTTTTTTATCCCCTACTTAGCACCGGTGAAATCTACCTCCGCTTTCCGGCGTGCCGAGAGGAATTTCTATTTTGTTAGTGTAAACCGTTAATGAATATAAATTGAATATAGTTTAATTTTTAAACTAAGTATTAGAAATATAGCGTTTCACAATTCTTTCTTCTCTTCCCTGGCAAATCAAAGAGAAAGACATCCTAATATTTTTATACAACTGGAAAGGAGCAACTCGATGCAAATTGTAATACGTAAATAAATGACAAAGAAATAATTTATTTTTAAATGATATAAATTTCACGTTAAAAAAAATCTTACACTTTACTGGAAGTAAAATTATAAATAACTATTTTACTAATTACATAACCATTCTTTTATTTAATTTAAATTTATCACTTTAAGGTTTTATTATTATTGTATGAACGAAATCCTTATGTTACAATGAACTAAGATACTTTTGATATAAATAATAATTTAAGTTGCTGGTAGTCCAGCTTTATTTTAAAAATAAGTTACTGGTTTATCTTACGTGAAACTAAACTGTTAGCGAAACAAATCTTCAGATAAAACGCTCTAAAAAACACTAAATTCTATTTTCATAATTTATAAATTTTATTATGATTGTGCTGCTCTCATTGGTTTTTTTAGTTACAAGCTATATTTGTTACATTTCCCAAAACAAACACAAAAATAATGCAGTGTAGTTAAAAATAATGCATGACATAATGTGAGGGAACAATATTTAAACCTTTAACTCAAGTTTAAAGTTAGTTTTATTCGTAGTTATAGTAATTATTATAATGTTTGAAATTTGCTTTGACATCATGTGCGACGAATTAATAATATTTCAAAAGCTTGTGAGTGTGTGTGTGTGTGTTTTTTAAGATACATATATATAATGGTATGCATTCTTTAAACAGTGAAAAAGAATCATTGTTTTTTTTTTTCATATATCAAGATGGATATTAAAACATATCTTACTGAATCCTTTGTTCTAATTATCCAGTAGATACCGTAATTGTTGCTACAAAAAATAAGACTGAATAATTAAAACTAACTTTTATTTAAATTATTACTTTTATACTAGAAGTAAACACTATAAAAAAATTTGATCAATATAACATAAATAAATCTTTTATTTGTTTACTTTTGCTGTTTTTGTATTTTCGTGAAGGAATACGTGAGCATCATAGTTCCAGCAGTCACAGTTGTATAGTACAGTTCGGGTGTTTCCGAGAGTGTTCGTACCGCCACTCTGTGATTGGTCGGTCACTAACTCTCAGCTGTCCGTTGTCTGTAGAGGACTTTGACTCAGGCACTCGTATAGTTTGGTCGGTGCTTGTAGCGGAGCTGTAGTTGTATTTTATTGTTGGTGTGTCTATGCTTTAACTCATTGTTGTCAGTTCTTATGTGAGCTTTGTGTCGTAAACAAGTAAAGTACTTCGCGGTGCTTTCATCTGTTCTCCCGGACGATACTGGAGTTCTTGCTTTGAGTTTATGGTAGGCAGTTATTGTTATGAATAAATATTTTTTTATAGATGTTCTTAAGAATTACTTCTTTGTTTACAGACTAGTAGAAAAACATTTCTGAATACTAATAATAATTCTTAAATTATCTAGAAATAGCATTTTAATAATTTAATAGTCATAAAACGAGAACTGTGAACTGCCTTAGAATCATTCTCTTTGTTTAAAATGTAGTTTTTATACATAACCAATACTAATGCAGTTGACACACGGAGACAAGACAACGGAATTGTAATAGTTTTTCAATTGGTATCATTAAGTCTGATCAAGTGATTTTTTTTTCCTTATTAATAACTATGATTGTTTCTAAACATATCTTTTATTTGAAGAACCCGAAGAATTCTACTCGTTAATTATTTATTCTTTCTCAAAATTTAGTCTGTAGTAGTGAATTAAATAGTATTAAATTTTCACTTTCCGCCTAATTAAACAATGTATGAAAATCAGGCGCGTTATCGTTCACTATCGATCAGTTTATTCAATACGTAATGCGTATTTTATAAAATACGTATTTTATCTGATATTATTAGCTGATAATGAAGAATGTGTTAAGAAATTTAGAAGTTTCTCCATAAATGGTTTATCCTATTGAAATAGACTTGTGTTTTACAATTTCGCGTGGATATTCTATTAATTATTTCGAAAAAAATTCCACGGTTAAGATTGATTAAGTTAGACTAATTTATTTTTGGTTGAGATCGGTTAAAATATTAATTTATTTTTGGTTTTATAATATGTAATCTCTTGTTAGTTTTTGAATTAAAATTATTGTTTCTTTAATGACTTTTTAACGAGTTATCTAACACGTCGATAAATTGATGTTACTAATTTATTTGTTTTGAATTTATTTGACCTATTTATTTACTGTAAATTAGTATGGTAGTTGTAATAAATCAATTTTAATCTGTAAGTTATTAAAGTGATTTTTCAGATAAATACAATAATTGTATGTCTTAACCATGTCCAGCTTGTTTTAAACTTTTTTTTAAGTGTTTGTTTTCGTTTAAAAAAGTTAAGTGAATTTTATATTACGAAGGAAATACAAACAATGTATAACGTCTTGTTTAAAGTGCCATAGGTTAGCTTTTTAGTTATTTTTGGTGGATGTCTGAAAAAAACCATTAATCTCATTTAATAATGTGAATTATGTTCAGTACATTTTTTATGCTGCACTTTCGCTGATTGTTTACGTGTAATTATCTTTACAGTTTAAGGTAACGGAAACTTCGTCAATTATGTTCTCTTTTTTATTTTACTAACCATTGTTTCATTTAAAACTGTTTATATTTTACATTTACTTAAATATTTTTATCCAGTTTGAAATTTTTTTTAATATGCAGCTAAATATGTCTGTATTGTTTCATTTTTTACCGTTTTTATTACTTCGGTATGAAACATTCAAGTTTATTTTCTAAATAGAATGTAAACAAAAAATTAATATTTTTTTAAATGTTTTTGTGTCTGTTACGTGAAGCCGCACGTACGTGTAGCTTTTAAGATAGAATCTCTATGTTCAGAAAACTACTTACTTATTTTGTAATATAAAAATATCATTCTAATATAATTTAAGTGTGTGTATTTGTTTATAATTTTAAAAATCTCAGTGTTTGTATTTGTTTATAAATGTTGAGAATTATTTTAGTTTCTTTGTTGATTAGTTTTTGTGGCCCGTACGTGTAGCTTTTAAGATAGAATCTCTATGTTCAGAAAACTACTTACTTATTTTGTAATATAAAAATATCATTCTAATATAATTTAAGTGTGTGTATTTGTTTATAATTTTAAAAATCTCAGTGTTTGTATTTGTTTATAAATGTTGAGAATTATTTTAGTTTCTTTGTTGATTGGTTTTTGTGGCCATCTTATTTTATATTTTTATTAAATAAAAGAGAAGTCTTTATGCAGAAGTATCATCGTTCAGAAAAATAATTTTCTAAAATATTAAAATTTTGGGAATTAATTGAAGTAAAAGAAAAAAAAATTCAGATAAAGTAGGTAACAATTCTTAAAAGAAATAAAAGTACTAATACTTCATCACAAATTACTTTCAATTGAGGCAGTCAGTATGGTTCTACTGGTAGACCACTGACGGATCCAGTAGCTCTTTTACGTCGGAGAATTCATTAAAATTGTCAGGAGAGTTGGTTTCACACCCTGTTTACATAGTTTTTTTTACATTTATTTTCTCATGGTGGATTTTATAAAATTAAATTAAAATGTTTTGAACCCGTTAAATAAGATAAACAAATTTTGTAGGAAATTTTTTGATAGCTTGAAGGGACCTTGACGCACCTCCTGAGAAACAGTACTTTATGTAAAGATTAATCTTTTGCCAGTATACTTCAACAGACGAATACTGTATTTAAGGAACTGATGTAAAGTGAATGAGCTGAAAGGTTTTAAAATGTCTCAAAAAATATTTTTCTTTTTTGAAAACCATTTAGTTAGAGAATTAATGAGGGGATGTCATTGAAATATTAGGATTGTCACTTTTTGATCGCACAATCTGACAGTTAAAGAAATAGTCAGTATAAATTTTAAAAAAAAATTTCGGGCGCACCATATGCATATTTTTTCATTGGTTACCTCATTAACACTTAATTACAATAATGCCAGGTGTATAATAATGCCGATAATTGTATCTAACACAAGAATAAATATACTACTGTTATGTACTAGTCAGCTAATTATTTCTTATCGGATAAGATTGATAATAATGACGGAAATTATCAATATCAAATGATCCGAATTGTAGATAGTTTCACAATTTCTTTGTGTATACAGAAATAGAAGCCCACATAGAAAAATAGATCTCATTAGATTCTTTTAAAAAAATGTATTTTAATATTAATTAATACTACAGGATTTTGAGGCTAGGAGAAGGGCGATCATAACCATCGTCCTTTGAATCAGCCAATATTGTTATACCATTTGTTCTTCCCATTTTGTCCGGACTTATGACTATTTAGAATTTTATGTTACATTATTTTAGACCATTTGTATATATTACACGATTACATGTTGTTTATATTAATTATAAATTCTTGCCACAAAGAAACCATATTTATTTACTGTAGTAATAACGAATTTCAATCACTTACGTATACATTTTTTTATAAATGGAACTTCATCTCATTTTGGTACAACGGTTAGATAAGCAGTTACCAGATACTTGGATACTTGGACTATTAGACCTGGTTGGTCTAATGGTGCACGCGTCTTCCTAAATCAGCTGATTTGGAAGTCGAGAGTTCCAGCGTTTAGGTTCTAGAAAGGCACTTACTTTTATACTAGATTTGAATACTAGATCGTGGATATCGATGTTCTGTGGTGTTGGTTTGGTTTCAATAAGCCACACATCTCGGGAATGGTCGAACTGAACTGTACAAGATTATACTCTTCATTTACACTCGTGCATAGCATCCTCATTCATCCTCTGAAGTAATACCTGAACGGAAATTCCCGGAGGCTAAACAGGAAAAAGAAAGAAAAAAGTTGTTTTGATAAGACCCGCCGGGTTGGTCTAGTGGTGAACGCGTTTTCGTGAATCAGCTGATTTCGAAGTCGATAGTTCCAACGTTCAAATCCTATTAAAGTATAAAAGTAACTTTTTATAAGGATTTGAATACTTGATTGTGGATACCGGTGTTCTTGGTGGTTGGGTTTACATTAACCACACATCTCAGAAATGGTCCATCTGAGACTGTACTAGACTACACTTCAATTAAACTCATACATAACAACCTCATTAATCCTCTAAATCCCCTGACGGTAATTCCCCGAGGCTAAATAGGAAAGAAAAAGATGCTTGGATAGGTCGGCGTGGTCCTGTGAAGTGGCCTCCCAGATTCTAAGATTACTCCCGATTTGATTTCTATCTTTAGGGACATTTGAAGGCCATGGTATATAAAAACAAAAACAATCAAAACATAAATCATAACAAGCAACGTATTACCAATGCCAGAAGTACAGCTCCAGTTGTGCTTATTCGTGTTTTCCAGCAGTGGATGATGACACGCATCGAAATGTGTTTTCAAAACAACGGTAAGCCATTAAAGCGTATTTTGTAAATAAAATTGCTTTTCATAAAAAATGTTATTTATTTTATGGAAACTTATGGGACACCTGTAGATTCTTTGATATGACCTTTTAAGAAAAGGTGTCATAAAAGATACGGTAGTGGTATATGAAATTTAGATTCGTTTCTTTTGCTTCAGTTCAAGATATCTGCGATTTACTTTAGTATTATCTGTAAATTTTATTTTTTGTCTTTCGATAATTTCTTTACAAAGTGTATGTTGTAAATATGGTGTATTTCTATACAGGTATTTGATGGCATATTGTGTTATATGTAATGACAATAAAAATATATGTGTATATTCTAAAGTGTAAGGAATGTACTCCTTACAATTATATTTAAAAAAATATGGAGGAAATTATTAAAAATTAGACTTTTAATCGTTTTTTCCTTACCTGTCAAAATATATTATTTAATTTCATTAATTCTATACCAGATTGCTGTCAAGAATTATATTTAAATCTCAAAGCCAAATGCCATTTACTTAAATCCTTGAATATCGTTTTTTAAAAATATTCTTTTTCTATTTTTATAAAAAGGTAATCTTTAAGGAGATGATGTACTTTGGATAAACTGGTATTCTAAATTTGGGCTACATTAAGCTAATTGTGTATATTTGTGCGCGTACGTGTGCAGTGTGAATGCACACATGTGTGCACTCATTTTGTTTGTCGGTCGGTTCGTCTAAAAAAAAAAATATGAAAATCATGTTGCAGGTTTGTTGATTTGGAAGTAATCCCCGTAGGCAACTACTTTAAACATTTAACTGGCGCCGAAAGTATTAAATTTCTATTCTTTCAGCGGCGTTCAATTATATTTCTTCTGAAAAATTCATTCATAAAACTGATATTACGTTTATTATCGCACTACTTAAACAAAATTATACTGTTGTTTCGTCCTGGAATTGTAATGTAAGATTTAATGATTATAGTATAATCTAACATAATTATTTAATTTGCATTCGATAATATTGTTTTGTTATTATATTTAACCGTGTTTTATTTTACAAAAGCATATGTGATCAGAAAAAAATTTAAGGCTTTTTACAAAACCTCAAATTTGTTTCATTTTTTTCAAGAAAAAGCGTATTCTTGGATCTGCCATTCTCTTTTCATTACTTACTTACATAAATATACGAAGTATATTTTCATAATATATGAAGTAAAGTGTAATTTTTTAACAGTAGATCATTAAATGAAATTAGGCACTATCCATTTATATATCAGTAACTGTAAAACAAGGAAAGTGACCTAGCTCGCTCATATTTAACTTAGCTAAGCAACGAATATTTTTATTAGCCTTTGGTTTACACTATAATTTTTTACTTTTTACTTCGTTGTACGAAGTAAAGGAAGTATTGTGATCGCGATAAATTTCGGTTTTCAGATTTCAACGGAAATAATCTTATTGACAATCCCTGAATCCATTTTGACTAGTTTCAGCGTGACGTCTGTACTTAGCATACGTATCTTTGTACGTATCTATCTCACATAACTCAAAAACAATTACGCGTAGGATGTTGAAATTTTTGATTCAGGACTGTTGTAACATCTAGTTGTGCACCTCCCCTTTTGATTGCAATCAACTGGACCAAAAGTGTCCATAAAAATCCCAAAATCCAAAAAAATTGAATTTTGGAATTTTTCTTAATGCAGGATTACCCTCATTGAGAGCTTTTCAATGATATATCACAGCTGGTAGTATTTTCATTGGTTCCAGAATTACAGCCAAATAAAATTTTAATTAATGAAATAGTTGGATCTTGCAGATGAAGGCACATCTGTTCGAATCAGACTTCTTCTTTTTCTTTTTTTTTGACTTTTCTTTTATTTAAATACATTGATTTATTAATAATTATTAACCTCTGACTGTAAAAAAAAGTTACGTTATATAATAATCTAATAATAATAAAAAAAGAAGAAAAAATATCAGAAGTTATTAATGAAATAAAATTTTATGTACTTTTCATTTTAAAAAATATGTATATGTAATTTAATAGGCGTACAAGGCAGTCATGTGGTGTCCACATCAGATTTTTTTCAAAACTTGCATATTTTTTATCGAAATTTTGTTACGAATGTTGGGTATGTTAAATCTAAGAAACAATGACTCAATGATTCGGTAAATGTTTAGGTTGATTTAAATGATTATAGTTGTGCTATTTCCCTTAATTTTGTCCTCTTTTGTTGAGAAATTTTTTAAAATTATTTTTTACTTTTATTTTGTCCCCCGTTAAAAGGAAAGGAAAAGTATATGACCGTAAATTGATAACTTAACTTTTACTATTTGAAACTCTTGTTTTTGACACATGTCATAACGCCTGCATATTAATTAGAACCGTATGTGGACAAAAATTAAGTCCTTTCGTAAATCTGTTTAAGACGAAAATATTTAAATTTTAATTATTTTCTACGCTTACTTATGGATAAAATTGGTTTTAATATTTGGGAATGAGTTTTTTCTCTATATAGTATGTATTTTCTTTTCAACACTAAATTGAGAATAAACGTTTCCTTAATAATTAAGATTAAATTTTTCATGCAAGGGTGGATTATTTCAATTGTTTAATTGGAAAATAATATTAAGTCGTCAGTTAAATGTATTTATGAAACTGTGTTTCATAGAACAGACTGTGTTATCACAACAGTAAGAATGAACATTTGTATACTTATTGGATAAAAAACTCACTACTCCAGCCAGTATTTGCCTGAAAGGATAAAGAGTAGCTACTCACAAAATAATATATGTAATTTAACAAACAGAAAGAAAAAAGACTATTAATTAATGTGTAATTTTTTTTATTAATTTCTAATCTGTTAATTAAAAGCTCATCATTTAGTTGTATTTTTAAGTAAATTGATAAATAATTTCTTTGGAATACATTCATTAAATAAAAATATACTTCATTTTGGGTATTTTATATCGGAGACATTTTATTTTCTTCATATCCATGAGCTCGAAGAACGTAGAAAAACAAAAAAATATATATATGTATTATTTTTATACAAATGAAGAGGTATTGCGGCAAATAGATGAAGAAAGAAGCATTTGGAAAAATATAGTTAAAAGAAGAGACAGATTTATAGGCCACATACTAAGGCATCATGGAATAGTCGCTTTAATATTGGAAGGACAGGTAGAAGGGAAAAATTTTGTAGGCAGGCCACGTTTGGAATATGTAAAACAAATTGTTAGGGATGTAGGATGTAGAGGGTATACTGAAATGAAACGACTAGCACTAGATAGGGAATCTTGGAGAGCTGCATCAAACCAGTCAAATGACTGAAGACAAAAAAAAAATTATTTTTATACTTAGTAACCTAGTAAATTGTTATAATTAGTTTAAAATTATAACTTTAAACTATTCTTTTTTTAAGAAAATTGAGCGATTTCTATTTACTTGCGCGAATGTATTTACATTAACTAATTTAGCATAAATATACCTTTTAATTATTACATAATTTATTCTTTTTATTTAAATTATTAGTTACTGATATACGGTTATTTATTAATATATTTGATTTTATATCCAACCAATTACTGTAATTTGTTCTGCAACTATTTAAACGTCTTTTTAATTATCAACGCAAATTTACGATAATGTAATATATTTTCATGCAAAGAAATTGTTTTAATCTATTTTTATGAATTTAAATATTTCAAAAATTACCCAATTTTAATAAATAGGTATATTATAGTTAATAAGTATAATAGGTATATTAGTTTATAAGTATATAATTATTATGTTATGTGATAATTTATATGTATTTTAAAAGATTTTAATGGGACAAAAATAAGAGTTGTTTTTGTATTTTATTTTCTGTATTTGAAGGTTTTACGTAAAGATCTTGTGTTATATTAGTTAATTTTATCCATGCTTTTAAAATATTATGTATCCATAATAGTTTTAACTCTTCTAATTTAGAATTCTTAACAGTTATAATTGGATTAAAAAAAACATTAAGTAAACTAGAATATATTTCCGGAGTTCATTTCGGTAACATATTTCTTTCTTTTATATCATTAAATAATTGTTAGATGAATAATATATAAATCAAACAAAACTAAAACCTGTTTTGTATGGAGTTGTTTGACGACTTTTTCTTTCCAGTATTCCAGTAAAGTGTTTCTGTTTAGATGCCTATGGAAAAATTATTTACAGAATTATTTTTAAAATATTTATTTTTTATAACGATTATTTTATTATCTGGTTTGTTTTTTTTTTTAGCTCACTTTGTTGTTTAATTATGTAATTTTATTGTATTTATATTTTTGGTTGTACTGTATTTACATTTCTCACGGATCCCGATTTAGTTATTCAAAAGGTGCGTACGTCCACCTACATACCGTATAACTCTCTTGTATAGACTTGTATTGAAACTATAAATGCATAGTACCACTTACCCCTTCACCTTATACTTAACTAGTGTAACTATTAGTGGTTCTCACACTGCAAGTTCCAATGTCGCGTGTGAATAAATTTCTTTATTTTATTTTTTTTTTATAGTTATAATTACTACCGTGAAACCATACTATTTTTGTTGTGTTTTATTTTTATACGTCTCTAATTATAGATCATTTAGATGGTTTACGTTTCATTGAATCTGTTATAAATGTGACAGTATACCTACGTAGTTATACATAATTACGTTATTTTTTAATAATAAAGAAAAAATCAAGGTTTTAATAAGTCATTAACTTTGCTTAGTTCATGAAAGCGTTAAAAAATTGTTTTTCATCGTAGTTTCTATTTCGTAGATTATTAAGATGAAATCTGACCTAAAATTTTAAATTCCTTATCTTAAATTGTCTTATTTTTATAAACGGCTATTAAAATACCATTTTTTATTATATTTTGTAATAGAGTTACAAATATCACTATCATGAAGTTTTGGATTTAAATGCGAGACGTGTTATAAAATAAGTGTAGTGTAAATTAAACAAAATGAATAAATTATTACTTCTTTCTTACATCTGAAATACACGGGATTCGTTTCTAGCAGATTTTTTGAGTGCTAAGAAGAATTGTAGAAGTACGATACCAAACTTAGAATATTTATTACCGGTTTTGTATTTGTAGTAAAACTAATTGATTGCTGATAAGTAAAGTGAATGAACTGAATATTCAGTTTATTTGTGAATAATTCTGTATGCTTGCCGTTGTACAGATCTTTCATATTACACACTTCATTTACATTCATACATATCATCTTCATTCATCCTCTTCCTGAGGTTCCTGAGGCTAAACAGAAAAAGAAAAGAAGATATTGTAAATTGTTAAAGCTTTGGGAGTTATAGTATAATCTTATTGGAATAATGGTTTTCCACCATTTTACGATGAAAGCCTTCTAGATACACAAACTAAATTACACTACATGAATTATGTACATAATCTATCATCCACATTTATAGTTGCCCTTCTCTCACACTTATACTTTGTTAAATATTTTAAATAGTTAATATGTGCAACTGAATTTGCAGCTGACCAGTTAAAAACCTTGTATTTTTTGGGGGTTTCCCACCGCTAACCTAAACTAAAAAAACTTTTAAAAGTTCTTGTTTGCATTTCAATAACCTTAAAAATCTCGTCCTCTTGAGGCAGCAATTTTTTCAAGAATGATAGATACTTTTATGTAAAGTGATATAATTACTTTATGTAAAAATATAACAATTTATTTGTAAACTGTTAATTACGCGGCGAATCGCACATGTTTTAAAATTGTCTATCACAGCGACAGGTTTTGCTTAATATATTTTTTTTATTTTCAGATTACTAAACGATCTTCGTTCACTGGTTTCAGTTTCCGCCGATTCCTTTTCAATTTTTTATAAAATATTTTTAATACTAACCAAGTCTAAAGTCGCAGCAGTTCTTTCTATTGTTTCTTTAGAGGGGGGGGGGGATTAATTATAAATTGATCTTTCTCATTTGTTATAAATTTTAAAATCATAAACGAAACTTCCTGATTTTTTTTGTTCAATATTATAAATTCAAAA
This sequence comes from Lycorma delicatula, assembly GCF_047948215.1. Taxonomy (NCBI): domain Eukaryota; kingdom Metazoa; phylum Arthropoda; class Insecta; order Hemiptera; family Fulgoridae; genus Lycorma; species Lycorma delicatula. Next base: position 115,992,431 of record NC_134456.1, read on the forward strand.
AAAAAGTAATTAATAAAGTTAAATTGGCAGACACTTAATATTTAATGGTTACGTTAAATTTCTTTAATAACTGTAATAGTAAGCTGCAGTAACAAGTCTTAAACCGTTACTGATTACACCGAAATAATCGTCATTCATGGATTTTTACGAGATCGAAAATTATTCGCATGTAGGCTGATTAACAATCACGTTATAAATTGAAACAGAGTCCTGAATCTCAAGAAGGTATAGATTCGCAGTTAATGTTATTTTTGATAATATATTGTATAATTATTATTGAGATGTCATTCAGTAACTTTGTTATATAATTAATCAGCAAAGAATTAATGGTGCGCGTTGGACAGTTGTTTATCAGCATATTACACAACATATTATTTGTAGAGACCAAAACGAAAGCTTATCTGTATAGAATGTTGCTTGTTCAGTGTAGCGCAGATTGTATATTACATACTGGATTATAATAGTTACAAGAAGTGATATTTAATCCTGGTATGCATACTTAATAAACCATGGGTTCGGAGGAAAATGTGAGATTTATATACAGGATTTTCGTAACTCATAACTTATAAATATGTACAGAGACTTTATTTTTCCCGGGACTTTCGTAACCTATTCTACCCGTGAAAATAATGGGAAAAAGTTCATATAAACATTTGTCTTAAAATGCTTCGTTTGTTAATTACGACTGGTGAAAGAGTTTGCTCGGATTTCAGCTACTCCGGTGAAATGAGGTCGTACTTAAATTTTTAGGATGTTCATTAAGGGACAGAATTTGGGATTTCTTATGGTTTTTGACCTGAAAAATTGAATAAAATAGGTCCCAGAATCATATCTGCAATAGTTTTAAGAAATCTGAGGTGAAAACTAATACGAGTAAGTGTACTGTTTCTAAATAAAATTTGAATTTTTCAAACTTTTCCTTGTTTTATTCAAATTATCTTACGCCATTTTGTTCAGAATTAAATTCTCTCAACTAGTTTTATTTAAAGGTTTTGTGTATTTATTACTTATTTAACCAAGTTATTGTACGTCAAACATAAAATAAAGGGGTTTTTACCCCAGTTTATTGGTTTTCATCCCAGATTTCTAAAAAAATACTGCAGATAGGTTCTAGGACCTATTTTATTAGATTCTTCAGATGAAAAACCCTAAGAAATCACTAATTTTGCTCCTTAATTAACGTCCTAAAAAGTTTAGTACTACTTCATTTCACCGGTGTAGCTGAAATCCAAGCGTAATCTTTCACTAGCCGTAACTGTTAAACGAAGCATTTTAGGACATATGTTTATATAAACTTTTTCCATTATTTTTACGAGGAGAATAGGTCCCGGGAGAACTTCGTGACATACACGCTGCACATGTATTATGGTAATGATGACTGTGAAAGATAGTTTTTTCTGTCAGTAGTCATTCCACGGTATACTGTTTCCCTTGTTTTCATCCACTAGAACTTTCACTAACTAATATTAAGTATGACACTGGATTTATAAATTTTATACATAAAAAAAGAGAAGAAGATTTGACAAATTATTTTGTTATAAACAAGTATCGCACAATTGGTTCAGTGAATTATATTAATTTTATAAGTAGTGCATTCATATATATTTTCGTTACAGTAAAGTTAATTGATTACTCATGTGCCTAAAGGTAGTATCAAACTCAGATCAGGACTAACATGTTTCATGTCAGATTATCGCAATCATTTATTTTATGGCACCTAACACAAAATAACTTCATTAATTTCCTACACTAACTCTTACGTATTTGTTATTTCTACGATTCATGTAACTCATCCCACCTGTAATTAGGCTATAATTAGATTTGATTTCTCTTAGAGTAACGATATTTATTGTAAAGCTAAAAATTAAGATAAATTTTACTTGCATTTCAGTGGGCATGGTACATCTATTCAACAGAATGCTAGGCTTAGTGTAGAAAGAATCGGGAGAACCTTTTACTTTATTAAGTCTGGAATTTTTTTCTCTTTTTATATCGGAATCATTATTTAGCTTTTGAGAAGGAATGGTGTTTCATGTCAGGTCATCTACAATCCCCTAAATTATCTTAGAAAACTGAATCAAGTTAAATTGTGATAATATAAAATAATACATAAACAATAATGGTACAGTTGGTCAATACAAGTATAACTAGGAAACTCGTACCCGCATCTAGGTAAAATATCAGGAAAGAAACGGGTTGACAAAATTAAAATTCATTAATTTCATACCTTAAGGGAATAAACACTTCATTTTAGATGTAGGAAGTAATCTTATATCTGCTGATAAATATCAGCAACTAACAGCAATCAGTAACTACTGATTCTGTAGTACGTACTGCCAAAATTGTTTTTTTTTTCTGTCGACTGATTTTACACTATTCTCCATTACCTTCTGTTCTATGAAAACACATTTACCCAAAATATTTATTACATCTTATATCTTTAATTATCTGTTTTATGTGTTCCAATGTGTGTGTCTTCCCCCACAAGTTGTACCTTCTGGACATCCTTCTATTACCATGTTAACTGAAGTTGGATATTGTAATATACAGTTCATCACATTAATTTATATCTTTAAAAGATTCTATCATAAATTTAAGACCTCCCTTCTATTAAGGTCCCTTAGTTTTGAATTTTATCGACTCGCTTGATTTTCAATATCCTCTTATAAGATTCCTTTTTAATGACTTCTATTCTCATTATTTTTGGTTTTTTCGTCTATGTTTCACTTCATAAAAAGCTAGTAAAATCATGTATCATTCAAAAAGTGGTTTGAAATTTACCAGTGCTATCGGTGTAACGAACTAGGCACTATTATTTTAGTATTTGTTCAGTGCTACCGTTCATATAATGCTTATACCTTTGAACGAGTTAAAAATAATGTATAAAGTTAAATTTCAGTAAGAATCAATGTATTAATTAAGCGGACTGGATTCGTAATGTAGATTCAAGATACATTTACATCACCTTTAAGTCATCGTTATTCCTTGTTTTTGGTTTTTCTTTGTAGGGAAAATATATTAGACGTAGATTCCGTACTTGAGAAAGATGTAACTGATTTCTTTTTTTAAATTAGAATGAATTTTGTTTTATTGAATTTAATTTATTCATTACATTTGTTATTATATTTACTGTATTAAAATTCTAATTCAGCTTATAAATAAGCTGTTATAACAATATTACAGCAAACTAACATTTTACGGCATTGTAATTAAGACGTCCTTTATGTATTTACGCGACTTTGTTTCAAGTCTTAGTAAGTTACTGTCTTACTGTCTTAGTAAGTTTTACCTAGTGACAAGAAGTTCTAAAGTTGTGATTGTTTCTTTATAAGACAATTAAATTAACTTAAATGCCTTAAAGATTAATTCGAATGAATTTAAGACAATTCTTGTTCGTTAATATGGAAGATATATTGAAAGTAATTGGACAATTTATTAAAAATATTAAGTTTCTAATATTAAAAAAAAAACTCTTTGATGAGAATTGTGTTGGTTATTCTATTTATTTTATTTATCTCTAGTACAGTGAGATACTATTATAGAAAATAAATTTATATACAGTATAAAAAAATTAAGAAAATAAAGGTGAATAAATCTGAATACGTAAGAAAATTTCGTATTTTATTTTTCTTAAACTTATTTTGCGGTTAATTAAACAATTCTGACATTTATTTTTGTTACTTAACTTTTCATTATCATTTAATTAATTTTCTGTTACCTTTTTTCACATCTTTCGCATGAATATATAAACAGAAATATGGATAAACGGTTATTCAAATAAATTCAGTACAAGAAAAAAACGCTCAGAAGTGTTTAAAAAAGTTGTTTAAGATCTCATACTGCACTACCATTTAAATTTATTATATCCACATTATCAGTGAATTCTATGAGTTCTAAAGTTTGTTTAAAAAAAAACAAAATTCTTGATAAAAGAAAAGTTATGATGAGTAATAATAATTTATAACTAAACAACAATTACGAAACTCTACAAAGATTATTTCTATTTGTGTTTACATAATAAAAAAAATCTGATGTGGATAGCACATGACTTCCTTGTACGCCTATTAAATACATTACACTTCTTTTTTTTTAATGAAAAGTACATAAAATTTTATTTCATTAATAATTTTTATTTTTATTTTTTTATTGTTATTATTGAATTATTATTTATTGTAAAAACATTTTTACAATGAGAGGTTAATAGTTATTAATAAATCAATATATTTAAATTAAAAAAAAAAAAGTTAAAAAAAAGGATATGAAGTCAGATTCGAACCCAATGTGCTTTCCCCGTGTAAGATTCAAATATTTCATCAATTAAAGTTTTATTTGGCTGTAACTCTGGAACCAATGAAAATAAGTACCAGTTGTGATATATCGTTGAAAATCTCTCAATGAGGGCTTATTACTGCAGTTAAGAAAAAGTCCAAAATCCAGATTTTTTGGGTTTTGGGCTTTTTTGGACACTTTTGGTCTAGTTGATTGCAATCAAAAGGGGAGGTGCACAACTAGATGTTACAACAGTCCTGAATCAAAAATTTCAACATCCTACGCGTAATTGTTTTTGAGTTATGTGAGATAGATACGTACAAAGATACGTATGCTAAGTACAGACGTCACGCTGAAACTAGACAAAATGGATTCAGGAATTGTCAAAAAGGATATTTCCGATGAAATTTGAAAACCAAAACTTTTCCCTATCACAATACTTCATTTACTTCGTACAAGGAAGTTATAACTCTTGACTAAAAATTATGAAGTATCATTATAGACAATTCCAGTTGAAAGTAAAAAGTTAGCTTCAAAAACAGTCTAAATCATTAGAACTTCTGATAACTCCCCCTGGTATTGGATAAAAAAAAACTTTTTAACTTTTGGTCAGCCGTTATCATCAGTCGTGTTAAGTATTTGCTTATTGGCAGTTTATTATTATTATTATTATTTATTTTATATTTGTTATGTATTTAGTCGTTTTACTGATAACTATTTATTTAATAATTTCACTGTCAAAAATCTTTAGATTTTCAATTTATTATTTTTTTTTTTATTATTAGTTTATTAACTACTTTTGAAGTTTTCTTATATCAGATCTCTTTGGGGATAATTAATCAAATTATTGTAACTTGAATCATTGCCAGTTTTTATCTAGGGAGTCCTTAAATTTTTGTCTGTTATTACTATACTCATTATTTTAAAAAATAATTTTACATTTATTTAATTTTTTATTAAGTAAGAATATGCAATGTAATTAATTATAATTTGGATAAGTTTATGTTTTTCGTAATAATTATTTAGTCAAATTGTTCAGGTAATCGCTAAATTGTAAATTGTTCTTTTGTGCTATAATGATGGGCTTTTAATGCAATAAATTTTACCGCTATTGTTAAATGAGTTTTTAAAAATAGCAATCCTGATTGTTAGGTAATCTACTGAAGTCGTTTATGCATCGTTTGATTTATACATTTATTAATATTGATAAATGATAGCTACTTTTGTTATTAAATATGAGCAGTATATAATATAAATTACACGTGATTTAGTGAACACGTCATATATTTGTTAAATCACACGTGATGCGATAAAAGGCGGTTTAGTAGTCAAGGACTATGTGGCGATGCGGTGTCGCGGCTCACGGCTAGTTCAACAGCTAGCCGGTAGATAGTCGTGGACAACTGACTGGAAGGCGAGCGAACCGGGATGTTGGACCAGTAGAGCCGGACGAACATACAGCCAATCAGGCGGCTCGTCTAACAAACTGGTAATTGCCTATTATTACTACGCTGTGGTTTAAGGGCTGGCTAGACCGCCGTGAATATATTTAAATGCAACAACCTGATTATTCATCCGGCCATATTCGTCGAAGACACGATCAATCAGCCCATTGATATTCCTCATCTCTTTGTATTAGTTTAATTAGGGCTTTAAATGGTAAAATTATCTACTTAATAAGCGAGTAAAATATTTTCCCATCGTTTCTGTTCCGTTTCCAACACCTTCGTTTAATTTTACATAATTACAGTTCTTATTCAGATTTATCTTGGTATAAAACAACTTTGTCTTCTCTTGTTTATTTTTTTGAATATACCTCTTTTTCGGTTAGTTGTAGTTACTCATTTACGCGTTTCCAGTACTCCTGTTTGAGGATTTCAAAACATTAATTATTTTTAATATCGTTTAATTTTTGTTGATTATTGATTTAAATAAACATAGATTAACAGCCCGTAACAAATGATTTTAATCTTTATTTATCATATCTTATTAAAGTTGTCGGAATCCATTTTAATTTATGTAGTATATATTATCTTTGTTGTTTTAAAAAGACTTTTAACAGTAGAAAAATGTACCTGACTTGAAACGACAGTCGTTCGTGTTAATTTTAAGTTATAATGTTTTTGTCAGTTCTTGTTAACAGTTATAAAATATTACTAGAGAATCGAGGAAACCAAGAAGAGTTGTATTACCTTAAAAATCTTTACTTTTTATTTTATTTTATTCATGTGAAATTTGAATAGTGGTTTTTTTACAATATGTAACTCTTGTATCTTTCTGATGCTTATATCGAACAACGTGTAAATAACATTTATTGTAGAATTTACTTAAATAGTAATATATTTCAATCTTATTTTAACAAATAAGTTTATCTTTACGCGAAAGATAAACTTATTGGAAGTCATTGGAACTATTTGTTTTGTCTGTAATTCGTGACGTGGTCAATTTTTTTTTCAATTAAATATAATTTGTGGAAAGTTAAATCTTTCCTTTAAACATTCTATATTTTCAGATCATTTAGGATTAGAATCCTTTTGATGTTTTACTGTAATCGTTTAATATGTTGGTTTATTATTTACTGGAAAGCGGTTCTGCGTTCGGTTTATTTGTAAATCATATTGTTCTTCGGCCTCTAAATAAAACTATTACAAAACATACAACAAAATTATAGATTGGTTAAAAAAGAAAATGTGTATTTATTGAAATCAGAGAATTTAATAGTCAGATTGCAATAGCAATAGAGGTAATCCAGTTTGCTTTTATTTCATTTGGGTAAATAACTAACTAATCTATTTTATTTCTTTATATTTCCACATTTAATGCTACTTTAAGCTTATAAATTCCGTGAAATTTGTTTACGCTAAATTTGAGACGTGGAATCGTGTACAAAGTTTTCGTGAGCCAATTTGTTTAAAATTCTTAATAGTAACATTTGTTTATTATAGTAAATAACTGTTACAGTAGTGTTTATTTTGTGTTACTACTTAAAGCATGAGAATCTTTTGTTACTATATTCTGAATAAAACTTAAAAGTGATGGTTATCTATTTTATGTATAAAATATTTCTTGACAAGTTAGTTATGTTTAATGGATTTCCAATTACACTTCTTTTCAGTGATACTATTTAATAATACGTAATAAATATCGATTAAAAGGAATTGATATCTTAGTTTTTAAAATATTATTTTTTATCTAATTCTATTTGGGATAATTCAAATATAAATATTGGTTTGTCCTCTTAAACGCGGTACAAAAACCGTATGCATAATCATGTATAATTTAAAATTTATCCGGTTGGCATTGGGAAAAGTTCACTGATCTCATCACGTATTATTGTCTGGTTGTCTGGACCGCTGTACAGGCTATATATATTATACTTGAAACAACTTAAAGGTGGCCGGTATAACTTATATTTTTATTGTTACTGACCGTATATAAATTACAACAAACATTTTATATTCACCTTTCCTTACTTTGTAGCTAAACTGGGTGGTGACATAACGTTTAGCGGTAGACATTATGTTAAAACAATATCGTTCATTATTCATTCATGTTGTAGTAAATTTAACTAACATATGACGCAACCGGTTGGTATTCAAATGAATTAGAAGAGAACCTGCTTGCTTCGGCCGGTTGCTTGCTCGTTCGCTTACTTGCTAACTCGATTGCTTGTTACCGTCTTGCTACTTTGCCACAATGTTTTCCCTTTAGATCGAACGGACTTTCTCGGCAACATTTGTCTCGTTAATCTATTCTTGATATGCCCATAGGTTATTTATCTATTTTAATTCCTGACCTGATACAAGAAACTTCGTAACTAATTTACCTTTTTTTTCGTTCTCTATATTTAACATCACGTGTTTTAAAGTGAAAGTGTTTTGTTTGCAGCTCATTATAATCAGATATTTATTAACTTATGTATTAAATTATAATAATTATAATATTCTGTTATGGTGTGTGTTGTTTTATGACCTTAAATTATTCTTTCGTAACAAGCTTTACATTATAGTTTCATTGCAGTTTAACGTGTAATCTTAAAGATCTGATGTATTATCTTAAATTATTGCGAAAGTAATTTTTATAGTCTGTTAATAAGTACCGACTACGTTTTTCAGCTACAAAGTAGCTTTATATGATAGTTAATAAATTTATTATATCCTGTGGATTGTATCTTGATCGTAAGATTTCTTCCATATAGTAGAATGTTATGCCATGTTTCGTAGATGAACTTAAATCTGAATTAGGTTAAAAGTTTTAACCTGATTCAGAGGTTCAAATGGATTAGTAAGAGATATATATTACAAAGGATTAAAAGGATAAGCTTTACCGAGCACTGTGTAGCGCGATATTGTTTTTTGAGTAGCAATTTTACGGGAAAGGATGGGATAACAGGATAGATCCATTGGTAGGCCTACAGCCACACCTTCAAGAAAACCACATATATATAAAGGAAATAGTAATCACAAAGGTAGTTCGAGTACAGTTGGCGTCTAGCTGTACTCGAAAAACATTTCCGGGATATAAAATGATGTATTACGAGAAATATAGTCTGTTTATTAAGGCTGTGAGAAATATTAACATTCAAAGGAATTTTTTACAACGCTTTTCTAGGCGATGGATATTCATCACGTAGTAATTCCTCTTGAGATCGGAATTTTGATCCACTATTAGTAGTAGTAGTACATTACTAATAAACTATTTTGCGTTAATGAATTAAAATACAATGTAAAAAGATGCTTTTTCTACAAATATATATAAAAAACCATCTGTGAGGACAACCTCTAGTATCCTTAACAAACCTATCGTCCATCCCCAGAATTTTGTAATATTGTTAAAGTATCCATCTGAAATGTTTAGTGTTGAGGGCACCTGGTATCTTGTTTTTTTTAAATTTTTATTTTTTTCTTATTTTAAATGTATAAAACAGTAATGTAAGGAAAAATAATATTTTTAGTGGTAAAACCGATGATTTTTTTGTTAAGCGTTACACATTAACAAAAGTTTGAACATTTTTTAAAGATTATTTGTTTTTGTTGACACTGTCTAGTTATTATGAATGGGAAATTTATAGTTTATATAGAGAAATTTTTTTTCAATTTTGGTTAAATTTGACATTTTTTTATATTCAGAAGCGGATGGGCTTACGATTGTAAAAACTGCGCGGAGACTTAAAGAATGCTTTTTAGAAGATTGTAAAACAATTTCAGGAAAGGGTCAACTGACAGATAAACTTATCAGTGAAATTCAGGACTGCTACGGTGTTGCTATAAGAAAAAATTCACATAGTATAAAAGACATGAAACGTGCAATATAGGCTATTAATTCTCATAAAATCTGGACAAATGAAAATCTCTCAAACGGGCTGTGTCCATGGAAAATCATGGACTATCAACACGATGGACTATCACCGAATAAAAAGTGCTGATAAGGAAACAAAAATAGTTTATTAATATGGAACTATTTTTTTTTAAAGGGGTGGAGGCACCCCATTTACGGGCGCTTAGACAGTGTCGGGCTCGCTAACAGGTTCCGCCAGTTATAACCAAGGGCGTATGTATACCTGCGCACTACCGACTAAACCTTCACCCCTGGCTCCCCGCTCTTCCTGGAACAGCTTTAGAAAGCATTTCATTAAAAATGGGAATAATACGCCCTCACACACAGTCATACAATAATCATGCACAGAGCAAAAAAACAAGAATCACACACATCACGCCACAAGCACACCAAACAGTCGCAACAGATCAACAAAAACGCATCATACACATCAAGCACACAGGTCTTTCACACTACTTACCGGAGCCCGTAATCTAGTTAATATGGAAAATAAAATACTAATATAGAACTTAGAAAAACAAAGAAGTACTCGACCAGAATATAAGGATGTTGATCAAGAAGACACGGACGATGCAGAATATGGTGCGTGCTGGGTGCATTGACCTGCAATAAATGATGTTTTTAATCGTTTTCCGAATTTGCATGTTTTTTTTAAATAAAAGAAAGACCCGTTATCTCATCAACCGCTTAAAGTAGGAAAATGAAATTTTGACAGTGTGTTTGTGTATGCAAGACACAGCTATTGTGTTTTTTTAAGACCTAATGCCTTTCTAAGATACATAACTTTTTGTGCAAAAAATTAGCATCAAAAGGTAGGAAAATTGAATAAATGTTATAACTGAAAAACATTTTGTAGTAAAAGTATGAAAAAACTCAGTAGCAAAAAGAAAGACCTTTAAACAACTGTTTTAAATTTCTCTGCTTAATTCCTATTGTGTCCCGAGATAATGAGTCTTAAAGTTAGAAAAAATAACATTACCGAGATACAAGGTACCAGGTGCACTTACCAAGCTCCCATCGGAGAGAACAGTTAAAACAAGTATAGCTGTGCTTCTTAAAAATCAGTCGTAGGTCGGTGATGCGCTAAACCATGCACGTGTACTTCAATGAAGATTTGAAACAAATTGCAGTTTCGAAGTCATTCGTTAAAACTAATTTTAGAAAAAAGAATTTATCCGCCGATTCGTCATCCCAAATAATATTAATTTGTTGAAATTAAGCAAATCAAACTGTTTAGTAATTCTTGAAATTGGATCTATGAGGATGTGGTAAGGTAATTTTTTGTGTATCTATTGTAATTTTATATTTTTTTAATCATGATATTGCCATCACACAATAACGTGATATTCAATGAGGATAACTGATTTCTCCATCATTTAGTACAAAGATGTTTGACGTAGTTAATCGTTTTCTAAGTATCATTAGCCTTTCTTTAACCATTTAATTTTTATCCTTTCCTTTAATCATGAATAAACCATTTCTGTTTGATGGATTGAATAGTCATTCCAAGTTCAAAATTCTGTATAAAAATTCTCGCCTCATTTCTTAAATCATTTTGTGTCCCATTTTAAGATAAATTTTTCTAATCACTCCAGTGCTTAAGAGATTCCGTTGCGGTAATAGTAATGGACTTTTATGAATATAAATTCGAGGTATTTTTTTTTTGTAAAAAAAAAAAAAAAGGTTGCCAGGGATTGAAGAGCGGGATCATGTAGGTAGAGCAGGAGCCTTCTTGCCGAGGACGTCTTGGCATAAACCACATGCAAGAGTGGTTTGAGTCGGGGCGTTTCGATGAAGAATAAAGAACCCCAAGGTATGCGGGAAGGGCACGTTGGACAGTGGAGGGGTATGCGTGGGGTGCCTATCCGGACCCTGCATAGTGTAGGAAAGGGAAGGGTAGCCTCTTGGGGAGGGGCATCCTGGCCTTCCAGAAGCGGAAGTTAAGGTTGTTCCGGTGATCCAGGGGGGACACCGATGGGGAGGTCTGTATGGGCTCCGAGCTAGGGTGGATTTAGTCACCGCCACGACTCATGGGTGTGGCCGAGATAACGCCGTTTAGGCGGATGCCGGTCGCCCCCAGTTAGTTTAAAAAAGTTAGAAAAAAAATAAATTTGGGTTATTTTTTTGTGTATTTTAGTGCCTATCTGAAAATCGAAAGTTAAATAATTAAAGATTGATAATTTTCAGAAAACGGAAATATCTCAAAAAGTGACTTTCCAAAGCGATATATATATATATATATATATTAGTTTTTTTTTTTAATTTTATATTGAAATGCGGGATTGTTCTATTCAGAGGTAAATTGTTGGCTTTCCAGTTTCTTATTTTAGTTTCTAAAATAGGAAACTGAGTATTTCTGTGAGATAGTCTGTCTGCTGTCTTATTAACAAGAACAGTTATTGCAGGATAATTTTTTTGAATCCCTCCCGTCGTAGAACTTGTGAATGCAGTTCAATATCATTTAGCGGGATCGGGTGTATTTTTTGTGCGATTGAATTCATGAAAATATTCTGTGAATGAATGATTACCTATAAAAATCTGTAATGATCAGTTAATTTAACAACTATTTTAATTTATTTTTTTAATTGTTAAGTTATACTAAGAGGTTTGATCTACTTCACAGTTTTATTATCGGTGAACGGTGATTTCTCTGAAATTAATTACTCCAGTACTTTCTCTTACGTTAGTTATTTAAATGTATTATTTGAACACGATGTAATATTGATAAGTTATTTATTATTTATTTTATGATAATAATTATTATTATTTCTATGTCCTTGACACTTATTTTTGTAGTGTATAAAATTCATAAAGAAAGGGCGTTAACTGTAGTAATTTATTATAAATTGTGCAAATTGCACTAACCTATTTGTTACTTGTTTTAAATAACAATAGTAACAAAAGTAGTGAAGTATTTCTTAAGTGTTAAGTTTTAGTTTAACAAAGTGGCTTAATTTTACTTTATATACGCTGTTTCTTGTTATGGAATGATTCTTATCTTAATATTACTAGTAATAACAGTTGTAGTATTATTTATCTTTATTTTCCCGGTTTTATATAGTACATTAGTGTAATAAACACTAGTAGGCTGTAACGTAGTAAAATTCCATAATATAGCTTAAAAAAGTGAAAAATTTGAATTTATAAACAAATTAAATTTAAATTGATCATGGTTTTTCAAATAAATGAATAAAATCGATCGTATCGGTTTATAACACAGTTGATGAAACATTCTCCCATTTTAAAATCATGAATAATCACATCCATTATTAACAATTTAAATTAATATATAAAATATTAAATAAATACCGGATAGTTTTGTTATCAAAATAAAACTAATTAAAATAATTTTAGCATTTCAAGTTTTTTCTCAAGATTCTGTATTATAATATCAACGTTTTTAGACAGAATTACTGATTATAAATACTTGAAGTAACTATTTGAATCGCATAACAAAATACTTTTTTGAAAATGAAGTCAGTTCTAAGAAAAAATAGTTTCGGTCGATTTCCAAATCATCCCATGGAATAGGAAGGGTGAATTGTTATCGATTTCCACACTTTGATGCTTTGCAGAAGATTAAATTATTGATTGAAAGTTATGATATAGAATTACTCACGAAATTTTGGAGTTAAAATTATTCCTGTATAATCCGATGAAAAAAGTAAAATTTCTCAAAATTGGTTCTTTTAATAAAATTTTTCGAAGGTCTTTCTTTAATATGAAGTAATATTGAGTGTTTATTAGTATAATAGATTATGAAAATAAAAAAAAATTCTATAATTTTGAATACAAAGCGTATTTATTTAAATTCCCATACGAAACTTCGTTAAGTCTGTTAAAAATTAAATTCAGTTAAGTTCTAATTTTAGTTATATCATGATTATAATATAATCATAATATATCACGATTATAATTCGTTTAGTCGTGCATAAAATATTCGAAAAATGGCTGCTCCTCTTGGATTTTCAACTTTCGCTTTTAAGATTAAAATTACAAAAACAATTTGCAGAGTTCGTACAGATTTTGATAAAATGTGTTTTTTGTAAAAAAAATATTATAAATAATTTTTTTTTTTAGCATGTGAAGATTTATTTCATTAAAATTAAAAGTTTTTAATTTTTATGGATTTTTTAAAATTGTGATGAAAAGCGATTTTATTAGTTTCAATTTTTAGTTTACGTTATCTGCTGCAAGTATCGGCTGTTAGTTTTGTGTAGTTCATACCAAATGTTGTTTTGATACAGATATTCAGCTTAGGATATTATTAAATTTATATTGCTTCTTAAATGTTTAGTCTTGATTTCTACGAAATTTTATTTAAATAAAAAAATATTGAAATTATAAATATTTTGACTTTGATATTTTAAAAACTGTTAAATTTCACATATGAACAAGTTATTTAAAATCTTGAAAAAAATATGACTATACCGTAATTGGTTTAAAAAATAATTATTGTTATTAGCTCTAATTATTATATTACATTTTAGATGATTTAATTAGCAGATATATTCAAATATTAAGATAACTGAACAATGTAAATTCATTTTATAAACCCTTAGATTAAAAATTCCTGCTTTTATACTGGTAAAAGTATTTTTGGTAGATCGTTGACATGGCAGTAGTAAGAGTTATTTTATTCGTAGTAAATCTTAGTAGGGGCAGTTACTTTTATACTAGTTCGTGGATACCGGTGTTCTTGGGTGGTTGGGTTTCAATTAACCACACATCTCAGGAACGGTAGACCTGAGACTGTATAATACTACACTTCATTTACATTCATACATATCATCCTCATTCATCCTCTAAAGTGTGATACCTTCCGGTGCTTCTGGAGGTTAAACAGAAAAAGAGAGAGTAAGAGTTATTTTGCTAATGTTTTAATATCCTAGAAGAAGCCTATTGTTATTATTTTAACCCGGGCAATAATAGCGTTTATATGCGTTTAATATGCGATAAAGCGTTCTATATATTCGGGAATGGTAACGGCATGATATCCCGTTTAAATCTAAAGCAGCAAGAAAAATTTCAATTTTTGCTCCTGGTTAATTACATTCATATTTAGCGCTATACAATTTTTTCCATAAGTTTCTACTTAATGATTTAAATCGCTTATTATTTGAACGAATAAATAGGTTTATTTATAGCGTAAATTATTCTTTTGTTTCGGGTAGTTACCCAGAATGGTCGAGATCTGATTGTTATAAACATTTTTATTGGATTTAACGAGAAAGTTTATTTTTAAATTACTATAAGTAAATAAAATATACATTCATTTTCAGTTTGTATTTATTTTTATTACGATTTAAAATTGTTGTTCGTTTATTTAAATGTAAGCGAAATGCATAAATAAGCTTAGAAAAATATCAGGGAAAGAAAAATATTTTTTAAAGTAATCTGTAGAATAACTGCTATTTGATAGCCATATATTTAAGTGCTAATGGCAATGATATGATGCGGAAACTACAAAGAACAGGAAAAAGTGAAATGAGAGAAAACTGGTGGAGGTAAAAACAGTTAATATTATATTTTTTTTCATTTAGAAAATAAAATAGATTTTTAACAATCAGGTATTTCTTTTATCAACCTTTTTTTTATAATATTTCCAATAATGAATTCATATCCTTCAGTTTTATTTTATTTTTAACTGTACTTAAAAGTTTAAAATTTCTTATTTTTATTAATTTAGCTATAAAAAGTTTATTCATTATTTTAATAACCTACTACATTTCAATTGAGTATGTTATTTTTTTTTAATTAATCAATTTTAAATATTATTTCATTCAAGTTCTTATGGTGACACTATATGTTTATTCCTTCCGTCTGCGTCCCTTGGATAAAAGGTTTTACACTAACTTAGTAATGTTTAATTTGGTAAGCGAGTACAACTATGAAACCCTTAATAATAAAAAAGTATTTGTATTTAAAAGGTAATGATTTGTTTTTTAATTTTCAAAATAATTAAAAAGTTTAAAATAAATAAAGTGAGTTTAATTGAAATTCCTTAGTCTAATCTAAGCAGTACTAGAAAATTATTACACGTATCTGTTCATTAAATATTTGTTAACTTCATGCTTTCTATCCTATTTAATATTATTCCAGGAAATAAATTTAATAAAATAGAAATATATAAACATATATTTATTTACTCTTGATTATGCGTTAAAAAAAAACGTGAAATTTGATGAAATAGAGAAAAATTTATCAACGAAACTTTTTATTGTCTGATGTTTGAGACTAAAATTATTTTTTTCTCAATAGAAATTCTTGTTTGTTTTCTTTCAAAAAAACTTTCACCAAATGATACATTAAAATCCTATACATTGTATTGTAATTATTTATTTATCTTATCACAATATAACATTATTTTGATTTAACTCTTATCCATAATTTATCTTTATATTATATTTATGCTATCTGATAAAGAATACTAACTGTTTAAAAGCTCTAGTCTGATGTTTATCATTCATTAATTATTGTTGGTATATATTTTGTGTCGTATATAATAATAGTATTTTACGAGTATACATTAACTTATATATATATATGTCAACTTATATATATGTTAACTTTTCTAATAATGCATAAACCTTTTCTTTTTCACTTTATAAAAAAATATAATGCTTGGAATTATTTGAAACTATAAGTTACGATATCCGTTGCTAAACATAAATAAAGGCAGTCCTCTGATTTAGGCTGAATAAAATTTTGCTACGCATATGTTCTGCATAATTTATTAATTTAACTAGAAATTAGTAGTTATTATATAGTTATTTAGTAATAATTTTTCGTCTCTATTAAAAAAAAAGGAAGCATCAGAAATCAAAAATATTTAAACAAATTTTTGATCTATTTAAAAGATCAATACATATAAATAGTTTTGAATCGGTTAAAAACCAATTTCACTAGAATATCTCTATGAAGTTAGAATATCTAAATTTGGTAATTAATGGCGTGAGAAATTTAAGCAAGGCTGATCATATTACTAAATACGATGGTTTGATTAAATTTTTAAAGATATTTTTTGTTCACCAGAAATTAAAAATGTAATTTTTAATTATTATCAATTAGATAATTTCATTTTATAATTAATTATATCTTTTTTTAATTAAGAAAAATTATGATCTTTTTGGATTGTAAATTATCAAACGAGTATTTTTTTCTTTAATGTTTTTTTTCTGGTCTGATTAAGCATTCCTTTGTGTCTGAGACTAATTTTAGAACCCATTATGCAATCTGTTAAACCTGGAGTAGTTTAACTACTTCAACAAAACATTTTTAATCTTTGTGTTCTCTTACTGTTAACTTGCATTTGGAGAGCTTTCTATTATCAGATTATCTAAATCTAGATGTCTTTGACATTTAGACATTTATCTTTTTACAAGTTTTGTTAACAGTTTTTTTTCTATTCTACAAATAAAATATTTTCTCTCATTTAAAAAAAATTAATTTCCTTCTTTATAAACCCTCTCTTTTTCTGTATAGCCTCTACAGAGGATGAATGAGGATGATATGTAGTCTTGTACAGTCTCAGGTCGACCATTTTTGAGATGTGTGATTAATTGAAACCTAACCACCAAAGAGCACCGGTATCCACGATCTAGTATTCAAATCCATATAAAAGTAATTATCTTTACTAGGATTTGAACCTTAGAACTCTCGACTTCAAAATCAGCTGATTTGCGATGACGGTTCTCTTGCTAAGTTTTAACTGACTCTCATGTTCTTTTTTACTTCCTTCTCATCTGTGTTCTGTTGCTATTATTATTTTTAATAATTTCATTTTAATTCCTTGATTTATTTTTGATATTAGTATATTTCCTATATGAACAAACATTTTTCTTCCTTGTGCCAATCTGCTTTTGAATTCTTTCTTATTTCATTCATCCTTTATTTTGTAATTTAACAGCTAAATAACAAAATTCCAAATTTTTACTGTAACATGATGTTGCTCAACACGTTTTTTAATTCTTCATTAATTTTCCTTTTTATCATATTTCATTTATATCTGTTTCATTCTTATTTATTTCCAAACCGATTTTTTTTCAGAGTAATAAATCCAAGTCATTCAATGCTTCTAATTCAATTCTTGTTGTCACCTGAAGAAAAATGTCATCAACGTAATTTTTTACCTGTTTGGGCGGTTCCTGTGTCCCATATTGTTCTCTTATTTTCTGTATTACTTCTTCAATTTACGAAATGAAAAGTTGACGGAATTACATGGTTATCCATTTCTGAATTAGAGCTCATGTATAATACTTATTGAAATTAATCCTGATTTTTGTACAAATTTAAAATAATTCTTCTTTTTCAATATTTCAGTTCCAAAATGGGATTAATTTGGAAGTATTAATTATTTGTTGTGAATTTTACTGAAGAAGGTAAAATGAAGTTTCTTTTTGCAAATACATTAAAATGGATCTAGATAGATGAGCGAGTCTTCTTTTTTCTTTTGAAAAGTTAAGTTAGCGAGTCTTCCAATTCAAAGTGAAAACAAATAATAAAATAAAATGTTTGAAAATTTATCAGATATGAATTTCACGAATCATCTTTTTTTTTTAAATTGTTTAATTATTCTTTTATTACAATAAATTTTATTTGTTAGATCATTCTTTGGTAGAATGAGTTTGAAAGAAAATGGTTAATGTAAGAAATTTATTGACCCGTAAAAATAAGGAAACCTATAATAGGAAGAGTTAGTATTATTATTTCTTTTTAAGTTATCACCAAACATTTGGGAGTAAAGTGGTTCCTATATCAATATTTTATTATTTTTTAAATAATTAAGATGTTAATCTGGGCTGTTAAAGTCCGAAGTAACATGTTTTGTGGTTGATAAAATATAGTTTCTGATGTGTAATTTTTAAAATGTTAGTTGCATTAATATAGAAGTGACTTTTTGCGTAATTATGATGATATAGTTTAGAGAAGTTCTGATAAATTATATAACTGTATTCCGTTTTTTATGATTTAGTTGGTTCGGAATAATTTTTTTTTTAGTCGTTAAATTACAGTTTATTTGTAGTTTAACCGTCGTTAAACTACGTAGTTTTTTATTTCATGCTATTGACCCTCAAGCGTAATTCACTATACTTAACGCATTTCTCGTTTCTTAATTAAATATTGAAGTTTTAACTCCAAGTGTTTCAACATAGATTCGTGTTTTATTTAAACCGTCTCTCCTTCTCTCTCTCTCTCTCTCTTTCACTCTTTCTTTCTCTCTCTATCTATCTATCTATTTTTACACATCTAGATGTCTTGAAAATCAATTATTGAAAAGTTAACATATGTTAGTTATTTATTAAGAAGGCACTACATATATTATCAATTTGTTGATCATATTTTTACCATTATGTAACACAATTAAGATTAGACCCCCATCTCTCTTTGAAAATTAAAAAAAAAAAAAACATAATCTTGTTTATCTTACATTTTTATTATTCTGATAAATCATACCCATTACCTTCACGAATTTTTTAAGCCGTTTTTTCATCTTTAATCAGTTTGATTATAACAGATTTAGATTTAGATTTATCTTTTTTAATTACAAGTTTATGTGCGTTCGTAAATGAATGTATTTTTATCTGTAAATGATAGAATGTGTACAGGAGTACTCGTTTATAATAAAGTAATATGAAGGTTTAATAGTGGATCTGTTTGTAAGGCATGATTTATTTACATTAATTAATAATGTGTGGGTGTGTGTGCGTGCGCGCGCGCGCGTGTGTGTGAACATACATAGGCCTATTTGTTTAGTAGTTTGCTCGTAATCATCCATTACTGCCTATATTAAGGACTACTTGTGATAACTGAAAATTCTATTTACATTCTGAATGATAAGGTGTCTTGTTTTTAGAACATTAAATAATATACAAATAAAATTACTAAAAGAGAAATAGCGCCATAGAATAAATGTAAATTAAGGAATATAGTAAGTAATTGGTAACGTATTAATTAATTGTTGACAAAATAATTAAAAATTGTGTGTATGTATGTGTGATATTGCTTTAATTAAATTCCTAAATTTCATAGAAAGTACAAATGTATAACTTTAAAATATATATGTTATCAATTGTGGGACCATTATTTGGGTATAAGTATCGATAATTGAGTATTTCGATTATTTATTCGTAAGGTTTGTTTTATAATCTAAAATACGATGTTTTTTTTTATTCAACTACAACTAAATACATCTTACATATGACAGATATTTTTTCCTCAATTTTTTTTTAATATTAATTTTTTTTAAGGGGTGCAACGGTGTAGGCGCGGCGGCTTAACCAGTATAGGAACTGCTACTGTTACTGTATATGCGACGCGACTGGTTGCATCTGCCTCCGGTTAATTGACTAAAAAACATAAAATTAAAAAAAATTGAGTGTAACCGGAAATGCAAATAACCATATCCGTGGTGGGTATGTTATTGTGTGTGTGGGTGTGTGTGCGCGCGCGCGCACACACACACATGTGAATATCTGAAATCCATGATTACTATTTGAAAAAACACTTTTTCATACGCTTCATACTTTTTTTACTGGTACGTTTATATACTTTCAACAAACAAATTTATCGTTTTATGTATTTTCATGCAACTAGTAAAAATTTTAGAAAATTGTATCTTTAATGATCTGAACATCGATCATTCAGTTACACTTCACTGCTCTAAATAAATCAAATTACGATTAGATAATGGAGTGATCGATTTTCGGATCATTAAAGGTATTTGAAATTTCCTAAAATTTTTACTGGTTGCATGTAAATTCATAAAATGATAAATCTGTTTGTTGATAGTATATAAACGTACCAGTAAATAAAAAGTATGGAATGCAAAGTTGGCAGGAGTCTATTACTCCCTACTTTATCGCAGAACCTGGACAGAGTCCCTTGCTGCTGGATCATTCTAATCGGGCTTGTTTTTAAAAGGGTTATTTTTTTTTAATCTCGGATCTAATTTTTCAAGTTTTGTCTATTATTATTTTAGTGAATTTAAGACGGATTTAATTGCATTCCAATCCGTTGTTAAACCAGCGTTATCGAACCCATTTCATGGGCCGACCGCGGAAGGCTAGGCTTATAAAGCCTATCCTCCCGACGTAATTCCCCTTCAGACCGACCACTGAAGTCCTTTCGGTGCTAACTCTTTAATAGGCTAGCAGGAATACGCCACAACGGGGCACTAGCTATAAGGAGGGAGCAATGCGTCCCCTTTTCCGGAGGAGTCGCAATTGCTGGGATATTTTGTTTTACTGTAAGTTTTTTTAAATTCAGACCGCGTTTTTGTTTTATGCGCGACTTGCCGTGTTTGACGTCTTCAAACTATATAACTCGCGAAAACTTTTCACTCGCGACCCCGGAAACGCGTCTGACGCACTATTCCGTTTATGGCTCATGCGATATGGAGGCCCCTAAGCCTGGTTTGTCGATTTTCGGCTACCGCACCGCACCATCACGGTGGCTCGTCCAGTACGGCGTGAGGCCGCTTCCTTACAACTGTCGGAGTTGGGTCCTCTCGGCAGATGTCCCGAAGATGACTGTGTTCGGACACAGCCGCTCTCCCGAACAGTCTGCGCGCCTGCGCCACCCCCACCTCGGACACGGATTGAAATCTCGCATCAGATCGGAGAGTGGCGTTCCTGACGAACCACGGAGCTCCAAAGATCGTCCGCAACGCGATGTTTTGGACGGCCTCGATCTTCTTTTGAAGCGAGGAGCTCAACACTGCCCCCCATGCCGGGTAAGCATATGTTAGAATCGGCAGTACGTACAGCCGAAAAATGAGGAGCTTAGTTGCCAGTGGGTACGGGCTGGCACTGTTCAGCACTGGGTATAGCGAGGCTCTGGCGGCCTTAGCCCTCCGGGTCGCATAATTTACATGTTCGCCGAAGGTAAGCCGCCTGTCCAACACCACCCCCAGGTACTTAACTGTTTTCTCAAAAGGGATTTTCTCCCCTGAGATTTCCAGCTCTCTGGTCGGTTTTCGTGTCTTGCATGTGAACATCACGGCCACCGATTTTTCACCGTTGACCCTGATTCTCTACATGTCGAGCCACGGTTCCACTAAGTCCAGCTGCCTTTGGAGCCTCCGGACCGCGTAATCCACATTTGCGGATTCGTAGAAATATGCCGTGTCGTCTGCGTAAAGGGCCGTTTTGACCCCTTCCGACAGCGGCATATCGTTCACGTACAAAGTGTACAAGAACGGGGAAAGTACTGCTCCTTGGGGAACCCCAGCGGCTATTTCTCTGGTAGAGGAAATCGTTTCCCCTACGCGCACGACAAAATGTCGGCCTAGCAGATATGACCGCATCAGTCTGACATAGCGGTACGGGATCGCCGATCGCGCTAGCTTATAAAGCAGCCCACTATGCCAAACTTTGTCAAAGGCCTTGGCCACATCCAGAAAAACGGCTGCAGTCACCCGTTTCCTGTTCAGGCCTCCGACAAGGTCGTCTATTATTTTTACCAGTTGGAGGGTGGTTGAGTGACCCTCCCTGAACCCAAATTGCTCGGGCCGCACTTCTCCCTCCATGTATCGCCTCAGTTTTTCGAGAAAAATCCTCTCGAACAACTTAGACAATACCGGTAACAGGGAGATTGGCCTATAATTCCGTGGGAAAAGTAAACTTTTCCCCGGTTTGGGTAAACATACGACTTTGGCCGTTTTCCAACAATTCGGGAAATATCCAACGTACAAAATGGACGTGAATATCACCGAAATTGCTGTAATCACGGAGGCCGGTATGTTCCGGAATGCACGGGCATTCGATATGACCGCATCGGTTGTGTGCTCGTCGTTCGGGGAGGGAGGGGGGTTTGGAGTGAACTGCTCCTCCAAGGTATCGGCGAATACCTCGGCCCTCTCCGCCTCCGAGTATGCATTGTCGTTCGGGGAGGGAGGGGGGTTTGGAGTGAACTGCTCCTCCAAGGTATCGGCGAATACCTCGGCCCTCTCCGCCTCCGAGTATGCAAGAAAACCTCGCTGCCCCACAACCGGATGGCGAGGCTTCTTCCCTTCTCGCAGTCTCCTGTTCAACCTGAACACCGAGGAGATGTCGTCAGAGACCGTGGCGAGGTATTCGTTCCACGAATCCTCTCGATGGCTTGTCAGCAGTTGTTTTACCCTGTCCGTTTGATTATAAAAGGCGCCGGTTACCGCGTCGTTCGGCTTGCTATAAGCCGAAACCAGCCGATACACCGTGCCCAGATGCTCCAAATGCACACACGTTTGCTCCATCACGTTTGTATGAAGAACAACGCGCGTATGCATGTGGCGTCTGTGGACTAAAACCGCAGTTCCACCAGAGGTGCGAGATCTGGGTCGAACTGGCCTATCCGTCCTATATGTAAAATAGTTCCGAAGGGTCAGTTGCTTGTTTGGGTTCAAGCACGTCTCAGACAACAGTATCACGTCTATCAGTAGATCCTCGGCCAGACGGCATAGTTCCTCCGTCCGGCCTACTACTGAGTTGGCGTTCCACTGCAAGAGTCTGAGGGTGGGCCTAACCATACCTGGACAGTACAGCCATGAGGCACTCTATTAAGGACTGAATACAGTCCTTGAGAGATTTTGCCTGGAGCAGGCGTGGCAAAACCATCATGATATCTGGCAGGATATCCTTCACTGTCATCTGCGACAGGAATTCCATGCCAGTGGTCTCCAACGGGGTAGCCGGTTTTGGATTGCCGCTGGGGGTGCCTTTTGGCGCGGCCGCGCTTTTGGTGGGGCGCGGGGCCACAGGGGCCGCGGTGTTTTTAACAGCCTTAAAAAGTATGAACCGCATGAAAAAGTGTTTTTCAAAGCGTAATAATTATCATAAAGCATATTATTTTATTTGCTTTATCCTTTGGTGAAGATTGTTTAACGATTAGATTTAGGATATGAGGAGCAAAAAAATATTTATTTAAACTTTTCGATGTTATTTAATGGAAGAAAAATAATTTCATACTCTCCTGTTATTAGTATATTTAAAAATTTGAATTAAATTAGGTTTGATGTGAGTTTAATAAAGTAAAAAAAAAATGAACGAAAGAATACCAAATTTTGTGAACAGCTCAAACTTAAATAATTTCACTTATTATTTTCCAATTTTAAGGTGGTACATCCTATAAAATTTGCATCAGAAGAACCAGTTTGTTTTAAAATTTATTTCCCTTTAGATTTCCGAATGGCTATTTCAATTAAATACATATTACGTTCGTAAATTTCCTTTTAAAAATTCGCAAATAGGTTGGAAAAAAATTATTTTTAGTTTTGTTTGATTGTAATTTTTTTCATATTTTTATTTTAATGAAGAAATGATGAGTTAAGCATTTTTTCTGTAGAGCTAAAATTTCGATATGTACTTAAGTAAATTTATGACCTACATTCTCTAAATGATGAAACTGAATTTTATACTAAAATTGATATTAGGTACTCGTAATGCGCCCAAAGTAGATTGGGTAGCCACTGAATAGAATTTATTGTCTCATCAAAGCTGAGTTATTTAAATATTAATTCATGTAATATAAAGCGTACGATCAAGCAGCTGATGCGGTAATCCTTCAGTTGATATTTAATCCTTTACCGATTTATTTCTTTCGACACGATGATATAATTTAGTTAAAATTAATTTCATTAGTTTCCTTTTGTTTATAAAAATTCTACTTTTGTGTTGCACATAAATAGAGCAAATTAAAGAAGTAATTGTATTAGAGTTTGTATATTGTGGTAATTACTTTTGAATTCGTTTTTGTAATCTTTTACATTAACAGTAGAAAGATTAAAAAAGAAAATTAAGTTAAGAATTAATCTGTTTGTACTTCAACAGGATATATTATACTAGCTGGGTAATACTAGAGAGGTGTTTAATTTTAAAGAGTTACGGAATAGGGTCCTATAACTGTTCCTTTCCCTCGTATAGTAAGTCATAGCAGAGAAGTTTCTATATTATTATTTGGGTTTTACTGAATTCTAGAATAATTTTCTTTTGTTCATATATTGCATGTCCATAATCAGCTAAGAACACGGTTAGAGGAACTGTTTCAAAGCGGATAGTTTATTTTGCGGTATAATAGATTTAAGCGAATGAAAAGTATTGAACAGAAGGCCTTATGATTTTTCCTTATCAAGGATTTACGTTGCGGTTTATATTTATTATTTTATTATTGCTTATTTTTTCTTCGTCACAGACGACTAACGTAGTTTATTTAGCAATTAATCCTTGTTAACATTTTTATAAAAATAAATTTTACGTAAATAACATTAATTTGTACACCTAAGCTAATCATAATTTTCAAGTTGCTGATTGAGTTTTACATTGCATTATAGACTCGTGTAGTTTTACGATCAGCGGTGCAATTTTATCCATCTGACTGCTTAATAATAATTTTCTCTTTTATTTTGTTGCAGAGTTGAGTAATAATGTATTTCTTCTTTGTTTATTCGTTTCTTATATAAGTGTCTCGTACTGTAAGTGTAATAACTGATTTTACTCTCGAGATTGTAGTTCTGTTTTTATTTAACCAATGTATAAAAAACAAACAAAAAATCAGAGTAACTAAACCACTAATCATTTTAACTGTTTTTTTTTTTTTTGTTATACACTAAAACCATGAAATTTCTCTTTACATTGTTATATTGTAATTCATTAAAGTTCTCTCTAATATGTGTGTTTTCATAATCATGTTTAAAATAACTATAAACACGCTGAAAAGAGGTTATAACAGTTAGTGAGAAAAACCTTAAATTAAAAAAATGTTGGAAAATAAAAAATTAACCTAATTTTTGAATTAGATTCTTATTGTTATCAGATAAATTGATTTTCGTAGTCGAAAAAAATACAAAAACAATTAATAGACAGAAAAAACTTGTTTTGGTTTTTATTTAAAACCCGTTACCTTTTATTTCAGTTTGTAAAAAAGGTTTTTGTAAGTGCTAAAACCTAATTATTATAAACTATTAATTTTTTATCATTCAGGTTTTTAGCCTATCTGTACACCCTGCTTCGTCCGTGTTATTTTCCTCTCTTTCAAAAAAAAAAAGGGTTTTGACAAATTTTTCTAACAAAACAACTAATGTTTAATAAATAATTTAGAATAAGCGTAATAAAATTGATGTATAATCTCTGAATATAATAAACGTCAAATTATGTTTAATACAATAACCGGATGGAACTTCTCTGTTTTCTGTTATGGAAGATAAGTTTTTATCCTGCTTAAATAATTGGATGTATTTTCTTTTTATAATTTTTACGTTATTATTTGACAAACTACTACGTTTTACGTTATATAATTATTAACTTCCATAATTTTCAAACACAAAATTATGAAAGGTAAAATATATATAAAGGTAAAGAACCCCCTCCCAACTGTCATGTAATTTAAAAGAACTGTTATCCAATGTTCTTGATGATCTTGAATGTCTTTATATAAATTATAGTTGTTACCAGATAAATGATTACCTGTTTTTGGGAGTGAAGTGAGATACCTAAGAAAAATGTGAATCCCATCAAATTCTTATAATTTGTACAAGAGGAATAGTAAAACAACAGTAGTCAAAGAAAGGTGATGTCAATTACATACCTGGTGTAGAATTGTGTACGCGGTACTGAGAGGTAAAAAAGTCGATTAAATATCATAACGTAATCTTTATGGATTCCATTAGAACCGAATAAATTTAATCATTTGTAATTTTAGTAAAAAAATAGATAGGCTTTGGGCTTTGTACACAAAAACCGTGAAATTTCTCTTTAAATTAATATATTCTTTCTTTCTTTTTCCTGTTTAGCCTTCGGTAACTATATTTTATATTACGCGCGCATACAGTACTTAATTCGGTCTGGTGTGGAAGCTACGACAGTGGGAATTAACCCAATTCTTTGTTCAAATGTAATTTCACAACTTACATAGAACAAATTTTATTTGTACGATCTGCAGACTGGTGTAGCGGCTAGGCTTTACTCACCAGGTACCGAGTTAACCGGACTATCGAGTTCGAGAACTAACCAGACGGAGTTACCTATCTACACTTTGAATATTATTCATTTATTTAATTTTACTGCTCACCTGTGACGTCACAACATAGTAGACGACTGCAACAGCATTTTTTTGGGTGGAGGTGCGATTTTACAAAAAAATGTTTTTGCAAATATTGTAATTTTTTAATTGTTAATAAATGTGCCTAAGAAAAATATGACCTTAAATAGGCGAAATCTTGAGATACTGAGGGTTACCTTGCTCTACAGCCTCACCCCGTTGACCTTTTATGTGGAAAATTTAATGGCATCAGTTCCCATACGTAGAAGTAATCTGACCAAGTTTGGTCAAAATCGGTCCAATAGTTCTGGAAATATAAGGTGATTTAGAGGCCAACTCTAGACACACTCACGTGTATACGAACAATAATATCCGGAAAATTTCTACCCGGTTTTTTGGGTTTCTTAGGTATCAAAACGTCAAGAGCCGGTGAAAACCGCATATACCCAACTTAGTTTCCCTTCTAAAGCTATAAAGTATGAAATACTTTCCCTTCTAGAGCTATAGCTCTGTTATAGTGCTACCTAGACGGGAAATAAAAACGTTTCATTATATAATAAATTAATGAAGGTTACACATTACGGTTAGAATGAGTGGCCGCTCTGTCATTAAATAACTATCGAATATTAGAATTGAAATTTGCTGGTGTAAAGCGGGTCAGAAGCAATGATAATTTTACTGTACCATTTTTCATAAATATGCCGAATTTATCATCAGAACAAACAAATTGTTGTTAGCACAACTTCACTTCATTCCTGAGGATAGGGAAATTTATTATTTTACAATTTGTTATAGGCAGGACAAAAATAGCCAAAAATAAATTTAGAATAATTGATTGAAGGTTTTAGACAAAAATTGTTCAAAATATTACTGAAATCAAATTTTTTCTTATTAGTTTCAATGATAAAATTACATTCAGTCGAAAAAAGGGCAAAACTTTTTTTTTGTGACAGAGCTTAACGCACTCCGTATATTTAAAAAATACCTAGATTCGTACAAGGGCTAAAATCAAATTAACGAACGAGTTATATTAAAATTAGATAAGTTATTCAGGAGTGATACCTTATCCGAAATTGTACACTTTTATATATATCCTTTATAAATTTTTTTTATTGGACGTAATATTATTTTGTTTTTCTAATTTGTATCGGTTATTCAATCCCTGAGTTATTTTTTGTTATAAATATTAAGTACAATGCTATGTTATGTAATTGCATACATATTTATAATACATTACCATTTATGTTATGTGTTACAGGATATGTTAAATAGATTTATTTTAAAGTCTGAAGTTAAAAGATCTGATGTGGACGTTACATGACTTCCTTGTACGCCTATTAAATTACATATATACGTGTTTTTAAAATGAAAAGTACATAACATTTTAATTTATTAATAACTTCTGATATTTTTTCATAAATCGATCGAAAAATCGATCTTGTTCTTGCAGAACTGCGAAAGATTTTTTTTTATGAATCCTAAGGCTAATTTTACCTCATAAAATTACAAACAGTTACTTACAAAAGCTAATTTCAAAATATTAGTTAACTAGAGTTGGCCATGAGTTACGGGATAGCGGCCAATTGCTTTACGTCATAACAGGATAATTATTGACTAATGATTGATAACTTAAACAGTTATGTATATTACATCTTTAATATACCTCTTAAATATATTGAATAATAGTCATTAATTAGCCAATTGTACGATAGGAGTAACATCAGAAAATAATTTTCGAAAAAAATAATTCTTTTTAAAATTCTATGCAGGAAATATTTTGTAGCGATTCTATAAGATATACTGTCAAATTTATACTGATGTCACATTCCAAGTCACTTTCGAAGGATTGTAGTCACTTTATTGGAATTATTTTTGAAGGGTGTACAGCTATTGTCAAGGAAAATAAGCATCCTATTCGGTGCTTATTAGAAAAAATTAGGAGTGAAGTGGTTTCCAATAATTCTCTTCACGAAATAAAGCATAATTTTGGATTAAATTCATTGTAAGTTATGTTCATTACACGGTCAGTTATATAACGAGCACCATTACTTTTAGAAATTGAAGCTTCCTATATCTCAGATGCTTTATATTAATTTTATCCTCAAGAAAGATTTGACAGATATGAAAAAATAAATTAATTTATCACATTCTGTGAAGAACTGTAATAATATTTAAATAAATTGTAGATACTAAAAAAACGAAACGTAAATACATTACTTATTATTAGTTTCATGAATAGGTCTTAATATTATGTTTTATGAATAAATTATTTTTTCCGTGCTTTAGAATACAGTAATAACAAAAATATAAATACATTTCTACTGTTAGTCTACATGTTTTAGATTATAGTTCACCCGGATTTACTGTACCTTATTGTGAGGGAACCTCTTTTCTCATATCCTTACTGTGAATGAACGGCCGACCTCATACTTCTTCATAACACGTACAGTAGCGATTTCACTGTTGTTGCATTTAAAATAAGCTTTCTGCTCTTCTCGCCTGTTATTTTTTTTTCTTATTTATAAAAATAAATGAATGACTGCGTATCTACCACTGCTATTCTTCTTTTATTATTTAGGACACTCGTTTACTGCTTTCATACAATTTTCACCCATTTATATTTAAATTATTAGCTTATTAAATTGTAAGTGCGTTAAAATATTGTAATTAGAAAGTCTAAAAATTGAATAGATCTGTGCCTTCTTCATTTTAAAAAAGATCGTATAATATTTATATTTTCAAACAGTAATCGATGGAGGAGTCGGTCTTCCGTGTTTTCTCTTCATATATACTGATTGACTGTTATTGAACTGCGTTGTATTTAATTAATCTAGTTAAAATGTTTACGAATAAAATTAAGTATTTAAACTAATTTGAATATTTTACGTAATTGTAGCAACTTTAAATGTTACCTTTATGGAAAGGATCGATGAAAGTGAATAACTTCTTTTTACGTTTCTTTTTAACATAAAAAAATGAATTTATTAAATTATTACTTTTTCAACAGTGAGCGATTTCTGGCTATTAACGTACATAAATCGTATTTATTGCGAAACTTTCTGGAGTTATTTATTCATTTTTTCCAGCAACTAATATTTAGTTTATTTTTTTATTATTTTTTTTTACAAAGAAACTTATATATATATAAGTTTATATATATATATATATAAACTTATATATATATATATATATATATATATATATATATATATTAAATGAGAATTAGTATTACTTTTCAAATAGAGAACTAATTTTTACGAATATTTAAATCTAAAATTGTTTCAAATTCAATTCTTCAATGGAAAACTAATATTTTTCATTTTTGTACCTGTTGTTTTACATTAACCATACCATATTTCTTGCGGTCATAAATGAGTTTTTCTCCGAGGCGAAGTGGTATTGTCTCGGCCTTTTATTCGGAGGTCCTGAGTTCGAATCTCCCGGTCAGGTATGGTATTTTTCTACGCTACAAATGTCTATTCTCGTAGGAAAAAATGATCAAAGCAGTCGACGACCGTAGTCTGAAAGAAAAAAAAAGAAGAGTTTTCTTGGTAAAGAATTAACAGGGAAACATTTTACTTATTTTTTATAATAAATCTAGGCATTTATAAATTGGTAAACAAGATTACTACTCCAAAATGTTTACTTAAATCTAAACTTATCGATCGTTAAACAATTATCTGTAGACACTTAAGAAAAAATGTATT
Source organism: Lycorma delicatula (assembly GCF_047948215.1). Lineage (NCBI taxonomy): Eukaryota > Metazoa > Arthropoda > Insecta > Hemiptera > Fulgoridae > Lycorma > Lycorma delicatula. The sequence continues at coordinate 116,022,757 of NC_134456.1, forward strand.
TATTGACAAATATACAGACTTGTGAAACCGAATAAAACTAAATAAACTATTTTCAAATAACAGTAAAAAATATAAACTTTTGTCGTTCTAGGAAATCCCAGTAGAAAGCGTAACTTAATCTTTAACAGTTTAAACTTTAATTCAGACTGTCAGCTACAACTTAGTGCCCGCCTCTTTGATAAATTGGGTAGATAAAACTCTACAAAGTTAATCCAGTATGAACTTGGTTTAAACCAATGAGAGATGTATCCCCGCCCACGAACAAACTTTTAAAGGAAGTAGATAACAGTTTAATGTTTTAATTTCATATAAGGATTTGTAACGCAGCTTAAATTTTGACGTGATGGGTATTTGGTCCTCTATCGTTGATTAGTAATGAAGCTTTTGCTTCACTGTTTATATAATAAGTTTTTCGAATTATTTAATCCTGTTTTTTTTTCTTGAACCATTACTTTTCATAAATGTCGAACTACAGCCGATTTTACCTTTCTTCTATACTTATGAATCAAATGCTTTTTTATTCTAGTTTCATTTTTTCTTTTTATTTGCTTTGCGAATCCTAAATTGTACATTTTCCAGGACAGAGACCCAAATAACGTTAATACTGTGATTTTTTTACCTTATTGTTATCCGAAGGGTAATAAATTTTATCCGTACCTTCTTCGTTCCTATTTTATTGATCTTAAATAAGATAGTTTTACCGCATTTCTTACTTTTTTGCCAATGACTTTCTTTTTAATAAAACCATTGAACTCTGTTATTTGTTAACCAATTTCATTTCTACGTGATAAATGTCCAGATCAACTGGCATCCGGTTTGTTAATCATTAAAAATTGCCATATTATTCCTGAGTAGATTAAAAAGGATCGATGGTGATATGCCATTGCAAATAATTTTTCACTAAATAATGTCTGTATCATTCTTCGATATTTAATTAAATATCGAAGCCCTATTAGTAGATAATGATCATGCTCGGAAAAATTACTTTTCACATGCAATTAAATAACTTTTTTTTAGATATATATGTCTATTCTGCATAGGTTTTATATTGGAGGAGACATAAATTTGTAACTAAGTTTCTCCGTAATGTTTATAAAATAAATTTTAATAATACCTTCCATACATCATTAAAAAGGTTATTCGAGTAGATATTGTTTCATATAATTATTAACAAGAACATTACTTTCTATCTGGAAGCGATTGGCAAAACAGTTCATGTATACGAGTTTAGTTGTACCTTTTTAAATACTATAATAAAAAAATAAAAAACAGTTTAAATAAATTTTGTGTCGCTGTCCATCAAAGTATTAAAAATAGACATAACCTGACAATCACCCAGTTTCTGTATTGAAATATTTACGTAAACGTTGAATGTAGTGCATGACAATGGTCAATTGATACTCCAGTTTTTCACCGACTTTCTATTTCTTTATGGGATAATATCATTTTGTGTACTGTATACATTTATACATTTCTTTTAATTACTGTAGTATAGGTTTTGGATAAATCTGATTTTAATTCGATTGAGGATAATTTAACTTACTTGTCTCGTTTAATAATAATATTCTTTTTGTGTCGTTTAATATTTATTATTTTTTTACTCGTATCAGAGTACGTACGCAAACTTATTCGTTTTCAGATTATAAATTTAGTGTAGATATCCCTCTACATTAACAATTTGATCTATTTTTCTTAATTAAAAAAATAAAGTCTTGACTCTATTAAAAATTTATGTTTTTACTGATTATTGGAATTGAAGTAATAAATTACAATTAAAATTATCGTTTAATTTTGAATTATTTTTTTTGTGAATGGAAAAAAGTAGTTTTGTGTACATGTAAACAATAAATTTTTCCGTTTGTTTTTCGTCATTATAATTAGATTGCATGCATATAAGCAAATAATGATTGCGTAGACGTAAAAAGCGAGAAGCTCACCAATTTGTTACAGTCTGGTTTGCATTAAGTTCGTAAACTTTCACCGTAAAATAACTAACAAAGAAGCGTGCCGTATTATATTTATTTTACCTCCTGTTCTATATTCAGATGTCGTAATAAATTCAACATATTTTTTTTAAAAATTAGTCTTATTCTTATTTCACTAATTCAATTTGTTTAGTTTTTATTTAGTTTTTGAATAAAATTGCTATTATTTTTTAACTAAAAATAAATTTTTTATGTTTATTTACATTTCTATTCACTCTAGGTTAGCAATACAATTCATAATTTATAGCTGTTTTACATTCTAAGTGTTAAAAATATTTATTATTATTTGCTTTTCCGAGGAAATTAAAATTATTGTGAAATTGTCAAATTTTTTAAATCGAGATAAAACGGGTTTTTAATTTATAAATAAGGTAGCAGAAAATTGTACAATTGAGCTCATTAGGAGAGATATTGACGGAGATTTAATTAGTTTTTTCTTTTCTTTTATTGTCTACTTCAAGCTAACAGAAATAATAGAGCTAAAAGTTGATTTGTGGAAAGGTTTATGAAAGAAAAGTTTGAAAATATGATTAAAGAAGTTATTGATTACGTTATTGAAGTTTTAAACTTTTAAAAAAATCTATCCGAAAATTGAAGAAGGTTGTGAGATTATTTCAGTTTGTGACATGACAATTCTAGTACATTTCTTGTCTTTCTATAGATAACTTAATTTTAATTTATTTTTGTATTATTACGCTTACCTTTTTATTATTATTTTTTGTTTTCTTTTAAATTCGATTGTTTGTTGAAAAGTAAAATAATGCTTTTCGTTCTAATTAGTGCGCTACGGGATACTCCAGTTAAAATAAACTGATAATTAGGAAAGATCTTAGTAGGAAAACGTTTCATTTATCTGAAAAGGAATTGTTTTATACGTAAATATGATCGTACCAAGGATCAGTTTTTAGTTTATTTAAAGAAATAAATAAATTTGTCCAGATTTATAAACAGAGATCTGTTTAAGTACATTTGTATTCATCATGAGTGTAAATATTTACATGCATATTTATTTTCTGTGAGTACGTACTTGCATATTTATTTCCCTGTGTTTCAACTGACTGATCTCTCTAAAAAACAAATAAATAATAATCACTTTACCCAAATAATTATATATAAAAAAGTAGTTGTTTATTTTTTGTAAATTTAATATAGTTAGCTGAATAATTAGAATCTAAAAAATGTTATAATTTTAAACCGTAATATTCTGCTGAATTCACTAATGTCTAGTTTTATCAACATATATCATCTTAGTAGCTACCCGAATGTAATAGATCTCTTACTGGAATGCAGGTATGTAATATTGAATCTTAGTTTGATTTGAATCCAATAAATTGTTACTTAAATACTATCAGGCACAATTTACAGATGAATTATTGACCTACCCCCCTTAAGTACATTCAGAGTGAAAACTTAATACCTAAAATATTTGTAACAATTTGAATCCATTACAAATATACAGCTGGTTAATAATTAATATCAAAAGATTACTCATCGAAAAAACTGATTTTGTTCATTTTATTCATTAGGGCATCTCAGATTTGCATTTGTCAAATGATCAAGGTCTAATAGTTGAAAAGTGTCGGTTTTCAGCGAAACTTTCTAAATTATTCTATGAACATTGTCGTGAAGTAATTTTTTGGGCAGAGATATTTACTTATGTTTTGACTATTACATTGTAAAATTTTCATTCATTTGTCCAATTTATTATTGTTTTGCCAATATCCATTCCTACAAATATTAAAATTAATATGAGCGATGAATAGAACAAAAATATTTTTCTCAATAATTTTGTTATATAGTATAATTTCTTAGAAGACTAAAACAAAAAAAAAGATTGATGAAAGCCGGGATTATTTCAGCCATTATAGTGTTAAACTTAGACAAAAATTATTTATTACGTAAAAATTAACATTTTTATCACAGTAACATAGTTGCTTTCAGGATGTAGTTCTTATAAGTTAATCTATAAATTCATACCTTAGTGTAAAATAATTTTTTATAGTTTTAGAGTAAAACTCCTAGAGTTTGCTGTCAGGATGTCAGATTACTAATTGAATATTGGAACGTTTAAAAAGGAAATATTTAGCAAAATGAAAACCATTTTATTATAAAATAGTTTTTATACTGATCTAGTGATATAATCGTCTTTGCAAATCGACCATTAACAGCTGGCTGATTTTCTGTTGTTTCAAATCGTAGTAAAGGTAAGTTATTTTTATACGGATTTGAATAGTAGCCAGTGATATTGATGTACTTCGATGGTTTTTCCCCTGTTTATCCTCCGGGAATCATCGTCAGTATTACTTCAGAGGATGATATGTATGAGTCTTAGTGAAGTGTTCTCTTGTACAGTCTCAGGTCGACCATTTCTGAGATGTGTGGTTAATTGAAACCCAACCACCAAAGAACACCGGTATTCACGATATAGTATTCAAATCCGTATAAAAGTTACTGACTTTATTAGGATTTGGACTTTAGAACTCTCGAAGTCAGTTGATTTGCGAAGACGCATTCACCACAAGACCAACCATTCAAATAACCACACATTTTAGGAATCGTGGGCCTGAGTCTGTACAAGACTACACCACATTTACATGTCATACATATCATCCTCATTTGATTGGGACATTAGAGGGTTCCTTATTGTTCACAAGTTGGAACGGACTGGAACCTACTCATTAGAAATAGAAAAATAAATAAAAATAATTTTTCTTAATATTTTTTTTTTCTTTATCTGTAGAAAATTGTGAATTTATTTGTTATTGTCGAGAAATTAAAATTGTGAACGTCATGTATTACAGAATGCAGGAAATTTTTTTTGTAGGTTTAAATAAAGTCACGAGTGTTTCGTGATTAGCGATCTATAAATATTATTACATGTTGGAGCTAATAGTTGAGGTACAAGGTGTGTTGTATATGTTTAAAAATATCGGTTCCATATTAGCATAATATAGGCGCATTTAGGGACAGAAAGAAAGAAAGAGATAGAAGTAGGAGATGAGGCATCAGATCACTTTCTCTGCCTAGCCTAGACTAGCTAGCTACACACAGTTGTTAGTCGTTATTACCTCATCTCGTACTCGATTGCTACTTGCTATTCGCGCTCGCTTGCACTCAGGTCATTCCGTCCGATAATACGTAGTTACCTACTCGCCTTGTCTGGTTAACTTTGTTTTGCGATGATACCGCCTACATTCATTAATTATGTAATAATCCAACAATAATATGTAATACTTTTTGAACTGATCGATCGTGATCTGCGATCTTTTTAAAATTATTCATATATTTACATATATACTTACTTTCACTCTGTCTGCATTTATATATGGTATAAATATTTAAATAAGAGGAAGCCCTATTTTATTTTGAAAGTGCGTCTAATTTTTTCTTTTTTTTACACTATTATTAACCTTTATTGTGTTCACCTATATATTTTTTTTATATTGAAAATTAACCTTTTCTATCGTAAAAATATCATTTAAAATAAATAATTAGTACAGGATGTTAAATACATTTTTCTCTTGGTTTATTTATTATTCTTCAATCGAAATCTATCGGTTTTATATCACACAAATATTTTAATATCAAAAAAACATCCCGCTGTATGTCTGACTAAATCTGAAGAAAAAAAACACTAATTTTTTTTTTTTAGTTTTTCAACATCACATTTTCTTGGTATTTTTTCTTCCCGTCGTGTAAAGTAATACTATTTAACTTTTTCAACGGCAAAGTTTCACTTATGTTCTATAATCAAAAAACTGTGTTGCTATATCAAATATTTTATTTAATAGTTTATGTCGTTTTATTGAAATTTACAATACTTTATTATATTCTGTATCAAATAATTTTTTTTTCTCGGAATAGTTCACCTTGGAACAAATTAGATCATTTATTTATTTGCGGTTGTTTCCTTTTTTTTTGTTTTTCTATCTGCTCAGTACCTCTTCATTCTTTCTGATATCTCTTTCCTTTGTTCTTCAGAAAATTCATCTCTATTGTTCTTGCGTTTTGGCGCTTCTTGCAATCTTCTATATTCATCTTTCAATATTTTCATTAAAATTTCTCCATCTCTTATAATTTCTTCAGTTCTTTTAGTTCTTCTTGGACCTGTTTGAATCATTTGGCTTTAATTTTTTTACTTTGGAATAAATGAAAAATTTGTTTAGTCAATCTACTGTTATTCATTGTAAATAAATGGGAGTAAAATGCAGTTCGTCTTTACCTTTTCATGTCGGACTCTAATATAAAGTTTGCTATTTGGAATTAATTTTTATATGATTATTTTTAAAGGTAGGAACTAAATGTTTTCTTTATAAGCATCCTTTCTTTTTTTCTAGATTTTCTAGTAGACCTTTGTGGCACAATCTTATGGTTTCTGTTGCAAAGAGTGCTTCCGGCTTTATCAGAGTTTTATAGCTTCGAAATTTTGAGTTCAAAGACTGTTTCTTATTTATGTTTTTCGTTAGCTGGAAGCTAATCCATTTTATTAGCACTAACTGTTACCGCTTTTTTATCTAAAGGATTCCAACCGATCCATTTTCCTAGATATTTGAAATTATCCACTGTCTCAATTTCTAAGAAAATTCGGATAGTTTTTATCATTATTAAAAATTTTAATTTTCTCAAACGCGATTTTTAGTCCCATTTTAGCAGCTTGTTATTCATATAATTTTATTAAAGAAATATTAATTAATTATTTTACTGGTAATAGAGAATGGAATAAGTTCGAACTGTCAGTAAAAATCTTGTTAAAAGCAATTGATTTGATTGTTCAGAAATGAAATTATGCTTCTAGGTTGAGAAAAGTTGTAGAATGATTTTTAATGTAGTAAATGGGATGATTAATATACCACGCTTTTTATAGCACTATGATAATTTTTTTAACGAAATAATGATTTAGTTGAACATTTTTAGGTAGATTTCATAAGAAAGCTACCTGTTGTAATGGGTACCGTGATTCAACTTCCGGAAAATTTCGACATATCTTCACGTTTCACATCCCCCAGACCTCAAAACCACTGTCATTTCAAAAATTTATATATATATATATATATATATATATATAATAGCCGTATAGTTGTATAGCTCATATATATATATATATATATATATATAATAGCCGTATAGTTGTATAGCTCATATATATATATATATATATATATATATATATACTTCATATATTATTACTGAATATTTCACTTCTTGTTCTTGTGGACACTATAACTACCGTAATTTTGCGCCAATCACTTTCAAATTGATACATAAAATATAACGACCCAAAATCTCGGTCGAATTCGTTAATGAGCAAAATCGGACCATGGGGTGGAATGGGGGGCTTTTTCAACAAAAAAATATAGCTATAGCTTTCTAATTAAGTAAATATCGAATTCGTTTAAAGTTATTACTATTATTTGGAGAAGTACCTAAAACTTATCTTAAGTAAAGTTTTTTGATATCACCAACCATTGGCCCAGTGGGTGGAAAAATGGAGTTTCTGAACACAAAAAAAAATCGTACCTCCCTGAATAGGCACAGTATCGAATCGGTTTAAAATGGTCGTTAAATAGTCCTCTAAACATTACCTAAAACATTTGTCCGAAATAATTTTTGATATGACCAACCCTTACGGCAAGGGATGACAAAAATGTTGCTGGAATTCTAAGAAGATGGGGCTTGTCGTATCCTAAACATGTAAAACTTTTTTTTTCAAGTGCAACCATTGTCGTATTTAGTAAATATGTAGTTTTCCTTAACTTTAAGGTGGAAATTTTTTCTATCCCCTACTTAGCACCGGTGAAATCTACCTCCGCCTTCCAGCGTGCCGAAAGGGATTTTTTTTTAATGGTACTTTATTTTTGGTAACTTTTAACGATTTTCTCTCAAGTTTAAAGACAAATAAATTTAATTTTTACTCATCGTTATTCATTATTCTAGTAAAGTTGATAAAAAATTTAAAGAAAGTAATTGATAAAAGAAGTAGCTCCTAAATAATTGTTTTTAAAGTTTAAAAAGCCGATAAAAATGTTATCAATTGCCACACAATTAAAAAGAAGTAGTATTCCAGTTGATTAGAAAATGAATAATAATTGGTATCATATGCTGAGTAGGATAATAGACTTTTTATTTAAAAAATCAAGCATTAGCCTATTAAGTTTTTTACTTTTAATAAATATTACCTGATCACGAATAAAAATACTTCTTGTTTACTCATTACTTTGAAAATCTATTACCAATTAAAATACAGCAATTATAATATATTAAGGCTTTTTGTACATTCAACACAGTTCAAAAAAATGTTCAAACTGCTTAATTCAGTATAAATTATTGATATCTCTGTCTTTAAGAAATTACTTCTTGAAATTACGATATAATAATTTCGAAAAATTTTCGGATCGTAAAAATAATTTCTTAGAAAAACTGTGTACTTCACCGTACTCAAGAAAGTATTATTTTTTAGTTTCCCTTAAAACAGAGGACATCTACTTAGATTAACTATACTAAACTGCATATTAATTTTTTTTTCTTTTTAAATAATAAAAAATTATCTAAATCGTGACTGAAGGATAAGAGATCTATCCATCATTTATATAATATTGCCCATATAAATATAATTATACAACGTTAGGAGATAGTTCGTAGGCACGCGAAGAAATATGACGGAAGCAGAGAGAGTTTGAAATTAAGTAAAAGTTATGACTTCGAAGTATCGCTTAAACTTAAACTAATATTTGATTGAAATAGAAAATAAGTTGATATAAAAACTAGCTTACGTTATCCGTAAAAAAAAGAGGGATGTAGACTTCCAGTTCAAAGACAAATTGTAGTTTTGTATAAGAAAAAATGTCTGATCGTGTTAAATAAAAGAGGAAGAAGAAACACAATTAATTACTTTCAATATATAAACAATATTTTTCTTAATTAATTTTTGCGTTTCACTTACTACCAATTTAATTTATTAAAAAAATAATTAATTTGAAAAAACAAATTATCAACGAAAATGATAAGAAATTTAAAGTTTTGCTGTACTTAATATTATGTTACATTAAGGAATTGCTTTTAGAAATTGTAATTTAAGAATATTATTTCCGAAAAATATTTAGAATACGTAAAAAATCTTGATAATATTTCTTGATTATTTTTTCTATTATCCTAATGTATATGTTGAAATCTGTTCAACTAGTGATCAGTAAGCAACTCCCTCCCCCACGGTGCAATGAAATGAGGGTGAAATGTAAATCATGTAAAAAGACCGACCGTTCCTGAGACGTGTGGTTAATTGAACCCCAACCAGCAAAGCACACCGGTATCCACTGTCTAGAATTCATATCGATATAAAAGCAACTAAATTTTACTAGGATTTTAACCTCAAAATCCTCGACTTCCAAAATCAGCTGTTAAACAACTAATTTGAGACGACGAGTTAACCACTAGACCAGCCAGGTGGGCTTTGATTATACATAAAAAATAGTATAGGAAAGATAATAATTTTGAATTAATACACAGTATCTTAGCAATTATCTCTTAAGGAAAAAGATAATTTGGAACTACATTGGAATCCAGTGTGTAATATATATATATATAATGCAGTATTTTATATATTCTTCATTTTTTCAGCGGTGTTATCATTTCAAAGAGTACATTCTAAAAATTAATGGAATTAATCACTTTATTGGATATTGTAGTGTTTATTTTGTTTGTAATTCTATTACGTTTAGATTACAGTACTGTTTAATAAAATATAATAGTATTTTATAAATTGCTTCTAGTTTTGTGGATTTTCTAGATTTCATTATACATCTTTGAATGCAGTTTATAATTTTTATTATAAACTAGCAGACCCAGCAATGCTTCACTATTGCTATATTTGAGTATATATATATAATTCTGTTCATTTAAGCCATATATACATACTGTATATAATTGGAATTGATATATACAGAATTGAAAGTTTGATAAAACATTACAAAATGAACATTACGGAACTTCACAAAATTTAACCTTTCCACTATTTTCCCTTTCACTTTCCCCATCTTCTCTTTTTCCCTTTTGCCTTTCCTTCTCCATTTCTCTTTTCCTTTTCCTTTTCCCTTTTATCGTTTTTCCATTTTCTCCTTCTTCCCTTTTTACCGTCTTCTCTTTTATCTTTTTCGATTTTTCCCTTTCTCTTTTTTTTCTCCGCGCGTAAATCGATCCAGTAGTTTTTTAGTCTATAGCGGATACACATATCGGAAAAATTGAAATGGAATCGTAAAATATTTAATATAGCGTTTTTTGCTTGTACGTCCAACAGATAGCGCGGTTTTTTAAAAGAAGCATGTTTATACTTGTCACAGGTGTGACATCTTAGGTATATAAGTAGTAAGTATATGAAAACACGCGCGTATTCGAATGCAACGTTGTGTCAACATTTCAAAACAATCGGTGAAGAACTTTCGAAGATATAAGATTTTGAACAAACTAACATTTACATTTTTATTTATGTAGATATAATAACAATGATTCTTATGAAAAAGATTTCGTCTTGTATAGGCTGTTTTGCAGTATGTTCGTTACAAAATACATTTTTAATTTTTATTTAGTTACTACAAATATTTATTTTGAAGATTATTTATTCATGGAATTATATTTGTTTAAATAATTAATCTAATCTTTCAAAAGCTCTATTTATACTTAAGAATCTAAAAATGTGTCTTAAATTCTGTTTTTATAAGAGTATTTTAGATAATTATGTTTTTTCTTTCATAATATTTACAATATGCATACACTAACTTGTCGCCTGCTCTTTGTACAAATTTATTTGTGATTTTTTGTTTTAGTATTACCAGCCGACTGTTGGTGATAATCGAGGGATAATATTCCCATTAATTACATTAGTCTTATTTTTTCTGTTGTCCATACAATGAAATTTCTAGATGATAAATTTTTGAAAGACATTAAAATTGATTTCGTCAGCAAGAGAAAAATGAAAATCTCTCGCGCAGTTCTGCACAAGAAGACAGTTTTTGTTTCCGACGCCCTCACTATTTAGCAGTCAGAAACGCAGTGATTTTCATAATACAACGTTCGGTTAACAACGAGTAGACCCTACACACAATCCACCGGGTTGGTCTAGTGGTTAACGCGTCTTCCCAAATCAGCTGATTTGGAAGTCGAGAGTTACAGTGTTCAAGTCCTAGTAAAGCCAGTTATTTTTACACTGATTTGAATACTAGATCGTGGATACCGGTGTTCTTTGGTGGTTGGTTTTCAATTAACCACACATCTCAGGAATGGTCGAACTGAGAATGTACAAGACTACATTTCATTTACACTCATACATATCATCCTCATTCATCCTCTGAAAAATTATCTAAACGGTAGTTACCGGAGGCTAAACAGGAAAAAGAAAAGACCTACACACAAGTCCTACTGGGTTGGTCTATAGTGGTGAACGCGTCTTCCCAAATCAGCTGATTTGGAAGTCGAGAGTTCCAGCGTTCAAGTCCTAGCAAAGGCAGTTTACTTTTATGCGGATTTGAATACTAGATCGTGGATTCCGGTGTTTTTTGGTGGTTGGGTTTCAATTAACCACATCTCTCAGGAATAGTCGAACTGTGATTGTACAAGACTACACTTCATTACTTCAAGACTACTCATACATATCATCCTCATTCATCCTTTAAAGTGATACCTGAACGGCAATTCCCGAAGGCTAAACAGGAAAAGGAAAAAGAAAGACCCTACATACAAGCATCAAGTTGAAACTCACTCACCATAGTGACTCACTGCATCAGCGCGAATGAAAAATACACCAATACAGATTCAAATTGAGGTTATTTTTCTGTTATCGACCTTAAATTGAACGTAATTGAAGAATGATTTAACGAATCTTCATCAAATTTTCATATGCACAACCTCAGATATAATCCTACAGCATATTTAAATTTCAGTGAAATAGATACAATAGTTTTAAAAATTCTTTGCCATAAAATTTTATTCATGATGTTATTTTAGAGATTTTCGAGCCTCTTACCTTAATTTTCGTATTCCTCTTACCTAAAAACGTAAACCGAAAAAATACCTCAAATTGAGGTTATGATGTTTGTTGTCTACCTTAAATCGAGCATTACCTTAGATGCATACCTTCAGATGCATTACTACAGCATATTTAAATTTCAGTGAATTGATCTAGAAGTTTTGGGACTTTTCGAGTCACAAATGTTATACGTAGGCATATACATTTATAAGGAAAATACGTTTTAAGTAAATGGTATTTTCGTACTCCTCATACCTCAAAATGTAAAGAATATTAAATTTCAAATTTCCCAATCCTGTGCGACTGAAAATAGTACCGAACTTTTCTTTGAAAAGTTAAAAATGAAACCATACTACTTTGCTTTGTAGGATCACAACAAAACGCTAAGTTCGTCATCGTCTTTAAATGTATATTTATATACACACACACACACACACACAAACACATCAGTATGTTCTTATTTGAAATGTATCATCTATGGAGTTCCTTCAGAAGCTCAGGAAAGTTTTTCAAATTATAAAAACTGGTCTCCCAAATCATTATTTTACGCCTATAAATATGAGTCGGGTAGGCCTATATTTAGTAAATTAAAAATTCTAATTTATCCTTGCATTTATATTTATGAATGTATTAGAATAGTTAAATAAAACTAATTATTTCTATCTAAAAAAAAGAAGATAATAATTATAACATCCATTTCTCTCAAGTTATACAACAGAAATGTTTTCATGAAACTCATCATAATTCTTCAACGAACAAAAAATGATGTTTATGTTTCTATTGCCATGTAATAATCCATTTAAACCTTTCCACTAATTTATTTAAAATAAAATTACATGATTTTCTTTTAAACAAATAATATTTTTTAAATATTTTTATTTTAAATTAATTTATTTATATTTTAAAATAATATTAATTTTAAAAATATAATAAAACGATGTTTCTGCATTTTATTCAACGTATACATAGTAGTTTCCTGAAATAATTTTCTTTGATTCCTAATAAATTGTTGTTTATTTGGTTTTTCATTTACTTATACTTAACATATTTGATTTACTATTATTTCACTTCTTTGTTATTGTTAGTATCAATGTAGATTTTACCACCTATATATATATATAGGCTATATATATATATATATATATATATATATATATATATATATATATATAAGTATATTATATTGTGTATGTATTGCCGCTACTTGGTTTTATCAGTGTTTCCCTTAATAAGTCCAGATAAATACAGGAACAATTCTTTGTTTTTATTTGTGAATTAACATAACTAAACATTCCTGACGTGATTTATATAATAAGAGTAGCATATTTATTTTATAAATGTCACATTTTATGTTTTCGTATCCCTAACCTTTACTGTCTTTCAATTATTCTTTTTTTGGAAATAATTTAAAACGACCACGATTATGGTTATTATATTGTTGTACTCCTTCATAAGTGCTGTTACCTGATTCCAATCCCACATTATTGCGAAACTATTAAATCCTCTAGAAGTCCTAAATTAATTTGACTTCTGAGCAGTGCTGCTTATTAAAACCTATCGATTTAGATTTAGGTTGGGTTGTAAAATACTCTTTAAAGTTCCATTAGTTGTAGTTCAATTAATGGTCGTTTTGTTTTGATTTAAAAGAACACGGGTTAAATTAAAAAAAAAAAGAAGAAGAATAATAGAAAATATTGCTTTACTTAGATTTTAGGTGGTCTTCATTACCAAAAAGCAGCTGTATTAACACTGGTAATTAATAATTCACAAAAAATTCTTGGCACTTTGCCAAAAAAAAAATTCTTGGTTAAGGATTTGTTCAAATGCCAGTTGGTTCTTTGTTGAAATGCCGTCAGTTTTTAATATTTATCGGGTTTCAGGACTTTTTGCTTCTAACTCTAAATTAGCCGGTAATTCACTTGTAATCATGAGCCGCGTTGAAATTCTTTTCCCCGTTTATTGAAAATCATTATAAATAATAAATTATTTTTAATTTTTTTTAAATTTATTTTACTTAGTTATCAACTTTAATTGATTTAATGAATCTTAGATTAATATTTTACATTTCATTAAAAAAGATGCAATGTATGAACGAAAAAATCAAGATTATCTTTTGATTTAATGTTTAATGGTTTACCCTGATAAATATTTAAAACGTTAGCAAAGTATAGCATGACTTTTTCGGCTACGCCAGTCACTCGGAAAGTTTTTGCAATTTAATCATTAAGTCTTAATTTTATTATTATAATAAACGTTTAAATATAACCAAAAAACTCCCCGAAATGTTTAAAATTTTGCCGTCTACAGTTTTTCATTATTATAATGATTACCAGAATAAGATTTAAGTATAAAAGTGTTCAAATTTTAAATAAAAAACTTTTGATTTTGGGGTCTCCTTCACTATGTAGGGACAATTTAGTAAAAATCTTGTTTATAAAGTTAAATAAAAATAAATTAATTTATTAATAAATAAATAAACTATTTTTTTAATTAAATATATATATTTATATATAAGTTAATTTATAAATAAATAAAAATGGAATTGTTTAAAGATATTGATAAAATAATATATAATTTTATAATGCTAATGAAAAAGATTGCTTCTTATTTGGGCCGGGGTATATTATAGCAGCCAAGACTACTTAAATTTTAATTGCCAAAAAGTGACAAAGAAAAAAATTAATAATAAAAATTAAGAGTCAAAAAAGTATTATATTGTTTGTAGGTGAGAATAAATTTAAAAAAACTTTTTCTTAAAATATTCATATATAGGTTAAGCTTATTAAATTTGCTTAAGTAAAGTTTTTTTAAATCTTCACATCCTCCAATAAAGGCTAAAATACAAATTTTCAAAAAAAACTTTGGTGTTTAAGGTTCGCGGTTTAATTTTAAATATCTTTTGATGTGAAGCATAAAATACCCAAAAAGAAGAAGAAATATAAGTATTAAAACGGAAGGGATATATAGCAAAAGGACAAAAAAGCATATATTTCAATCTTAAAAGGTGAAGGTTAACTTTTTTTTAAACTTTTGATTATTTAATCGTGCAAGATAACAAATTTTCGAAAGTAAATTTTTTTTCTTAAGTGTACATGAAGAAATTTAAATTGTTTTTTTTGTAATATCCTCCCTTACCTTAACGAATTTTGAAAAAAAATAATATGATAAATGCCCCATATTTAGAAATATTTGAGCCAAATTTGAAGAAATTTTCTTCGGTCAGGCTTGACATATAAGACCAAAAGCAGTGCAATACTAATACATATACACGTACGCTCATTCATATATATGCATGTTTTTTTTTTTTTTTTGGTCTAGATGAACTGATTAGACCCTAAACGTAAAAATTTGCAGAAAAGCTCGATACCCCATTTTTAACACCATCATACTTTCATCTTTAATATAGCTATGATAGCTCTATATTCGCCGAGAAAGTAAAACTATTCATCCTTAATAACGGATGTAGAATCAATTTCGGATAACTTCTAAAGATAAGATAATTGTAATTAATTCATTATTAAAGCTGCAGTGATATTAAAAAATGTATAACACATACTAATATTTTTAATTTTATATTGACCCTAATTTTTTTTTATGTATGTATACAACAGGGTGTTAGCTTGTTTAATAGGTTCTATTAATTTTAATAGCTATTTGGCAATTAGTTTTTATTTGACTCTGGTTGATCATTTCTGAGTCAGTGGGTATTATTTATTGAAACCTGAAAACTAGGTTAATTCGGAATAACATCAACATTTAAATTCATATTTAATAATCGTATCTTTATTTGAATGTAATCCTCGTTCCTGCAACATAGTAATAATAATAATCATTTATGGATTTTTAATAAAATTACCATAAACAGTCAGCAAACGCACTCTAATTGATAATATTATTTAACATTATCAAAAAATAGTACTATTTTTTCCCCCCTTTTACATCCTTGTAGGAAGTAAAGGAAGTATTGTGATCGCAAAAAATTGCGGGTTTTAGATTTCAACGGAAATATTCATTTTGACAAGTTTCGGCGTGACGTCTCTACGTACGTATGTATCTCTCATAACTCAAAAACGATTGGCCGTAGGATGTTGAAATTTTTGATTTAGGACTTGTAACATCTAGTTGTATACCTCCCCTTTTGATTGCAATCGACTGGATCAAAAGTGTCCAAAAAAGCCCAATGTCCAAAACATTTGGATTTTGGAGTTTTTCTTAACTGCAGTAATAAGTCCTCATTGAGAGTTTTTCAACGACATGTCATAAGTGGTACTTATTGGTTCCAGAGTTATAGCCAAATAAAATTTTAATTAATTAAATATTTGGATCTTATAAGGGAAGGCATATCATCGTTTCTAATCAGACTTTATCTCCTTTTTTATAATTTAAATATATTGATTTATTAATAATTATTAACCTCTGATTGTAAAAAAAAATTACAATAAATAATAATTCAATAACAATAAAAAAAGTATTAAAAAAATATAAGAAGTTATTAATGAAATAAAATTTTATGTATTTTTCATTTAAAAAAAATGTGTTTATGTAATTTAATAGGCGTACAAGGAAGCATGTGGTGTCCACATCAGATTTTTTTTGTTAAAAATAAAATAAGAATTCTTTTAGCAAAAGAATTAATTAAATAAAATCTCTAATTTCTGTTATTAATTATATATAACTGTATTTAACGCGCTATTAATATTTTTACTGGCAATTTCGGATAAGCTTGTTTAGTGAGCTTTCTGGAATGTTAATTTTTTATAGCTACGTTAAAGAAATATTAATTTTATAACCTTCAGCTGTTTGTTATAGTTATTATTATTATTATTACTGCTGGATTATTATTATTTTTTTTTTTTAAGAAAACTGTGATACATGCAGTAATTTACTTTTAATGAAATGAAGTGTTGTTATGAACTGGTTTTAAAAATAACTTTGAATAGTAATAGTTGTAGTCAAGTACTACTCATAATAATAAAATGTGAAGATTGATGGTTTTAATTGTGACCGTGAAATTATAACACGTCTAAATAAATGTTTTCATTAATTTATTTTTCTTCTAAAGATTTTAAAATCAAAATTTTAATTAATTCATGTCGTAACTGAAATTTAAAACAGTAATAAAGCGAGTATTATTTCTTTTATAAAAATTATATTATTTCACTTAATATTTTTCAGTCGTTTAAGTGTAATAGTGTTTGTTTTTAAGTTTTTAATTCCTTAAAACATATGCATATAATAAATATTTCCATTCTTTTTTTTCTGTTTAGTGTTTCATGAAGTATTGTTTGATTCAGTGA
Source organism: Lycorma delicatula (assembly GCF_047948215.1). NCBI lineage: Eukaryota > Metazoa > Arthropoda > Insecta > Hemiptera > Fulgoridae > Lycorma > Lycorma delicatula. Next base: position 116,040,054 of record NC_134456.1, read on the forward strand.
CACATGTCATCATCAGTTTGTTACAACTAGTTTATTATGGTTGTATCCGATTAATTATTCAGTATTTTAATATAACACGACCGCTTTTAGATTTGAACTCATTTTATTTTGAATTGAATAAGTTGTAATATTACAGGTGCATTATTAATGCTCCCGCATTATATACCCACTACCGTGTGTTTTAATTGTATGTTTTATGTAATGAGGTTGATGTCAGTTGTAAAGTTGATTATTTCGACCTTAAAGTTAAATTGACCTTATGAGGGAACTTACCCTCTACAATCTATTACCTTTTTTTTTTTTTAAGAATGAATAAAATATTGTATTTTATTAGTTTTTCTTGATCTATGAAAATATTTGTGAAGTTATATTATTCAACAACGGTAGTTCTTGTTTTTGAATTTTTATTACCCTTAAAAACACTTCTAACACGGTTATTGTACATCGGGTAAATTAAAGATTGAAAACCTAAGATCCAGGAAGTCATACAGTACTATAACAACGTGCCGTGTATAGCATGATATGCATAATTAACGGACGCTGTTGAGAGAATAAATTCCAGAGAATTATTAGAATCACTCGACACAAATTCAGTGGACGTGAAGTAAATGAGTGTTTCTTAATAAAAAATTACACTTAATATTATATGAAATTAATTACAGTTTATAATTGTTATGAGGAAGCCATTTTATAGTTTTTTTTCGTACCTATTCATATCGCTCATCATCATCGAAGATTGTATTAGCCCTCTACTGGAGTAAGTCTCATTAAAAAATCATTCTTTTCTACTTTGATTTTTTCATTGACTTTCATTTTTTAGTTGGTAATACATGTTATTTGATCTTAGTTTTCATAAGTTTTGTGATCTTTGGTTGAGTCTGTTGGTTTAAATTCCTCGTCTATCTTAGTACGCCTAGTTTCCTTCATTTCTACATTTATTATGAGAAAATATTTTCTCATTTTTGTTGTAGTTATTTCATCTCTTTTTATGACATTAGCTAGTTTTATTTCTACTTTTAAACGTTCACACGATTTAATAAAACGTTATGCTAGCAATCTATGTATGTATTATGTGGTTGAAATATTGAATTGTTTTTTTACATAATAATAGTATATGTTTCTTTTTTTGCATTGTTTATCTGATTCGAATAATTTTTAATACTCTCCACGGGAAAACTCCGACGTTAATACGATTTACATTTCGTTTCTGATGTAAATGCCTCACTTTTCTTTATTAGTGGCTTAGATTTTTAGTTGTAAATTCTATCGTAAAGTACTTCACCGTTCATTTTGTTTTAAAATTCCTTTTATTTTTATTTTTTTGATGTACTTGTTTTAATTTTTAGTTACAGTAGAGTTTTTGTTACATTTTTATCAGTTTTTGGACTTTAAAGTAATTTGTATTTTCCTGATTTTTTTTTAGAACAGGCCTGCAGAGAACCACGCACATATCATTTTAATACCTTCTGTTTTGATTTTCCCTCTTTCGACAGATTTCTTTCATTCTTTTTTATGCTGTGTTTTTCGTTCTTCTATCCACCGTTCTCTTTTATTTTTTGCATTCAGATGAACCTCTTTTCTGCGTATCTTTTTCTCTAAATTTTTTCCTACCTTGACAATCTTTTACTTCTATATTTGCTCTCTTCCTTTATTTGTTTTATGTGTGTAGTGGAGTTTTATATTTCCAAAATTTATCAAAATGTTTTTTTGTTCAGTATATCTGAATATATATATACTACCTGTACCACAACATTTAATCTTCTCTTTCGGATTGTGGTTTTTAAATCTTCAAAAGTTTTTTCTTATTTTTCTCTTTAATTTTGTAAATTTCTTTATTTCATTTAATTCTGTATCTGTCTTCGGTTTTTCTTGGGCCGTGGATCGTTCTTAAAATTTTTCTTTCAGTTTTTAAAAGTGGTTTTAGATTTGTTATACCGAATGGTTTTGTTGCGTAGAGGACTAACTGATTTCAATACTGTATTATACAGTGTCTGAATTTTTCATTTATGAAAAAATTTTTCTTGCTGTACATGTTTTTATTTAAAAATTTCAATCTCTCAAAAATTATTTTTTTGCTTTCAAACTTCTTATCAGAACCATTTGAGATTATTATTTCGCCTAGGTATTTAAATTTATCTGTGTATTTAATTTTTCCAAATTTGGTTTGTATACAATTCTTGTTTTGTTTAGAATTTGTCGTTTTTGTTTTAGAAAAGGAAATTTGTAAACCCGCTTTTTCGGTAAGTATTTTCAAATTCTCAACTTGAAAAATTGCCTGTTTTTTCTGAATTCGCAATTGTCTCTTTTGCTTCTTTTTCTGATTTTTATTACTATTATTATTAGACTAAGTTATTTGCTATACGATTATGTTATATTTCTTAGTTAAGCTATTCATTGTTATAACACTATATTTAATGTACAGAGAAATTGTACCCGGATCTTAATATTTATAAAACCATCCGTTAATATAGAGTACACTACCTTGTCTTTTTATGTTACAGTATATATCGTATATTAATTATAATTTTTTCGTTTTTTTTCATACTAAAAGGAAGAAAGTAAAGTAATTTTCCAACTGTTTGCTTGTACCATATTTCATTACAATTCTCTTTGTAATATCAATTCAGTAGTGTACCGAGAATTATTCAAATAAGTTGTCGAGTACGCATATGGTATGGTTAATTAGAAATTAAATGTATTTGTAATGCGTAGTACTGCTGCTATATGCACTAGTAGTTAGTTCATTGACCTCATTTTTTGTAACGTAATATCTATCGGAAATTTAAAAGTAATATTAATGCACTCATCAAAAAAAAAAAAAAATTATTTTAAAGTGTTATAATTTCACGTAATTCCTAGCTACAGTATTTTCTATCCTTGGTTTTTCGAGATTATTTAAATGTTTTTTTTTTCTTTTTTAAATTGGTGGTTTTTCGTTTGGCTAACTATAGGTCGAGTTTAACAGTTTTCTTAGGTTCCTTTACTGCCAGTACTTTTAAATCCCTCGCTGGTCTTTTCCCTGAATTTTTCTGTTAGTATTCTTTTTTGTTAGGAATTTCTTCTCCGTAGAAAACTATCCTTTCCGAGATTTAAAAAAAAAATCTTTTCTTGTTTAATTGCTGATTTTATTAGTACAAAATTTATATTCCTCCAAGTTTTGTTTAAAACATTCTTAACTTTATCAGAATATACGGTTTTATTTTTATAGTTAAGAGAGGAGGATTTCTTAGAAATTCTGTTATCACTCATCCTTAAAATGTAACCTACGAAATCAAATCTTCTGTCATGTATTATTTAAATTTCTGGTATAAAATTTTGTGGGATCGTAGTTTATATTAAATGTGTAGTTCTTCGTAGGACCATTTCCTTAATTTTTTCTCTCTTTTTAATTTCTTTGAAAGGCCCGTGTGATTAGCGTCAAGCAATCTTCAACGTACAACACTTTTAAACAAAAGACCTTAACAAATGCCTTAATTTTTCATTTATAAAAATTGACATATTTTATTGACTCGTATACTAAAATTGTCTTAAATTTTTAAGATTTAATTTTGTTTTAGATGAAGTTAGTTCTCATTTAATATAAATAAAAGAAAGTATTTTGCTTATTAGTTAATATTTATTATTTTTACTTTTGTCTTTAATATTAGCCTGTTTTAATTTTGCAGCAAAGCAAATTTAAGGAGATTTTTTATAATATGTATTTTTATTAAAAATTTATTCAAGTTTATCTTTTTAATAATTCTTATAATTTATTTTTTGACCACAAAGGTATTTCAGAATTATATTTAAAAAATTTTCCACTGTGTAATATCTTATAAACCCACGTTTTAAGTAACTAAATGAGTTCGAATATTTAGGTTTGAGTAGACGTATTTACGATATGTGAGGTGTATTTTTGATAGTCTGTTCTAATATTGATAGCTTGTAACATTATAAAGTTGTTATTGAAAATAAAATAATAATAATAATACGTCATACAAAACACGTTATGAATATTTACAAAAAAAATCATTCATTGTTTTATCATATTACATAATAGATTTTATTTTTATTTCATTAAAACTAAGTAAAGTAAATGTAACGTAAAATACTAGGCAGCAGTAAGTGCGTCAGAAGAACAGATTTCCAATTTTAGTTAGACAAAAAAAGGATGTTGCACTCCTGTAATGATTTTTGAATATAATATTGCTTTCGGTGTTTTAACTAGCTTTCAGTGATTTTTATATATTGTGTTATTGTATTTGATGGTTTGAAACATTGGGAAACCAGCTCGTACCTGGTGTGCTTGCAAAAATCTAAATTTGGCTTTCTAACGTGTCACCGTTCATGTTACAACACGAAAATTTTGAAAACATACCCAAAAACACCGTTTTTTTTCTCCAACTTCGTTTCTTATGAACCGATTCGCTTGAAAATCAATAATCTTCTATTTCTAATAGATTTACAGCACCCTTCCCCACCAAGTTGCATCAAAATCGGTTAAGATTTGTGTCTGGTAGAGCGGACAAAAAAATTTTATTCATACTTCCGAATATAAACATTGCAAAATCGTGTTCATCAGATTCCAAAACGAACAGAGTAGTTGTCCCCATCCCCTTCGAAATACACTTATAAATTCTGACCGGGGGCAGTAGCGATTTCTAAAATTTTTTTGGAAATCCGCTGTAAAGTAAATTATTGCAAACTGCTTAAAAAGTTATAAGAAAAGTTTAATTGCATTGGACAAAATAAAGAAATAGCATTTTTGTGCGTACAAATGATATCATTTTTGTAAAGGAAATTACGCTTTTTATAACTAACGAGAACAGGGAGTTTTTAGTTCTATTCTTACATATTTAATTAAATTGGAAAGTTCACTAGAAATTTAGGAATTGAAAGTTATTATGCAGTTTGATTATAATGAATTTTTATTAGTCATTATTTATTAACATTAGTAAATTATTGTACTAGTTTAGTCCAGTCTTCACGAGTTAGTTTTTAATAAATTATACGCGCTATCTTGTGATCAGTTTGAATTCCTTGATTGGTTAAATTATATAGGCTGATTGATAGTAACCATACTGTACGATTATTTGATGAATTCATAAGAAATGGTCTATTAAATTCTACTACAGATCTTTCATTCTTAGTTAAATACCTTACTTTAATTAAATTTAAAAATATATATTTATATATTTACCTGTTACAAAATTACAATAAAGTTTGTTTATTTGCTTACATACATATAAGAAAGTTCGGTCAAAGTTTATTGTGAATATTTTGAACTGCTTGTTATAGTTTATTTTTTTATTCAGTTCCAATCCAGATGTTTATTATTAATGTTTATGCTGTCATTTTAAAAGCAAAACATGATAAATGATTGACAGAAACTATGTTCATCCGTCAAACCTCATTATTTGAGACTGTCAAGCGAATATTTACAGTGAATGTTTAGTATTTCCTCGTTTTGTTCTTTCTAAAATATTGTTGCACCACTTTCTCTAATTCTCCATTTCGATCACGCTTTGGTAGTTAGATAAAAATCTTTTCTTACATTCTGTTAAAATACGGTAACGTTTTCATAAAGAAAAATACGGGGAAACTTTTAATGGTTTAAATGTATCTTTTTTTATGTTTGTTATGTAATTAGAATTTAATTACAGTATTGTGCACGCAGATAACCCAGCTTAGTCATTACATTATTTGATAATTTTATTATTTTTATTTTACAAATTACTTAATTACCTTTTTCCTTACCAGTATCTCACTGATTTTTAAGCTTAAGGAGCATTTGTAAATTTCGAAAAAGTGATAAAAAATAATGAAAATTGTTTCTTTCATTTATATATAAGAAAGGATCAGATAAATAAATGTAGTTTAATGAATGAATTTATTTATTTTATTTATTCTTAACCCATTGTCCGAAATGATAACGTGGCTCATATTCAAAATGTTTTTGCACATATAACTTATAGTGTAAACATAATATAGCTTTTATTTATTATGAACTTTCCTTATTTGTATTCCTGACGTCAAAATTCGTATTTATAGTTTATATTCCAAGAATAAACGTGACATGTAAATCAATGCAACGCTTTGTTGGTGCTAATTGTTTTTATTTTTATGATTTTATTTACTTTAAATAAAAATTTAGCAAATTTTAATAATTTAAATTTTTTTTATAAGAAATAATTTTAGTGATTAAAAAGCGACTTGGTTCGTATTTATTATACCTTATTAGTACTAAAAAATAAATTTTCGTTGAATAGAATTTAAATCGGTGTGAGTAAATTGAAATCTGTGTAATTAAATAGATTAATGTTTGTATATTTTATTAATAAAAACTCCATAAAAACGATTCAAAGTATTTTAGCACTGTATCGATTTAATTCCTGTTAACAATATGAACAGATCATGTGTTTCATCATTTAATTTTTCCTTATGTCGTTGATACAACAAGCCAAAATCTGTATTAAATAAGTATAGTTTTCGAAAGGTAAAAAATGTTTTAATTTTATCTTTAAAAATATAATAGATCGGTAAAAGTAAAATTATTGTGCCGACCTCCGTGGCTGAGTAGGTAGCGTTTCAGCATTACGTGCGAAGGCCCCGGTCAGGCATGGCATGTTTTCATACGCTACCAATTTCCACCGGGCTAATGACGATAGCTGGTAATGCCCGTTCTTTCGTAACAAAAAAAATTGTTATTATTATTATTATTTTACATTTATAAGCATTATTATCTGTGTTTTTTCTCACTACAATTGCTACAGTATATACAGTTTTATAATCGAAATTTGGGTTAAATATTTAACATTGATAGTGGTAAAAAATGAATAATTAAAATTAAATATCACTTACGTAAATCTAATATGAGTAGCGGTAGCTTAATTACTCATTTTTTTCAGAAATTACATGAATTGTTAATGATTTTCTGCTAGTGTATAAAGTATAAATATTGTAAAGAATAAGATTAAATGTTGTATAAATTATGTTTAAAAAAATTCTGATATGTTTTTATTTTATCAAAGCTTTTCCCATAATTGTTTAAGACATAAAAATAGTAATTATGCTAATTATTTTGTTTTCTTGGAGTTAATGCACTAATTTTGACAATTTGTATTCATATAAAAGACGAATTTCGTCTTTTTTTATAAGAATCTAGTTAGACTTTAAGAAGTAAAAGAGTTTATTTTTAAAGATTATGAAATCTTTGTTTAATAGGTAACCTTTAGATCTAAATATAAGTGTACTCTTCTTAGTAAAGAGTTCGTACGGATTTGGAACGGTATCAATTATTATAGGGTAAAATACGTCAGTAATGTTTAGGTATAAAAAGGCCGGATGCATCGTTTATTGAATGTTTTGTAATAAGAGAAAGGAATATTATTATTCTAAAAGAAAGGATTATTTTCTAAAACGCTCGTTCTTTATTCTTTTGATAACATTAAAAGTAGGCGGTAATAGTGGAATGATTTAGTTCATTGAATACGCTACTGTTCCGTCTTTAGGGCGCCTCAAAATGAAGGACCAAAAGTGGCGTAAAAGAGGAATAGATCGGGTGGAAGGAGGATGGATCATGCAGCTGTGCGCCTAGGCCGCCGAAGATACGGTCTCACGACGGTCCAGTTTCTTCTTGAGCTCTGCACAAAGCCACAACGACGACCGGTTGGTTGCCCCCTCCTACCTCTCCATCAACACCACCGTCTTCTTCACCTATCTTTCATAGCGTTTCCTTTTACCTCCTCCTCGTTTCACAATAACACCATTCAACCACACGACCCACTTGACCTCCGGTCAGTGTTTGTTTTCCTCCCCCGATCGACACTGCAATCACCTGCCTTTGTCTGCATGTCCTTTCATCGACATGTTTTTAATACAAAGTGTTTTTAGTTGTTCGGAACCTTATTTTGTAAATTTAAGAAAATACGGATACTATAATAATTGTTATCAATTAAAAAACAAAAGAAAGTTATACGGTTTTAAAAAGTGTATTTATTTAATTGTGGGTTTTAACAACCTATGTAATTAACGGTAACGTGAAACGAACCGCATTGACAAATGATATCAGGTGGTGAAAGTGGAAATTATTTATATAGCGGTTTTTTTAAGACTACACACACACACACACACACACACACACACACACACACACACACATGTATATAACATGTATACTTGAAATAAATGCAACAATTTTATTGCCAATAATCATAAATAAATTTGTAATGAAACGTTTTTAATGTGTCTATTTTACTTATAAGAATATTGTTTTATACTCCACCCACATATGAGAACTATCTGTTCTTTTTTTCTTTTGATCTTTTTCTAACAATTTTAATGACAGTATATCCCAGATTTGATGTTTATCATACTATTATTTTTTCATACCATATACTTACTTCTTGGTCTGTTACAAATTCGGATTTATATGTTTTACTGTATACTTAGGTTAGAATATAAGTACGTGCGTGTGTGATACGGATAAATTTTAACTTCCAGATATATTTATAAAATAATGTAGTTGAATTTACTCCACTATAATTTAATTTTTTTAACAAAACGTTTATTACTTTTTATACAAACTATAGGCATTAAGTTATACAAATATTTTATAAAAATCCGAAAACTTTTTTAAAAATCTTAATATCTATATAAATCACATGATATATATATATATATATATATATATATATATATATATATATATATATATTACATTGTATATCTACATTATTCACCATGAGGAGAAGCGATTACCCTTGAGTACATCCCTTATCCCTAGTACCTTGATCGTCGATTAACCCTGGAGGAATCGCATAAAAGAGAAGAAGAAACAATTAAACATGAGGTTTAATGGGTTACACTGGCTGCTGGGTAGGAATTTTTCTTTCTCAAATAAGTTATTGATATAGAAAGTATTCTTAAAACCAATTTGGACTTAACGATATAGAACTGCGGGGGACGAGGTGTCAGTGACATTAGGGTGATCCAACGATTTCAAAACGATCGTTCACCCACCGTCTGAAAGAGATTAGCGAGAAGGCGGGATGGATGGTGCAGCGTCTAGCTAGGTTTCTCTCGAATATCGGCGGACCACGAGCATCGAAAAGAATTTATGCACATGTAGTCAACGCAACACTTCTGGCGTTCTGGTGTGGAAGAGGGCCGTAGGTGTAGGGCGCAACAGGAGGATCCTAGAGGGAGTTCAGCGTCGCATACCTCTCAAGGTGGCATCAGCATATGCCTCAAGTGTCGACTGAGGCGTTGCTGGTGATTACGGGGCAGCCACCTCTTCAGCAGCTGGCAGAGGCTCGAGTGTTGGGCTACCGGCGAGTGCTCAGGGGGGACATACATGCGGCCCTGTTCCGAGATTGGCAAGCTAGGAGGTGGGATACGTCCACCAAGGGCAGGTGGACGCACCGCCTTATCGCGGATGTGGGCCGGTCAGGGGTTTAGTGAGCTGAAATACTGGTTCACGCAATTTCTGACCGGCCGTGCGGTTTTCCGCGCTTTTCGGCTTTCCGTCCTCCTCCTATCACTGATAAGAGGAGGACGGATGATCCCTACTGCCCTTGCTGTGGCGACCTGGATACCCGGGAAAACGTGGTGTTCTGGTGCCCGCAGTGGGAAGAATACCGCGTAGTTTGCTCGGCGATTACCGGACCGCTCAGCGTGGAGATCATCATCGGCACCATGTTGCGGAGCTCCAAGAATTTTGATACTATCGCAGGATTCATGATGAGGGTTCTTCAGGAGAAGGATCGGGAATAAGGGATAGCCTTCTGCGGAGCTGTGGGCTGTGTGTAGGTCCTGCCCACGGTAGAAGGAAGAAAATAAAGATTTTAAAACAAAATCCTGAGGGTTATAACGAAGACACCGAACAACGAGATTCACGACTGTTTCCAGATCTACGTTCAGGAGAAAATACGGA